>NW_026137595.1:2410000-3610000 GCF_009805555.1 Andrographis paniculata | reverse complement strand
TAATGGGAAACAATACATTCTGGTGGCGGTGGATTACGTGAGTAAGTGGGTTGAAGCGCAAGCGCTCACCACAAATGATGCTCGATCAGTGATCCGCTTCCTAAAATATACCATATTTCCAAGGTTTGGGGTCCCTAGAACAATAATAAACGACGGAGGCACCCATTTTGTGAATAAGGCGCTGCAATCTTGCCTTCAACAATATGGTGTTCGTCAACATTTAACTACCCCCTATCATCCACAAGCGAGCGGTCAAGTGGAAGTTTCAAATAGAGAGATCAAACACATCCTCCAGACCACAGTAAATAAGAGTCGCAAGAATTGGGCAGAGAAATTGGATGATGCGCTGTGGGCCTATAGAACAGCCTTCAAGACTCCAATTGGAATGTCCCCTTATCGGCTTGTATATGGAAAAGCCTGCCACCTACCGCTGGAACTAGAGCATCGTGCGTACTGGGCTATCAAGTATCTCAATTTTGATCTTCTCCCAGCGCAGGAGAGGCGCACGAAAAGATTGCTCGATCTGACCGAGTTCCGATACCTTGCATATGAAAGCGCAAAGATCTATAAGGAAAGGATGAAATTCTATCATGACAAGAAGTTGAAGAAGAAAGAGTTTGCGGTGGGATCCAAAGTTCTTTTATATGACACTAGGCTCCACTTATTCCCAGGAAAATTGAAGTCACGGTGGACTGGGCCGTATATTGTCAGACAAGTGCTGCCAAGTGGAGCCATAAGGATTAACAATGTGGAGACCCCCGGAGAGAAAGATTCCTTCTTGGTGAATGGAGCGAGGCTGAAACCGTACATTGAAGGGCCTGTGTTGCAACAGGCCAATGCAGAGATTAATCTGATTGAGGTTCAGAAGCTCAAGCGATGATAGAATTTCGTGAAAAGAATCCAGAAGCCCAATCTTATATCCGCTAATTTACAGCTTTCTTTTATTGCTTTTCTAGTTAAAACTTATCGCTTTCATAGTTAAAATTTACAAGCTTTCCTTTACCGCTTTCATAGATAGATTTCATAATTTTATCGCTTTCATTAGAATAGGACTATCGCTTTATAGGAATAGTTTAGTGTTAGCATTTTAACTTTCAACCTAAGCCTGACCCAAGTCAATCACTGCTCCGCTTGTTTCACCCTGATATTAACTGGGGGAGTAGTATCGCTCACTCAGCACCGCTTCATTTTCGCTTTTGTGTCAGTCTTAGGTGTATAGAAGTGTTGCTTTAACCGCTCGTACGCCGCCGCTGCGTCAATGTTGGAAAAGTGCAGTTTGTCATACTGCTTCGATCTCAATACGTCCTTTGCAGCGTCGGCAGCATTCTTCTTGGAGATATTGCTCCGGAATGCCTTCATTTTCTTTGGCGGTGCTTCTAAGCAGGCAAATTTGTTTTTAAGCTCCTTCAGCTGGTACTCCTTCAGCTGTTCGTATTCCGATTCTTCTAATTCCAGCCACCAGTCGCTCACCGGATACCTCTGCTCTGTTTCCTCAGTGTATTCGAATCTGAGGTATTCCTCCGGGAACTCTGGGATGAATTTTCGGAATGGCAGTGACTTAAGCTGCCTGAGCTTCCCCCAGTCTTCTGTTAGCTCCAATACTCTCCTCCTCTTGTAGTATGCCTCAGGTGGCGCTGGCTCTACTAATTCTGCCCCTGAGGTTGTTGTCACCACCTTACGTCCGTCCGTGGATTTGATCCTTTGGACTCTTCGTTCGATCCTCTCCTCAACTTTCTCAAACTCCTTCTTCAACGTTTCTTGCTTTGCTGGATCTATTTTGCTAAGCTTGTCCTGAAACTAGGGTTTCCAGAATTATTGTTTGTCATACGAACATTATGAATCCTGCCTCATTATCTTTAAATGTAAATAACATCCATATAAGGCAATCACATTCAAAGTTCCGGTGATTTTAACCCTAAATTCTCCCCCTCACAACGAAACAGAACACTACTGTAAACGTTACGTTGTGAAAAAGGGAGAAAATCACAAAACAAGACCTAACCTACAGATTAGAGTGAAATTCATCCGTAGAGAGCAAGTATATCAGTTATTGTATCTAAATCTAGCATATAACAGACTCAGATTCACAGAAATCAAACAGGCAAACATTTTCGCAAAAATGAAGAACAGTGAAATATCGTGAAAATAATTTGCGATTCTGTGTTTCTAAACGTTAAATCGGCGAGAATCAACCGTAAAATAGAGTTTATGTACCAAGGTTAACCTAGATCTTACCTTAGATGAAGCTATTATTGGTTGAAATGGTGAGATTTTGAAAAAATTTTCGCTCTGAGAGTGGCGGTTACTAAAGCTTCGGGAGGAAGTTACTGTAGGGCAAAAGTGGAAAAATGACTGTGGACTGGGGTATTTATAGATTTTCTCAAGACTCTCTGGAGGACAAGCGGAGCGATGCCAAGTCCACTGTAAATACTTATAAAGGTATAGGGGAGGGTATTTCAGGGCGGGCGAGCGGTTAAAGCAACACTTCTATACACCTAAGACTGACACAAAAGCGAAAATGAAGCGGTGCTGAGTGAGCGATACTACTCCCCCAGTTAATATCAGGGTGAAACAAGCGGAGCAGTGATTGACTTGGGTCAGGCTTAGGTTGGAAGTTAAAATGCTAACACTAAACTATTCCTATAAAGCGATAGTCCTATTCTAATGAAAGCGATAAAATTATGAAATCTATCTATGAAAGCGGTAAAGGAAAGCTTGTAAATTTTAACTATGAAAACGATAAGTTTTAACTAGAAAAGCAATAAAAGAAAGCTGTAAATTGGCGGATATAAGATTGGGCTTCTGGATTCTTTTCACGAAATTCTATCATCGCTTGAGCTTCTGAACCTCAATCAGATTAATCTCTGCATTGGCCTGTTGCAACACAGGCCCTTCAATGTACGGTTTCAGCCTCGCTCCATTCACCAAGAAGGAATCTTTCTCTCCGGGGGTCTCCACATTGTTAATCCTTATGGCTCCACTTGGCAGCACTTGTCTGACAATATACGGCCCAGTCCACCGTGACTTCAATTTTTCTGGGAATAAGTGGAGCCTAGTGTCATATAAAAGAACTTTGGATCCCACCGCAAACTCTTTCTTCTTCAACTTCTTGTCATGATAGAATTTCATCCTTTCCTTATAGATCTTTGCGCTTTCATATGCAAGGTATCGGAACTCGGTCAGATCGAGCAATCTTTTCGTGCGCCTCTCCTGCGCTGGGAGAAGATCAAAATTGAGATACTTGATAGCCCAGTACGCACGATGCTCTAGTTCCAGCGGTAGGTGGCAGGCTTTTCCATATACAAGCCGATAAGGGGACATTCCAATTGGAGTCTTGAAGGCTGTTCTATAGGCCCACAGCGCATCATCCAATTTCTCTGCCCAATTCTTGCGACTCTTATTTACTGTGGTCTGGAGGATGTGTTTGATCTCTCTATTTGAAACTTCCACTTGACCGCTCGCTTGTGGATGATAGGGGGTAGTTAAATGTTGACGAACACCATATTGTTGAAGGCAAGATTGCAGCGCCTTATTCACAAAATGGGTGCCTCCGTCGTTTATTATTGTTCTAGGGACCCCAAACCTTGGAAATATGGTATATTTTAGGAAGCGGATCACTGATCGAGCATCATTTGTGGTGAGCGCTTGCGCTTCAACCCACTTACTCACGTAATCCACCGCCACCAGAATGTATTGTTTCCCATTAGAAGGTGGAAAGGGACCCATAAAATCTATCCCCCATACATCAAATATGTCCACAAACAAGACTCCAGTTTGGGGCATCTCATCTTTCTTCGAAATGGACCCCAGTCTTTGACATTTGTCGCAAGCTTTGGCAAAGGCATCTGCATCTTTTTGTAGGGTAGGCCAAAAGAAACCTGACTGCAAAACTTTGGCCGTTGTGCGCATGCCAGCGAAATGCCCTCCTACATGGGACCCATGACATTCGTTCAAGATCAGCGGGATCTCAGACTCCGCTACACAGCGACGGATTATCCCATCTGAGCCGATGTTGAACAAATAAGGTTCATCCCAAAAATAATCCTTTGCCAAACTGAGCAATCTCTTCTTTTCCCGTTGTACAGTGTGTGCTGGAAACTGTCCTGTAGTTAAAAAGTTGGCCAGGTCAGCGAACCATGGCTCTTTCGCTTGCACCAGGAACAGCTTCTCATCTGGGAATTGTTCATTGATTCCAGGAGATTTGTCCTCCTCTGGTTGCAACCTACTGAGGTGATCTGCCACATGATTTTCCTTTCCCTTCTTATCCTTGATTTCTATATCGAATTCTTGGACGATTTTCAGAATACACACAGCGTTCGTTGTCTTCCTGTTTCCGAGAGCTCCAACCCTGTAAGGGAGTTCTCCACAGGAAAGGCCAAGGGAGTGGGCGTATTCCCCCTCCCTTGGCCACGTCTTTAATGCTTTCTTAGACTAGATTACTGCTTTCATTTACAGCTTTGTAGTCTAATCCTTTTCGCATTTTCGTAGTATATAAAGAAATATCATTCACTTCTTCAAATTAAATTCTTCCACAATTTTCCATACTTATATAAATCAATTTTAGAGAATTCCATATCACTGGTATAGAGCGAGAGACGAATTGATTAATTAAGCCTTGTGATGCGCCAAAAGCGGTCTCAAGGTAGTTCAACGTAGTTAAGTACGCGGGAGCCTTGTCGACCTACTTGACTACTGCGCTAAATTTGATTCTGATAAAAATAGTACCAACATCAGGGGGTAAAGCCACTAATGAGGCAGAAATTGGGAAAATTAACGGGACATAGACAGGGGTCTATTAGGTCGCAGAAATTCCTAGTGACAGTAGGGTTTCTTTCTTATAATGTCTTAATTCTGGGTGTCATTGAAGTCTTGTTGTAAATCCCCCTCAGGCCAAAATACCAGTGTGATGAGTTCTTTATAATCGAGTTTATATAATTATAACACCTTTCTATCATCATTTTCGTAATATACATATATGCTTCCGATAACACAACTACGTCACTCGCTCGCTGCATCCAGGGAAATCTACCCATTTCGTAACGCACAGTTCAGACACAACATCTCTTTTCCACTCTAATTCGCTCATATACATATACATATAATATGCCGCTCACTCACATCCCAAGTCTCTCGCTTTCGCTTCGCTCGCCCCCGTTCATCTTTTACTGCTTTATTTACCGCTTTCAGTAGTAGAAGACTTAGGCCCGCTCCAAGCGGACCCCTTTTTTGTTTCTTCGTCGCTTCTCCAAGATTTTTACCTTTGAAATTCATGACTTTAAATCCCTGTGTTCGACCTGGAAACTCACCAGTAAAAAGAGTATAAATAATTGTGATAACTATCCAGGGTCTACAACCACATAATTGCTATATCTGACCATTCTTCTATAAAAACTCTACTCATTGATTTTCGAATAAAATTCCCTGCGAATTGATATATAACCTAACAATAAATATATTTTTCGGTTATCAATGCACTAAACAGTAGTGCTTATTGTTTCATAGTTCACAAATCAGAAATCCCTGGGATGACCGAGGAAACTACGATAAAATCAAGAAATGTCACATTCTTTGAAAATATCTACCCTTATAAGGAAATGATGTAGTCAAGCCCAAAATCCGTAGATGAAGAACTACGGGGGAGCGTAAAAAGATAAATGACCAATAGCCCTGATCAAGAGGCTTCAGAGCCTAGGCGTAGAAAAAGGACAAGGGTCGAGAAAACCTTTGGTTCGGATTTTTTTACGTATATGTTAGACAATGATCCAACAATGATCAAGGAAGCACTATTCAGTAAGAAACTTAAGGCTGATGGTTCTATTGACAAATACAAAGCCCATCTTGTAGTAAAAGGCTACAGACAAACTCGAACGGTACTGCGATGCCAATTGGATATCCGATGAAAAAGACTCGCTATCTACAAGTGGATATGTATTTACGATTGAATGAGGAGTTGTTTCGTGGAAATCTACAAAACAGACGTGCATTGCACAATCCACAATGGAATCGGAGTTTATTGCCTTGGACAAAGTTGGCGAAGAAGCCAAATGGCTGAGGAACTTCATAAATGATATTTAATACTGGACCAAACCAGTACCTTCCGTAATGATTCAATGTGATAGCCAAGCTGTAATAGCAAGGGCTAAGAATGGAATTTACAACGGTAAATCCCGACATATCCGACGTAGACATAACACTGTAAGGCATTTGATCACCAATGGGGTTTTGACTATTGAATATATAAAATCAATAGAAAGCCTAGCGGATCCGCTAACCAAAGGGTTGCAGAGAGATCAAAAGTACAAACTGCTAAAAGGAATGAGTTTGAAACCCACAAGATAGAGACAATTACAGTGGTAACTCAATCAAATCACTTGGAAATTCCAAACCTTGGTTCAATGGGAAAACTAAGCTGTGAGAGTCCGGCACGAACACTCAATTACAGTTCCCTGAAAAGCAATGAGTGTTATAATATGCAAAAGTGGTGAGGTTGAGTCAATGACTCTTAATGATCCTAAAGGTGTGAGTTAGATACCTTTATATAGAATTACCTATATAAGTGTGAAGTGTAGGCCGCTTCAAATGAAACACTTATAAATCCAAAGACGAGATCCATGGCCGAAATGGATCAAAACGTGAGAACAAAGTTGAGACTAAGATAGCGACGCGTCAATATTATTGACTCAGTGCACACAAAGGTGGAATAGTTCAATGTATCACGTCAATTGGACCACCAGTGCACTCTGTAATGTTGACTATGGAAGATTCAAAGTCAAAAACTACATGTCCTGATGTATCAATGTCTCACAGGGATTGAGCTGAGCTTCTGTCCTTTATGGGCATTTCCACTCATGTGGGGGATTGTTTTATAATCGGTTATTTTGCAATCGATTATTTTATGAGTGAAAATGCGACGGGCCGGTGTACCAAATTAATCTAATTAATTTGGAAGTTGTATATGGAGTTTGGTTAATATTTTGGCTATTTTTCCTGTCTCGAGACAAACCAAATTGTGCAACCCCAAATTAAACCCGGGTATATGGCCTAAGTCGCAGTATTATTTGGATAAAATATTATCCGTTGGATAAATTTATTATAATCTCAAATGGAAGGTTTGAAATTAGAATAAATTACAATTGTTTTAAATAGAAGGTTTGAAATTAGAATAAATTACGATCGTCACAAACGGAAAGTTTGTAATTAGAATCAATTACAACTGCTTCAAACGGAAGGTTTGAATTTAGAATAAATTACATTGATAATTAAGGTTGTAATTATGATTGTAATTGATCCCCTGCCATTTTGGCCAAGTGGAGACACCTATATAATGGCCTCCCCTTCATTCTAAACCAACAAAAACAATTCTCTCATCCTTCTCTCATCTCTTCTAGTTTTCCGGCAGCCTCCCCAGCTCAGTTCCTCTCTCGTTTTGTTCGCCGGAGCTCCAACGATTAGAGGTGCCACTCTCATTGGAGACGGAAATTATTTTTTTTTTTATCTTTGGGTTAGAATGCCATCCACCGGAAACACTACCGCGGCGTATCTAATTTTTGGAAAGAGGATCCAGTCGACTCGGTTTTACGTTTATTCTCGCAATACCCATATATTCCAACATCGCCATTGTCTATCGTCGCCGCCAACGGGCTTCTGTCGTCCGCGGGAATTTTAATCTCAGAAGATCGTCTTCTATGGCTCATTCTCCGATCACTCCCACTCCTCCGGTCTCGGTCGCAGCTGAATCTCTGCAGGGTAACTCCGATTCTAATGGTAACGACAATGGCGGCCAGCAACAGCCGGTGGCATGGACTGGAGCACATGATGGCAAAATTGGGACCGGTTCTGTAATCAGTGGCGATGTTTCCTAGCCTGCGCTTTCTGAATCAACGCGACCGGTCTTGAGATCACCGTCGGATCCTTATGTTCGGGGTCCTGGATTGCCTTTTACTTCTCTTCAGGTTAATCGTGAGAATAAATTTATTCGAATTATTTTGTTCTTATTTTGTTCTACCCTTACTCCTCTTCATATCAGATATGAATTAAAGTTAGTCGAATGATTTTATTGTTGTTCTTTTTCTTTTTTTTTTCTCTTGATCGGAAATCTGTTCATTTTGTTTTTTGTTTTTATCGAAGTGTTTTGGATGTATGATTGATGAAGTATTAACTAACATCTAAATATCGGAGTGTTTTGGATGTATGATTGATAAAGTATTAACTAACATCTAAATCTTTGTAAACAATTGGATATTATATCGTTGATATGTTTTTTACTATATGAACAGGCTCCTATTATAACAATTAAATTCCAATGCAAATAATGCAATAAGAAGGTCGGGGGCGGCAGTTCTTTGAATGGTAATGGTGACAACGGTAATGGTAGAGGTCATTATTCTGTGTTCAGACCATCCTATAATATTTATAACCAGCCATTGCCGATGATACCGCCACAATTTCCTTTCTACGAAGTCTCGCAGCCAAGTGTTTATACTGCCATCCCCGATTCTCAAAGTTTTCGACCATATAGATGAATATTAATTCCTCGTTTCCGAGGGGTAATAATGGTCCAAGAAGAGGTGGTTATGGTTTTCGTCCTAGGTATAATGGTACTAATAGTACTCAGGGTGGTGCTAGACGTGGCCAAGGACATGGGGATGTTCAATACTTTCCTCTTAATACGGGATATGTGCCGCTGCTGTTTCGTGGTTATTTTTTTATGGCACCATTGCCCTATGTCCCTTTTATTGGATATGGTAAAATTTCTTATTTCAATTATTAACTTTATTTTATTATCTTTTAGATGTAATTCTTTTTACGTTCGATGGAAAATGTATAACTTAATTTTGTTTATCTTTTCAGATCAATCTTCCTATATTTACAATCCACCGATCGCTTTTGAGTCTTATAGGCCTATGCCGCCACCTGCTCCGCCGAGCTTTCCAAATCATGAATCATTAGTGCCGACAGCACTTCCTAAAACAATCGCATCTTCAAATGCAAATGAGATTTCTTCGATTGCTCCATCTCCGCAGGTCAATTCTCTTGTATTAGATGGGAATCTCTTCCCCGCATGATTATAAAGCAAATGAATCATTACTTCAGGTAATTTCAATAAAATATTCATTTTTAACTGTATATTGTAATTTATATTTTTAAGATATATTCTTTTACATGTGTTTTTAATTTTGTCTTGATTACATTCTTTTTTTTAGCAGTGATGAAAATTTGAGCAATGATGTGTTTCTGAAGTCGCATATGGACAACAATGGTTGGGTTTTTATCGGTTTAATAGCTACTTTCAATCGCGTAAGTTTTTTATGTTCTTGATTGTGGTGCCAATTATTTATTTCTTACAAGACAAATTTTAGTTGTATTCTTGTTTTGCATTCTTTTCAGCTCCGGAGTTTGACTAGATATCTCGTTGATCATCGAATCTTTGGGATATTCTACTGTGGTTGAAGTGAAGGTTGGTTCTTTATTTTTATGTTGTAAAAAATGTAAGCATTTAGAAAATTAGTTCCTTACTCTATTTTAACAACCTTATCCTACAGGACAATTAGATTAGAAGGCGCAATTGGATACAAGATTTGTCGAGTAGCGGTAGCAATGTTACCAATTCACAGGCGTTACCGGAAGCATTGGAGGCGATTTCATTGGAAGCTCCTGTTGCTACTTTGAACGAAAAAGATTTAGAGGCGATCTCATTGGAAGATTCTCCTAATTCGAACGGAGGCATTTAATATCAATCGATGTGAAGAAAATTTGGAAAAAAAATCCGACAAAGTAAGTTAAAATTGTCTTTTGGATTGGATGTTTTTGTTCCTTCCTAATCTAATGCTTTTTAAAGTTTTTTGTTCGTATAAGGGAAATGAGTTCATCTAAAAGACCAGAGGAAAACTACCCGATGGTGAAAGAAATCTGGTGAAATCTGATCCAGTTTTGATGATGAATATGCATAGAAACATTAAAGTGTTTGATCTCAATTAAGGTTTCTAATGTAAAAGCCAGCGTAGCGCAATATCCGATTGTATTTGAAGTTATTTTGATTGTTTATCTATTCATTAACATATCTATTTTTTGATATTATTTTGTGGGCATTATTATTATTTTTTGAATATATTTGATTGGTATTAATTATTGATTTGAAATTAGAGGTTTGATTTAAGTTTTTGAGAAATATAAATGACTAAGAATTATAACTATTATAATAAGTTAATATAATTAACCAACTAAAAAAGCAACATGTTTAGTTATGGAATATTTTAATGATACGTGCAAGACAATTTTAAATTATATTTTTAATCTTAAATTTTAGTAACAATGTGTTTCTTCGAGGGATTTGTTTGAATTTCTATTATTCATCCTATTTTTTCTCTAAAAAAATATCAAATCAAACACCTATTTTTCATTTTTTATATTATATTAAAAATTAATTTTACATTCAAAATATCACATCAATACCTATTTATATCACATCATATAACTATTCAAATTCAAAATTTTTACTATTCAAATCCCAATCCAAAATCCAAACCCCCAAACAAACACACCCTAAGAGTATTTATTTGTGAATTCAATTTTTGAATTTGATTTAAAATAATAAAAGTTTGAATTTTAATAATAATATGATGTAATACAATATATGTTGATACGATATTTCGAATGCAAAATTATTTTATACTACCTCTGTAAAAAATAAATAAATAAAAAGTAAAAATATTGCGAAAAATCACAAAAGATTAATACTCTTGTGTAATTGTTAAAAAATACTAATTTTATTGGTGTATAGTTTGTGAATTTATTTGTTTATTATTTGAAATTAATCTAAAATATTAATTTAAATTTTTAAAAAAATATTTAAAATAATATTTTGTAAAATAGAATAATATATTTATATTTTTTTTTTTTTTTTTCTACGCACACACTCACACCACTCCAGCGGGGATTTCATCAACACATGCACACACGCACCCATAAATGTGGCTAATAGAAATAGCGCCGATAATCTCAAATATTGAATTTTAAAATTTTTAATAAATTCATTGGAAATATCCTTTGTGGGCTCGAGTATGGCCCAATATATCAAGTCAAAGGCAGTTCAAAAAATTTTCGGAGTGTACTTATAAAAGCCGAATAGTTCAAATTTTTTAATCTTACAGCTCTAACTTTTTCTTCTATTTTGCTGGATATTATTATTATATTAGATTTGTAATATATTTTTGAAATTATTATTTAAACTACAGATTATCTTTTTAAAAAACAACACCACCACAAAAATGAAACCAATTCAAATCAATTATAGTATTCCTGTAAATTATAATTGACTAACAAGTATTCTAATACGACCATACTTATGAAATTACTCATATACATATCCACTTTCTTGAAATTTCAAAACTAAATCCGTACAGTATTCGGCACCAACAAGCACATAAGGCTGTTGGAAATTTTGGCCGTTCGAGGCTTAACCCGACGACTCCCTCGATAAATAAATAAGTTGGCTCACTCCTTAGCCCGGTCCACCGGATTCGACCCAAACCCTTTAATTCAAACCCAATTCCCAAGCCCTAAGTCAATATGTTAGGTTGTTATATTGGTTATAACCCGTGTGTGGTTTTTTAATTTGGGAAGTAATCAAAAGTTAGTGTTGAAACGTGACTTGGATTTAGCGGTCTACCCGACCCTAAACCAAAGCGAAAGGGCTGTTTCAATTGGCAGGGTTCCTTTTGGGCTTATCCTAATTAATAACAAATGGACTTAGGGTTCAGGGTGTTTTGGGGTGCTTATAAATAGACAACTATGGTTCTTAGTCGGATGACATATTGTAAATCTCTGAATCAGTATAATAAAATCTCTCCGGTTCCTGCCCGTGGACGTAGGTTGACACACCGTCACCGAACCACGTAAAACCTCTGTGTTCTTTATTTGCTTTCTTTCTCGTTTTCTCATAACAAGTGGTATCAGAGCCATATCCCATTGATTGAAAATGTCCTCGTATAAATTTGATCTAGAGAAGTTTAATGGGTCGAATGACTTCACGCTCTGGAAGGTCAAGATGAGGGCACTTCTGGTTCAACAAGGATGTGCGGCTGCGTTGGAGGGAGAAGACAAGTTTCCTAAAGACACGAAGGAGGAGGTAAATAAGGAGATTTTGGCAAGGGCTCATTCCGCGATCTTGCTGTCAGTTACTGATGAGGTGTTACGGGAGGTTATAGATCAGACAACGGCTTTTGGGTTATGGAATAAACTGTGTGAGAAGTACCAAAACAACTCCCTCACGAACAGGCTATATCAGAAGCAACGTCTTTACACCCTCCGGATGTCCGAAAGTACTCAGGTAAAGGATCATCTTGATACCTTTAACCGTATCATTCTTGATCTTCAAGGAGTTGAGGTTAAAGTAGATGATGAAGACCAAGCCCTAATTTTATTGTGTTCACTACCTGGTTCATATGAGAATTTTGTAGATACTATTCTATATGGTAGAACTACAATTTCTGTTAATGATGTGAAAGATGCCCTTATGTCCAAAGAATTGAAAAGAAAGGTTTCTCTGGAAGAGGGTTCTGGTTCAGGTCTGTTTGCAGGTAGGGGAAGACCACATGAGAGGGGTAACGGGAATGGGAGGTCGCGTTCAAAATCAAAATCCTCTAGCAAAGTTAAGTGTTATCTTTGCAAGGAGAAAGGGCACGTTAAAAGGGATTGTCCACAAAAGAAGGGAAATACAAAAGTTGATTCTAGTAACAGTGGCAGCAGTGCTGCTGTGGTACAAGACAGTTCTGATGATGGGGACTTTGGTGAAGTTCTGACAGCGTGTAGTGCTAGTACTGCTGATTCCTGGATTATGGATACCGGTGCTTCTCACCATATGACGTTCACTCGTGATCTACTCACTTCTTTTAAGGAGTGGAATGGAACGGTGAAGTTAGGTGATGATGGGGTTCTAGCCATAAAAGGGAGCGGGGTAGTGCAGATAAAATTGCATGACGGTACTGTCAGGAAATTTGATTGTTGGTATGTTCCTGAACTCAGAAAGAATTTGATTTCTCTTGGGACCTTAGCCAAGAATGGTTTAAAATATCATGGTGAAGGTGAGTGGGTGAAAGTCCTGAAAGGTGCGCTGGTAATGATGAAGGGAAAACTGCAGCATGGAATTTATTTTCTACAGGGCAGTTCAGTGATGGGAACGGCGGCGGTATCTCAGTCCTTGGATAAACACGATGATAGGACAAATTTGTGGCACCGGCGATTAGGTCACATGAGTGAGTTAGGGTTGTCTGTGTTGAGCAAGCAGGGTTTATTTGGTGGGGATGTGATAGGTAAAATTCAATTCTGTGAGGCTTGTGTAAAAGGGAAGCAACGCAGGGTGAGGTTTAGTACCGGTCATCACACTTCAAAACAAATTCTGGAGTATGTTCATTCAGATCTATGGGGTCCCTCTCCGGTGAAATCGCAGGGCGGGTGTTCTTACTTTGTCACTTTCATAGATGATTATTCGAGAAAAGTCTGGTTGTACTTTCTAAAGACTAAAGATGAGGTGTTTGGGAAGTTCAAGGAGTGGAAGACCATGGTTGAAAAACGGACGGGTAAACAGGTCAAGACTCTAAGAACTGATAACGGGTTGGAGTTCTGCAACGCTCCATTTGATGATTTTTGCAAGAAAGAAGGTATAGTGAGGCATCGCACTGTACGACACACACCACAGCAAAATGGAGTTGCAGAGCGAATGAATCAAACCCTCATGGCGCGTGCTAGGTGTATGCGCATATTTGCTGGCTTGTCTAAGCAATTCTGGGCTGAAGCAGTAAACACTGCTAGCTATCTGGTTAATAGATCTCCATCAACTGCAATTGACTTAAAGACTCCTCAAGAGGTATGGTCCGGTAAACCCTCTGATTACTCTAATTTAAGAATATTTGGATGCCCTGCATACGCTCATGTGAATGATGGTAAGCTTGAGCCGAGGGCGGTAAAATGCATATTTCTAGGGTATGCAACAGGAGTAAAAGGTTATCGACTGTGGTGTACAGAAGGTAAAAATCCTGGTAAATTTCTTATTAGCAGAGATGTAACCTTTGATGAATCTGCTATGCTTGATCAGAGTAGAGGTTGTGAAAGTATTGCAAGTACAAAAGATTGTGGTGCTAACCAGAGGGTGGAGTTTGAGACTCCTGACAGAGTTGTGTTAGAGGAAAAGCAGCAGGATAATAATATTGATCAATCCGATCAACCAGATCAGTCAAAACC
Organism: Andrographis paniculata; assembly: GCF_009805555.1. Lineage (NCBI taxonomy): Eukaryota > Viridiplantae > Streptophyta > Magnoliopsida > Lamiales > Acanthaceae > Andrographis > Andrographis paniculata. Next base: position 3,595,762 of record NW_026137595.1, on the reverse strand, counting down.
TCAAGGGAAACCGGTTGAGGGGGAAGCTGATGACGCTGGTACTGGGGTTGAAGATTCCATAGCAGCAAGAAAGGGAAAGAGAAATATTCAGAAACCAACTAGGTTTGCAGGATGTGTCAATACGTGTGACATGGATTCTGTTGCTTATGCACTAACGGTTGGTGATGATCTTGGCTCTGATGAGCCAAAGACATATAAAGAAGCTGTGGCGAGTAAAGATGCAGAAACCTGGATTATGGCAATGAATGAAGAGATGCAGTCTCTTGAAAAGAACAAGACTTGGGATCTTGTTGCACTACTAAAAGGGGTGAAGCCAGTGGGATGCAAGTGGGTCTTTAAAAGAAAGGAGGGAATTCCTGGTGTTGAACCTGCTAGGTTCAAGGCGAGACTGGTGGCAAAAGGGTTTTCACAGAAGGAAGGAATCGATTACCATGAAGTCTTTTCTCCTGTGGTGAAACACAAAACCATTCGGGTTCTTTTGGCAATGGTGGGTGCTTTTGATCTGGAGCTGGAGCAGCTTGATGTAAAAACAGCATTCCTTCATGGTAATCTAGAAGAACAAATTTACATGTCTCAACCGGAGGGGTTCTACAGTTCTAAAGGGGACCAGGTATGTTTGTTAAAGAAATCTCTGTATGGCTTGAAGCAATCTCCGAGGCAATGGTACAAGAGATTTGACTCATTCATGGTGTCTAATGGTTATACTCGTAATCAGTTTGATAACTGTGTTTACTCGAAGAAAGTTTCTATTGATTCCTTTGTGTATCTGCTGTTGTATGTGGATGATATGTTAATTGCAGCTAAGAACATGGCTGTAATTAATGACTTGAAGGCTCTACTAAAGGGTGAGTTTGAGATGAAGGATTTGGGTGCGGCAAAGAAAATACTTGGTATGGAGATCTGGCGTGATAGAGAAGCAAGACGGTTGTGGGTTTCTCAAGAAAAGTATATTGAGAAAGTTTTGCAGGCATTCTCTGTTGATCAGTCCAAACCGGTAAGTACCCCTTTGGCGGCACACTTTAAACTTGATCGAAGCACTATACCGGCTACAGATGAAGAGGTTAGTTACATGAAGACGGTTCCATATTCAAGTGCAGTTGGAAGTCTTATGTATGCGATGGTATGTACAAGACCGGATCTCGCTTATGCGGTTAGTGTGGTGAGCAGGTTTATGGCTAATCCGGGTAAAGCTCACTGGGGAGCTGTAAAGTGGATCTTGCGATATTTGAAAGGAGCGTCTGATATTTGTCTGGTATATGATGATAAAGGCCATGGTGATGGTCTTGTTGGCTATGCAGACTCTGATTACGGGGGTGACTTGGTGAAACGAAGATCACTAACTTGTTTTATCTTCACTCTGTTTGGATGTGCAGTCAGTTGGAAGTCTACTTTACAACCTACGGTTGCATTGTCGACGACTGAGGCGGAATACATGTCAATGACTGAAGGTATTAAGGAGGGTATCTGGTTACATGGTCTGGTGCAGAGTTTGGGTCTGAAGGTGGAGAAACCGGTGTTATTCTGTGATAGTCAAAGTGCTTTGAGTTTGGCTAAAAATCCAGTGTATCATGAGAGAACCAAACATATTGATGTAAGGTTGAATTTTATCCGTGATGTTCTGGAGGAAGACAAGTTTTCTATTCAGAAAATAGCTACAGAACACAATCCAGCTGATATGTTGACAAAGGCGCTACCGACGGAGAAGTTTGAGCATTGCTTGAACTTGGTGAATATTCGTAGGAGGTAAAGCCTTCTCGGGGCATCTGGCAGGAAGGAGACGACTGAGAGATACTGACGAACCTTTGGCGGTTGGAGAAACTCCAAGTCAAGGTGGAGATTGTTGAAACGTGACTTGGATTTAGCGGTCTACCCGACCCTAAACCAAAGCAAAAGGGCTGTTTCAATTGGCAGGGTTCCTTTTGGGCTTATCCTAATTAATAACAAATGGACTTAGGGTTCAGGGTGTTTTGGGGTGCTTATAAATAGACAACTATGGTTCTTAGTCGGATGACATATTGTAAATCTCTGAATCAGTATAATAAAATCTCTCCGGTTCCTGCCCGTGGACGTAGGTTGACACACCGTCACCGAACCACGTAAAACCTCTGTGTTCTTTATTTGCTTTCTTTCTCGTTTTCTCATAACAGTTAGTTTAAAACGGTTTTTGCGTGAGTCGGTTTCATAAAAGAGATACACCAAAACCATAGAGAGAGAGAGAGTGGATGAGAAGAGAGGAAGAGAAGCCAATGAGTTTTTTCGATTGAGTTTCCGATGAGTGTTCGTGAGGTTCGGGATCCCCTTTCTTGTGTCGATTCCGGTAGGTGTCGAGGCTTGAAATGAAGAGCCGACCTCCACCTTGAGGCGTGGTTACCATAGGCCATCGCGCACTATGGGGCTGAGCCGAGAACCGCCGTCCCTTCGCCGGTGTGATAGATCGGAGTAGATCAGGAAGGAATCGCCGGACTGGACTCTTTCTTGAGAAAAGGATTGTCGCTGGAATGGCTGGACGTTGCCGCTGCCGGAGATAGTGCAGACGCCGCGGGTCTGTTCTGAAGAAGGTCGCGCGCCGCCGGAGCTGCTTGAAACCACGCTGGGTCTGTCGTGGGTTCGTCGGAGAGGGACGACAGAAGCGCGTTGCCGGAAGGACTGCTTTTGCTCCCGCAGCTTGTCCGGAGAAGATGAATCTGTGTCAAATCCATCGCTCGTCGTCCAGCAGAAGTTACGGTGGTTGAATATCGATTTGGGATTGGAATGACCGAACAGAGAAGACGAACCAGGAAGTTCATCTCAATTCAATTAGGCTTAATGTTTGTTTGTATTTTGATTTCGAAGTCCAGTATCTCATTTTCTTTTACATTTGATTTCGGTATTTTAGATTAATTTGGATTTATTCGATTTAATTCGCTCCCGCTACTGATTCGTATTTTTGTATACGAGGTTTGTTCGATAAATCCGAAAATAAATTCACAAGAAAGGCAAATGCAATGCATAAACAAATTAAACTTACGACCCAAAAGTATATAAAATTTCCGAAAGTGTGGTAAACAGAATCTGCAGCTAATATCACCAAAACCTCCAGAATGATCGATAATCCAACTCCCATCACTACCCAAAATCCAAAAATCACATAGAAGAAGATTTATCGAAAAAATCCATACCAATCAGCCACAATACCTTCAAGAAGCCCTTTGATCGATCCACGGCGCCCCCTTTGCCATTCCCCTGCCGGGCCATGCTCAAATGCTTCAAGAACCTGCTGAATTGACCACACAGTTTCCATCAACAGCAGCATTGCTGCTGCCTTCTTTGGCCGGAGGTAACTTATCGGCGATAGATAGCTTCAATGGATCCTCGCTCAATCGCCCTGACACCAAAACGCAGTCGTTTTGTTTCACGTGGCAAGTAACAACGTGCGCTAATCGCCGTCAAACACGACGGGAATCGACAGAGATACCTTTCCGCAACTGCTTTTCTGAGAGACTACAATTGCGGCCAAAAGGTTGCCATCAGCAGCAGTCTCCGACTGAACGGGAGCTTCGACGTGCCCAACCAAATTGACCACGTTCGCAACTTTTACTTGGTAGGGAATTTCTCTTGGGTTAGGGCAAATGATCGAATCGGCGGACTGTTCCTTGAATCTCTGAGACGACGACGATGATGATTTGGAAGACTTGTTAGTGCCGGATTTGGTAGATTCCACCGTTTCTTTAGCAACACCATTGATTTTTGTGGAGTAGGAATTCAGTTGTTTGGGGACTAAGAACCGATTCTTTCATGGTCTTACTCTCAGGAGCAAACTCATGACGGAAGAAATTGTTCGTGAAATGTGATCGAAATTAGAGAGCGAAAGGGTCGGTAGATTTGAAATTATTTTTTAGGGTTTATGAAAATGCCCTGCGAGCTGTCCGAATTGCGATGGCTGCTGCGGGTTCGGAGACCCGAGAACTGTTCAGATAATTCCGTTTTTTATGAGCTAACTTCTAATTTAAGAAGCATTATGCAGATTATGAGCATGCTCATGGTTCGTCGTCGCGGATTTTTGTTGCGGATCGGCCTTTACCGTTTCAGATACATAGCGTATATCTTCGCGATATATCGGTCAAATATCGGTCAATATAATTTTTTTATATTTATTTTTATTTTAAAAAATTATGATAAGTCATTAAAATATATCAAATCATATAATTAATTTTAAAGTATATAATATTAACAAATATATTATAATTGATAGTAAATTAAAATTAAAATCTTGTCTAAAAAATAATTTTAAATAATATATTTACAATTAATTATAAATTATTCTAAAATATTAATTCTAATAAAAATTAATTTTTACAAATTAAATAAAAATTAAATACAATTCAAAATAAAATAGTTAAATCTATCAATTAAATAAACAAATTAATTAAAATAACAAACGCGCTTCTTCCCCAACCTTCTTCCTCTTTCCAAACCTCTTGAACCACATAAGACGCACATCCCATCTTCTTCCTCAACCTTCTTCCTCTTTCCAAACTTTCTCAACCACAAACGCTCCTTATCCACGCAAACAAACGCAGGTACTTCTCGTTTCCCAAGTTCCAGATATGAAATTAAATAAATTGAAGAAGAAATAGCAACAATTACACTTTCAGAATGATAAAAATGAAATTTCATAAAGATTTTTGAAAATATCTGATATTTTGTTCTTACGGGAACGGTCCTGGTCCTGCCTGTTCCGGTTCCGGATCGGCCGAGTCGGACCGGACTCAGCCGATCGGGCTAACCATGAGCATGGCTAAATTTATATTTCGTATCGTTGGGTTTTTGTACATAAAAATAAATTTTTTTTAAATTTTGGCCGTCCGAGACCTAATTGCCTCCCATAAATAAATTAGTCGGTGCACTCCTTAGTTCGTCCCACCTAATCCATAATTCCAAGCCCAATTCTTATTAACCCTATTAATTGGTTTGTGAATTAGTCTTAGGAGCAATTTCTAACTGTGAGAAGAGAGTAGAATCCGATAGTGAGAGAGGGTGAGGGAGAGGAAGAGAAGTCCAGAGGAATTCCAGTGAGAGTAGAAGCTCTTTCTCGCAACATGGACTGAACCGATAAGCAATGTAATGATCGATGGAAGGAAGAAGTCGATCGGAGGATTTCGTCGTCGCTGTCGGAAGGTGACCCGGAGAAGACGGTCGGAGCCGCTGTTCGCTGGTGGCCAGAGTTTCAGTCGGAAAGGGTCGCCGGAAGAGAAAGGGCTGTGGTTGCTCGTGGATTGAAATCGATCGTCCTCGTCTGATTTGTAATTGAAGGAGCAGAGAAGTTTTTCATTTGAATTGCTTCAAATCCTAATTTGAGTTTAGGGCAGTGTTTGATTGGGTTTTGATATTCCCAATTTCAATTTCCAGAATATGCCTTTGCTTTAACTGCGACTGAATCCATTCGGCCGTTGGATGCAGAGAATCCACCCTACTTCAACTGTTGGGATAAATCAATCAATTAAATCTAATGTTCAGTTAAATCTAACCAAATCAATCAAATCTATATCTAAGTTCACTAATTAATCTCCCCAATTTATTCTGTATAAATACAAATTATTGGCATAATTCGCATTCTCTTTCGTATTATCTTCTCTCACTTGACGTGATCAATGCTCATAATGGGTTCCAGTAATCACACATCGCCTATTTCTACAGAATCGTCTCACAAAGAGGGACAACAGATATTTCTCACAGAAGAAGTTAGAAACCTTCCGGATATTGCGGAGAATCATCATATTACTGCAACCAATACAATATCTCAGAAGCGACTTTACAAGTGCAACCACAATCAATGCGATGCAGTTTTCACGTCACCGCAAGCCCTCGGCGGCCACAAAACCAAGCACCGCCCCAAACCCTTCATTGATTTTTTGGGAATCAACGACGGCAGCGATCGGCCTCACAAGTGCCCCATCTGCGGTGCAAGCTTCCTCACGGGTCAAGCCCTTGGTGGTCACAAAACCCTCCATCGTCGTCCCCAACCTTCGTCTTCTGCCCCATCCCCATCGTTCATGTCCAATGAGAGACTTCAAAATTGCCCCATTTGCAACGAGTATTGTATCCTAGGAGAAGGTCTTCTTAGCGGTCATATGCTTAAGCACTACCAAGGTGATCTTAACCGTGCAGCTGAAAGGCAACCGACAGCAAATTCCTCAGCATGCACTAACTTAGTCTCTTCTTCTTCAAAGCCCTGCCTCAATACTGACTTAAACAAGTTGCCGGATATATCTGATTCGGACGAAGATGTCGTCCCCTGCTGGAAGGAACCAATTGCCTCCGCTGCTGCTGCTGTCCCGAGAAGAAGGCGCTGCCGAAAATCGATTCGCCCTAATTGAAATAGATATATATATATGGTCATGATATAATTAGGACTTAATTTCTAATTTTAATTTTAAATATCTTTTTGAATATAATGTTTTGTATATATATTAAGCATAAAATTAAAATCCTAAAATAAAAAATAAAAAAAAACCAAAAAATGCACAATAAACTAAACACTTTCCCAAACAAACTCCAACACATATTTCTTCTAATAAAATTATCACATAAATTACTCAAATCTCTTTCTTTTTTTTCTTTTTTTTCTTTTTTTTTTCAAAACTTTTGTAAAACTCAAAATTAAACTTGTGTATATCTAAGGATAACTTTGCTTGTACGTGAAGGTTTGATTGTAACGAAGAATTAATGATTTTGGGCATAAATAGTATAAAGAAGTGGATTTTGGGGTCATTAATATCAGCAGTTCTTAGACGAAGATGCCCCATATCATGATGCAATTCTATTGCTATGTATCCCAATTTGGCATTAGGAATGTGTATATATATATATTATATATATTTTATTTTTATAATTTATATTAAATTTATTGTTATATTTAAATTTTGTAGTATTTTTATAATTCATAATATTTTATATTTTACAAAATAATACCAATTCTTAATATATTTTATCAATTTGAAATTTAATATATATATATACAAATATTATATAATTCTATTGTAATTGTAATGTAATATAATGTAATTTTTTTTCAAAAATTTAATTATTATTTTTATATTTTATTTTTTTAATTAACCAATAATAATTATAACAATAAAAATACAAATTTGATATTAAAATTAAAATTTTAAAATAAATTAAAACTAAATTTAATTAAATAATAAATAATATAACTTTTTTCCCATAATTTTTTAATAAATCAAAATATTAACAAATAATAATATAATATAATATAGTATAATAATTAAATAAATAATTAATACTACAAATTAAAATTATAATTAAAAAATAATATATATATATATAATATGAAAATAAAAATTTATTAAAAAATTAGGATGAGTATCTTTGTTGTGAATATAAAATAGAAGAGAGCTCCGCTGCTGACGTGGTAGAGAGAATGTAGAAGAAAAAGTAGTGAAAATACCCAAAAGCAGGCATCTCCATTGCGGATGGTCTTATGGTATCTTTCTGGAACCAAAAATTGCATTTGCTCACGTTGGAAGGGTAGGCAGAAATGGTGTTAGAAGAGGTGGTGAAAGTGGCGGACAAGGCGTCAGCCACGGCGGAGAAGGCTCTGGCGGAGGTGGCGGAACAGCTTCCGGACAAGTCCAGGCTTAAGGAAGCAGCTCAAGTTATGGAGCACTTGTCCCACGTGGCTGGCCACGATGTCCACCTCCTTTAAAATGTTATCCACAAGGTATATATATATATATATGGTCATGACGCAGGTGTGCCAGAGATCTCTGGAATCAGCCATCGGCGCCACAGCTACACCAAAGCTCAGCACAACTTTGTAATCGAAAGTTTAATAAGGTCTGCCGAACTCGGAGGAGGCTGGGCGGAGATTATCACGGTGTCTATGAGGAAGCTTTGTAATCTTTTGGTTCTTCCAACTCCTCTGCTCGGACACCATCTATTATCTACTATGCCCTCGGTGAACTTGCCGCAGTAGCGCGGGAGGCAGTCCGCCGGCAAGCTTGTTAGCAGTTTTGTTAATAAAACTTGGTTTCATTTTGGTTGGGTTGTTCTGATTTGGTATTTGGTTTCGATTTGGTTGGTTGAACTGATTTTGTGTTCAAATTAGGTGATAAAAAGGAGAGGGAAGGATATTTCTCGTGGAAGTTTTCAAATTCGTGGCTCTATCTACGAGTATTTCTCATCTTTATCAAAGTTTGTTTTGGAATGAATTTTTTGTTTTATAGGTAATTTTTATGTCCATATATGTTTTAATATTAGTTATCTGAAAGTGCACAGTGGATAAACCCAAACTAGGCTCGAGATTATGACTTTGATTAGTTATTGTGATATAATGATAATTTAAAATTGACTTAAAATAGTATGTTATATTTGAAATTTTATGAATAACGCTAATTTTGATATAAAATTATAAAAGAACAAACCCAACATATATAATAGAAATAAAATACTTTTAATATCTTATTTTTAGATATATTATATATTTTATTTATTTTCTCCGGTTACTATTTATTGTATATAATTAGGAGTATTTGACGCTTAGTTTTTAGTTTGATTAATTTTTTTATTAACTGAATATATTATCCACTAGAAGTGCTAAAATATTTGGTAAAATAAATATTTATATTAATTATTTATATATAATGATAATTAAAGATATTTTATATTTTATTTTAAAAATATAACATTCAGTTTAACTATTATGTTTTGTAAACAATATTAAGATATATTTATTAAAAAAATATGAGTATTTTTTTTTATTAGAAATAGTGTAAGGTATAAAAGATTGTTCAAAGTGGTTGTTTGATTGATTGTATTTTTTTTATTAATCCCAAAACCTGAGTATATTTATTATTAATCCCAAAACCTAGCATGGTTTTTTGATTGATTGTAAGTGGTTGTTCAAAGTAAAAAATGAGGAAGAACGTGTTATATTTAAAGCAAGACTAGTAGCAAAAGGTTTTACTCAGAAAGAAGGCATGGATTACAAAAAAATTTTCTCCCCGGTTGTAAAATTTTCTACTATTCGTGTGATGCTTGCTTTAGTAACTCATTTTGATTGGAAACTTAAACAACTTGATGTGAAAACAGCTTTTCTTCATAGTAATTTGGATGAACAAATATATATAAAACAACCTAAGGGTTTTGTAGACAAAAATAAACCTGATTTTGTTTTCTTATTAAAGAAATCTCTTTATGGATTAAAACAATCACCTAGACAATGGAATTTGAAATTTGATGAATGCATGAAATCTTTAAATTTCAAAAGGAGTGCTTATGATCACTGTCTTTATTTTAAAATAGTTGGAAGTGTGCCTGTTTTTCTTTTGATCTATGTGGATGATATGTTGCTAATAAGTCCAAATCTTAAAATAATAGATCAAATTAATACATGCTTGAGTGATTGTTTTGATATGAAATTCTTAAATGATGCTAAAGTAATATTGGGCATGCATATTAAAAGAGATATAACAAATAAAAGTTTACTTTTAAAACAGCCTGCTTATGTTGAAAAGGTGCTGAAATGATTTAATATGTTTAATTCTAAAGTTGTTAATGTTCCACTTGTATCTCATTTCTGTTTGTCTAAGAATCAGTCCCCTAAAACAGATTATGATCGTGCTTTCGTGACTAATATCCCATATTCAAATGCAATAGGTTCAGTGATGTATATTATGGTTTCTACTAGACCTGATATAGCATATGCTGTGAGTTGTTTGAATAGATTTATAGCTAATCCTGGGCAAGAACATTGGATTACATTAAAATAGTTTTTACGTTACTTATGTGGTACAAAGTAACTTGGGACTAATGTATAAACATTGTAGTGAAGATGTGATCCTTAAAGGATATGTGGATTCTAACTATGTCAATGATAGGGATAGTAGAAAATCAACTATGTCTTGTGTGTTTACATTGTGTGGTTCTTGTGTGAGTTGGACGTCACAGTTGCAACATATAGTTGTGCTGTCGACGACCGAATCTGAATACATTGCTGTGACAGAGACGATTAAAGAAGCCTTATGGCTCAAAGGTTTGCTAACAGAAATTGGATACTTGAAAGGTGAGGTACAGGTATTTTTTGACAGTCAATCAAGTATTCAATTATGCAAAAATCCCGTTTTTCACGATAGAACCAAACATATTGATGTTAGATTCCATTTTATTCGAGATATAGTTGCAAAAGGTTTTATAAAACTTGAAAATATACCTTCACAATTTAACCCCGCTGACATGGGGACAAAGCCTTTGCCTGTTTCGAAATTTAATTTATGCTTAAGAATTTTAAATTTCGATCCTGGTTAGTTGTTTTATTGCTTGTTAGTATGTTGTTTCTTGTATTTGGTTTTTCGAGTAAATACTAACTTTGTGTTCTAGCATAGGTGGCTATGATATCCCCGCATTTACTAAATATATATAAGTCTAATAAATAAATAAATCACTTAATATACGCTTAATCTGACTGATAGACCAAATAGTTACATTTAACCTACAATTGGATTTTTAATCCAACAGATATGACTCGACATTTTTGGTATTTCATATCGAATAATTCCTACTTTTAATTACATTTAATTAGAATAGAAAAAAATGAGTATGATTCAAAAATTCAACTCAAATAATATATATATATATATATGAAAATTAAGATTAAAGTAGAGTTGGACCGAGCTAATTTTTTTTTTAAAAAAATAAAAATAAAATTAATTTTAATATTTTTAACAATATATTTTATAATTAATAAACACTAATTGTTTCTTTGACTGAGAGTTCGAATTTTAGGTTGAATTTGAAATAATAAATTTTTTAAATTTGAATAGTTAAGTTATATTATAATATAAAGAGATATTATTTGTATAATAGATTTATAATATAAAAAATAGAAAATAAGAATTTGATTTGATATTATTAAAAAGAAAAATTGGTTTAAAATACTTATACAAATAATTTGTCTAAATACAAAATTATTTATGTTAAAATCAATTTATACCTATTTTATCCATAAAATATTAAATAAAAAAATACATCACTCTATTATAATTGTCATATTAACTAAATTCAAAATAATTAACTTTTTAATATATATTTTTCTTAATAACCATGTCAAAAAGAATGTGGCATAATCAAATGGGATGGTCCAAGTATATTTTAAAATTTTAAATTATCTAACCTAATTGAAAAAATATTTTTTATTTTATTTATGTATAATAAATTTTATACAAATTTTTTTAAAATTTTATAAATTATATTTAAAACTATTAAATTATCTACTAAACTGAAATTTATATTTTTAAAATTTTATATCTCCATTATATTATTTTAATTTTAATTTAAATAAAATATATAAATTAATTAATAATTAAAACACAACAATTTAAATTTAATATATAATTAATAATTAAAACACAATAATCTAAATTTAAATTTATTTATTTATTATAGATAATGTTGTAAATTAAGTTGTAAAACTGGTATTCTCAAAAGCAACCCCTAAGGTACTTATAAAAAAATAATTTTGGAGTCCAAAAGTTGTTTCTACTTTTGAGTAAAACACAATATAAACAAAATTAAATATTTTTTTCTCAAAAATAGAAGCCAAAAGTATTTTCCAAAAGTTTATCCAAACGGGCCTAATATATATTTATAAAAGTATATTTTGTTTCACACTGATTTCAACAACAACAAAAATAAAAATTATAGTTACAATTCGTATTAACTAATACAAGTCTTGAATTTTACGCTATAATAAAAAATATTAACAAACACAACTCGTTTAGTTAATTCAGAAGGACCAAATTAGTTGGTTTAATCCAAATATGGTACGAACTATGCTCAGGCAACAACAAATTTGTTACGGACAATGTATAGAAACCAGATTTATATGGGGATTGTTGGTAGGAGAAACAATGTCATGCATTTGAGTATCCTTCTGTATAAAATTATTTTTTTGAATCCTAAACATAACAAAAAATGAAGCAAGAACAGGTCGAAAAATTATGAAACTAAAGTTTTTTTTACAAAATAATTAAGTGAAGCCATCCTGATAATTTATATATTGTTTATGAAATTAGACCTTACTCAAATTTATGTCACCGCATTCAGCTCAAAATATAATAACAAAATTTAAGATTACAATCACATACAATTATAGATTATCTATTGAAACAATAATCATAATAATAATAATTTTTCGTAATTATATTATATAAAATATTCAATCAAACCCAAACAAACCATCTAAATTACATCTATTCTTTATAAATAGGTGATCGAGTACAGACCATACTTGCCTAATTTGCATTCACTTTCTGATAATCTTCTCTTCACCTGACATGATCAATGCTGATAATGGCTTCCGGTGATCAATTGCAAATCACATGTCCCATTTCTACCGGATTCTCTCACACAGAGAGGCAACAAATATTCGGTACCAAAGAATTTAGGAAGCTTCCAGACATTATGGAATTTCTCGTGGATGTTAAACCAACAGCTCAAAATCATATTTCTACTGCAGCTAAATCTGAATCTCCAAAGCGGCTTTGCAGGTGCAATCACAATCAGTACGACGCTGTTTTCACTTCACCGCAAGCCCTCCGTGGCCACAAAACCAAGACCTGCCCCATAACTATCATCAATCGACGACAGCGTCGATCAGATTTACAAGTGCCCCACATATGGTGCAAGCTTCTCCACCCGGTCAAGCCCTAGGTGGTCATAAAATCCTCCATCGTCGTCCCCAAGCCTCGTCTTTTGTCCCATCCCCATTGTTCGTGTCCAATGAGAGGTTTCATAAGTGCCCGATTTTCAATAAAGATTGTGTTGAATAAACTTAAATGTGTTTTGGGTGGATGTTGAATTGAGTTTTAAATTGGATGTTTAGTGGTTATTAAAAAAAAAAAATATATTGGAGGAGAGATTTACTAGAATACTGGATGTTAAAAGATAGAGATACACTAGAATAATGCCATTATATTATGATTAAATTATTATTTTAAGTTGCGAAGTATCTAATGTATTTTTCTTCTTTAAAAGGTTAATGTTCATTGGTGTATTTAGGATGTGTGATATAAGGATTAATTTAGTGAAAAAATAAGTGTTTTGTTTCCATACTTTAGTGTTTTTTTGCTTTGTGAATGTGTGTTTTGCTTCTATAATTTTGTGTTTGTATTTGTGTGTATTTATCTCCATATTTGATATTTTACAAATTGGTATCATAGCCAATGGTAAAATGTGATGGGGCAAATATCCTTACCACATTTGACGAAGGAAAATTACAAAAATTAGAGTATTCAAATCAAAGCGTTTTTTAGATCTCTAGATGCATGGGAGAGAGTTCAAGAATGTTTTGAAGAACCAGCGAGTACATCGGAATATACAGCGGCATAAACACAAGGCGTTGAAAGAGACGAGATCAAATAATAAGACTGCATTGTACATGCTATTCTAAGCAGTTGATGAGTTGGGCTTTGAGAAGATTGCTAGTGCAACAACTTCAAAAGAAGCGTGAGTCATTTTAGAAAGAACATTCAAAGAATCCAACCATGTCCAGGAAGTTTGCCTCCAAACTCTTCATGGAGAGTTGGAAAGCATGAAGATAAAGAATTCTGAAAGTGTATCCGACTATATTGCTCGTGTGCAATCCATGGTCAACTGGCTCTTAACTGATACATGAGTAGTTGAAAAAATTTTAAGATCTTTAACCGATAATTTTGAGAATGTTTGTGTGTGATAGAAGAGTCAAAAGACCTTGCAACGCTCATGGTAGATGAACTTGTTGGTTCTCTTGAAGGACACGAACAACGCAATAAGAAAAATAAGAAGGAGACACTCAAGCAAACACTTCAAACCAATGCGTCAATAAAAGAAGATAAAGTACTCTATTCTTAAAATTTCCTAGGTAGAGATGGATGTGTAGTTCGTGGAAGTGGTCATTGTGGTCGAGGCAACATTCATGAAGAAAGACAGTCAAGCCAACCGAATTGGCACGGTAGAAGATGTGGTTAAGGAAGAGGCGACCGATCGCACAATTATAACATTGAGTCCTACAAGTGTCACATGTTTGATCACTATGAAAAGTAGTGTAACATTGATAACTGATATAATTGTGGTAGAGTGGGACATTTTGCAAAATATTTTCGAGCTGGAAAGAAGATAAAAGAAACGACTAATCTAGCCATAGAAGATGAAGAAAAAGAATGTTTTCTCTTAATGGCTCGAAGTGAAGGCAACACCAAAAATGACACTTCGTGGTACCTCGACTCGGGGGCGAGCAACCACATGTGAGGACAAAAGCACCTATTCAAGGAGATATAAAAAATTGGAGATGGTTATGTGTCGTTTGGAGATGCATTTAAAGTGAAGGTTAAAGGACGAAGTACAATTTGTTACTTACAAAAAGATGGCTTAATAGGGAAAATCCAAGATGTTTATTATCTACCAGATCTTAAGACCAACATTTTAAGTATGGGACCATTCATGGAAAAAGACTCCTAGATTCTTTTAAAAGATAGGATGTTATACTTGAAGGGCAAAAAAGGGCATTTGATTGCTCGAGTTGAGATGGGAAGAAATTGGATGTAAAAATTGAATATAAAAAGCATGCAAGAAAGATGTTTGCAAGTCAACATAGAAGATAAGGCGTCACTATGACATCTTCATTTTGATCACCTACACCTTGAAGTCTAAAAGAACTAGCAAAGAAGAACATGATGCACGGGCTTCCGGACATGGGTTATGCTTGAAAGTTTTGTGAGAATGTGATAGTTGGAAATCGCATGCATTTTATATTCATATCATATGCAATATTTAGGTGATTTTTATTGGATTCTACCTAATTTATATTCGAATTGTTTATTTGTTTTGTGCAGAGGGCAAATATCAAATTTGGCATAATTGGCAGAAAAAGGGAAGAAAATTTCAGATTTGCACAACCTAGTTAGTCATGACCATGACTAACTACACCCTCTTGATATGAGAAATTAATTAAAGGCCCAAAAGCCCATCTACAAAATAATTAGGGCAAACATTAAATAAAAGAAGGAGAGACACGCCTATTTGCAAAGAGAGAACGGCTAGGGCAGAAACGGATAGGAGCAGGAGACTGACAGACTCATAGATCGCGCATGAGCAAATCGACAGAGAAGATTTCCCCCTCCCACTATGACTTCATCTTTCTCTTTTGTTCTTTATTATGTGATTATGGAGTAGACACTTTTCTGGTTTGAGGGGTGATAATGTTTTGGTTCTTTTTGTTTTAGAGATTCTTGATTTTCTTTATAAAAGTTGTTTTTGATTATCAATATTTGTCTAATTCTGAGAATAGCGTTTGTGATTGTTAGATTGATTGAATATTTTGGTACCGATATTTAAATTAGTCTGATAATCTAAAGTCAATTCAGGTAGGATATCCGTAATTGTATTCGCACTTGAATGGGTGACAACCGGGTTGAATAGTTCCTTCCCGGGGGTTAGACAATCAAATCTAATTGCTCATCTTAGGTAGTAATTGTTTTGAATTGGGTTTTTCTATATTGGAATGCGGTTAGGCAATATTCTTATGGGCGCACCTAAGTTTATTTGCTTAATTAGGGGTAGTTAACGGTCGTACCTTAATTACCTACACTGTAAGAAAAAATTGGTTGTCAGAGCTTGTTGATAACTATAACCAATTTATTGATACTTTAATATAAATTAACTTTATTGAATTTATCATAAAACATAAGTGCCATAACTGCATCATCCCTTGAGCCAGACATCCCCTTGATAGTCAGTTCCCCTTTAATTTAATTGCTTTGTTATTTTATTTTAATTAGATAATAAAAGAAAAATCCCCCTTTATTTATTGCATTAGAATACGAAAGAGTGAATCACACAATCCTTGTGGAGACGATCCCTTCCCCTATATTACATTAAATTGTGATCACGGAGTAGATGAAATATTAGATTGACCGTGCAACAGGTCAATTTTTTGCGCCGCTGCCGGGGATTGGCGCTTTGTTTTACTCTTTCTTGTTATTTTAATTTATCCTCTTGTTTATGCCCCGTTCTTCTCGTACAGGTGAACTGATATTTAATCTTGAGATCGAAAAGGTTGAGCGAAAGCTACGAAAGAAAGCCAAGCAACGAAAAGCTGCTCAGGTTGCGAAGCTGGCAGAATCTTTAAACCACCTCAAAATCTCTAGCTCTAGCGACTCTGAAAGTCATCAAGAGACTGTCATGGCTGAGGATACCCGCACTCTAAGGGAGTTGGCTGCTCCCGACTTGGCGCAACAGCCCTTATGCATTAACTTTCCAACTCTGAATAACACTATTGCTTTTGAACTGAAATCTGGCTTAATCCATTTACTGCCTTCTTTTCATGGACTTGCAGGTGAAGAACCTCATAAACACTTGCAAGAGTTCGACGTGGTGTGCTCCAACATGAAACCACCAGGTATTACTGACGAACAGATCAAACTCAGAGCCTTCCCATTCTCACTCAAAGATGCTGCAAAGGATTGGCTCTACTATCTCCCATCTGGAAGCATCGACGCGTGGAACGACATGAAGAAGAAATTTTTGGAGAAGTACTTTCCAGCTTCCAGAGCTGCGATCCTGAGGAAGGAGATATGTGACATCAAGCAACAATCAGGTGAAACGCTCCATGAATATTGGGAGCGATTTAATAAGCTTATCATTAAATGTCCACAACATCAAATTCCCCCACAATTATTGATTCAATACTTTTATGATGGTTTGTCGTTGATGGACAGGAACATTATCGATGCTGCAAGTGGTGGAGCTTTAGTGAATAAGACGCCGGCACAAGCTTAGGATCTTATTTCGAGGATGGCTGAAAACACGCAGCAGTTTGGTTCAAGAGATGTTGGACATATGAGCGGAAACAACAACGACCATGCCATCCAATCGATGCAGCAACAACTTTCTGAGTTGACGAGCTTCGTTCGCAAGATGGTCATGGAAAAATCCAACCCGAGTGTCTAGATCAAGGTGTGTGGAATATACACGAGTACAAGACACCCTACAGATGCCTGTCCGACCCTCCAAGAAGAATGTGCAGTGGATGTGAACGCTGCAAACTACGGGATGAATAGACCTTCAGCGTACAATCCATACTCCAACACCTACAATCCAGGCTGGAGAGATCATCCAAACCTGCGCTATGGAAACGCACACCAGAATCATGGTCCTCAACCATTTGGAGCCACACATCAGATGCAACAGCCTCGCCTTTACGAGAAACAGCTCCCCCAAGCACCCATAAGCAACTCCAGTCCGTCCTTGGAAGATTTGGTGAAGTCTATGGCTACCAGTACCCTGCAATTCCAGCAAGAGATGAAGTCAACTGTCGAGAAGCTACAAAGTCAGATTAGCCAAGTTTCAGAAGAGGTAAAACAGCTACAAGAAAGAGGAAAGTGGCTTGCGCAACCAGAGCAAAACCCGAAGAACATCAGTGCCATAACTCTTCGCAACAGAAAGGAATTGGAAGATCCATCTCCTATCTCAAACGAACAAAATGAAGATCAGATTGAGATGGAGATTGAAAAAGAAGCCGAACTTCACGAAAAGGTACTTCTTGACTCTGTTCCTCCTACTGAAACTAAATCAGCTCATTTTCCTGACAGGTTGAAGAAACCACAAAAGGCAAACAAACGAAAAGAGATGATGGAAATATTCAAGAAGGTGGAACTTAATATCCCGCTCCTGGAGGCTATCAACCAAATCCCCAAGTACGCAAAGTTTTTGAAAGAACTGTGCACTAACGAAAGGAAGTTGCGATGGGACGAGCATATTATAGCGGGTGAGAACGTTTCTGTTGTTATCAAAAGAAAGGTACCACCTAAAACAGGTGATCCAGGTATGTTTTCTATCCCTTGTAGGATTGGAAAAACTGAGATAACTAAGGCTATGCTAGATTTAGGAGCTGCTATTAATGTCATGCCACGATCAATATACGAATCTTTAAATCTAGGGTCTTTAAAAGAAACAGGAATTATTATTCAACTTGCTGATCAAACCAATGCTTACCCTGATGGTATGATAGAAGATGTGCTAGTTCAAGTTAATGACTTAATTTTTCCTGTTGATTTTTATATTCTGGATATGCATGATGCACACTGCTTTAATCCACCGCCTCTCTTGTTAGGAAGACCTTTTATGTGCACTGCAAGAGCAAAAATTGATGTACGGAAGGGCACTCTCGCTTTGGAATTTGATGGAGAAGAAGTCCATTTCAATATTTTTGATGCTGTGAAACATTCTATTGATTCTGAAACATTATATGCAATTGATATCATTGATCCCTTGGTGCAGGACGCATTTGGATTAAGTGGTTCCGACGAATTGAAGATCGTGTTAATGGAACATCTGGAGAAAGAACATGGGAGAGAGATAGCCGTAGACAAGAGAATAAGAAAAGTTCTCAAGGAGTTTAACTCAACTCCAACAGTGTCACCAAGGTATTAATTAGCTCCAATATTCTTACATGAGTCTAATCAATGTTTATTACCATCTTTGATGCAAGCACCTGAATTGGAATTGAAGCCTTTACCTGAAACTCTAAAGTACGCTTATTTGGGAGAGAAGAAGACTCTACCGGTGATCATCTCTGAAAAATTGACACCAGAACAAGAAGAGAAATTGATTAAGGTTCTAGAAGATCACAAGACCGCCATTGGATGGACGATCGCTGACATAAAAGGTATTGATCCTTCGTTCTGTACTCATAGGATCACACTCGAGAAGGATTCAAAACCAGTGAGACAAGCTCAAAGGAAGCTGAACCCGATTATGACTGAGGTAGTCAAGAAAGAAGTGTTCAAGCTTCTCGAAGCTGGTATCATCTACCTTATCTCCGATAGTAGGTGGGTGAGTCCGGTTCAAGTGGTTTCCAAGAAAGTCGGAGTAACGGTGGAAGAGACTCGAGAAGGAGAAAAGCTCCCGGTTCGAAAACAAACTGGATGGCGCCAATGCATAGATTACCGTAAGCTGAATGCGATAACAAAAAAAGATCATTTTCCTCTCCCATATATTGATCAAATGATTGAACGACTCGCTGGTCGCGCATATTACTGCTTTTTAGATGGATTTTCAGGTTATTTTCAGATAGCGATAGCACCCGAGGATCAGGAGAAAACATCGTTCACTTGTCCATTTGGAGTTTTCGCCTACAGAATGATGCCTTTTGGTTTGTGTAACGCTCTTGCTACATTCCAAAGATGTATGGTAAGTATTTTCTCTGAGTATATTGAGCGAATCATTGAAGTTTTTATGGATGACTTTAGTGTATATGGCTCTAGTTTTGATGATTGTCTAGGTAATTTGACTTTAATCTTGAAACGATGCATCGAAACTAACCTTGTGCTCAATTGGGAGAAATGTCAACTGATGGTTCAACAAGGAATTGTTTTAGGCCATAAGGTGTCACATGAGGGTATAGAAGTAGATAAATCTAAAGTTGAGCTAATCACTGCTTTACCTTACCCTACTTCTATGCGAGAGCTACGTGGTTTTTTAGGACATGCAGGTTTCTACCGACGCTTCATCAAGGACTTCTCCAAGATTAGAGCACCATTGTTTCACCTCCTGCAGAAAGATGTAGCATTTGAGTTCAATAACGATTGCAAGAAGGCATTTGGAGCACTGGAAGAGCGCCTCACAACACCACCGATTATTCAACCTCCGAATTGGGACTTGCCATTCGAGTTGATGTGTGATGATAGCGATAATGCAGTGGGAGCCGTTCTAGGGCAACGAGTTGGGAGAGCTTCTCATGTCATCTACTATGCTTCGCGATCACTGAATGGCGCTCAATTAAATTACTCCACCACGGAGAAAGAGATGCTTGCTATTGTTTTTGCTCTTGATAAATTTAGATCTTATCTTTTAGGCACTAAGGTGTTTGTGTACTCTGACCATGCAACTCTGCGTTACTTGATGGCAAAGAAGGAAGCCAAACCTCGATTAATTCGATGGGTACTCCTTCTGCAAGAGTTTGACATAGAGATTCGCGACAAGAAAGGAACTGAAAATTTAGTAGCTGACCACTTGAGTCGTATACCCGTGGAGTCAGATGCAGTTCCTGTTCGAGAGTCGTTTCCTGACGAACAGCTTCTCTCTATTGCGACTACACACCCTTGGTATGCTGATATTGTTAATTACTTAGTCACTAACGAGTTTCCTACAGGTTGGGCAAAGGCAAAAAAGGATAAGCTCCGCAGTGATGCAAAATACTACATTTGGAATGACCTCTAACTTTGGAGCGATGCTCTGATCAAATTATTCGAATGTGCGTTAATGAAAGTGAATTTCATTCTATTTTGACCTTTTGTCACTCTATGGCATGTGGTGGACACTTTGGATCCAAGAAGACAGCTAGAAAGGTGTTGGACAGTGGACTTTACTGGCCTACTCTCTTCAAGGACGCATTTGAGTTTTGTAAGTCTTGTGATAGATGTCAACGAACAGGTAATCTCTTTTCCTGTAATCAAATGCCTCAATCACCTATGATGTTTGTCGAAATATTTGATGTGTGGGGTATAGATTTTATGGGACCTTTTCCTAATTCATATGGATGCTTATATATTATCTTGGCTGTTGATTATGTCTCAAAATGGGTGAAAGCAAGAGCCACCCGAACTAATGATTCTAAGGTGACTGCAGAATTCATTAAGTCATATATCTTCTCTCGATTTGGAGTGCCAAAGGCAATTGTGACTGACAGAGGGACTCACTTTTGCAACAAAACCATGGCTGCATTTTTTCGAAAATATGGCGTGCTTCACAAGGTATCAACCTCATATCATCCTCAAACGAATGGACAAGCTGAAATCTCCAACCGCGAAGTCAAATCTATCTTGGAGAAAACAGTTCAACCGAACAGAAAAGATTGGAGCTTGAGACTCGATGATGCTCTGTGGGCATATCAAACAGCATATAAGACACCAATAGGGATGTCACCATTTCAATTGGTGTATGGAAAGACTTGCCATTTACATGTAAAAATTCAACACAAGACATTTTGGGCAGTGAAAAAGTGCAATATGAATCTTCAAGAAGCCGGAGCCCATCGAAAAATGCAAATTCAAGAGCTGGATGAGATTCGACAAGAGGCGTACGAGAATGCGATACTCTACAAGGAAAAGACAAAAGCCTTTCATGATCATCACATCTCCATAAAAAATTTTGAGATTGGACAGAAAGTCTTATTATTTCACTCTCGTCTTAAGCTTTTTCCTGGAAAGCTGCGCTCTAGGTGGATAGGGCCCTTTATCGTTACTAAACTTTTTCCTTATGGTGCAGCGGAGATTCAGAGTTTGAGGACGGAGAAAAAGTTTGTGGTCAATGGACATCGTCTTAAGTCATATTACGAGGGATTCCCACTTGAATCTGTAGAGTTGGTGTCCCTCGCTGATGTCGAAGTTGAGGACTGAGACGCGACGAAGTCTAGCTCAAAGACTATAAAGAAAAGTACTTTTTGGGAGACAACCCAAACCGTTTAATTGTTTTCTTTAATTTTAATTTCTTTTTGTTTAATTGCTAATAATACTGTTGATTGTTTTGTTTGATTTGATGCAGGTCTTTGGGAAAATAATTACTGATTCTTAACGAAGGCGCGGCGCTTCAAAAAAAAAAAAATCAGATCACAAGGTGCCATTTAGTCATGATCATGACTAAATAGCACCTATAACACTACCTAATCCCTCCAATTTCCAGCATGCAAGGTAGTCTTTAGTCATGACCATGACTAATAACCACTTATCACACTGCCTCTTCCTTCCCTCTACCCACTTTTAACCCTAAATCCCCAAATAAAATAAATAAATAAAATAAAATAATTCCCCTATCTCTCCCTTTCCCTCTCTCTTTCTCTCTCTCCTCTTTCCCTCTCCCCCTCCGCCAAACTGCCGAGACGCCGCCGATCATCCTCCATCTTCTTCTTCATCTTCTCCCTTTCCCCCCATTCTCCTTCTTCTCTCTCGCCCAGAAGCCGAGACGTCGTTGGTTTCTTCTCCGCCAGACAAATAGCGCCGTTCGCTGCGACGCCCTCCGCCTCCGCCTCCGCCCTTCTTCTTCTCCCTCATTCTCCTTCTTCTCCGCCGGCCGCGACCCCTTCTCTGTCCAGACGCCACTGAGCCCCTTCGCCAATCACCCTCCGGCATGACACCGATTCCAGGCGTTCTTCCCGATGACGAACGCCGCCACCAGTCCTTCTCCGCCGCGATTCTTCTTCGATCTGCCGATTCTCTCACCGGACATCTCCGACCCTGTTAATTGGTAGTAATACTTCCTTCGTTATTCCTACTATTGTCAATTTAGGGATTCTACGTTGAGTTGAGAATTGGGTGATTACTTAGATTTCGTTAGCATTCCTTGGTCGAATTTCGCTCCTTGCTATATGGGAATTTGGCTTCATATTGATATCTTCATGCGTGAATGTAAGATTGGGGTGACAAAAATTTTTTGTCTATTTTGATTCTTTACGATAAAATAGTTCATCCATGTTCTCGGTGTTATGGAATTGATCTTCCCCCATTGATACATCTCATTACTTTTCGAATTTGGGAGTTAGATATTGCTTTGATTTGGTTCTAGGCTACTGCGTTGCCGATTATTTCGTTTTGCAGATTTCATGGGTAAGGCTCGAGCTTCGACCACAAGCTCCATCCAGGCTACTCAATCAGCAGGTATCACCAAGAAGAAACGTGGCCAACCCGTCACCCCATCTCCTACAGCGCCGTGTATCCCAACGGGTGGCACCTCTTCCACTGGTCATCATGCGCGTCGCGCTGCTACTCAACTCGCCCTCGCTTCAGTTGTTGGTAGTAATTTGGATTTCCAAGACCCCCAGGACCGCCAGCGGTATGAGCAATGCCTGGAACCATGTCGAAAGATTATCACTGGTAAACTCCTTCATGCTCCA
This sequence comes from Andrographis paniculata, assembly GCF_009805555.1. Lineage (NCBI taxonomy): Eukaryota > Viridiplantae > Streptophyta > Magnoliopsida > Lamiales > Acanthaceae > Andrographis > Andrographis paniculata. The sequence goes on along the minus strand of NW_026137595.1, from coordinate 3,572,841 downwards.
ACCTTAGAAGAGTTTCATCTCACCACCGAGGTAAACACGTATCTTTCCAATATTGGATGGACCTTGTTTGCTACTTTTCATCTACCAGCAATCATTGAGTTGGTCTATGAGTTCTTTTCTACATTCCAATTCACATTGCCTGATGAGTTTGATCTTTTTACACCTAATGTCGTCCATTTTCGGTTAATGGGGAAAAATTTTCATCATTCTATAACTGAATTTGGTATAGCATTAGGAGTTGTATCTGCACTAGATTCTCAAAGTCCCGAATACTCGCGCAGTTTATGCGATTATGCTGAACCATTCGCTAGTGAGTTCTATGACTTTTGGCAAGAAATTAGTGGTAACGCCTCCCAATTTCATCTACGCGATGCTCATTCGTCATCTATCAAACTTCCTGCTTTACAACTCATGCATAAATTCATTGCCTATAATTTAACTGGTCGAAAGGATGGTGCAGGTGTGATTTCTAAACTTTAGTTATATATTTTATGGGGCATGACTCGCGGCATCAGAATAAACCTTCCATTTTGGTTGGCCGATAGATTTTCTCGTGTGCTTTCTACTAAAGGCGGCAACCTCATTCACGGATCTTACATCACTCACCTTACCCTTAACCTTGGTCTTATTTCTGATGTTTCTATTGCGTATCTTACTTCTCTTTCTGTTCACAAGGCCTGCTCGATGACACCACTGGATATTCCCTGCCTCAAGGCAATGAAATTGGTTACAGACTCCTCTGGAACTCGGTTCTTCGCCGGCACACCAATCCGCGGCTCCCCACCTTATCCAGACCTCCCTGCCCTTGATCCCGATGCATCCGTACCCCCCTCCCATGACTTTCAAACACAATTTGATCACTTACGAGCTGCGGTCGGGCACCAACAAGTTGAACTTTCCACGTTTCGCACCGAGGTGACTGCAACCCTCTCGGAGCTAAAGCTAATGATCCAGTCACTCCTGCCCCGCACCGATTGAAATAGGCCCGTCAAACCAGGGAAGCATTACTCTCCCCTTCTCTTCCTTCTATTTTCATTCTCTTTCTTTACATTGAGGATAATGCATGATTTAGGTGTGGGGAGAGGAGCTATGATGATGCAAATTTTTGGGCAAATTTTCATTTTGTCTGCTACTTTTTATGCCTGATTTGCTGCCATTTTGCATATTTTTGCGATTTGTCTAAAGTGAGTCAAAGGTGGTTTGTGTGATAGGTTTGTCTAGCATGACTACATTTGATTGGTGATATGTTGAGTCAAGTCGACGTTTGAACCCTGTGAGAATTTGAGCCTATGTTCCAAAAGTCACATTAGAAAATAAATTGCATATATTCAAGCTTTTGGAAATTTCTTTCATGTGTGATTTGTAGTGCTCAATTAGATGACCTAGAACTTGAGTGATTATGCATGTTGAACTTGCAACTATCGAGTCTTGCGTTTTGAAAATGATAATGGCATTAGGTAACCCATTAAGCCTTTATTTATTACCCAGCATAATATATTCCCCTAGTTAGCTCATTTGAGCCTTTTTAGCCTATTTTTTTCTTTTATAATAACCTGTCTTTTAGCCTCATACCCTTATTTTGATTAAACCTTCTCCGATTTGAACCATATGTTAGAAAGAATTACTTCCATGTTGTGATGCACTTCATTTCTTCGGCACTAGTTAGAAATGAACTTTGGGTACGAATAAGTCATAGTATGAAGGAATAACTGTGGGTAGTGTAGGTATATATATATATATAAAGGCAAAAGCCAAAAAAAAAAGCAAAAAAAAAAACAAAAAATCAAAAATAAAAAAAAAAAAGAAAAAAAGAAGAAGAGAGAAACAAAAAAAATAATGCAAAAATAAATAAATAAATAATTATCTTAATAAAGTATTTTCATTTAATTTCATTATTAAAGTTTGGGTAGTGAATAGAGTAAGGATTTGATTGTTTATGCCGATTTGTTCTTCATGTGCTAGCATCGTGTTCTTATTGTATTCTTTTCTGACATATTTTAGCCCTTGTATATCCTTTTTCCTACCCTGACCATAAGCCCCATTACAACCCTTATTGAAAGTCCCTTTGATTCTCTATGCTAGATTTGAATATTTTAAGCAAGGGAGATTTGATTTTTACTCAAGCCTATAAGATAATCTTTTGTTGCACTACCTGAGTGTTGAACCAATTATACACTTAATTCCTTCAGAGAGCATGTGCGAATACACTTTATCTTGTGAGATTGACTTGGCTTGATGTGTTAAAATTCGGATTGAATTGGTTGTGCTGGATCCTCTTGTCATATCGAGTTGCCTGCGATTTCTTTGGCCTATTTCGAATTTATGCTTGAGGGCAAGCATGATCTAGGTGTGCGGATAATTGATAGTTGGAAATTGCATGCATTTTATATTCATATCATATGCAATATTTGGGTGATTTTTATTGGATTCTACCTAATTTATATGCGAATTGTTTATTTGTTGTGTGCAGAGGGCAAATATCAAATTTGGCATAATTGGCAGAAAAAGGAAAGAAAAATTCAGATTTGCACAACCTAGTTAGTCATGACCATGACTAACTACACCATCTTGATATGAGAAATTAATTAAAGGCCCAAAAGCCCATCTACAAAATAATTAGGGCAAACATTAAATAAAAGGGGGAGAGACACGCCTATTTGCGAAGAGAGAACGGCTAGGGCAGAAACGGATAGGAGCAGGAGACTGACAGACTCATAGATCGCGCAGGAGCAAATCGACAGAGAAGATTTCCCCCTCCCACTATGACTTCATCTTTCTCTTTTGTTCTTTATTATTTGATTATGGAGTAGACACTTTTCTGGTTTGAGGGGTGATAATGTTTTGGTTCTTTTTGTTTTGGAGATTCTTGATTTTCTTTATAAAAGTTCTTTTTTATTATCAATATTTGTCTAATTCTGAGAATAGCGTTTGTGATTGTTAAATTGATTGAATATTTTGGTACATATATTTAAATTAGTCTGATAATCTAAAGTCAATTCAGGTAGGATATCCGTAATTGTATTCGCACTTGAATGGGTGACAACCGGATTGAATAGTTCCTTCCCGGGGGTTAGACAATCAAATCTAATTGCTCCTCTTATGGGCGCACCTAGGTTTATTTGCTTAATTAGGGGTAGTTAACGGTCGTACCTTAATTACCTACACTGTAAGGAAAAATTGGTTGTCAGAGCTAGTTGATAACTATAACCAATTTACTGATACTTTAATAAGAATTAACTTTATTGAATTTATGATAAAACACAAGTGTCATAACTGCATCATCCCTTGCGCCAGACATCCCCTTGACAGTCAGTTCCCCTTTAATTTAATTGCTTTGTTATTTTATTTTAATTAGATAATAAAATAAAAATCTCCCTTTATTTATTGCATTAGAATACGAAAGAGTGAATCACACAATCCCTGTGGAGAGGATCCCTTCCCCTATATTACATTAAATTGTGATCACGGAGTAGGTGAAATATTAGATTGACCGTGCGACAGGTCAATTTTTGGCGCCGCTGCCGGGGATTGGCGCTTTGTTTTACTCTTTTGTGTTATTTTAATTTATCCTCTTGTTTATGTCCCGTTCTTCTCGTACATGTGAACTGATATTTAATCTTGGGATCGAGAAGGTTGAGCGAAAGCTACGAAAGGAAGCCAAGCAACGAAAAGCTGCTCAGGTTGCGAAGCTGGCAGAATCTTTAAACCACCTCAAAATCTCTAGCTCTAGCGACTCTGAAAGTCATCAAGAGACTGTCATGGCTGAGGATACCCGCACTCTAAGGGAGTTGGCTGCTCCCAACTTGGCGCAGCAGCCCTTATGCATTAACTTTCCAACTCTGAATAACACTATTGCTTTTGAACTGAAATCTGGCTTAATCCATTTACTGCCTTCTTTTCATGGACTTGCAGGTGAAGAACCTCATAAACACTTGCAAGAGTTCGACGTGGTATGCTCCAGCATGAAACCACCAGGTGTTACTGACGAACAGATCAAACTCAGAGCCTTCTCATTCTCACTCAAAGATGCTGCAAAGGATTGGCTCTACTATCTCCCACCTGGAAGCATCGACACGTGGAAAGACATGAAGAACAAAGGGGGTGGGGGTGGTTCACGTTTTTATGTCCATTGGATATTCGTTGAAAGGAAAATAAGAATATATTTTTGGGATTCTGAATTTTTTTAGAAGGAAAAAGATTATAGATAAACAGACTTATAGAAAAACAGCCAACACTTACTCGAAGACTAGATGAAGAATTGCATTATCGAAGTATCTTGCTTGCTTAGAAACCTAAGTAACTTGTCTTTGATCCACTAAGTTGAAATAAAGACAAGTCAAATGAATATGCTAAACCCCTGCGAAGGTTAGAAGCAATAAACCTGTAGACTTAAACCAAAAACCCGATTTGATAGATAAACCAAGTGCAAGGAATAACTCTTAAACACTTAGTTTAATAATAATAACAATAATAATAATAATAATAATAATAATAAAAACTAATGTTCAAATACATCTAATTTTTACCTTTTATAGACAAGGAAAAATAAATACAAAAGTTAAAAATTATTACATTCATTATATAAAATAGTTGAAATAAATTAACGCAATGAACCTAGGAAATATGCTAGATTCAATGTATTCAACTTTGGACTTTTCAACACGTTTTGGAATTTCACTCTCATTGATGTTATGGAAATCCACTCTCATTAATTTTATTTTGAAAATCCACCTTTATTTATGTTGTCTTGAAAATCCACCAACATTTAAGTTTTTTAGAAAATTCAACAATATTTAATTTTTAAAATTTCCACTAGTCACGTAGGAAACTCAAGTATCACTAAATAAATTGTTGATTGGATTCCTCTAGTGGGGCCAACAAAAATACATATTCCAAAAGTTCGTAATGATCTCGGCTCGGCTTGATTAAAATCAGCAAGGGTGAAAGAGGTCTTCATGCTTGTGTTCTGAATTTATTTTCTTCATCCAATTGAATTGCCAATGCTGAAACTTGATCTTCAAATTTCTATGATTTTTTTCGAGTTATTGATCCCAAGGGTAGTTGAGGTGTTTGCATTGTCTTTCTTGAGACAACCTCATCCATGCTGAAGAGCAAGGCATAAGAAGATTTCTAACTGCACTATATTCTCCTCAACAAAATGGTGTGGCCGAAAAAAAAAATAAAAAATCAAACTATTCTTCACATTGTTTGATCAATTCTAAGAGCAAAAGAATACCGAAAGGGTTTTTGACAGAAGTTGTACAATGTGCTATCTATATACAAAATAAATGTTCACATGCAAAACTACATTATCATTAAAATGAACCTACTGAAACTGTTGTGTAACTCCATGACAATTAGCAATAACTAACATTGTTATTATTGTCACTGATGTTTGTGATAATTTTTTGAAACAAAATCATAAAAGAATTGTTGCAGAGATATGTGACAATTTAACAACAAAATCATAAAACAATTATATGTTGTTGAAAACAGTATTAATATATAATTTGATATTTCAGTATATACTTAAATAATCTCGATATTTTAGTATTCAGTATATTTGTATATACAAATAATTCAATATATTGATGCCAAAATTATTATTAGAATACAATGTCCCTAATTTGAAAAATAATATCACAACTCCTTATTATATGTTACAATATCCTACCTAAGTATGTGATAATTAGAAATCGCATGCATTAAATATTTATATTATATGCGATATTTGATTGATTTTCATTGGGTTCTACCTAATTTATATGCGTGTTGTTTATTTGTTGTGTGCAGAGGACAAATATCAAATTTGACGTAATTGGAAGAAAAAGGAAAGAAAAATTCAGATTTGCATCATCTAGTTAGTACACCCTAATGACATGGAAATTTAATTAAAGGCCCAAAAATCCAGCTACAAAATAATTATGACAAAAATTAAATAAAAAGAGAGGGAGTCACACGCAAAAAGAAGAGAACGGCTAGAAGCAGATACGCACAGGAGCAGGAGACTGACAAATTCACAGATCGCGCATGACCAAATCAACACAGATTTTTCCTTTTGACTATGACTTTATCTTTTCTTATTGTTATTTTCTATTTGATTATGGAGTAGATATTTTTTTGATTTGAGGGATGATAATGTTTTGGTTCTTATGTTTTGGAGATGATTGACTTTCTTTATAAAAGATCTTTTTAATTATCAATATTTGTCTAATTCTGAAAATAATGTTTGTGATTGTTAGATTGATTAGATATTTTGGTACCGATATTTAAATTGTCTGATAATATAAAGTCAATTCAAGTAGGATATCCATAATTGTATTCGTATTTGAATAAGTGACAACCGAGTTGAATAGTTCCTTCCCGGGGGTTAGACAATCGAATCTAATTGCTCCTCTTAGATAGTAATTGTTTTGAATTGGGTTTTTCTAGATTAGAATGCGATTAGGCAATATTTCTTATGGGCGCACCTAGGTTTATTAGCTTAATTAGGGGTAGTTAACGGTCGTACCTTAATTACCTACAATGTAAGAAAAAATTGATTGTCAGAGCTTGTTGATAATTATAACCAATTTATTGATACTTTAATAAGAACTAACTTTATTGAATCCATTATGTTTAATTGATACTTTAATAAGAACTAACTTTATTGAATCCATTATAAAACATAAGTGTCATAACTGCATCACCCCTTGAGCCAGACATCCCCCTGATAGCTAATTCTCCATTGATTTAATTGCTTTGTTATTTTTTCTTTATAAGATAATAAAAAAAAAATTCACTCCTTTTATTTACTGCATTAGAACACGAAAGAGTGAATTACACAATCACTGTGGAGACGATTCCTTCTCCTATATTACATTAAATTGTGATCACGGAATAGATAAATTATTTGATTGACCGTGCGACAGGTCAGTATGCCCCGAATCTTCTTGCTCGAGTTGGTCTCATAGACTGTCAGGTAACCATTGTTCCACTTTCCTACGACGTTCTACTTACTTCTCATGATGGCTCTCTTCTTGATGACCCTACCCTTTATCGTCAACTTGTTGGTAACTTGATCTATTTGACTGTCACTCGACTAGATATTACTTATGTAGTCCATATAGTGAGTCAATTCATGGCCGCTCCGAGGACCTCTCATCACTCTACCGTCTTACATATTCTTCGTTATGTGAAATGTACTCTTCTAGATGGCTTACACTCCTCTCACTCATCTTTGACTCTCAGCGGTTACTCTGATGCTGATTGGGCTTGTGATCTCACCGATCATCATTCGACCACTAGTTTCTGCTTTTTCCTGGGAGATTCCCTCATCTCTTGGCACAGCAAGAAACAGACTTTGGTTTCTCGCTCGAGTGCCGAGTATAATGATCTTGCTGACTCTACTTCAGAAATTTTATGGCTTTGTCGACTACTCACTGATCTTGGTGCTCCTCAACCATTTCTACGGCTCTTCACTGCGATAGTCAGAGTGCTATGAAGATGGCCTATAATGATATTTTCCACAAGCGCACCAAGCATATTGAGCTTGACTGTCACTTTATTCGACAATATGTTGTCAATGGGACAATTCATCTCATTCAAATATCCTCTGCAGATCAGACAATAGATATCTTCACAAAGTCTCTTTTTTCAGGTCGTTTCCGATTACTCTTGGATAAACTTAAGTTCGTCTCTACTGCCCCATCTAGAGTTTGAAGGGATGTTAGATTTAAATATTTCTTTGATATTATTATGTTAGATTTAGATATTTCTTTGATATTATTATAGTAGATTTAGATATTTCCTTGATATTATTTTGTGAGTTTAGACCCGAATCCACTACTATATATATCTTGTAAACTCTTATTTTTTAATACGATTTTTCATAATTTCCCCCCAAATTCTAACACTTCACAATCGGGCTGATTGTCATCATTGTAAACCACCATCAAAATTTGATTGTTCTCATTTTTAAAATTATAATTTTTTGATGCTTTAAAGCTTATTTTTTTAGCATTAATTTGTTAAAATAAATTAATTTTTTTATCTTTTGTTAAAAAAAAAAAAAAAGAAAATTTTTCGGGGTGGGGCGGATCCTGACAGGTTGAAGTGAAGCGGGGTGAGGCGGGTCTTGAGCCTAATATTTTTTAGTAGGGTGGGTCCCGGGGCCTGCAAAACCCGACATCTGCCCCGTTGTCATCCCTGGTTCCCAGACTAGAAGATGGTGTATTAGAACCAACTTTAATGCCATGAACTCGGAAGAAGAAAGGTTGAGTAGTATGAATGATGGTCGCTCTAGAGATGATTGTAAAGATTTTATTGAAGCGTCAGATCTCATTGACATCCCTATGGTAGGCGTCGTTTTATTTTTTCGGGCAGCAAAAGCGAGTCAAAATCTAGATTGGATCGCCATTTTATTTCTCAACGCTTTGATCATAGGCTGTTAGACAAACATATTGTTAAGTTGGCAGGAATCCAAAAAATTTAATTTTTAGGGCGAAGAATTTAGGAGATAAATTGAAAAATATCAAATGAGATATTAAAGCCTAGAATGGATAAAATATTGGAGCATATGGTAAGGAGATTGATAGAACTAAAAAGGAGGTGGAAGTCCTGGAACGATCCCTAGAAGAAGAAGGTGCAGAAGATCCTAATTTGATGAGAGTCTTGTGGAATGCTCGGTCAAAGTTATGGCGGGCATATGCTAATAAAGAAAACGCATGGCGCCAAAAATCTCGAGACCTATAAAGTTATGAAGGGAACATAAATACAATCTCTGCATTCGGGAAATACTAGATGCCATCGTATCATTGGAGAGCAACTAATCGGCTTTATTATGGGAAGACAAATATTAGATGGATTCTTGATTGCTTCCGAAACTATTCATGCAGCAAAGAAGGTTGGTATAAAGGCCTTCGTGTTTAAGGTGGGACTTTTATAAACTTTTTCATTATGTTTCTCGAAAGGCATTGGAGAACATTATGGTGGGGATGAACTTTGGGGGATAGACGGAGACATTGGATTTCTAAGTGTATTTCATTGGCTTCTACGGAGTGCTAATTAATGGCTCACCATCTCAGATCTTCAAGGTACGTAGGGGATTCTCCAAGGAGACCCTTAATCTCCATATTTATTCCTATTGGAAGCTGAAGTGTTCAGTGTTCTTGTGTCGATGGCGTGCGACAAGGGGCTATTGAAATGTTTTTCAGTTGGGCAATTTGATTTCATGGTGAGCCATATTTAGTATGCCGACGATGCCATAATCTTTGTGGAAGAATGATGCAAAATTTTGATGGTTTTGAAAAATCCGGCGAAAATCCATGAAAAATATATAACTAAATAACTAAAATATTTCAAAAAAATCTATTCGGGAAGAAGAAGACGTCCCTGGTGCCTGGTGGAAGCAACTAGCCGGCACTTCCAGAAATAGATTTGTCGCCAGTGCTGTTGTCCGTCGGTCGGAGAAACAAGTTGCTGTGTACAGCTGTAGCCGACCGTAGTTTGTTGTTGAACCATCGGAGGAGTCACCAGTGTCTGCCGGAGCCAAAGAAAGGGAACGGCTGTTTGTTTGGTTTCTTTTATTCAATTCTACATTATTTTATTCCTCTTTTATTACTTTTAATCTTTTATTGGTTACCTTATTAAATTAGTATTTGTAAAATTATTAGAATATAAAGATTAACTATTTTATTCCAAATAATTTTCAAAGTGTGTATTTTAAATTTAAAATTTTATAACATGATATCATTGAAATATTTGATTTATTGAGTGTGTATTTTAAATTTTAAATTTTATAACATGACATTATTGAAATATTTGATTTATTGAGTGTGTATTTTAAATTTTAAATTTTAAATTTTATAATATGACATCATTGAAATATTTGATTTATTTTTGTTCTAATTAATTTAATTTCCAAATTTGTAATTAAAAAATTTAAAAATAATATAGACAATTTGATTTTAAAAAAATCCGGTAGACTTTGTTAAAATCTTTCTTTTTGTTTTTTTCTTTGGTTAAATTCTTTTTTATCTAATTATCTATTATATCATTTAATATTTTATTAAAATTTTTATAACATCTTCAAATTTTAATATTTATTTATTTTATATTTAATTATATCAAATCAATATTAATATGTATTGTGTATATATCCAAATTATATCATATATTTCAAAATATTTTTAACAAATTTAGCTATAATTATATAAAGTAGTATGTAATTATATTTATAATTAAAAAATGAATAATAAATTTAAATTGATTTAGTTTAAATGATTTGATTTAATTTTAATAATTGATTTAATCAAATATATTATTTTCTAATAAATAATCCAAACCAACCTCATGTCCACTTTAAATGCAAATTGGTCATTATATATATATATATGTGTGATATTTGGTCTTTTCATGCTTTTTATTATGTATTTGATCACAAATAAATTTTGTATCATTTTTTATGAATAAATTAACCAAAACTTATTAAATATTTTTATTTTTTTTATTTATATTCCCCGTCCCAAGTAATCGACCATTTTCATTAGGGACATTGTATTTAAATAATGATATTATTAGTTAATAATAATAAGTTTTGATATTATTTTATTATTTTTTTATATGATTAATAATATTGATAATTTTAAAATAAATTTAATATATATGATTATCAAAATTGAAATATGCATTTAAATATTTTAAAAATTATATAGCAATAAAAAATATATGCAATAGGGATACCATTTTGCAAAAAATAAAATTTTATATTATATAAGTGAATAAAAAAATACTTTTATCTATTTATAATTAATATAAAATAATTTTATAAAAAAATATAAAATTTTAAATGTAGATAAAAATATTTATTTTTTTAAGAATATGATAAAAATAAAAAAGTTTTGACTTGTCATGGATGATATTATATGTTACTTACTTAATTAAATTAATTTATATTTATTAATAATATTTTGATTTAATGAATTTTACTCTCAAATATAAAAGTGTCAACTGTTATACAAAAAATAAAAATGAAAAATGAAAAAGTATAATACAAAGACAAAATAGTAAAATTATTAATTTTATTTTTTATAAAGGTAATACAAAGACAGTACCAGCGGAGATGCCGGTGAACAGTCGGGAGGGGAACGCGACCATGAGGCGGGTCTCCTCTACATCCTCCACATCTTCCACCCGTCCAAATGTTATTCCGGTGAAACCTACTTTATTGCAACTTTGTCAAAAGTTGATGGCTCTGCCTCTCGCCCGACCGATCAAACAAACGCCCTACCTTTCAACGACCGGTGATGGGTCTTTGATAAAAGTGACCGAAGACCTCAATGAAGCCTCTACTCAATTTGTCGAGGCTTTTACAAGAGTACCACCCGGCATTCCAACTGCGGAGGAGGGCCCGGTCAAAACAGCAATGGGCAGACTTACTTACTGTCCTCAGGACTCTTCGTTTGTAAATGTTGAAAAAATCTTGTAAAGAATTATTTATATATTGATATATTTGAAAGTTCTAAATAAATTTTCAAAATTACATTATATGAATATGAGTATATAAATTTAAATAAATAAACCCTTACGAAAGAGAATCAAAGAAAAGACCCAAAAGAAATACAGAGAAAAAAATAAATTACAAGAAATTGGCCAAAGTAAAGGAGTAATTCCGTTAGGTCGCGTCATTTCGACATTTTTTGGGAATGTAACATTTAGCATTATGGAGAAGACCGTGATAAAATAAAAGGTGTCGGACATATTTCGTCGGATGGAAGGAGCATAAACATGGCCCCTAAAAAAAACAAAAAAAATTGGCCGACTTGGTCGGAAAAAATGAGGAAAGACGTAGAGTCGGTCGCCAGGACGATGATCCAACCTCTTCCTCCAAATATAATATAATATCAATATTGCTATTGACACCACACATATGTTCAAATAATAAAAATAAAATGTTAATGCTATATTCATAACAAATACATGAAATTATTTCAAAATTAAAAAGTTATAAAATCAATTATACTTTTCTTGAATATTAATTATTATATTATATTTTTTTTATTTTTGTTTTTTGATATTATTAAAAAAAAATCATGTAAAGAATTATATATATATATATATTGATATATTGGAAACTTCAAAAAAAATTTAAAAATTTACATTATATAAATATGAACATATAAAATGAAAGAGAATAAGAGAATAGACCAAAAAGAAATACCCCAAACAAATTAAGGTCTTACCAAATTGGTTGGATGAAAGGAGAAGGCCGTTCGGTCGGGTGGTTTGGATTTTTTTTAAAAATATAAGATTCAACATTATGAGAAAGAAAGACTGAGGAAAAAAATAGGTGCTGACAATGATTCTCTACAATAGAGGATAACGGTCCAGTAGGTAGTCGGTTGTGATAAAAGAAGTGAAAAAGAAATATAATAAATTATATAAATATATATTTTTTATATACGTACAACCAACCCATTTATAACAAAAATTATTTAGCAACAGGTATACCGATATAACAACTACTTCTTTTAAAAAACTTCAAACAAACAAAATAATGAATTTTAAATCATCTAATAAATACTGCATATTTGATATTTGTTCGGTTCAGTTCGGTTCAGTTTCGATTTTTTATATTTTTTCGGTTCGGTTAACCTAACCGAATATATTTATATTATTATATTTTAAAATTTATATTAATAAGTATATTTGGTTCGGGTTCGATTCGGTTACGGTTCGGTTTCAGTTGGGATATTTGAAATATTTACAAATATTTGATTTAATTAGAATTTAAATTATTTTTTAATATATTATTTTTTAATTTCAGTTCGGTTCGAATTATTTGCAAATATTGCAAATATTTTCGGTTAACCGAATTTTTGGTTAACTGAAATTTTCGGTTCGAATACGGTTCGCAGTTTCGGGTATTTGTTTGGTTCGGTTCAAATATCAAATACCTGCATATTTGCAAATATCCGAACCGTACCCACCCCTACTTGTCAGGCATAGTTTAGGTCCGTTTCAGGTATAGTCTGGTCTAACAACCTGTATTCGGATTGGGTATCATGTCTGGCTGGACTCGACTCATTGTCATCTCTATCTATTGTCGAAGGTTATCGTTGCGTTTATATATGTTGGATGTAAGTTTATGCTTTTAGAAAGTACTTTAAATTATTGTATTAAAGTAAATGTTACGATGCACAAAATCATATCTATATCAATATATTTTCTACAAGTAAATCACCACAAATTAACAAATGGAGTTGGAAAAACACAAACCACAACACCACTCAATATCCCCGGTATAATTGACAACAATGGGATTAATTGACCAATTTGCCCATAAAACACATATTACTTAATTATTTAATTTTTTTTATATTTTTTTATTATATAAAATTTTATTTTCTACAAAATAATATATATATTGATATAATTTTATTTAAATTTAATAATATTATTAATTATTTTGATATAAATTTAAAAAATATTTTTTTTCTAGTGAGGTAGAAGAAAGAGATTGTGAAAAAAAAAAAAAGAATGAGTATGAGGTGAAAATTGAGAGAAACTTTTGAAGAATTTCTTTGATGTTGATGGCCTAATAGTTTGTTTGCCATAATTTTTTTGACACAATTTTCAATACATATTTTATATTTTTAAAAAAATCAATATTTAACATAAAATATTATTTTATATATTATTGACACAATTTTTTATACCTCCCGTTAAAAAACAATTTGAATCAAAAGTTTTTTTATTTAAAATAAAAAATATCACTATTCAATTTGCACAATTCTTAATGAAAATTATAATATTTTATCTCATAAAATATTATGTTAAAATACTATATAAATACTATATATTTACAGACTATTAGATTCGGTCGAAGTTTACTGCTAGATTGCGATTCCCCACGTAATAAAAAAAAATATTATATAAATAAAATTTAAAATAAACATCTAATTTCAAACCAATTTCAAATAACCTTCAAACAAACCTCCGGCAAACATACCCTAAATTATTGAAATGTGTAATTCATTGTTCTACATGAAATGATGAAGAGGTTTTTTTATCAAATAATTTGAAGAAATATATTTTTTAGGTGAAGTATAAAAAAATGTGTATATAATATAAAAATAATAATTATATATAATATATTAATTTTTTCCAAAAATATATGTAGAAGATTTTTCACTAAAAGAACACACTATTTGTATTAGTAGTATAAAGTCCACACTAACTAAAGAAATGCATGTATTGTTTATTGATCCCTAAATAGCAAAATGTGTTTCCTTATTTAGAGGATAAATTAGTAACACTATTTTTGAAAAATTTTAATATTATTTATTAAAAATAATATTTTTAAAAAAATTCAATAAAATATTTATTTTTTATTACAAAATATCATATCAAATATTTCCTCCCTCTCATTTCAATTGTCTCCGTTTCTTTTTGTGTTTGTCTCACCCCAATTGATACGTTTCTATTTTTGGTAAAGTTTACTAAATTTATTCATATTTAACAAATATAAATCAATTTAATTAACTTTATAATATATAACACCATACATCACGTAGGACCTATTCAAAACCTCTTTATTTCTATCTCTCTTCAATAAACAAATATTTTTACAGTACATTTAAAACTCCACCCTTTCTATAGAATCAACTTATCTTAATTATAAATAAATAAATATATATTTTTTATTTATTTATATTATTTAAAATTTTATTCTCTAATTATATATTTAAAATATTTAAACATATATTTCAAATTTATTTTCATATATATTCATTCTTATTTTAAAAGTACTAACAATACTACTTATATAAAAATATAATAAAATAATATCATAACTCATTATTATTAACTAATTAAATCACTTTATCTTAAATACTATGTCAAAACTAAGATGAGTGAACTCTAATGAGACAGAGGGACTATTAAAATTTTACAAAGATATATATATCTTTATTTTTTATGTCTTATATCAAAATAAAACTTAAAAAGGCAAAAAAGTATCACCACTTATCATTTAAATATTACTCCGTCCAAAACACATTGCAATATTTTTTTTTTATCTGTTCTGCAATATTTTTAAAATGAAAAATAATTAAATATATTTAATCTATACTTCACATTTTATCACATCACATCACTCAAATATATATGCATTTTTTTCTTTCATCATATCATTTAATTTTCAAATTTTTTTATTTAATACTACTCATCTAAAATTCTAAAACAAATATTGCATCATATATATGAACGAGGAGAATACAATTTTTTAATTTTTATAAAAAAAAAAACAAATATATATATATATACTGCTAGGCAACGGAAAGAGGATAATATTTTAAATTTAAAAAATATGTATTATATATGATATTTTTAAAAATATATTACAAATAAATAGTGCAACAAAAAAGGTTCCATATCTAAATAGAGCCTTGGGCCCTTGGTGCATACATCTACCTAATAAATAGGATTCTGTTATATGGTTGCTATTTTAGAATTTATGCATATTTAGATACACTTCTACTCTATAGACCTGAACTTATTATGGGTCTAAAATCTTATTGGGCTGCGGCTGAAGTTGACGTATAAGACTATACAAAAAATTCAAAATATAATCCTCATCATTTCTTAAGAATGCAAAGTTAGATCGATATAGATTGGCTTTGACTAAGAACAATAACTAAAGGAAAAAAATTAAATAATATAGCTAATAAATCGATAGGTTTCTTTTGTCCAAAAATCCAAAATTTTTACTGTTTATCGAAAAAAGTATCTCATAAAACATCTCATCATAAGTTATTTTAATACCAAATTCAAATTAAATTTTTTTTAAATCCATCTAAAAAAATACCCGTACTGTACTATTATTTGCATGAGATATATAAACATACATACATACATACACATATATATATATATATATATACCAATGTTCAGCTCAATAATATACCCTGCAAACTAACACTAAAAAATTTTCCAAACACAGAAGCAACACCAAAAGAAAGAAAATCAACCACCCTCACATTCCTCGTTCAATTTATTTGTATTTAAGGTAATCAATCAATCAATCAACAAGAACAGCTAAGAAAATGAAACCCTGAACAGATCACTATTTCTTCTTCTTCTTCTTCTTTCTAAATCTTCAAAACTCCATTGTAGACTGTATATATATATATATATATATATGTATGAGCTCAAAATTGGGGAGACTGCACCAAATTCTATCCGGCCTGAACCACCAAACCTAACTGACCCCAAAATGACAACCTATGATGATGTCTTTTTCCTTCTACCCATCATATCACAAATTTCACCCTACACAGTACCACTGCCAACACTGCAACCCACACCACCCTTTCCTAATTTCCAGTTCCTATAGTTTCTCTATTCATGATTCCATGTGGGACACTTTCACTTGCTTGCTTCCTTCCCTTCCCTTCCTTCATAACTTCTCATCTTACCATAGGGTTATTAATAAATGCCTCTGCAAGTTATGGGCATTGTTGATGGCAACTCTTCCCATATATGAGTACTGTTACCATACAGTACTTTGCTCTGCTGCCCCTTACCATACTACAGTGTTGACTTTGGAGTCCCCAGACCAGAACATTGAATCTCCAATTTAATAAAAATATAATTATGACTGACTTATGTCACCAGAATACCAGGTGGCCTTCAACCCAGAGTGTGTGAGAGTGAAATTTAAATAAATACTACTGCTACAGACGAATTGAGATTCAAATTTGTAGCAGTTAAGAAGGGTTTGGGGTGGGGTTGAGATAGGGGGGCTTTCAGTGGTCGGCACAGTTTGCCAAGAAATATTTTTGCCTTATTGCATGTGGGGTTAAAAGGGCTTTCTCAACTTTTCTTAGCTTTTTTCAAATTTTATATGGTTCTTTGGGACATGGGCTTTGGTTTTTGAGCCCCCCTCCCTTGGATGCTTTTGTTAAATTAAATTTTTTTCTGTAGCAGTACGTCATTGTTAATTATTGTGTTGTGGAAAGAGGGGTTAGGGTCTTTCTACTTTGTCTTTTAGTGTGCATTTGATTTTAAGTAAGTGTTGAAATCTAACCACCACTAAAAAGATAAATCACACTGATCCTATAAAAAATCCAAAATTTGAGACAACAATGGAGTAAAACTTAAATACAGCAGTGGTTGAAGGGTTTCTCTTTAGTTTACTTAATTGCCCACATGTGTTTTTTTTATTTCTAATTAGAAGAATCTTGAATCTACAAAGACTTCAATTACGATGCTGAAACCGACCATTCAATGGTAAAAACTAAACCTCATACCACAGCACTGCCACTGATTGATCATCTCATTAAACCTATTCCTATGCCCTTTCCGTTTTCATCTGCAAAAACTTTATTGCTTTTTATGAACATTTCTTCCCATGAGAATATACACTTTACCAGAGACAAACCAGGCAAACTAATGACACACCTCATTAAAGCCTTAAAGATTACTTCCATTGTTGTATATTTAACTAAAGCAAGGACCCTGTCACTCTTGACCTTGCATCTGTGTTTTTCTGTCTGCTAGCATTAATTTTATTGTATTTTAATACAAGGGCTTCTTTACTTTTTCCCACTTTTTTCAACTAAACTATTCATTAACTTTCAATTAATGTATAAAAACACCCCACACTCACCAGAAACGAAAGAAAGAGAGAAAGACCCTATTTTAGCTCTCCTTTTTACCCACGCCCTTTAAATACTTCTCCTCCCTCTCTAACTCCCAGTGGAAAAGAGGCCTAACAAGAAGAAAGTCCCATCCATCATTCTCAAAAGAAATCAAAAGAAGTTTCTTTAGACTCTGCACACAAAGTCAATCAACCTCCACACTATCTTCATTATCCTTTCCTCTTCCTCTCCCCCCACTTTCTCTCTCTCTACCAATGGATGTAAGTCATTAGCATTGTATTCAAATTTTGTTTTTTCATGCAAGAACTGGTCTTTCATCATATATTTCATTTTATTCATTAGAGGTATATGTGCAGGAATTTTACTTTCGGAGGAGCCATGTTCCAGCATTTGGGAGTTGGGATTGCAACTATGACTTACCTTTCACACAGTGCTTTGAATCTGCAAGGCAAGCTGGGCTGCTCCACTACAGCTTTCCTGAGGAGCAAGATTTGTACGTGGCTGGGGATCTGCACGAGAACGATGTTGTTACACCTGCCATGATTGTTGTTCCCCGAAGAAGAGTAAGTCCCTTCTCTAATTAACACAACAATTAACTAGAAAAGTAAAATACCTTTTAGCTTTTTGACATTTCTGTGGTGCCTTTGCTGTATAGATAGAACAGTCAGATTAAGAGACTAAGGCAAGAATCAAAACATAATAACAGCATCACATTATACTTACGCCTTCATTTTAATTAACTGGGTATATATCATACTCTGTGGCTTAAAGGGGGAGTGTAGGATGGGTTAAATCTGATGGTGATATTTGCAGGGTAAAAGAGGATATCCGAAAGGGAAAGAAGGGAAAAAGGATGGGTGGGTGATGTGTGATGATGATTGTGAGGTTAAATCCGGGGGGAGCCCTGTGTCAGTGTCGCCACATGCTTTTCCTTCTCCCACCGCAGCACCTAAAGCTGTTGACGAAGATCTGTACAAGATCTCCCCTCACCTCCTCCGCCAACACGCCAAGAGGGTACGTACATTCACTTCTACTTTTTGTTTGAATACTCATCATTGCCTGAAGCCATGAAAATATTTGAACAACTGTGTCCACAAACACAAACAAAACTCCCAATGGAGACAAATTCTTTAGTGTGTAAATGTAATGGCAAAGGTAAAAGTTAAAGATATGATGTAAACCCATTTGCTAATGACTTATTTTGTCGTTTAACTTTGCAGAAGAGGGCATGGGGTATCTTTTCAAGCTGCCTGCGGCCGACATGTGTGTGTTGAACTTCCTGCAGAAGCACAGAGAACAATGGTAAATAAAGAAATACTGCATATGATGGGGAGCAAAATTCAGGAGCAAGAAAATATTACCAGAGCAGTTATTGAGAGGCAGTTAGTGAAGGTTAAGTGGTTGCAGAAGAAGCCCAGATATTTGTTTAGCCCAAGAAGATAATTCATCATTATGATATGATAATCTCCTTCCTAAAGCACTGTTTGCCTGTCTCTGTGAGCTCTATTTCCAATTTCTATTGAGTGCTTTTTGTAGAAATTATTTAAAAAGTGCGGGTACTGTAAGCATGGAGGGGACATTATCATGTGGTACTAAAGTTGTTGGAAGGCTATAATTGCACTGTCTCACTCGCATGTTTTGTTTCTTCAGCAGCTACTGTTCTGCCATCACTGTTGAGTAATGAACAAAATTGCAGCAGGCATTTCAATGACCAAAACCATTAAATTATATTTATATACACACAGATATCAACAAGCAAGCTGCTTCAAAGATAATTAAAATTAAGACAAAATAAGATCATCAATACTTCCAATTAACAAAAGGGTAAACAGTTGCTGTGGCCTCTAAACCCTAAACCCTAAACCCTATATACTACTCACTGTGGCCTCTAACACCATATAGGTCCTATCGTTTTACAGCCAGTAGGTCAACCGACTCAGCTGCTGAATGCCCCAAAATCCCAGTGAAAACTCTCTCGTGTTTCGATCTATCTTCTCAAAGTTTCATTCCTCCCCATTCATCACAAGCAAAATCTCTCCACCAGCTGACATCACAACATCCAAGAATTCTCTAACTTCATCGGTATTTTTAAAGGGATGGGGATGAGATAAATCACTATCCAAATTATACCAAATTCCTTCTACTCTTCTTAATGCAATCCAATGCCTACTTTTCCAAAGGCCAGCATACCTTCTGACCTGAACATTGAGTACAATGCCAAACAACTTGTCCTCCGGTCCATCAAGATCAATTGAAGATGCTCTACAACGACGATCATGCCATACTACCCTTTTACCTCTTTCTTCAAGGGCAGAGATTAGAACATTTATATCATAGTTCCCTGTAAGAGTATTATGATGTGGCTTAAAGACCACTGACAAGGGAGTCCATGCTGTCTTGTTTGGGTCCTCGAGGTCTAGTTTTCCAGCAATGGCATTCAAATTTGCCCGGGTGAATGCTTCATTCTCCTGAATTACACACAGAACATCCTCATCAGATATTCCATTTTACAATCAAGAGTCTTAATGCAACCAATACAATGGAATAACATTGAAGGTGGACAAGAAGAACTTACAACAATCACACAAGTACACAACATAAGACCAAATTTCATCAAATCCTTTGCAGTTATCAGCATTTTGGTTCCAAATACAATTCAAGAACAGTCTATAGATACAAAGGAATAATAGTATGCAAAACTATGCACTCGATGCACCATCAAACCAGAGAACAGAGATAGGATACCTGGAACAGATTGTTGAGAGTGTGCAACAAGCAAAACTGTAATTTTTGTCGCTCATGGTATACAGACTTCTCTTCATTATCCATTATCCACTAAATCTACACAATGAGAAAGGCACAACAAAGGCATTAAAGCTAACGTACACAACCTAGCCAGTAATCAGTCCGAACGGTACACAGCAATCACATTTAGCAAACTATCAAGCTCGATTCTTACAGACAGAAGCACAACGCCACTTTTAATGAAATAAAAAATTGGCTTACCCAATGGAAGATTCACCGTGCGAAGAAAGAGCTTGCGATTCGTATATTATTTTCCTTTGCCACAATTGATATCTCATCCGCCGACCACCGAATCTTACTCTCTTTCCAAAAGAACCCTATAACTTCCCGCGGCGACAAAACCTGAAGAAAACTACAATCAATAGCAACTTACAGCTTCGCAAAGCATTCCATAATGTTAGAATTCAATTCAATTCAAAGAGAGCACACACGAAGAACAAACAAGAAACCTAGCTCAGAGGCTCTCTTCGGCGACTTCTCCGAAGTGCAATCCGCCGGCGATCGACCAAAGCAGGAAACGTGAAGTCCACGCAGTGAGAAGATTAATTATTTATTAATTTATTAGCAGTTATTTTATTTTATTTTACTTTGCCGACATGGAGTTCGGACTTCGCAGTCTCCGTCCATCAGTCCGGGTGTTTATTCTACAATGCTAGTCCGGGTGTTTATTCTACAATGCTAGTCCGGGATCAAAGATCCTCAAAACAGTCTTACCTGCCTGCCTACGTTTGATTTCTGATGGGACCACGTTACCAAACGGAGTTCAAGAATATTATTTTGTTATTATATTTTAATTTAACAAGAATATTAAAATAAATAAGTATAAATTTGAGTATATTTACAATTTGTTATCTCAATATTATTTCGAAATATTTGGACTCGAAAAAAAGAAAAAAGATCGACCAATCGGCCTAAATAAAGCAAAAGTCTAATAGTCTAATTTGAATAATTATTTTATTTTATCCTAGGTAATGATAGATTATAAATAAAATTAAATATCAAAATTATCTATATTAGGTTAGATAGTAGTATAAATAGAACAAAAAAAAAAAAACACACATACACAATATATTTTCACTTTGAGATTTTATGCAATTTATCTATCTCTCAATTACTTTTTTTCTTCCTGCCTTACCTTTATTTATTCTTTTTGCTTTTTTTTTATACTCCCTCCGTCCCAAAACGCTTTGGGTTGTGGGGCTTACTTCCTAGCCCCTAAGCCCAAGCGCAGACCTAGCGCTATCGAAGCAGCCACTTCATCCCTTGCGTAAACCAGACTAAGTAAGAAATATACATTTGTTTTTTGCACGTAATTTTAGAAATATTAATATTATATTGGGATATAGTAGAAATAAAGTAGAAACAACTAAAATAACATTGTTAGTATGTGTGATATAAAAGTAATGACATTTGTGTAATATATTGTAAGTTATAAGGGTATTTGTAATGTTAGGTAGATAGTACAGTTACTAAAAAAGGAAATGCATACTTTGTTATAAGATGGACTAAAATGGAAAAATAAATATTTTGTTATGGGACGGAGAGAGTAATTTTTTCTCTATCTTTTTTATCTTCTTGATTTCTTTTTATTTATCTTTGTTATTTTTTCCTCTTTTTTTTTTTATTTATTATATTTTATTTTCTTTAATTTTTTGTCTATCTTCTTTTGATCTTATTTCTTCTCATTTATCTTTGTCCATTTTTCTCTTTTTTTGATTTATTATTTTTTGTTTTCTTTAATTTCTTGTCTATCTCTTTTCTATCTTCTTGTTTTCTTCTCATTTATCATTGTCCATTTTTTTTTTTTTTTTTTTTTATTACTCTTTGCTTTCTTTAATTTCTTGTGTATCATCCTTTTATATTCTTGTTTTTTCTTTTTTTTATCTTTGTTCAATTTTTTTTATTTATTACTTTTGTGAACACAGTTTCGGATCCTTTTTTTAGGAAGCTGCTTTTTGCTTTCTTTAATTTCTTGTGTATCTTCTTTTTATCTTCTTACTTTCTTCTCATTTATCTTTATCTATGTTCTGTTTGTTACTTTATTTAATTTCTTGTCTATCTTCCTTTTATCTTCTTGTTTTCTTCTCCTTTATTTTCGTCTATCTCTTTTTAATTTATTACTTTTTCGAATACAGTTTGAATCTTTTTAGGAGAGCAACTTACAAAAAAATCTCTTTTTGGAGGAAGCAGCTTTTTACTTTTTTTAATTTTTTTTGTCTATCTTTTTTTTTGTCTAATTTTATTCTCATTTAATAATAATAAAGTATAAATAATTCTACAGTGATATTGAGATATTACTATATAGTAATAGGAGAATTGATTCAAATTAGACTAAAATAATAAAATGTACAATAGATACGAGTAGATTGAATAATATTTTTATAGAAAAACGATAAAATAATGAGTTTGTTTATTTGTAATTTTTGGATGAATCTTTATGTTATGTATGAAAAATTATGTTAATAATATAAAAAATAGTATTTTGTATTGAATTATTTATTTTTTGTGAGTGAATAAAGCATCAAAATTATTATATTATATTAATATATGTATATTATACTCTCTCCGTCCACTTACAAAGTTTACATTTACTTTTGGCGCGGTATTTAAGAAATAATAGTATTTTAATTATAGTGAGTAGTGTAATGACATTTTTGCCCTTACTTTTTTTTGTAAAAGTAATAATGTGATGTAAAGTAAGAGTATTTGTGGGAAAAAATAAGGTATTTAATGAAATATTAACTTTGTAATTAAACATCCAAAAATAGAAATATGTAAACATTGTAAGTAGACGGAAGGAGTATTTTTTAATAATATTTATAAAAATGTACCAACTAAAAGCACTAAGTAAACAAAATCAATTTTCACGTACTATTTAGATTTAGTTATCAATTGTGATTATATATTTATTGTTTTAATAAAATTTATATTTAATAGAAAAATTTGTTATCCATAGTATATTGAATATTATTCCTATAAGTTTTTACAAATTTTATTTATGCTTTTCTTATCAACTATTTTTAATCATTCAATAATTTTGTCAAATACTTTTAATACATAGTATTTATTAGCATATACGATATTAAAAAAAATAAAAAAACTACATCCATCCTCAAAAAATGTACTTGAATTTTTTGGCATACTTTTGTGATTATATATTTATTTTTTTAATAAAATTTATATTTAATCGAAAAATTTGTTATTCATAGTATATTGAATATTACTCCTATAAGTTTCTACAAATTTTATTTATGCTTCTCTTATCAATTATTTTTAATCATTCAATAATTATGTCAAATGTTTTTAATACATAATATTTATTAGCATATACGATATTAGAAAAAAAAAAAAAAAAAAAACTACATTCATCTTCCAAATATGTACTTGAATTTTTTGGTACAGTTTTTTAATGTATTTATTTTTTGTTAGTTTTAAGTATATATATATATATATATACAAAAATGGTATAATTTATATATATATATCAAAAGAAAATTAAGAATATATGTTTATGAGAGTCTAAAAAATATAATAAATTTAAATGACAAAAAATTTAATATATTATCTAATAACTATGTTATTACACTGAGTTTTACTAGCATTGACATATTATATGACAATAATTCTAATAGATTAACATTATATGTATGAATAAATAATTATTGTTGAGATATTTTAAATTTAGATTTAGTTTAATATTTGTTTAAATTAATTTGGATTGACTTATTTTAGATTTGGTAGATTTAGATTTCGATTTGATTTTATTCATAATAAGTTGTATTGGTTTTATTAGAGTATATCGAGTCTATTTTATGATGTCTATATATAAGCACTACAAAAAAGTATCTAATCAACTATAATATTTTTAACTACAAAATATTTTGTAGTTAAAACGTGTCATTTAGCAATAAAAAATAATTTTATCTCTAAAATTCTATCTTCATAGCAAGAAGGTTTTAGCTATAAAATTATTTTTCATAGATATAATTATTTGGCTAAAAAAATCATACATATTTTGTTGCTAAAACTCTTTTGTTATAAATTTTAATTTTATAGCAAAATAATTTTAGTTACGAAATCATATTTTTGTAGTTATATCTCTATTTTTAATTTTGATTAAAAAATATTTTTGCTATGAATTATTTTTATTTAGTTAAAAATCAACTTTCTTGTAGTGAGGCTATTATTTTGATGATTAATAACAATGCAATTTTTAAATTTTTGTAAAATATGTTAACAATTATTATCACGTACTCTTTTCGTTTCAGCTACAATATCAAGGTTACTGTCGACATCGACCGGGTGTCATGAAAGAAATTAAAAAATATATATATAAAATATCAATTATATATACCATATATTGTTGTATCAACCAAAATTGTACTCATGCATTTTTGTAAACTACAATTATTCTTGACTTATTGTGCTTATTTTCAACAAACGATTGCATCACTACAAAAAAAAATGTTGATTTGCGAGGGAAAAATTCCCTCGCAAATCAAATTATTTCCTTCGCAAAATGCATTAGCGAAGGAAGTTGCGAAGGAATAAATGTCATCGCTATACACGTGCTCGCTAAATTAGATCCAAGGAAATATTCCTTCGCAAATGTTTACGAAGGAATTTTGCGAGGAAGCATTCATTCGCAAATTTTACAAGGGAATTTACAACAGAATATTCCTTCGCAAAATTTACCCTAAATATATTACGCCATTGCTTACGAGGGAATTAAATCCCTCGCAAAATTCCATCGCAAGCCCTGCTATCAATTTCCCATAATAATTCATTTTGAATTTCTATACTTGTTCCAAACATTTACAAACTAATAAAGATTCATTTGAAATTTGTACAACTGTCCCAAGCAATTACAAGCTAACAATATAAAAAGCCATTCTAACAACAATCCAAACAATAAACACTGTGTAATACAAAATGAACTACATCTTCAATACTAGACGATAACATAAAATAGACCAACAATTCCATCAATCCAGAAAATGCCAAAAATAAATGAAATATAAAACAAACATACATCACGTGACCAGAGGAGCACCGGTATCGCCGTCTGGGTCATAACAGTCTAAATAAGCTTGAATCTTCGCTAGCTATTTTATGGTCATATTTTGTTCCCTCATAATCCACTTCCACTGCTACTCCATGTTTATTATCCGTTCCTCATCTGTAGGCAGTTGTCAGCAGGCAGTTGTAGGGGTACGAACATCGCTATTGAACGACAATTGTTCAGTAGGTACCGTCGGTGCCAATGACCCCAACTCGAATATACAGTTTTTCTTCTCACGGGGGACTAAGTTATGAAACACCTCATCCCTGCTAGTCATTGTCCCCGAGTTGAGACATCCCTTTTTTTATATGCTTCATATCCGCCTGAAAATACAAATATATTCATAAATTGTATGTAATATTTTTTAATTTTGCTTAAAAATATATAATTTTTATACTACTACTCGGGTAGTCTTCGTGTTGCATCATGATTTTTATCATGTTTCTTCATGTGAACCCACTTGTACGTCATCAATTTCTCAAGATTATGCATTGCATACTGAACATCAAACTGAAAGTTAATTGCCCAAATACAAATTAAAGACATGATTATCCTCAACTCACAACACAAGCCAACCCAAGCAAAGACAAGAAGACTAAATACAAAAAACACATTCCGCCACAAATATAATTAAACAAAACATAATAGACAAATAATCACTCCATCCATAACCATGCATAATTAAGAAGGTAGGCAACTCCATCTATATTCATCCATAATTAAGCAGGCAAACAGGCAGACGGCATAATTTAGTAGAATTCAAAATGCATATTTGTATTACGTACTATGAAACGAACCATAGTAGTGTAGAAAAGAATATAGTAGAATTAGAACTCGAATTCAAATTCATTCACCTGGATTGGGATTGGGATTGTTGGGCTGCTGCTGACTTTCAATTACAATTTTCTGCACCATAACAGTAATCCAAAGTAGGGTATATAATAAACCGAAAGTAAAGTAAATAAAGTGCTAATGGCATCAATTATAACATATATAGATATTAAAAAAAAAAGAAAAAAAGACCAAGACAACAAATTAAATGAGAAAGTGAGGGATTGGAGTTCCTGCAACTAAACTGAAACATATATAACAAGTTATGCACTCTTGTACATCAAAATAAACACAAAATAGTCAATGATTTTTTGACACAACACTCTGGGCATGTTTTCAGTTTATACAAGTTACTTTAAGAATTACTTTTTTATCCAACCTTTTTAGACAAAATTTAGAACAAAATGCACATAACACAGTCTCTACAGTAACCGGTACTTGTAAACAATTTAGTTTGTCAATGTAAAGGTCCAAAATTCAATGCATCGCCAACACATACCAAAAATTGCGCTCAGTTCCAAGCAAGACCAATAGTACTATTTTAATTGCAATTACTTCAGATATAGAAACATAAACAAGTGCAACTTAACTAAAACTATGAAGGTAATATTGTACAACCTTCTGAACCCAACTATGCAACTAGTCTCTTATGTTTGAAACTAAATTTTAAGAATCAGCTAAGGTGAAAAGAATCAACCCCACCACCAAAAGAACAATAGAACCACATTCTTGAGGCGAATATGTTTGCCTTAGACTGGGAATGAAAGGCCCCATTATCATCACTGGGAGGACTTGATTTCAACTCCAAATGCACAATCAATAAGAGAACAAAACAAGAACATATCATATAACACATTTCCTTCACAATTCAAATGCAATGCTTTTCACCTTGGTGGATTGAACATGAGATGTGCAGGGTAATTGAGAAAAGCCAAAAAACCTTTGGTGAGACCATGGGAACCCATGAGCACACCAGAGAGGGTCAAGTAGGTCTTTCATTGATTCACCATTTGCTTGGTGGTGAATCCTTGAAAATAAATTAGAACAATGTATACCTATCCTTGAACAAAGGTGAAGTACCATCCATAGCTATAATTAAGCCAATCATACTTTTAACGGAAATTGAGGATCAAAGCTTGGAATGCAGAATTGAAGTAAACCTTACCTGAACCCAACAATTCCTCTTTCGTCCTGAAATGTTCAATAATAAACAAAATGTTTACTAGCTTGTTAAATCCAATAAATATTAACAGTTAGGAAGCTCTGTAAAATATAATGCAGCAAAATATTCACAGGAAGCAAGTTATGATTCAAGACAAATTCGAAACTTGCATAAATGATAACAAAATTTGATGCATTTCCATTGTTAATCGCCAAAACATAGTATTAAGCCATAATTAATCACTTATTTCGCCATGAAAGGAATTAACACTTCATTCCAATAATAAAATTAATTACATAAAGGAATCTCCCGTTCATGCCGCACATGGCACCACGAAATTAGACGCACGCACAAATAGGTGAATATATTGATATATATAATTGTTCTTTTAAATTAGAACAATACACATATATATGTTCATTATTAAAAGAATTTGTAGCAGCAAATTATAAGAACAAAAGCAGATAGAGCCAGGAATGGGGAGTAAATGAGAATCTCAAACAACGATGAAATATGGAGGACAATGATGAATTAACAGTCTGTTGGCGCTATAAGGGAAAGGTGAAGAGGACACAAGCACCAGCGAAAATGAGGAGGATTTCTACTTATCTGAATTTGAGCGAGGTTGACGGCGGCGGCTGGAACGGCTGGTGAGTAATGACGGCAATGTGCAAGGAATCGAGTGTGGGTGAGTGAGAAATCAATTTGGGACGTGAGAGGAGTCGTTGAAATTGAAATTGGCTTTGGGATACTGGACTAACTATTGAAATTGTGTTTGAATATTGGGATAGGGTGAGGATTTATTTTAGTTTTGTTTAAAATAAAAATATAATTATCTGTTTTTTTAGGGAACATAAATTTTTACAAAATTCTTTCTTATTTGCGAAGGATTTTAAAATTAAAAAAAATAAAATTGTGTTTATAGGAAAGAAACAATTCTGTAACAAAATTTATTCACTGTAATAATATTTGCAAGGGAAATAAAAATACTCACAAAAATCCCTCGCTGTTTGGTTGTTTTTTTTGTAGTGCATAAAGTGTATGTTTGAATATTTTAGTGATTCAATTTATAGTTTAGATTAGATTTTTATTATCTAAATTAGATTAGAGTATGATATCTAGAAGTATATTCAATGTGGAATGTGACCGAGAGTCTTCAAATTTTAATTCTGTTCAAAACTCTAATTTATGTCTACACTTAAATTTGAGAGTCTTGTCACTATTCTTATAATATTTTCCAATCTAACAATGCATATCATCATATATGTACGGAATATTATTTTTCAAAAAGTAGTACAAAACAATAAATGCCAAAGATTATCATTACCCACAAAATATATTCCTCTTTGCGTTGAATGTATCCATTAGAAAATTAACGCGGGTAGATAGGTGTATTCGAAGCATTCTTGCATCCATCTCCTTGGAAGATAATTGTTCATTAAAGAGTGCTTGAATTTGAAATGTTTAGGTTAAAAAAATTATTGAGTTTGTAGTAGCAATTCCTCCTGGAAAGAAGAATCTGATAACCATTCCCACATGGACATTTGAAATGGAGGACTAGCAATCTCCATCTTTCTCTACCCACACAGCTTCTAGTACTGGGTCGCAAACGATTTTCGGATCCGGTGCAAGAAGCTGTGTGGATAGAGAAAGATGAAAATTGCCTAGTCCTCCGTTTCAAATGCCCTTGTGGGAATGATTATCAAATTCTTCTTCAAGGAGGAATTGCTACTACAAACTCATTAATTTTTTAACCTAACCATCTCAAGTTCAAATGATATTTAATCCACAATTATCTTTCAATGGGATTGATGCAAAAATGCTTTGAATACGCCTGTCTACCCGCGTCAATTTTCTAATGGATATATTCCACACAAAGAGGAATAAATTTTGTGGATAATAACGATCTTTGGCATTTCTTGACAGAATAAGTGAAACATACGAAAATGAAAATGTGGACACAGTATCATTAAACAAAAATTGCATTGATTTGTTTATTTTACTTATGGTTTTTTTTTTTTTTAACGAAAAGTATTATAAATATATTATATTTATATTTATCACATATATGGTATTAAAATCCTATTGAATTTTTTTTTTTAAAAAAACAAAAATAAAAACAAAACAAATTTCAAAACAAAGGATTTGTTTAGCTTATGTTTGAGTTTTTAACTTGAATTTTTATTTATATAATAATTTATTAAACAAAATACATATATATAATTAATAATAATTTTTTTTATTTCAAATTATTTTCTATAGTATTTAGTTTTTAATAAAATATATTTTCTAATTCACTCTAAAAAAATATACACATTTCTATTTTAGTTATTCAATTACAAAGTAATCATTTTAATTTTTAAGAACTATGAACTTCACGTTTTTTTCTACAAATATTGAAATATTATAATAACATTATTACATTTATCCAAAAAAATAAAATCAATTATTTTTAACTATCTACTACAAGTAATACTATATTTCTTAAATTAAGCGTAAAAAATAATGTATACTTTATTGATGAAAAAATATGATTTTCTTTCACATAATATTATACTAAATATGATATTTAAACCAAATTTTAAATAAGAAGCTCAATTTCAATTTCAAATCCAAATCAAACTCACTCGTAGTTTTGTTTGAATTGACGTGTAAGAGGGATTTTTTAATTTTAATTTTAATATATTATATTTATTTGTATTGATTTTTGTTAAAAGGAAGCGGTATGATGTGATCAATTTTTCGTAGGGATATTGCATAGTTATATGTAAATGTAAACGATGTGTGTAGGACAAAGTAATCATGAAATAAAAATAATTTTGTAGCAGTAGCTTCCAAATAAGTACTCTTTCTGTCCCGGCATAATTGACATATTTTATTAGTGATACTGTATTAAATATAATGATATTTAATTAGTTAATAATAATGCATTATGATATTATTTTATTATATTTTATATAATTAATAATATTGATATTTTAAAATAAATTTAATATATAATTTAAAAACTATAATATATATTTAAATATTTTTAAAATTATATTTCAATTAAAATATATACAATATGGATATTATTTTGTAAAAAATAAAATTTTCTATAATACAAGTAAAAAATATACGTTTATTTATTTATAATTAACATAAACTAATTTTATAAAAGAATGAGTTTTTTAATGTAGATTAAAATATTTATTTTTTTAAAAGAATGATAGAAATAAAAAAGTTTTAAATTAGTTCTATGTGACGCATGATTATATATTATGTTATTAATTAAATTAATTTATATTTATTATGTATATTTTAATTAGGCAAAATTTTCCCAAAATTAAAAGATGTATGGAACATAAAAAAAAAAAAAAAAAAAAAAAAAAAAAAAAAAACTGTCATTTAAGATGTGATTGAGGAAATAGATTTTAAATTAAAGTTACTATTATAATAATAATAATAATAATAATAATAATAATAATATAAAAATAATTAATTTATATATTAAAATATCAAATTTTAAAAAAATTTAATTATAATAGTCAGTAGACAATGTAAAACTATTGAATATAATTTATAAATTGCTAATATAAATTGTAGAGTACAAATAATTTAAAATAAATAAGTATATTTTTACTTACTTTATTATTTAAAATTTTATTTTTTATAAAATAATATTCATATTACATTTATTTTATTAAAATATCATATTTAAAATATTAAATATCTATATATTAAATTTATTTTAATCATATATTAATTTTTATTTTAAAACTATCAAAAGTACTAGTTATGTAAAAATATAAAATATTATCAAGTAATTAAACTTCGTTACCTTTTGTGCCTCAAATCAAATGAGTTATTTGAAATAGTACAGAGGGATTACTTAGATTAAAATTTTACTAATTCCCTACAACATAAAATGATCATTTTTTCTATTTCGATTTGTTCCATATAATTTGTTATTTTTTTCTTGAAAATATGATTATACACTTTTAATTAAATTTTAAATTTTATAATTTATAATTTTCTTAATATAAA
Organism: Andrographis paniculata; assembly: GCF_009805555.1. Classification (NCBI taxonomy): domain Eukaryota; kingdom Viridiplantae; phylum Streptophyta; class Magnoliopsida; order Lamiales; family Acanthaceae; genus Andrographis; species Andrographis paniculata. The sequence goes on along the minus strand of NW_026137595.1, from coordinate 3,541,313 downwards.
TTAAATTATTTAGTTATTTTAATCTTAGTCTATAATTATTTTTACCAATGCACTTCTTATTATTTACTAATTATATTTTTCTTAAATTCTCATATTGGGACGGAGGGTGTGAAACATAAGTTATCAGATTTTAAAATTACTATATATTAAATTATACTATAATTTCTGTCCCAGCTAATTTGTCCACTTTAATTAAGGCACGAAGTTTTAGGTATTATGTAATTTGTAAATAATTAAGAAATTCATTAGTAACAATAATTATTATATAATAAAAATAATTATAAATTAGATTAAGATGAATAAATAGTTTTAATTAAATAAAAAAATTATAAATTATAAAATGTGATTAAAGTGTATAATTATATTATATAAAAAAACACAAATTATGTGGGACGGACATAAAAAGAGTGGAGAATATTAGATTAAGGGTGTAGTTGTAATTTTAATAACCCTAATTTATGTAACTACATCAAATATCACCCTCCTTCATTCTTTCACGCAACAATCGGTGGGGAGAAACGTCATCATTCATTCTTCACTCTTCTTCATTCTTTAATGGCTGATATCAACGAAGGTGAGCAGAATCAATTATCCATTATTCCAACCTCATTCAACCGTTCAACAAGGAATAGAAACATCGAAGAGATTGCAATTTCGGATGATCTAGCGCCTTCGCCAGTACCAGACGCGTTGGAACGGAAAATCGCTCAATCGCGTAAGTTACGCATCGAAAATTGACTTGAAATCGTGAACATCGTACCTTCTGTGATCAATTTCATTGATATTATGTTATTTTGTTCAGCGGATTGGAATTTCGTAAATATACTTTAGCATTCGCAATTTAATGAGAGCGTTAGTTACCAGCATGATATGTGATTGTATTTGATACAGATATCAGCATTTTGCCATTTATCTGAAAGCATATTGAAATATGGTGGTCAGCATTTTGATTAACAGAATTTAGCATTCCATATGTGCAGAGTCCATAGATTGGCATGCAATGGAATTTACAAAACCGAATGATGCATACAATTTCTATTGTGAATATGCACACAATAGGGATTTTTCAGTGATGATAAAAATTCAGAAAAAATTCTGAAAAGATCGCACCAGATACAATACATGGAGTATTGTTGCAACAAAGCAGAGTTCAAAGAGAGTAGCAATGTGAAACCAAACAATCTTAAGATTCATCCAAAATAATGCAGCGAGTTAAGAATGATCAAAACCATGCATCATAGTCATGAAACGGGAACAGACTGTAATTCAAAGATACTTCAATTTGACAAGAAGAATGCAAAGTACAAGTGACATACTTTAAAGAAAACCATAATCATGAAACACAAGCACATGTTTGTATCCAATCGTAGAATTAATACATCACATTTAATCATTGCGAATACAAATCAAGAAGTCGGACTACCAATCAGATCATCGTATGATTTTTTAAAATAGTTGTCGAAGGAAAGAAAAATGTGAATATGCTTCTTTACTTGGCTCGTCTACTCAAATTAATAGATTAGTATGCTGAGTGTATTCTTCATATATGGTGTTGAATGAACGTGAATATGCTGAGTAGGTTTTTACAGCCAGACAGTAATATTGTTCAATTTCTTTATCAATTTCTGAATATGCTGAGCAGGTTTTTACAACCAGACAGTAATATTGCTTCAATTTTTTATTTTTTATTTTTTATTTTATCAATTTCAAAGAGTGGTGGAGAATCATAGAGAAAAAAAAAAAGAACAACAAGATTTTTTCGCAGGAGATAGACGGTTGGTTGCAAATCATATGTTCAACTCATTGACGAAATCTGCAGCTATATTCTACACACCAAATGCCTTTCAATGGTTTCAGGAGCAACACCAAAGATCTTTTGAATTCATAACATAGTACTTAGATGAAAAGACAACATATCTTATATATAACATGGAGAAGGCATGCGATCAACATCTTGTGCGCGTAAATATTCAAGAATCTTCAATTGAGTGCACGTGCAATATATAGACAAACTCTAGAATGTTGTGTTGTCATTCAATACGCACGATGGATGTATTAGTAGAAACAAGGTGTGCACAGTTCAAAAACATCCCAAACAAATACATATTGAATCGATGGAGAAAAGATGCTAGGAAGATGTTACAGTAGCACCACACAAGCTTAACATCTAGTCGAGAGGAAATAGATTTTTCAGGAAGATACATATCATTGTGCCACTTTTTCATGAATTCTGCAAAGTTAATAGCATCTGAGCCGAAGAATTACAGTTCATTTTTACATAAATTCAATGAATTGCTTCACAACATAGTTACATGCCCAAATTTGTATGGAGGAATGCCGACGGATGGAAATAACAGTTATGTTTTTGTATATATTTTATATTCATTAAAATATATATGATATTAAATTAATCGATTCTTCATGCTACAGGAGAAGTACAAAATATAACCACTGCATATCATTTCATATTGAAGCCAAGAGACAATCCAAAAGGAAAAATTAAAAGAAATATGTTAATCAGCAACTCTAAGAGACAAAAGAAACATCAAATGATGAATAAGAAAGATAACCAGCAAGATGAATCCAAGAAACAAATGATTTTTTGTCAGTTCATATATGATTTAGCTGCAAAGTATTGTGAATAATTTATATTAAGCACTTACATATACAAGACCAAACATTTTGTCGAATAACAGTAAACATCTTATTGAGTATCAATAAACATTTTCTACAAGTGTGTTTAGGATGTCAATGAACTATCAAATGATATGAATGTTATTCGAGAAAATGCTGCAAAATTAATTGTCAATTTAAAAAATTATTCTTGAAATCATGCAACTTTTTTTTTTAAAAAAAAAACAAATTAACTTATTTCTGCGAGCTCATGGAAACCAAGCTTGTTTCCGCGGAGAGTAGCCAACTTTTACAAAAAAATTCTGTTTCTAGCGAAAACAAGGTCTGTTTCTGCTAGCTCGCGGAAACAGACCTTGTTTCCGCTAGAAACATGCAATATTCATTTTAAACCTGCCAGTATTTATATATACTAAGTTAAGCATTTTACTATGTATCGGTCAGCATCTTGTGTTTTAACAAGAAGCATGAGTATTAAGCAGCAATTGTTGCGAAAACACAGCAACAGATCAATCACCAATTAAAATTCAATTCATCGATCAACACCAACAATCTATTCAAGTTAAATCGATCGATCAATACCAACAATCTCTTCAAATTCAATTCATCAAAATCAACAAATCAGTCATCACACTTAATTTTTGTCTTGTCCACGACCTCGTCCTCACCCTAAACATTTACCCTAAACTGCACAATGGAAAAAACAAAACTCAAAATAGGTAACATGGAAGAAGATGAACATTTATCCTAAACTGCACAATGGAAAAAATAGTACTTACCAAAAATTGTCTCCATGGACGCGCCTAGTATCGTCGATTTGAAGGACGGTACAGAGAGTTGAAGAAGACGAATTGGAGACGACGCGCGAGGGAATGGTTTCGTTGAAGAAGGCGATTTGAAGACGGAATGGAGAACAAACGATAGAGGATTTCCGTTGAAGAAGGCGATTTGAAGACGGAATAGAGAATAAGCTAGCGCGATGTAGGATTTTTGTTAAGAAAAACGATTTGAAGGAGGAAGATTAACGATTTGAAGACGAAGGGTTCATATACACTTATAAGTCTTTAAAATAAAATTACTATATTACCCCTGCGTAATCTGAACCGTTCATCATAATAATTATGATGAACGGTTCGGATTGGATCAACATGGTGCTGAGCAACACCGGATCCGCCTCCATTTCGAAAAATTTAAATATAATTAAATTTAAAAATTTAAAAATATCATTTTAGTTAATTTTGATATTTTAAAAGTATTTGTAATCCTATGGCATTCAATATTTTTTTCAGAAAATATTCGTTTTATAAATATTTATTAAATATAAAATCAAACTAATGCTTCTATTAACATATGTTTAAAAAATGAAAAGAAATTGTGTTTAAAGTCAATACACATGTACTATATAAATTTTTTTTTGACATTTATTTAATTTTTTATTTAAATAATATTTTAATATTATATATTTCTAAAAAAAAATAGTATTTCATTTGCCCATCAAATATATGTTCATTTTGATTGTACAATAGATATAATATTATATCAATTGATTGTGACATATTTTGGGAAATTTATAAGTGAGTTAATGAAAAAAAAATAAAAGAAAAGGTCTTGGATCATATACAAGTCAGCATAAGCTGAATTGTATCACAAACCATTTAAGTTTAAATTAATGATCTTCAATTAAGGTTTAAAATTAAAATCGATAAGACTAAATCTTATTACTTCAACATGTAATCCACTTTGAAAAAAAAAATGATAGATTGTGTGCAAGTAATTGTGATGTTTTCATAAATAAATATAATATTAAATGATACTCCCCGTCCGTCTCTAAGGGTCACATTTATCTTTTACGTCATTGCACTTAACATTAAAAATATTTTTATATTTGTATAATTTTTTTGTACAAATATCCTTCTATTAGTATTATAAGACACTAATATAAATATTTTCATATTTTTTTTAATGTGTACTATATTTTGATATAATAATTAATATTCAAATATCAACACGCAAAAAATTAATGATATCCTTACAGCAGGACGGAGGTAGTATAACTTAAAAAGAGAAAAAATTATTTGCTATAATAAAAAATGCATATATTTTCATGGACAAGCCGAAAATATATATATAAATTTGATTAATGAAGATAATATTATATTTTTATTGTAAATTATACAAATATATATATAATAATTTTAATTTAAAATCACGATAAAAAAAACACATTTTATTTTCCAAAATAAGCATATTTCTATGAATTAGAATAAAGATTCAAATTGAAAAACTAATCGCAAAATTTACGGTTGGATCCCTATCCCATGATTTTATACACATATGGTGTATATATACATTATGTGCGTGGGATAGGGAAGGATAAGGATTCATTTGGGATAGATGATTTTTTGTGCAAAATTTGAATCCATAATTGGATATCTTACTGAAAGCTCATCTGAGATCCAATGTAACATATTTTATCCATAACCATTCTCCAATGGAAATTAAATATTTGTATTATTTTTTATATAATATTTTGAATAAAAAATAATTTATGGTTAATATTTATACTCACTTTTTGTATATATTTTTTTACAGAAACTTTAAGAAATATTTTTATCATATCTTATCAAACCTTAAAAGCATTTTTAAATAGGTTTCAATTGTGTCCATGCAGCAAAATTATTAAATTTAGAATCTCTTTCATTCATTGGGCTTCATCCTAAGTCATTGGGCTTGGCCCAACTATATATACATATATACATATATCTTATATATAATATAATACTTCTTTGCCCTAGCTATGCTGTCTCCGCCATTGATCTCCTTTATACACCTTTCCTCCACACACAAATCACAAAATCTCCACAGCCTCCACCTTTTTCATACATACTCATTCACACACATAGCATAATTCACCATCTTAATCACTCGTCCATACACAGTCTCTCACTTGTGCACGTTACACACGCCATTGCTTGAATCGATTTACCCCGCCTCACTTTGTTTGCTCTCTTTTTGGTCTTCGAACCGAGATTTCTTTACCTCGCATTCTTCTTACTACACTAACGCTATTATTTTGTTATTCTATCAGTTCTTTCCTTTCGTAGGTTACTATATTTGATAGTGTGGTTTAATGTTGTCGTTTGAGGTGATGCTTGTGATTGACATATTTTGAATAAATGAACAACACTTAGCAACAACTCAATTTCCTCCAAAGTTCTCGGAAATAGGTGTACTCGATCTTATAATAGTTGTTTGTTGATTCATTGTTTGGGAACTCCGTTCTTATATATGCGTGCCTTTGAACGTGGTGTTGTTCATAGATGATTCATGTGTTGTACTACTTTTGGATCCTGTGTGATCTATGACGTATTCTCACTCTTTCATCACTCATATATGTCAGTAGTTGAAAATAATATTGAATCTAGTGTAGTCGTTCCTCAATGGAACTTTGAAGTTGTTGTGTTTATCTCTTTTAAATTTTGAACAAAAGTTGCTTAATGACAGGCATGGTTTCTAGTACCTCGAGATGCAATGTCAGCTTGATCCCATTGGCGTATCCTTACAACTCGAGCTATTTCGGTGCTGCCTTAATGTATGCTCTTGTCACACAATGAACCGACGCTGCCAGCAGCAATGGTGGCTCTCCAAAAGCTACACATTATGACATAGATAGGATCAAATCAATGACATGTAATCTTAAATCAAGAGAAGAATCAACTACGAAATCGAATAAACGAACCGGCGAATAATTTGGAATCAATCGACGAATACTCCTCTCGAGCAAACACCTTCATGAATCCACACGAACTGTTTGAGGCTTGTGAATGCTTCTTCCATCTCTCACGTAAGCTGCATTCCGAAGGCTCAAAAATTAACCCTCTCGGTTGATTGAAATCACTCCAATGGATGGGTGGAATCTCTCTGAAAAGAAGAAAACTTCTTCAAAGTGGTAGTTACTTTCTCTGAAATGTATGGAATGAATGTTTTACAAGTATAATATAAAGAATATATGCTAAGAAGGCATAATCTAATTTGGACCATACAGTTAATCTAAAAATCAACAGCTCACAACATCTAAACAAAGTAATGTCTTTGATCGGGTACGGGTCGCGACTAGTATACCGATATTCGGGTTCGGGTCACCCAATACCATGTCATCCTCTCCCCCTTTGGCTGCCTTGTCCTCAAGGCTAGGCTCCACCACAGTAGAAATATCATCGGCATGATCAAATAGACTCAAGTGGGAAACATTGAAGGTTGCGTTCACGCCAAACTCTTCCGGAAGTGCAATGCGGTAGGCATTGTCGTTAATGCGGTCCAATACACGATATGGTCCAGCTCTATGAGGGGAAAGTTTCCCACGCCGCAGCCCCAGAAAACGTTCTTTATGCAAGTGCACCCACACCCAATCGCCGGGTTCAAATATCACACGCCTTGCCAATATTCTCCCGTACTTTGGCATGCAACTCCTTAATTGATGTAGCACGCTTGCCACTAAAATTCAAATGCTCACTACTAGGTAGTGGCAGTAAATCCGTAAGAGTTAAGGGGTTAAAACCATAAACAGCCTCAAATGGAGACAAATGAGTAGTAGAGCTAACATGTTTATTATAAGAAAATTCAATATGGGGAATGCATTCATCCCATGTCCGCCCACTATCATTTACCTAGCACGTAACAAATTACCTAACTTGCGATTCACAGCTTCCATTTGGTTATCCGTTTGGGGGTGACATGTGGTAGAAAAAAGTAAGCGCGCCCCAATTTCATGCCAAAGACTCTTCCAAAAATAGGATAAAAAATTCACATCCCAATCCGAAACAATGGTTTTTGGAACCCCATGCAATCTCACAATCTCCTGGAAGAACAACTTCGCCACATGACTCGCATCCGTTGTCTTCGCACAAGGTATAAAGTGCGCCATTTTAGAAAATCTGTCAACCACTACAAAAATTGAATCTTTAGCACGTGGTGTCCGAAGTAAACCAAGAATAAAATCCATAGAAATGTCCAACCAAGGTCTTTCCTGAGTGGGAAGAGGAGTATGCATACCATGTAGCTTCAAAGTGCCCTTTGCCACTCTACAAGCAAGACACATATCCACAAAAGAATCAACATGTTTACGCATATGTGGCCAATAAAAATTAATACTAAGAACATCAAAAGTAGCATGTCTTCCAAAATGTCCAAGCATATGACACCTATGACTCTCCTCAATCAAAACATCCATAATGCTACATATGAGAATGCACAACTTATCACCACGAAACAAATAGCCATCGTGCATATAATAATCATCAAAACCATGCTTTTCACATCTCCTAAATATATCACCAAAATCTACATCATGCTCATACAACTCACGGATATGGGCAAATCCAACCAAATGTGCACGAGTATGATTAAGTAAAACATACCTCCGAGAGAGTGCATCAGCAACTACGTTCTCCTTTCCTTGTTTATACTTAATAACATATGGAAATTGTTCAATAAAACTTACCCACCGAGCATGACGCTTACTGAGTTGTTGCTGCCCACGCAAATGCTTAAGGGTCTCATGATCCGTGTGAATTACAAACTTCTTTGGAAGCAAGTAATGTTGCCAAACTCTCAAGGCTTGCACAACCGCATATAATTCTTTGTCGTATATCGAATAGTTAAGAGCTGCCCTGTGAAACTTCTCACTATAGTATGCAATTGGGTGTCCTTCTCGCAACAACATGGCACCTATGCCAACTCCACTAGCATCACACTGTACTTTAAAAGCCCGCTCAAAGTTTGGTAATGCCAAAACTGGAGCATGTATCAAGCTGTCTCGAAGCTTCTCAAAAGCGGTCATATGACTTGCCTCCCACTTAAACGGAACATTCTTCTTCAAAAGGGAGGTTAGTAGGGCTGCTATCATACTAAAATGTGGGACAAAACGCCTAAAGAATCCGCACATTCCAAGAAATCTCCGAACTTCAGCCACACTAGTGCATTTTTCCCATTCATGAATCGCTGCAACCTTAGCTTCATCAACCTTAAGACCATCTTCACCTACAACAAAACCAAGGAAAACAATTTCATTAGTGCAGAATATGCATTTTTTTAATGTACTATACAATTTAGCATTTCTTAATGCATCAAAAACTTGCCTAACATGCCCAAGATGATCCTCCAAACACATACTATAGACAAGTATGTCATCAAAGTATATCACAACAAACTTTCCAATAAATTCTCTCAACACATGGTTCATCAATCGCATGGAAGTGCTGGGCGCATTTGTCAACCCGAATGGCATGACTAGCCACTCGTATAATCCAAACTTGGTTTTAAAAATTGTTTTCCACTCATGTCCCGGCTGCATACGAATTTGGTGGTAGCCACTTTTTAAATCATCCTTTTTAGGAACAAGAAGAACAGGGACAACACAAAGAGATAAAGACTCTCGAACCCATCCCTTATCAAGAAGCCCTTGGACTTGTCTCCGAATTTCTTCACTTTCTTTCTGGTTACACCTATAAGTTGGCCTATTAGGAATTGATGCACCCAGTACAAAATCAACACAATGTTCGATGCCTCGCAAAGGTGGTAATCCAGGCGGTATATCATCCGGAAAGACATCTTCAAACTCCTTAAGCAAGTCTACAAAAGGAGGAGACAAGTGAGCAAATGAATCAAAATCTATCACAAGTATATCTTTTAGTAAAAGAATATAAAAGTAACTTCCCTCATCTTGGTTACCGTTTTGGCGAATTTCCTTGTTGAATTCTTTGAGACTAAGCAATATTTTGCCGTCGTCTCCCCCCGAAGATTTCGCCGAAACTGTAGTGGCAGCCCCCTTTTGTTTCACCACATCACGCATAGATCTACACAAGTATTCAGCATCACGACGTACGGCCTCGGGTGGTAGGGAAGAAATGCTCAGCTTCTTACCATCCTTAAAAAAATATATTTGATTTTTATACCCATTGTACAAGACAAGCCGATCAAATTGCCAAGGACGTCCCAAGAGAATATGACATGCGGTCATGGGACACACGTCACAAAACACATCATTGCTGAATCCACCAATGGAAAATGTCACTCTTGCTTGCTTATCCACACGAACAGCCCCTTCGTCACTCATCCAATGTAAACTATATGGCTTCGGATGAGCGGTAGTATTTAAACACAACTTCTCTACCATATACAAACTAACAATATTAGTGCAGCTGCCCGAATCAACTATCATGGATATGGTACACCCTGCTATCTTGCAATGACAATGGAACAAATTTTCTCGTTGTTCGTCTTCCCTATGGTTTGCATCTTCACGTAGTAGAGATGTCAAGACTCGTATCACCACTAAACTTAAAGGATCCTCATCACAAACTTTCTCAACAACATCATCATTATCTTCAGCAACTACTACATCATCACCATCTCCATCACCATCGCCATCATCTACATAATCCCATTCGTCATTCTCTAAAATCATAACAGTCCGCTTATTGGGACATTGGCCTGCATAGTGCCCTTGCCCATGGCACTTATAACACGTAACAATCTTCTCTTTCCTATGCCTCAACTCCTTTTCCTTGAACCTTACAGCAGCATCATCTCTTTTGTCTACTATTTTCACATTGTCTTTATCCACATTTTTATCTTAAGGCTTTGTGGAAACTACTCCCTTAGAACCAGTGGAAGAGAAGAACGAAGTTACAGAGCTGGTTGGAAACTTCCTTTGATAGGAATGCCCGGTTAATGTTGGTCTCTTGAGCTGCTCCTCTCGTTTGATTGCCAAATCCACAGCTTCCCGAAGAGAACAAAAATGGTGCAGCTCAACCGTATCGGCTATCTCGCGCCTCAAACCCTTAATGAATCGAGTCTCTGTCAAGGATTCACTCTCATTATCAAAATTTCCAGCTCCTTAAAATACTCTTCTACCGACTTCGAACCTTGCACAAAGGATTGCAACTTAATATTCATATCCCGCTCATAACTATCCGGCACAAAGCGTCTTCCTCATGATCTCCTTCAGTCGCGTCCAAGTATCAATTGGATTTCTTCGAAGTCGCTCTCTATAATGTCTTTCCTTCTCCCACCAAGTCAATGCATAATCTCTTAACTCAGAGATTTCCATGCGGAATTTTTTGCCTTCCGAATAATTGTGACAGTCGAACGCCATATCACACTTGGTTACCCAATCAAGGAACTCCTCCGCCCTGCCTAATCCTCCAAAAGTGGACAGGGTAATCTTAATGGTGGAGAGATCGTCATCCAACCCACTGCGCCGATGATGAGTTCGATCATTGAACAAGTAATCCGAACTGTTGCTATGGTGTGAAACCGACCTCCTCGAAGCGCTCAAATCGCAGTTATGTGAAGATTTAGCTGCGGCTTGTTTTTCCCGAACAGCAGCAGCTACTCCAGAAGGGATCCCTGTTCGAGCATTCTCCAAAGATGACAGTCTATGATTGATATCATCCAACTTTTTATTCATGGTATACTCTACATGATCCCAAGTCGTTTTTTGTTGCATGGATAATGTTTTCTCCATATTAGCTTCCAACTGCTGCATATTAGACTCCAATAGTTTCCTCATTTGTTCAAAAGAAGCCATCCTGCACTCAAAAGACAAACTATATATGTATATCGAAATGTTAGTATCCTCACTCTCCCTCACAACACTCAGAAGGAAAAATCAGAAACAACCACAATCATGAAAGGGAAGAAACGAGCGCAATTACCTCAAAACAGAACGTAGGAATCCTTCAAATGCAATACTCAAGAGAAGCATGAAATACAGACGCATCAACTAGGGGAACAAAACTAGAAGATTCGATCCCAAACTATAAGCGCAAAATGTCAAATAAGGGTCGATACAAATTCTTTTCCTCAATTAAGCAACTAGTCGAAATCAAAATCCTAACGCACCAGGTGAATAAGAATCATCAATAACCTCTCAACACACTCAAGAGACAAACCCAGTGAAACAACTTCCACAACACGGACTAGGAACCCTCAAAATACAACATGACTACTACAAGAATATTAATCGATGCACTGTAAAGGTGTGCTGCTCAAATTTTTTTTTTTCTGTTTTCTTTTCTTTTATAGATATATATATTATGCTCTAGGCTTTTACTTGATGTTTAGAGCATGCCTTTTTCAAAATTGGATTGCCATCTTGGCTCTTTCAATGCAATTTTGCTACACCTTTTAACAAAACAGAGGACAGTGCATAACAGTCAACTTCAAACGCAATTTTAGAGGATTATTCACATCCAAATGTCATGATTCCAAACATTAAAATCAAATTCAAGGAGTTATCTAACAATACAAACAAGAATCACTCAGAAACTCCCAGCCAATCAAGAGCAATTAATAAAACAAACCGACTGCTCAAAATAGAAAACAGAAAGTTCAACCCCAAAATGTTGTACTGACCGATCTCTGTATTCCAGGAATTTTTTTGACGATTTTGAGATCGAAGCACTGCAAAGAAGTGCTCACTGTATAAAAAATTCGATGCCAATTCCGAAACCTCCTCACAATCTAGAATCGGAGTTCGTATGCAAAAGTTACGGCCAAAATACGATCTACCAACAAAACTCACAAATTTCACTCGATTCACCCCCAAATCACTCAATTCCTTGATCACCTTGATGCGATTAGACTCTAACTAAACTATATTGATTAATCAAGGCCTAAGAACGCTTAGTGCCGGCCAAAAAATTACTACTAATTGTGTTTTTGAGATCAAATTCAAGAACACTACTCATATTTGACAACTAGCAATGGATTGGAACTAGCAGTCAATTCTGACAATTATCAACTATTTCCAATAAAAAAAATTCAACAAATCTTTATCACGGACTGGAATCTATAGATTTCCAAAAAAATATGATATCAAAAACAAATTGGATAGAAAAAAAAACGGATTGGATAAAAACTGATTGGATCAAAAAAGGCATTGAGACATGTGATCGAACACATTGAGATCAACTCGAAGCAAGTATGATAACCGCTCTGATACCAAATTTTTATGACAAGGATAGGATCAAATCCATGACATCTAATCTCAAATCAAGAGAAGAATCAACTACGAAATTGAATAAATGAACCGGCGGATAATTTGGAATCAATCGACGAATACTCCTCTCGAGCAAACACCTTCATGAATCCACACGAACTGTTTGAGGGTTGTGAATGCTTCTTCCATCTCTCACGTAAGATGCATTCCGAAGGCTCAAAAATTAACCCTCTCGGTTGATTGTAATCAGACCAATGGATGGGTGGAATCTCTCCGAAAAGAAGGAAACTTTTTCAAAGTAGTAGTTACTTTCTCTGAAATGTATGGAATGAATGTTTTACAATTAGAATATAAGGAATATATGCTAAGAAGATCTAATCTAATCTGGACCATACATCTAATCTAAAAATCAACGGTTCATAATCTCTAAACAAAGTAATGTCTTTGATCGGGTACGGGTCACGACTGGTCCGCCGATATTCGGGTTCGGGTCACCCGATACCATGTCACATTATATATACACAAACATATACATACACGTAGAAATGAGTTACATGAATCGAACATATCGCCAAAATGCAATGCAATGTAGTGTGTAGATATGGAGAGCGTAAGTACTTTTGGATGAGAATGTGATAACTCCAAATATGAGCATATTCTCTGCTTAAAAAAACTATGTATTACTTGCATTTCGGTATGAAAATCATCACAATAACTTATTTATGGCATACTTTATTGATCTATTTCGCATGGCATGATCCAGAATTAGTTTGTTGAGATTATTAACGTTTTTTGGCTCTTTAAGCGGTGATTCTGGCCCAGAAAAGCTAAGGCATAAGAAGGAAGCGACGGCCCCGTCCGCTCAATAAGTGAAGCCTTCATCAGTCATACCAGTGACCCAGATACCTACCGCAGCGAAGCGACGGAAACTCACTGCTGAAAATGCCTAAGTGTCCAACCCGCAGCGGAATAGCCATTCCACTACCAGCCAGTAAGGACAGTTCCGCTTAGCTGCGCTAATGCCCTTCAGCCATCTGGGCAAGCGAGGAAGATCAGCACCCCACAAGCCAAGGCAAGCGAAGTGAGCACCGTAGGAGTTATGGCCAGCGCAACTGCTTTAACAGAATAACCGCCGCCAACTGCCTAACTGCTCAGCGGTTGAAACCACTTCTCAATTGCTCGCAACTGCTATTTCAACTAGTATAAATGGAGCAAGATGTCTATTGTAAAAAAAAAAACTCAGAGAAGAATATACATTCATATCTTCTTATGCACATTTCGTAGCTGCCTTCCTGCCTCCCGAGAGCTCCAACCCTGTAAAGAAGTTCTCAGCAGGAATGGCCAGGGGAGTCGAGACTTTTCTCCTCATCTGGCCGCTACTCTACGGCTTTTTAGTTTTAGTTTTCGGCTTTTATTTTCAACTTTTTTTAGTACTAGAACTTTACTGTTTTAAGTAGTAAGTAATGAAATATCAATTGTTCTTTATCCCCATTTTTTTTCCATTTTCATATTCATATAAATTTGAGTTATAAAGAATCTCGAATCGCTGAGAAAGAACAGAGAAGAATCGACTATCTAAGCCTTGTTTTGCGTCACAAACAGACTCATGGTAGTTCAATGTATTTAAGTACGCGAAAGCTTTGTCGAACTGCTTAATTACTGATCTGAATTCGATTTTGATTAAAAAGAGGTAACATAAGGGTAAAGCTACTAATGAGACATAAATTGGAATAATTAATGGGGCATAGGCGGTGGTCTATTGGGTCGCAGGAATTTCTAGTGACAGTAGGGGTTCTTTTTTATAATGTTCTAATTATGGGCATCATTGAAGTCTTGTTGTAAATCCCTTAAGGTCAAGTATCAGCGATTTAAGTTTTGTATGATTTTGTTTATATGATTACATTACTACCTTCTATCGCCCACAAATTATACATATATTCTTCAATTAAGCACCATCCCCATTCGCTCATTTCATCCAGGATAATCTAGTCATTAAGGAACGCACAACCCAGACACATCGCCTCTTCATCATCCTCGACCGCTCAAAATATATAAATATATATCGCACCTATCGCTCGTGCTCCCTTCCGCTCATCTACCGCTTGCACTGACTTTACTAACCATCGTTTTGCTCACCCCGCTCATCTTTACCGTCTTCCTTAATTTTTGTTATTTTTAGTTCTGTTTTTGGACTCGCTCACGAGCGGGTCTCTTTATCGCTTTCTCATTGCTTTTCATTGGATTAAATCTTGATTAAATTTCACAACTTAAAATTCTTGTGTTCGACCTGAAAACTCACTAGTCAAAGAGAATAAATAATTATGATAAACGATTAAGGGTCTACAACTACATATTTTTATCTATATCTGACCGCTCACAATAGTCCATTACACCTTACTTTCGACTAAAAACTCTTTGTACTTGAATATACAAAATTGTGCATGTCATAATTTGGCGCCGTTTTCGGGGATTTTAAACTCAAGAAATTAAAAATCTTAAAATGATCTAGTGATGCGCCATGATTTACTTTTAAAATTCTGTAATTTCGTTTCGTTGTTTTATGATTCCTTTGTTGTATATTTTAAAATTTTTATTTGGTGTGGCAATCTTTATGCAGGGGTTCGAAGCGTTTTCAACGTTCAACCAGTCCAACTCCTTTTTCTCGTACGCAGAGACATCTGTTTAGAGAACTAACAAGAGAAAGGATAATGGCAAACCAAGGAAATGTCGCTGCTTCCTCCACTGTTGTCCCAACTTTCCAGACTGTCGCTGGGACTTCTTTTAACTCTGCCACATCTACATCGTCGCAGGAGGTGCCGCTTCAGATCACCACTGTAGTCCAGCCTACTGTTGTCCCCCATGTCCTAACAGCTACCGAAGAGCAGCTTGTTAGAACGCTCACTAGCAACCAGCAGCGGATGGTTGGACTACAAGCACACCTCGTTCTGGTTGAGAAAACTCAAGCCGCTCAGGCCGCGTTTATCGCTTCCCAACTCACGCCACTGCGACACCCACCATCATCGCTCCCCCTCCATCTACTACTGAGCCTAACTAGATGCAACAGGGACAAAGGGTTGTTGATCGCCCACTTGCTGAAGTCCCGAGGCTCTGGGAATTATGAGGTGAAGCCGGCGCTTGTAAGCCTGGCCAGCCAGAACCAATTTCATGGGCTGCTCAATGAAAACCCGTACGATCATCTGCAGAACTTCAACGAGATCGCCGCCACCTCTAAGTCACACGGCATCACGGAAGACGCTGCAAAGCTAATTCTGTTAACCTTTTCTCTATCATGAAAGGCAAGAAAGTGGTTTGATAACCTCTACCCCATTCATGTCAGTTTTAAAGAAGCAGCGTAGGCCTTCGTAAGTAAATATCATCCTATTCAAAGACCATCAGCCAAAGGAATGAGATACTGAGTTTCAAAATGGCTAGTAATGAAACCCTGCCCAAAGCCTGGAGCTGCTACAAGCAGCTGCTCTGCAACTGCCCTCATCACGAGATTCCTGACTTTATGGAGCTCCAGATCTTCTACTCGGGGATCACTCCAGAATTGAGGATGTCTCTGGATGCCGCGGCAAGTAGCTCGGGCACTGTGCTTTAGAAGCGAAGGCTTTGATAGAAAAGATGGCAACCAATCAAACAAGTTGGGCAAAGCCATCAAGGGGTCTCTACCAGGTTTCTGCTACGGTCTCACAAGACGCTAGGATCGATAGCCTGTCGGTTCAAATCAAAGAGCTTTCCAAGCTCGTGAAGCAGGACCTCGGTAACAAGGGGAAACAGGTAGTGGGCGAGGTTGTGGTTACTAAGGAGTGCGCCTATGTTAACCAATCTAGCCCGCAGGTCGCTGAGAGCTCTACTGAGCAGACTCAGAACTCAGCGGAGGTTTTCTACATGGCAAATAGAAATGCTCCTCATTTTCAGCAGTTTCAGAAGGGGCACCTTCAAGGACCCGCTAGACTACATCCTCAACAACAATTTCAACAGCCGCAGCTGTTCGCTTCGCAACAATATTATCAGGGGGGATTTTATCCACAACAACAATATTTGCAGACCCCCCATTTTCCGCAGCAGCACCTGTTTCGCTCAACCTCCCACAGCAGCTCAATAGCCGCTGAGTCTGGATGAACTCTGGAGAAATACCGAGCAAGCAAATCATGAGTTCCAACGTAATACATTTGTCTCGATCAAGATGCAAGATATTCAAGTTGGGCAAACAGCCTAAGCTATGGAGCTTAAGTAAAAGGGAACGTTGCCTTGGACAGTCGAGACTATTCCGAACCAACGGAAGGCTAACGAAACAAGGGGTGGAAAGCGGACGCAATCGCCACCACTGCCAGACAGAGATACTAACTTCTCTTCTACCCCTATTGTTGTTAATTTACCTGTGCAAGATGAAAACAACAAAATCCCAAATGAGGAAGAAGATCCATCCCAATCACGAGCGATATCAGCCGCTCGGGTACCTGAACAAACGAAAAAAGCCCCCGCTCAAGCGATAACCAGGGCCCTTTTTCCAACCAGGTTTGGGAAGAAGCACAATTCCAAGGAGTTTGAAAAGTTTATACATACTTGCCGTAGTCTTAAAGTCACAATACCATTTGCTGATACTTTATTGCAAATGCCACATTACGCTAAATTTGTAAAGGATATAATCAATCGAAAGCGACCATTCAAATTTTCCCGGGTGAATGCTTCATTCTCCTGAATTACACACAAAACATCCTCATCAAATATTCCATTTTACAATCAAGAGTCTTAATGCAACCAATACAATGGAATAACATTGAAGGTGGACAAGAACCTACAACAATCACACAAGTACACAACATAATACCAAATTCCATCAAATCCTTTGCAGATATCAGCATTTTGGTTCCAAATACAATTCAAGAACAGTCTATAGATACAAAGGAATAATAGTATGCAAAACTATGCACTCGATGCACCATCAAACCAGAGAACAGAGATAGGATACCTGGAACAGATTGTTGACAGTGTGCAACAAGCAAAACTGTAATTTTTGTCGCTCATGGTATACAGACTTCTCTTCATTATCCATTATCCACTAAATCTACACAATGAGAAAGGCACGACAAAGGCATCAAAGCTACCGTACACAACCTAGCCAGTAATCAGTCCGAACGGTACACAGCAATCACATTTAGCAAACTATCAAGCTCGATTCTTACAGACAGAAGCACAACGCCACTTTTAATGAAATAAGAAATTGGCTTACCCAATGGAAGATTCACCGTGCAAAGAAAGAGCTAGCGATTCGTATATTATTTTCCTTCGCCGCAATTGATATCTCATCCGCCGACCACCGAATCTTACTCTCTTTCCAAAAGAACCCTATAACTTCCCCCGGCGACAAAACCTAAAGAAAACTACAATCAATAGCAACTAACAGCTTCGCAGAGAATTCCATAATGTTAGAATTCAATTCAAAGAGAGCACACACGAAGAACAAACAAGAAACCTAGCTAATCGCAGAGGCTCTCTTCGGCGACTTCTCCGAAGTGCAATCCGCCGGCGATCGACCAAAGCAGGAAACGTGAAGTCCACGCAGTGAGAAGATTAATTATTTATTAGCAGTTATTTTATTTTATTTTACTTTGCCGACATGGAGTTCGGACTTCGCAGTCTCCGTCCATCAGTCCGGGTGTTTATTCTACAATGCTAGTCCGGGATCAAAGATCCTCAAAACAGTCTTCCCTGCCTGCCTACGTTTGATTTCTGATGGGACCACGTTACCAAGCGGAGTACAACAATATTATTTTGTTATTATATTTTAATTTAACAAGAATATTAAAATAAATAGGTATGAATTTGAGTATATTTACAATTTGTTATCTTAATATTATTTCGAAACATTTGAACTCGAAAAAAATAAAAAAGATCGACCAATCAGCCTAAATAAAGCAAAAATTCAATTTAAATAATTATTTTATTTTATTCTAGGTAATGATAGATTATAAGTAAAATTAAATATCAAAATTATCTAGATTAGATTAGATAGTAGTATAAATAGAACAAAAAAGACACACATACATAATATATTTTTACTTTGAGATTTTATGCAATTTATCTTTTTCTCCATTACATTTTTTCTTCTTGTCTTACCTTTATTTATTCTTTTTGTATTTTTTAAAATTTTATTTTTGTGTCTATCTTTATTATCTTCTTGTGTTATTCTCTTTTATCTTTTTTTATTTTCTTTTTAATTTATAACTTTTTGCCTTTTTTAATGTTTTGTCTATCTTCTTTTTATCTTATTATTTTTTTTTTATTTATCTTTGTCTATTTTTCTCTTTATCTTGATTTATTACTTTTTGCTTTCTTCTCGTTTATCTTTGTCCTTTTGTTTTTTTATCTTTGATTTATTATTTTTTGCTTTCTTTAATTTCTTGTCTATCTTATTTGTATGTTCTTGTTTTCTTCTCATTTATCTTTGTCTATTTTTTTCTTTTGTTGATTTGTTAAATTTTTGTTTTTTTAATTTTTTGTCTATCTTCGTTTTATTTTGTTGCTTTCTTCTCATTTATCTTTGTTCATTTTTCTTTTTTTTTATTTATTATTTTTTGTTTTCTTTAATTTGTTATCTATCTTCCTTTTATCTTCTTAATTTTTTTTCTCATTTATCTCTATCCATTTTTCTCTGTCCATTTTTCTCTCTTTTTTTATTTATTACTTTTTACTTTCTTTAATTTTTTGTCTATCTTCCTTTTATTTTTTTGCTTTTTTTTTTATTTATCTTTTTCTTTTTATTTATTACTGTTTGCTTTCTTTTTTTTTTTTTTGTCTATCTTCTTTGTATGTTCTTATTTTCTTCTAATTTATCTTTGTCTATTTTTCTCTTTTATTGATTTGTTAAATTTTTGCTTTCTTTAATTTTTTGTCTATCTTCTTTTTATTTTGTTGCTTTCTTCTCATTTATCTTTGTTCATTTTTTATTTATTACTTTTTGCTTTTTTTAATTTATTATCTATCTTTCTTTTATCTTCTTACTTTATTCTCATTTATCTTTATCCATTTTTCTCTGTCCATTGTTCTCTTTTTTTTATTATTATTTTTTGCTTTCTTTTAATTTCTTGTTTATTTTCTTTTTATTTTTTTGCTTTCTTTTTATTTATCTTTGTTCATTTTTTTATGTATTTATTACTTTTTGTTTTCTTTAATTTCTTATCTATCTTCCTTTTATCTTCTTACTTTCTTCTCATTTATCTCTATCCATTTATCTCTGTCCATTTTTCTCTTTTTCTTTTTGATTTATTACTTTTTGCTTTCTTTAATTTCTTGTCTATCTTCCTTTTATTTTTTTTCTTTCTTTTTATTTATCTTTGTTTATTTATTTATTTATTACTTTTTGTTTTCTTTAATTTCTTGTCTATCTTCTTTGTATGTTCTTGTTTTCTTTTCATTTATCTTTATCTATTTTTCTCTTTTATTGATTTGTTAAATTTTTACTCTCTTTAATTTTTTGTCTATCTTTCTTTTGTTTTTTTTTGCTTTCTTCTCATTTATCCTTGTTCATTTATCTTTTTCTTTTTATTTATTACTTTTTGTTTTCTTTAATTTCTTATATATCTTCCTTTTATCTTCTTACTTTCTTCTCATTTATCTCTATCCAATTTTCTCTGTCCATTTTTATCTTCTTTTTTTTTTATTTATAACTTTTTGTTTTGTTTAATTTCTTATCTATTTTTCTTTTATCTTCTTGCTTTCTTCTCTTTTATCTTTGTCTATTTTTCTTATTTTTTTATTTATTACTTTTGTAAACACAGTTCCGGATCCTTTTTGGGAGGAAGCCGCTTTTTGTTTTCTTTAATTTCTTATATATCTTCTTTTTATCTTCTTATTTTTTTCTCATTTATTTTTGTCTATTTTTCTATTTTCTTAAATTTATTATTTTTGCAAACACGATTCCGGATTCCTTTGGAAGGAAGCTGTGTTTTGCTTTATTTAATTTCTTGTCTATCTTCATTTTATCTTCTTGTTTTCTTTTCCTTATTTTCGTCTATTTTTCTCTTTTCTTGATTTATTACTTTTGCGAACACGGTTCTGAATCTTTTTTTGGAGAAAACCGCTTATGAATTATCTCTTTTGAAGGAAACAGCTTTTTGCTTTCTTTAATTTTCTTCTGTTTTTTTTTTTTATTTTTTTGTCTATCTTCTTTTTATCTTCTTACTATTTCTTCATTTAATAATAATAAAGTATAAATAATTATTGAGTGATATTGAGATATTACTATTTATAGTAATAGGAGAATTGATTTTAGATAGACTAAAATAATTAAATGTACAATAGATATGAGTAGACTGAATAATATTTTTATAGAAAAACGATAAATAATGAGTTTGTTCATTTGTATTTTTGGATGAATTTTTATGTCTTGCATGAGAAATTGTGTTTATAATATAAAAAATAGTATTTTGTATTGAATTATTATTTTTTGAGAGTGAATAAAACATCAATATTATTATATTGTATGAATATATGTATATTATATTTTTTAATAATATTTATAAAAACATACAAATTAAAAGAACTAACTAAACAAAACCAATATTCACGTTACTATTTAGATATATTTATCAATTGTGATCATATATTTATTGTTTTAATAAAATTTATATTTAATCGAAAATTTGTTATCCATAGTATATTTAATATTACTCCTATAAGTTTTTACAAATTTTATATATGCTTCTCTTATCAACTATTTTTATTCATTCAATAATTATGTCAAATATTTTTAATATATAGTATTTATTAGCATATACAATATTAAAAAAAAAAAAAAAAAAACTACATCCATCCTCCAAATGTACTTGAATTTTTTGGCACAATTTTTTAATGTATTTACATTTTGTTAGTTTTTACTATATATATATACAAAAATTGTACATATATTTTTTTCATATCGAAAGAAAAAAAAGAATATATGTTCATGAGAGTCTAAAAAATACTTCCTCCGTCCCAATAGAATAGTCATGTTTACTATTTTTGTCCGTTCCAAAATAATAGTCTCATTTTTATAAATAATCATATAACATAAAACTAACAAAAAAAGTCTTTTACCCGTACTTTTTACCCACTATTAATATAATATCAATATTCCTTAAATCTCGTGTCAAATCCAACCCAGACTATAGTTTTGGGACGGAGGGAGTATAATAGATTTACATGACAAAAAAATTAATATATTATCTAATGACTATGTTATTACATCGAGTTTTACTAGCATTGAGACATTATATCACTACAAGAAAATATTATTTTTGTAACGAGATTTTTTTGTCTTTAAATCTACTTTTTCCGTTACTAATGATATTAGAGACGGAATTAATGATGGAATTACGTTAGCTACGTGATCTTTAGGGACGGAATTTCGTTACAAATATACTATTTTTTTTGTAGTGATATAACAATAATTCTAATAGATTAACATTATATGTATGAATTAATAAT
The DNA here is from genome assembly GCF_009805555.1 of Andrographis paniculata. Classification (NCBI taxonomy): domain Eukaryota; kingdom Viridiplantae; phylum Streptophyta; class Magnoliopsida; order Lamiales; family Acanthaceae; genus Andrographis; species Andrographis paniculata. Next base: position 3,519,208 of record NW_026137595.1, on the reverse strand, counting down.
TATTGTTGTGATATTTTAAATTTAGATTTAGTTTAATATTTATTTAGATTAATTTGGATTGGTTTATTTCAGATTTTATAGGTTTAGATTTTGATTTGATTTTATTCATAATAAGTTGTATATTTTTTTTTATTAGAGTATATCGAGTCTATTTTATGTAGGCCAACTATTATTTGATGATTAATAACAATGCAATTTTTTAATTTTCGTAAAATATGTTAACAATTATTATTAACTACTCTTGTCTCCACTACCGTATCAAGGTTACTGTCTACATCGACCTGGTGTCATGAATATTTTTGCAATGTAACTCATTCAACGAGTTAGTTAAAGAAAATAAATAAATAAAAAAAGTCTAAAATATCAATTATATATACCATAGATTGTTTTATCAACCAAAATAGTACTCATGCACTTTTGTTAATATTCTTGACTTATTGTGCTTATTTTTAACAAACCATTGCATAAAGTGTATGTGTAAATATTTTAGTGATTCAATTTATAGTTTAGATTAGATTTTTATTATCTAAATTAGATTAGAGTCTGATTTCTCAAAGTATATTCAATCTGGAATGTGACCAAGAGTTTTCAAATTTTGATTATGTTCGAAACTCTAATTTATGCCTGCAATTAAATTTGAATCTTGTCACTATTCTTATGATATTTTTCAATCTAAAAAAGCATATCATCATATAAGCACGAAATATTATTTTTCAAAAAGTAGTACAAAGCAATAAATACAAAAGATCATCATTACCCACAAAATTTATTCCTCTTTGTGTTGAATATATCCATTAGAAAATTGACACAGGTAGGTAGATATATTCAAAGTATTCTTGCATCCATTCCATTGGAAGATAATTGTTGATTAAAGATCTCGCTTGAACTTGAGATGTTTATGTTAAAAAATTATATGAGTAGTAGCAATTCCTTCTGAAAAGAAGAATCTGATAACCATTCCCACGAGGGCATTTGAAATGGAGGACTAGGCAATCTCTAACTTTCTCTACCCACATAGCTTCTTGTACTTGGTCCGTAATCAATTGCGGATCCAGTGCAAGAAGCTGTGTGGATAGAGAAAGATGGAGATTGCCTAATCCTCCATTTCAAATGTCTTTTGTGAAAATGATTTTCAAATTCTTCTTTTCGGGAGGAAATTTTTAATCAACAATCATCTTTCAATGGGATTGATGCAAGAATGCTTTGAATACGCGTATCTACCCGCGTCAATTTTCTAATGGATACATTTAAGAGGAATAAAGTTTTTGGGTAACGATGATCTTTGACATTTTTTGACAGAATAAGTGGGACAAATGAAAATTGAAATATAGACACGATAAGTGGGACAGAGAAAATACTAACTAATCTTTCCTAAATTCTCATGTCTTTATTAACTTTGACATTATATTAGGAATATACTAAGTATTATTTAGTATTATTTTCATAAAAAAATTGCGTTGATTTGTTTATTTCACGGAGAGTACTATAAATATACCTATATTTATCACATATATGTTATTAAAATCCTATTGATTAAAAAAAAAAAAAATCAAAACAAATTTCAAAACAAAGAGTTTTTTTAGCTTATGTTTGAGTTTTTAATTTGAATTTTTATTTATATAATAATTTATTAAAAAATAATACATATATATAATTAATAATAATTTGTTTTCATTTCAAATTATTTTCTATAATATTTAGTTTTTAATAAAAATTATTTTTTATTAACTCTAAAAGAGTATACATATTTCTATTTTAGTTATTCAGTTATAAAGTAATAATTTTATTTTTAAAAAACTATGAATTTCACGATTTTTTCTACAAATATTGAAATAATATAATAACATTATTAATTTTATACTTAAAAAATAAGAACAATTATCTTTTTACACTATTTTTAACTACTTACTACAATTAATACTATTATTTCTTAAATTATGCGTAAAAATAATGTATACTTTATTGATGAAAATATATTACTACCTCCGTCCGACTTTAAGGTCCTATTTACTTTTTGCGTGTTGATCTTTGAATATAATTATTATATCAAATGTAGCACAAATTAAGAAAAAATTGCAAAAATATTTCCATTAATGTTTTATAATACTAATAGAAGAACATTTGTAAAAAAAAAATTATACAAATATAAGAATATTTTTAATGTTAAATACTATGCCGCAAAAAGTAAATATGTTTTAGAAGTATTTTCTTTCACGTAATATTACACTAAATATAATATTTAAACCAAATTTTAAATAAGAAGCTCAATTTCAAATCCTAATCAAACTTACTCATAGTTAGACCCGTCAAAACCGGTTAGTGGAGCGGCTAGCCCGCAAATAAGCAGGTTGTTTGCGGGCCAACCCGCGGCGGGGCGGATCAAAATTTCATCAGCCCAACCCAACCCACTGACGGGTGGCGAGTTAAGCGGGTTAGCCCACAAGCTTTTAAAAAATATTAAAATAATTATGTTATAAATATTTTCGTAATTAATATTTAAAAATAGCTAAAAATAGTTTTATTGTAGAATTTAAATAATAAATATTTTAAAATAAATAAAAAATATAAAAATTTTCAATTCTAAATATTATTAGTTGGTGTATTTAAAAAAAATTAATAATAAGAAATATTCCATTTTAAAAATAAATCATAATTAATTTTATGAATTTGTAAAATTATGAAATTATAAAATGGAAGACGAACAAAACAAATGATGAAAAATCGAAACAAACAACAGTGATATGGATAACAGAAGAAAAATAACATGTAGACAATATTTATAATTTATTTAAGCTAATGATAATATAAATTTTATTTTATTCGTTTAACTTAACATATTTCTTTTCAGTATATTAAAAATAATCATATGTTATTTATTAAATAAAGTGTACAAAATGATTTTGATACTTTTTACTTTTGTACGTTATTTATTTATAAATTAATGGTATAATTGTAATTTATATAAAATTAAAATATATTAATATTTGATTAGTTTTATTAAAATTTTTTAGTGTGACAGAAAAAAATGGTAAAAAAATATTTTTAGTTAAACAGGTTAGTACTAATTATTATATTTAATTGGCCTGCGGGCTAACCCGTCCCACTGCGGGCTAACCCACCTTCAACCCGCAGTCCACGCGGGTTGGCCCATTTAGGCCCGCATTCTAACGGACTTAAAAAATTACAACCCAAACCTTCTTAAAAGTAAGGCAGGGTGGGCCAACCCAACGAGCTCAACCCATTTTGACGGCTCTACTCATAGTTTTGTTTGAAATAACTTTTAAGGATTTTTTAATTTTAATTTTAATATATTATATCTATTTTTATTGATTTTTTTTAAAAGAAAGCGGTCTGAAATGATCAATTTTTTCGTAAGGATATTGCATAGTTACATGTAAATGTAAACGATTTGTGTAGGATAAGGTAATCATGAAATAAAAATAATTTTGTAGCAGTAACTTCCAAATAAGTACTCTTTCTGTCCCGGCATAATTGATATATTTTATTAGTGATACCGTATTTAAGATAATGATATTTAATTAGTTGATAATAGTGAATTATGATATTATTTTATTATTTTTTATATAATTAATAATATTGACAATTTTAAAATAAATTTAATATATAATTAAAATTTTATAATATGTATTTAAATATTTTAAAAATGATATTGCAATTAAAATATATACAATACGAATATCATGTTGTTAAAAATAAAATTTTCTATAATACAAATAAAAAATATACATTTATTTATTTATAATTAATATAAACTAATTTTATAAAAGAAATAGAGTTTTAAACGTAGATTAAAATATTTATTTTTTTAGAAAAATGATATAAATAAAAAAATTTTGAATTAGTCCTATGTGATGTATGATTATATGTTATGTAGCTAGTTAAATTAATATATATTTATTAAATATATTTTAATTGGTAAAATTTACCCAAAATAAAAAGATGTTAATTGTTACGAAGCATAAATAAATAAAAAATTGAAAAAGAAAATACCAATTAAGATGGAATTGAGGAAATAGATTTTAAATTAAAATTACTATTATAATAATAATAATAATAATAATAATAATAATAACAATAATATCAAAAATAATTATTTTATATAATAAAATATCAAATTTTAAAAATATTAATTATAGTAGTCAGTAGACAATGTAAAACTATTGAATATAGTTTATAAATTGCTAATATAAATTTAGAGTACAAATAATTTAAAATAAATAAATATACTCTTACTTATCTTTATTATTTAAAACTTTATTATCTATAAAATAATATTTATATTATATTTATTTTATTAAAATATCATATTTAAAATATTAAACATATATGTTAAATTTATTTTAATCATATATATTAATTTTTATTTTAAAACTATAAAAAATATTTAGTCATGTAAAAAAAATAATATCACAAGTTAATATTATCAACTAATTAAACTTCATTACCTTAAATATCGTGTCTCAAATTGAATGAGCAATTTGAAATTGTACAGAGGGATTACTTAGATTAAAATTTTACTCATTTCGTCCCACATAACATGTTATTTTTTCTATTTCAGTTCGTTCCATATAATTTTTTATTCTTTCTTCAAAATATAATTATACACTTTTAATTAAATTTTAAAATTTATAATTTATAATTTTCTTAATATTAATTAAATTATTTAGTTATTTTAATCTTAATCTATAATTATTTTTAGCAATGTACTTCTTAATTATTTACTAATATACATTACCTAAATTCTCGCATCTGGGACGGAGGTAGTAAAATATAAGTTATCAAATTTTAAAAATACTATATATTTAATTATACTACTCTCTATGTCCCAATTAATTTATCTACTTTAGGTGGGACACGGAGTTTTAAGTATTATGTAATTAGTAAGTAATTAAGAAATGCATTAGTAAAAATATTTATGATATAAAAAGTATTTATAAATTAAATTAAGATGACTAAATAGTTTTAATTAAATAAAAAAATTACGAATTTTAAAATGTTATTAAAGTGTATAATTATATTATAAAAAAGAAAAGACAAATTATATGGTACGGATCGAAATAAAAGAAGTAGACAAATTATATGGGACGGGCGGAGTATATAATTTCCAAAATTTTAAATATAATTAAATTTAAAAATTTAAAAATGTCATTCTAGTTAATTTTGATATTTTAAAAGTATTTGTAATCCTATGACATTCAATATTTTTTTAAAAAAATTCCTATTATAAAAACATATTAAATATAAAATCAAACTAATGCTTCTATTATTAACAATCGTATGTTTAAAAAATGAAAACAAACTCTGTTCAAAGTAAATACACGTGTACTATATAGTTTTTGTTTGACATTTATTTAAGTTTTTTTTTAAAATAATATTTTAATACTATGTGTTCGTGAGAAAAAATAATATTTTTTGTCCATAAATATATATTCATTTAGATTGCACACAAATTTTGATAGATATAATATTATATTAATTAATTAATTATGACATATTTTGGGAAGTTTATAAGTGAGTTAATGAAAAAAATAAAAGAAAAGGTCTTAAATCATATACAAGTCAACATAGCGAAATGTATCACAATCCTTTAATTTTAAATTAATGATCTTCAATTAAGGCTTAAGATTAAAATCGATAAGATTAAATCCAACAAGACTGAACTTATTACTTCAACATAAAATCCACTTTGAAAAAAAAAACAAATAAAAATTGATAGATTGTGTGCAAGTAGTTGTGATATTTTCATAAATATATATAATACTCAATCTGTTTCAATACAATAGTCTTATTTATCATTTTTGTCCGTCCTAAAACAATAGTCTTGTTTCCATAAATAACCATATCACCATAAAACTACCTATATTTTTTCATTTTTATTACACAATTGCCATTACTTTTTACACTAATACACTCACAAAGGCAAAAAAGTATTTTATCCATACTTTTACCAACTACCAATATAATATCAATATTCCTTAAATTCCGTGTCCAATCCAATTAAAACTATATTTATGGGACATAGGGAGTATTAAATGATATAAATTAAAGAGTGTAAAACTTATTTGCTATAATAAAAAATGTATATATTTTCATGGACAAACCCAAAATATATATATATATATATTTGATTAATGAAGATAATATATTTTTATTGTAAATTATACATAAAAGAATGTAATAATATTAATTTAAAATTACAATAAAAAAACATCTTTTATTTTCCAAAATAAGCATATATTTACGAATTAGAATAACGATTCAAATTCAAAAGTCTAAGCCCAAAATTTATGGTTGGGTCTCTATCCATGATTTTATACATTCATGGTGTATATATATATATATATGCATTTCTCTCTATCTCATGACTTTATACAGACATACATGGTGTATATATACACTATATGTGTGGGATAGGGAATGATAGGGATTCATTTGGGATAGATAATTTTTTGTGAAAAATTTGAGTCTATAATGGACACCTTACTCAAAGCTATCTGAGATCCAATGTAACATATTTTATTCATAACCATTTTTCAATTAAAATTAAATATTTGTACTATTTTTTATACTCCCTCCGTCCCGCAAGAAAGGTGACGTTTGCTTTTTGCACATAAATTTTTGAATATTAGTATTATATTAGATTGTTGTAAAAAAAGATAAAAATACCCCTATTAGTATGGTGTGATATAAAAGTAATGACATTTGTGTAATATATTGTAAGTTGAAAAGGTATTTATTATGTGAAGTAGGTAGTACAATTATTAAATTAGGAAATGGTAATCTTGTTTTGGGACGGACGAAAATGAAAAATGGTAACCATTCAATGGGACGGAGGAAGTATAATATTTTGAATAAAAAATAATTTGTTATAGTTAATATTTATACTCACTTTTTTATACATTTTTTTTACAAAAGCTTTCCAAAATATTTTTATCTTTTTTTATCAAATCTCAAAAGCATCTTCAAATAGGTTTCAATGGTATCCGTGCTGTAAACTTGTTAAGTTTATTTCCTCCACACATATGAGACTTCCCAATGGGTCAAAATTACTCTAGAGCAAGCATGCTTAACTATAAAGTTCTTTGAGTAGGGCTTCCGAAAAGTAATATGTATATTGTTAACATGAGTAGTCTATTCAATTCATTTAACCTCTTATTCAACCTCGGGGGTATTTCATCCTCCCTGACCCATATCACTTTTCAACTTCGGGGGTATTACACGTTACTCATACGATTTCTTGAATCGATTTACCCCGCCTCACTTTGTTTGCTCTCTCTTTGGTCTTCGAACCGAGATTCCTTCACTTCGGATTATTCTTACTACACTAACACTATTATTTTGCTATTCTATCACTTCCTTCCTTTCGCAGGTTATTGTATTTGATAGTGTGGTTTAATGTTGCGGTTTGAGGTGATGCTTGTGACTGACATATTTGGAATAAATGAACATCATTTAGGAACAACTCAATTTCCTCCAAAGTTCTCGGAAATAGGTGTACTCGATCTTATAATAGTTGTTTGTTGATTCGTTGTTTGGGAACTCAGTTTTTATATATGCGTGCCTTTGAATGTGGTGTTGTTTATAGATGATTCATGTGTTGTACTACTTTTGGATCCTGTGTGATCTATGGCGTATTCTCACTCTCTCATCACTCATATATGTCAGTAGTTAAAATAATATTGAATCTACTGTAGCCGTTGCTCACTGGAACTTTGAAGTTGTTGTATTTTTCTCTTTTAAATTTCAAACAAAAGTTGCTTAATGACAGACATGGTTTCTAGTACCTCGAGATGGAATGTTTGCTCGATCCCATTGACGTATCCTCACGACTCGAGCTGTTTCGGTACTACCTTAATGGATGCTCTCGTCGCACAATGAACCGACGCTGCCAGCGGCAATGGTGGCTCGCCAAAAGCTACACATTATATATACACAAACATATACATACACGTAGAAATGAGTTACAGGAATCGAACATACCGCCAAAATGCAATACAATGTAATGCGTAGATATGGAGTGCGTACGTACTTTTTGATGCAAGGGCATGCTTTTGGTGGGCTCCGTTGTTTTCGACGTTGAATTGTGTTGGGATCATGTCGATCATAGGGATCTTGTAGTTCCATATCCTGTCCATCGACACCAATCCATCTAGACCGCTTTACTCCTCGAGCATGAAAAAACTGAGGCCTTGTACAAATGCATATTTGATATGTTTCCAAAAGCAATCAATACAATCGGTACCGTAATGTAATGAAATATAACGAAGATTTTGTATCTTCAAGGAATGTCCTAAGTCCACAGTGGGATTCATTCTCTATCCGAAGTCATACATGGTGTCTGCTTGCAAAATCATTGTCAACTTTAATAGGATGTTACCTATACCTCGCTCTCTGATTGTACTTTTTAAGTGAGCCTATCAAATTTACAGGAAATGCGGGGGTGATATTTTGGGTGATTACAACATTTTAAGTATGCCGCCCACTTATACTAGATAAAGAAATAAATGAACATTAAAAAAACACGATCCCTCAACAACCTCTTCAACGGCTAAGATCGGATTATCCAAATCCTTTGATCATACTTATTTCTTGCAGACTCTGCAGCCCGATTCACTTTTTCTCATCTCTGCAACCTAAACTTATTTTCACCGATGTCAAGAACAAAAAAATTGAGAATTTCCCGAATACTAATGGTCAAGCATGAATGCATTACCCACCAAGGAGACAAGGTCACCAGCACACCGAACGATCTCCACAAATAAAGGTTCAGAGGCGAACATGGCCATACAACCGATGTTCTTACCGTCATATGATATATCTATGGCATTAATAATCACGGAAAAGTCAATTGAATGGTGACTATTCAGAGATATGGCCTCACTCGAGCCAACGGCTTCGTGCTATAGATAAACAATCCATGCAGAAAATTGGCAGCGAAGGAATGTCGTCTACATAGATAACTCCACCTACAAAGTCACATATTGTGAATGGAGAGAGCTTGCAAATATACCACAAATAAATGTACTTATCAAAGATTTCGGTTTCTTTGTAATAATTGTTAACTGTATTTTCAATGACTAGCTTGACATTCTCGGCATTTTCCACCATGTCAAAATACATTTTGCAAAAAAAAAAGACCATGGAAAGAAATGGAGATAGATACAAAAAAAAAAAAAAAGTGAGGACATAGTTGGATTATACAAAAAGTGTGGACCATAAAATAATGCAACACCAACCTAACCAGTCTCTGGAAGTAAATGTGGACCACAAGACATAGATTGTTTAAGAGAATCAAGTTAGTTATAGAAGCATCTATAAGGAGCTCTTTTCAGTATATTATTATAATAGTCAAGGATTTTTATTGATGTTCTCCACCCCTAACCACCCATCACTACTGGCAGAATTTTTTTCTGGCGAAATTTTACTTGTTTTCCAATAGTTTAATGTAAAATAGTTTACTATTTTTCCTAAACTTTAAAATATATTTATTCTTCTTTGTTTATTTGATTCACACACCATATCAATGTTCACACGTGAGTTGTTTAATTTAGATTCTTGATAAGATTATGCAAGGATAGAGAATTGTTAACTATCTATGTCTATGCTCGTGTCGTACTGATTAATAAAGTATAGGTGATTTGTAGCAATTAAGTACGCATAAGCTTCATCAACTTTCTTACTTGTGAGCTAATTTAATCTTGATTAAATAAATGTATTAGATGTATGAGGCCCCAGTGAAATAATTTAAGTAATAATTAACTAGACATAGGTTGTGATACCCCTGGTGTTGAACAGAGATTAAATCAATTGAATAAATTATTTATGTTAACAATGTACACATTCCTTTTCGGAAGTCCACTTGAAGACCTTTAGAGTTAAACGTGTTTGCTTTGGAATAATTTTAGGATAAATGGACCCCTAGAAAGTCTTCCACAATGCGCATGAGTGAGGACAAAAGAGCTTTGGAATGACACATGTTGATTCGTGGCCAAGTCTAATACCGACACGCCTGGCTAGCATGACTTGCAAGCCGATGTGTCATAGTTGGTATCAAAGCCAACCTGCGATAGCTGATAGTCGTTGACTGGACTGATGAGGGGCCTAGCAATTGGCAGATCCTTAGGGTGCAACATGGACGTTGCATTCTTAAGTTGGAGAAGATATGATACCCTTGGTATTGAATAGAGATTAATGAATTGAATAGACTACTTATATCAACAATGTGCATATTCATTTTCGAATGTTCACTTGAGAGAACCATAGAGTTAAATGTGTATGAGTGAGGACAAAAGCATGCTAGGGTGTCACATAATTGCTTGCCTATTAGTCCACAAAGATGTCCAGTGACAGTAGCTTCTATTTTAGATAATATCCTTGATTGTGAATCTAAAGTTCCATTGTAACTCCTAAGTTCAAGTACCAATCAAGTTGCAAGCAAGAGTTAAACGAACAAGTGTGATCACATCCATTCCTCCATACCACCTTATGTATATAAGTATAAAACTGCTAACACAAGCACACTACCTCACACATTTCATCCAGGATAATCTAGCCTAATTTTATCATCGCAATAGATCTCAAACATAAACACACCGCGGCCTTTTTTCCCATCCTAAGTACATTCACTCAAAATCCGCCAATATTTCTACCTATTTTTTCCATCCAATTCTCTACCTCGCTATACGTATATTGACCTCACGCATCTCCAATCTTCATAACACCCATTATTCCACCAACTTCACTTAATAACATCTCATGCACTGATGTTTTCTACCCTTAACTTCACTACAACATTCACCCATTAGACTTCACATTTACTCGCTTTAGTAAAATAAAATTTAAAATTATGCTTTCTTTTAGTTCAGTTCTATTTTCATGCAATTTGTCGGTACAAACTCACTGTAAGTATTACTTTAAATTTATTTCGTAACGTAAAATATCTAATTTTTACCTAAAAACTTACTAGTATAAGTAGTACAAATCTATCTTTAATACAAGTAAGACACGACAATTTTAACTTCATTTTATTCTATATCTATTGCCGACCAAAAGTCATAAGCATAAGTCTTAATGTTAATTTCCACTAGCCTTACACTTCATCAGATGGACTTTGAACAACTAGGTAATTTGTTGTTTGTACCAAGCAATTGGATGACTTTTGTAAATGAAGGAAGCTCTGTCGGGTTGGAATCATTCAGTGGAACACGACCCTTTTCTCGAACCATTTCTTCAGTAGTAGAAAAGGGATGAAGCAGTGAAAATCGTCACTGACTCATTGATGATTTCTAGTGAGCTCATTGAAGTCTTTGTCCAACTTGTCAATGGTGAATTTGGAAACAGGGTAGTATAATCGAAATGACAAGTGATGTTTGGATGAAATAAAAGAAATAGACAAAAGTTTGAGTAAAAAATTTCCTCCAAGAAAATAGTTAAGGTTTTCACAGTAGAAACCATGGAAGCATACTGGGAGGAGTTGATAGATAAAACGAAATTGGAAGGATCTAATTATAAATACACAAAATATATTTTAAAAATAAAAAATAAAATACCACATGTCAACTTCTCACCGTAGGGGTTGGGAAGCCGAGAGGAAGAGGAAGCCGGTGTTGAATATAATATTTCTGTAAAATAAAATATTATATTTTTATGAAGACAATAAAGATTAAAATAATATAAATTTTAAAAATAATTATAAAAAATATTATATTTAGACATTATAGAACATTATTATTTTTTTATTAAAAAATCTTCTCTCAAATTTTTTGTCATTATTTATAAATTGGAATGATCTAAATTTTTTCAATTTTTATTATTTACGCATATTTTTTTATCTATTCCTCCTCTAAACAAAAATTTATAAAATCATTAAAAAAATAATAAGAAGAAGAAAATAGTAAGAAATTATCAAAATTAAATATTTAGAACTGAGGGAATATAATAATTGTATCAAATATTATAAATGAGTTTTGTACGTTGCTGGAGTATTGAATACAATTTTGATGATACCCAATAGCAAAGTATGCTAACGGTTGGTACAAGCAAAACTTTAAAATTCATTTTTGCTATTTTTGGCAATTAAAAAGCGCGTCGCAACTACCTTGTAACACAGATTTAGCTATGGCCGAGAAAAGAGGTTTGTAAGGGTCAAATATATTGTGTATTCAATGCCTTGAGACAAATAGGTTTATCTTATGTAGAAAAGAAACATGACGTGACAATGGAGTGTCTCATTCGTTCTGCATGACATTAATTGCTTTTGTACACACAATCATAAAGTTGATAGAGTCAACTTTGTCATTTAGTGTAGTGTGTATGTGTTTTGTTTGTATGTATGTTTGTTTTCGTAAGAGAGCAACCAAGACCAGAGAGTGTTTTTTCCTCTCCACCTGCTTGTCTGTTGAGAGACCTAATCCATAAAGATTTAAGGACGAGAAGAATGATTCTTGGAGTCGAAGCCAAAAGAGATAATCATCCGGTAAGCAACCTTATTCTTAAGTTGGCCGCAGGTCTACTGGTGTCGTTACGGCGCAGTAACAACCAGTCCATGAGATTTTGTAAAAACTAAATGGAGCTTGGATATAAGATATGTTGGGTAGTTCGGGTTGGTGTCTTATATGGTGTAAACCAAGTGTTTAGTTTAGTTAAGACTCCTAGATTGGAATCCCCTCAGATGTAGGTTGGAAAACCTAACTGGGTAAACAAACTTGGTGTGGTGTTTTTCTTCTGCACTTTTTTCAGTCATCGATCTGTGCACAAACACACACTGTTGTTATAACAGCGAGACAACTACATTGTAAAGTTGTGTTTACATCGAATGTTTCACAGTTCTGCTGTGTAAGTAATTCGGAGGCGTTGGACCTCTTATTTGATCATCCCCGTAATTTCCAACATCTGGTATCAGAGTAGCATGCTCAATACCCCGAGAAGGTCTGTCTGTGGTTCAAGATGAGTCGTGAAGTAATCTCATCTATTTGTCCACTTGTTTTCGATGGGAACAACTATAGCTACTGGAAAAACATGATAAAAGCTTACTTGTTAACCCTCCATGATGAAACTTGGGAAGTTGTAGACCGTGGCTGGACTCCTCCTACCAAACTTATGCCTGGAGAAACTCAAAATGACCCCCCCCTAACCATTGTTCTAAAACCGAAAAATGAGTGGACTGTTGAAGAAAAGATCGCTGCTGGTGGAAAAGCTAAAGCTATAAATGTCATATTTGCTTCTGTCGATGAAGTTCAGTTTCATGTCATCTCAAACTGCAAGAAAGCAAATGATGCATGGAGAGCCTTGGAAAATGCATTCGAAGGGGCTATTGAATGTAAGGAAACAAAAATCCAAAGGGTGGAAAGTATGTTTGATGCTTTGAAAATGATTGATGATGAAACCATGTCTCAGTACTACACTCGATTCAAGGATGTGGTGAATCAAGCATATGCTCTTGGCTTGGAGTATGATGAACAAATAATGGTTCAAAATATGTTAAGATCTGTTAGCAAAAAGTGTGAAGTCAAAATCTCTACTCTTGAGGATAAGAAAAAAACCAAGAACATGAATCTTGAAACCTTGAATGGTATTTTCATGAATTGAGAGATGAATCATATTGAAGAAGAAAACTCACAAGGGATTCCTCTTACTATTGAAGATCTGGAGCTGGTCGAATCAGATAAAGAATTGTCATTACTGTCCAAGAAACTGTCTCGAATGATAAGTGAAAAGCGTGCTTGAAAATTTCACAATAGGTCTAGAAACATAAGTCACTATAGTGGTAAAACAATTGGTGAACAACGAAAGTATCTAGAACAGAAAGTTGTTGGTTACACCAAAGGAAGTGGAGTTTGTGATAAAAGTTACAAGAAGAAGTTCAATACTGCTTTTAGGCCAAAAAACTCAAGTTATCCGAAATGATTTGCATGTGGTGGAGTAAGCCATGTGAAAGTTGAATGTGCAACGTTCAAGAAGAAAGAAAAACATGCATTTCAAGCTACCTTGAGTGATGAGGAATGTAATCAAGAATCTAAAGATGGAAGTGATAATGAAAGCGTTGTTAATTTTCTCGCCAATGAAGAGGATCTAGCAAATGAAAAGAAAGTGTGCCTAAAGAAGATTGTAACAATAACGATATTGTTGAGATGGACATCTACGAGCTGATGGAAGAATATAAGGAAGTTGTTGCAGAACAAAAAATCTGTGTCAAAAGAAACAAGGATTTGATCAACACAGTTTACCACTTGGAAGCACGAGTTGAAAAATCTGAGGAGGTAAATCAAGAAATGTTTGAAATTAATGAAGGACTTCAGATGAAAGTCAAGCAGCTGAAGATGAAGTGTGATGATCTAAGAGAATAGAATGATAGGCTCAGAAAAGAAAAGATAAACTCGATGAAGTCTTGTCGATTGGAAAGCCATTTGGAGATCATCATGGGATTGGTTATCAAGAATCTATGAAGGTGAAACCAAGTACCTTTGTAAAAGAAGGTCTACTTACTGATGTGAAGATTCCAGAGAAACCCCAAAGGAAAAGAACACCGAAGGTCCCAAAGAAAACATATAGGGAAAGAATAATCAAAATCGCAGAAGGAATAGACTTGTTAATCAGTCGTTACAACAAAAGAGTAATAATTGCAAGTACTGTTTTCGATTTGGTCATGCTGAATGACACTGTTTCAAGCTGGCTAGGGATTTGATGTTTGGAAAGAAGGTTAATTGGCCTTCAGATAAGCTTAAACAAAGAGTGAATTTCATGATGGAATGGAGACCTAAGAAGAATCAACTTCAGATGATGTGCAATGTCATCCTATTTAGTCAAGAAGAACCTAGTTCATCCCGTTGGTATTTTGATAATGGATGTTCATACCATATGACGAATCAGAAAAATCTATTGAAGGATTATGAAGCTGAAAAATGTGGAGATGTAATATTTGGAGATGAAGCCAAAGAAAAGATTGTGGGATATAGTTCACTTGAAGCCAAAGGAATACCAAGGTTATCGGAGGTATATTTTGTTGAAGGCTTGAATACAAATCTCATTAGTATCAGTCAGTTATGTGATGATAAGATACATGTGAAGTTCACTAAGGATGTTTGTGAGGTATACAACAACAAGAAGAATTGCGTGATGACTGACAAAAAAGGTCAAGGAACAATTGCTACTTACTTGACAAACCCGTAGATGTTGCATTGATCTCAAATGATGATGAAATCCTTCTATGGCAGACAAGACTTGGCCATGTCAACCAAAATATTTTGATGAATTTGAGCAATCAAGGAATTATCAGAGGACTTCCAAATTTTTCGAAGTTACCTAACTTCGTTTGTGGTGATTATGCTCGAGAAAAGCGGAAACGTGTCTCTCATCGGCAATCGGAACATTTAAGCAGCAACACTTGTCTAGATTTGATGGGTCTAGTGGATACACCACAGTCTTGGAGGTAAAAAATACATACTTGTCTGCATTGATGACTTCTCAAGATACACATAGGTTGATTTTATGAAGGAGAAAACTAATACGTTTGATGTCTTTGAGAAGCTATGCAAAAGATTGATGAATGAGAAAAGATTAAAGGTGAATCGAATTCATACTGATCATGGAAAAGAGTTTGAGAATCAGAAGTTTGATAGTTTTTGTACTAATCTTGGAATACCTCATGAGTATTCAGCCCCGAAGACCCCACAGAAAAATGGGGTCGTGGAATGAAAGAATCAAGCACTTCAAGAAATGGCTAGATCAATGATGCAAGCCAAAGGTTTTGCGAAGTACTTATGGACTGAGACGATTAACACAGCATGTTATGTGATCAACAGAGTCTATCTGAGACCCCACACTGAGATCACACCGTACGAGCTATGGAAATAAATGAAGCCGAATGTGTTATACTTTCACACATTTGGATGTCGATGCTACATCTTGAAGGACATGAGTTATCTCCAAAAATTTGATGCGAGATTAGATGAAGTAATATTTATTGGTTATTCTCATAACAACAGAGCTTATCATGTTTACAACAAAAGGATGAATAAAGTTATAGAATCGATGAATGTGACTTTCGATGACTCACATATGGAAATGAGATCAATCAATCAAGAGGATAATGAAGATATGATGCATGTACCTACTGTGCAGAATCAGAATACTTTACCTGAGGTTCAGAACCCCCTACCTCAGATTCCAGAACTGACTCGTGATGAGAGTTCAATGCAGTTCGATTGGAGTGAAGTAAATGAATCTATTGAAGTTACAACCGCTGCTGAACAACCTGGAGAATATTAGTCTGATACTGAACTAAGGAGATATGGTTCAAGAATTCCTAAGACCTATCCTATTGATGCTGTCATTGGAGATTCACAAAGAGGTTGTCGAACCAGAGGAAAACAAATTGATTTCAAGGAATTTTCTGTATGAATTATTTTGTGTCTACCATTGAGCCAAAGAATATTGAAGAATCTGCTGAAAGATAAGTACTGGATCAGTGCTATGCAAGATTAGCTGAATCAGTTTGAAAGGAATATAGTCTGGATGTTGGTAGAACTACCAGATGACATCAATGTCATTGGAATGATGTGGATATTCAAGAACAAATCTGATGAGAAAGTGGATATCACAAAGAACAAAGTTCGGCTGGTTGCACATGGATACACTCAGATTGAAGAAGTTGATTATGATGAAACGTTTTCCCCCGTTGCAAGAATTGAAGCCGTGAGGTTATTACTTGTAATCTTATGCTCGCTTGGATTTTCTTTATTTCAAATAGTTGTTAAAACAACATTTTTGAATGGCTAGATCAAAAAAAAGATATATGTGGAGAAACCTAAAGGATTTGAAGATCCATTCTATCCAAATCATGTCTACCAATTGAGGAAAGTTTTGTACGTATTGAAGCAAGCACCCAGTGCTTGGTATGATCGATTGTCTACCTTCCTGATTATAAATGAATACACCAGATGATCCCTAATAAGACATTATTCATCAAGCATAAATGTACTGATATTATGATTGCTCAAGTTTAAGTCAATGATATTACGTTTGGATCTACAAAAAATAAGTTGAATGATGAGTTTGTGAAGTTCATGAATTCAGAATTTGAGATGAGCATGATTGGATAGCTGACATACTTCATAGAATTGCAAATTAAACAATGTACCAATGAGATATTTCTGAACCAAACGAAGTATGTGAAGTATATTTTTTCTAATAACTTATAAATTCATATTTATAAATTTAAAATAATTATTTTTTTATATATCAATTATTTTATTTATATATTTTTTTAATTTTTTAGAATGAAGATAATATAAAAATATTAATATTATTGAATTAATTATATAGCATTTTTTATCACATAATATTTTTATTAAAAATGAAAATATTTATTTAAAATTATAAATTTAATGTAAATATATATTAATTATAAATTAATCCGATAAAAATTCATATGTTAATAATTTTTTCTCTTTTATATTTATACTATTTCTAATGAAAAAAATATATATTTTTCAATAAATTTGTATTAATTCTTTAAAAATATTTTTAAAATAATAAAAATAAATATCTTACTAATTTTTTTCTAATTTTTAAAATTAATAATAAAATTATAAAAAAAGTCTATCCACCGAAAAAACTCAACTAAATATTTTGAAAATAAAATATAAAATGTCCTTAATTGTCATTATACGTATAAACATCTAATATAAAACCGTTATTTTACCAAAACTTTAATACAAACAGCTAATCGAATCAGCTAGTCAAATCCGCTAATTGAATCAGCTAATAGCTAATCGAATCAACTCATAACTAATGACTAATTAAATAAACTAACAGCTAACAACGGTCTGTTAATTGCCAATCACACCCTTGGTAAAATTGATCTAAAGAAACAGAGCCACATGTTTGAAATCAACGTACCAGTATATTTTTTGTTTTTTTTTTTTTGTAACAAAATACTAAGGTCATCTCCAAGGCAACCTAAAAAATGAGGTTGCAGCCCCATATTTGGAAATTTATCTCTCTAACCCAACTTCATATCCAACATTATTTTTGGTGTTTGCTAGCAACGCCAATTTTGGAGTTTTTTACTTCTTTTTTTTAAATTTTTTTTTAAATTTGTGCAAATTGTAAATTGGTCCCTATAAGAACTAATTTGTAATTTTTTATATTTTAATTGTATTTTTTAATATAATTTTTTTAAAAAATAATATATAAAATAGAATATTTAGAGAATATTCTTTTTGGAGTTGAAAATAGAGTTGTGGGTTGAAGTTAAATTACAAAAAATGTATTTTTAGAATTATAACTGCATAAATGAAGTTGTCCGGTTGGAGATGGCCTAAGCAACGCAGAGCTCATCTTCCACTCTGAGAGTAATTGACTATGAACATACCTGTATAATTTTTGTTTTTTTGCGTAACAAAATACTAAGCACCACATAACTCATCTTCCACTCGTCATGGGATCATCTTTCCGATATCCACTTCTGTCCTTCCTGTTCATCCAATAAAGGTTGTACACGTAGATCTGTTATTTATTTATTTTTTTAAAAAAATTAAAATATGAAGTTATAGAAAAATTGCAAAAAGGTCCTTGGATGGTTGGATGTCTCCTCGTCATTTCCATCTTCCCCAGAGCCTGCCGTGTTGATCGGATTTTTTTTTTCTCGGCTTCAATCTTTGTCGGCCACCTTCCAGAGCTGCCGCCGCCAACCAAGAAGCAATTTTTCTCGTCATCGTCTTCATCGAGTCATTGTCAGCCTCCGCACTCGCACCTCAGGTATCTATCGAATTAAGGCTAATTTAGGGGTTTTCTTTTTAAAAAAAATAACAATAAATTTTGGGAGGCTTTTGTTGGTCTGTGTTATAATTTGAATTTTTATTTTGTAAATTTTGTATGATTAAATTTTGGACTTAGTTTAGTAATTAGAATTGTGTAAGATTTACAATAGAGGTGGTATCATGATTCCAAAGGCGAAGCTGCTGCAGAGCCCGAAAATGATGGAGGTCGTGGGGCATGATTTTGAAGCTATTATTAGTTTTATTCTGTAATTTTTGTAACCAACATAGTAGTATTTTCTAGAATCGGATTTATTTGCTTATTTGTAGTGGCATTTCTAGCTGGTTAAGTTCAAGGATTCCTAGCTGCTGTCCGTTAAGACCAACAAGGAAAACAACGTCTTCTTGAGACAAGCTCCGAATATGTCATTGAAAACTACAAGTACGTCAACGGAGTTAACATCACACACAGAGACAAGACCAACTTCACAATCACCATTTTCTTACATGACTAGCAGTCAGTGAACCATAAGAGGAAGTTGCATGAGTCATGGATCGAGGAGCTCAGGTTTAATGCCAAGTTCTTGATGCCACCAAAAAATAAAAAATAATAAAAAATCTGTTAGGAAAAAAGAATGAATGCAATGAGATCAACTACAAAAAATTTCAAGTTTTTTGTAAGGATTTTTAGTTACATCTTAGACAACTAAATAATAGTATAACTTTAGTATTTTACTTAACTATATAAACAATCTGTTAATCAAATTCAAATTAAGTGTTGGATTAGGATAGTAATTATAATTAGTTTTGTCAAGAAATTTTCACAATTTGTGAAGAAAAGAACAATTCAAATTGAGAATGTTCGACCGGAGGTGCCAAAAGAATATATGTTTGTTCTACTCTAATCAACAATTAAGTAAATAAAATATATTTTATCATTACTTCAAAAAATTAATTAAAAATTAATTGAAACTCTTGTGTTGAATCTGCTTCAGTTTATAGTAATAATTTTCAACATAAATTGTTGTAGGCCTTTTCAGCTGTAGAATTAAAAATATGACCAGAATTTGCTCCTGTTCAACCTGTTTATCATATATGTCTTGTGTGCTCAAGCTTCTTCTGTTGCTTCACCTATAGAAACACAGCCAGCATTTAACCTTAAGTCGACTGATACCAACGAAGACGATGATGGGACAAAATTGCTTCTTGATCAATGGCGACCGTTCTAGAAAGTAGCAAACGAAGGTAGAAGCCGAAGCAGAAAGACGATGAATGCAGGTTCTGCTTCTTCGGGAGGAGATGAAAATAATATTAGGGAGAGGACTATAGGACACTTTGCAATTTCTCTTTAATTTCAAATTTCAATTTTAAAAAAAAAAAGAAAAAAAAACATAATAAACTGGCGTGTAAGCTCGTCATTGGATGGCCTGGAAGATGCTGGACAGGTGATCCCATGCCTCTTCGACTCTGAAATTAATTGACTACAGTCCAATCGAAACCAATCCACTCAGTAATAAATACGCGGTGCTTAGCTTAGATATTCGAGCTTCGCAGCCATGGCGAACGAAGACGACCGCTTGGTCTTCGAAGTTAACGGGCAGAGATTCGAGCTTCCAGAAGTCGACCCGTCCACCACTCTCCTCCACTTCCTCCGCTCCCAAACCTCTTTCAAAAGCCCCAAGCTATCCTGCGCCGAAGGTAGGTTCCCTCCCACTATCTTCTAATTATTCTCCCAATTCCTTTGTTTCTTCTTCCGAGTTTCGATTTCCTAATTTCGAACAACTCCACGATTAATTTTGTTATATGAATGTTACCTTTCTTTCTTTTATGAATCCGTTTGCGCAAATCCTTAGGTGGTTGTGGAGCTTGCGTTGTGGTTCTGTCGAAATTCGACCCTGTCCTAAACAGGGCGGAGAATTTCTCAGTGAGTTCGTGTCTCACTCTTCTCTGCACCATCAATGGCTGCTCCGTCACCACCAGCGAAGGCCTCGGCAACAGCCGCGACGGATTCCACCCGATTCACCGCCGCTTCGCCGGATTCCATGCTTCTCAATGCGGATTCTGCACGCCGGGGATGTGTATGTCACTTTTCTCAGCTATATCCGCCGCGGAGAGCTCCGGCGGGCCTCCGCCGCCGCCAGGATTCTCTAAACTGACCGTTGCCGACGCAGAGAAGGCGATATCGGGGAATTTATGTCGATGCACCGGATATAGACCGATTGTGGATGCTTGTAAGAGCTTCGCTGCTGATGTCGATTTGGAGGATTTAGGGATCAATTCTTTCTGGCGGAAGGGAGATTCCATGGAAGTCCGGTCGAGGCAGCTGCCGGCCTATAGTCCGAAGGATCACGCTTGTTTGAATGATGATCCATCAAGTTATGTGCGTAGAGAAGCTCGTCGTCTGAATTCCGGCAAGCATTCGTGGTTTACTCCGGCGAGCATCGCCGAGCTTCAAGAGTTGCTGCAATTGGATTCGGCCGGAAACGCCGGGAGGGTCAAGCTAGTCGTTGGCAATACGGGGAACGGTTATTACAAAGAAACTGAGAGGTTCGATAAGTACATTGACTTGAGGTATATCCGCGAGCTCTCGGTGGTTAGGAAAGATGCCTTCGGAGTCGAGTTTGGTGCCGCATTGTCGATTTCGAAAGTTGTAATGTACTTGAAGAGGGAAGGGAAATCCCGCGTGGATCCGGTGTTTGATAAAATCGCTGATCATATAGAAAAGATTGCGTCGCCGTTCATCCGGAACTCGGCTAGTCTAGGCGGCAATTTGGTGATGGCACAGCGGAAGGATTTTCCTTCTGATATTGCCACATTGCTTCTTGCTGTTGGTTCGAGCGTTGTGTTGCTCTCTGGTCGTAACCGCGAAAAGCTTTCAATGGAAGAGTTCTTGAGCAGACCGGCGATGGATGCCAAAGATGTCGTCTTGACTGTCTCTATCCCATTTTTGGAGCCGTCGAGAATTGATGGATCAATCGAAACAAGTTCGAGACTACTGTTCAAAACTTATCGCGCTGCGCCGCGGCCTCTTGGAAACGCATTGCCGTATATGAATGCAGCCTTCTTAGCTGACGTTTCCTTCGGTAAAGACGGGAGAGCTTATATCGATAGCGTCAAGCTGGCTTTCGGTGCCTATGGTGCAAAACACGCGACAAGAGCGAAGAAAGTCGAGGATTATCTGGCTGGGAAGATGGTTACTGTTGAAGTTGTCGACGAGGCGATCAAATTGGCGAAAGACGCCATTGTTGTGCCTGAAGAAACTTCGCATGCGGCTTACAGATCAAGCTTAGCCGTCGGTTTTCTTTTCGAGTTTCTCAATAGCTTTTCTGGCATCAATTCTGCTATATCCCCTGCTTCAGATTCGAACGGCTCATTTCCGGAAGGAGCAGGAAAGAGTATAATCGATACTCCAAGTATTCGACTGCAAAACTCAACGATATTGTCATCTGCAAAACAGGTTGTGGAGTCGAGCAGTGATTACTATCCGGTGGGCGAGCCGATGATCAAATCTGGCTCTGCAATCCAAGCTTCGGGTTGGTATCGACCCTTCATTTTTTGTATAATGAAAGATTATTTGTGTAGCTGCATTCGCAATCTGTGAATTTTGTAGGTGAAGCTGTTTACGTTGACGACATTCCTTCGCCGCCAAATTGTCTCCACGGATCATTTATCTACAGCACAAAGCCGTTGGCTCGAGTGAAGGCCATATCTCTGGATAGCCGTGAACCAGCTGATGTTGCCGCCGTTATCACTGCCAAAGACATTCCAGCTGCCGGAAAGAACATCGGCTCTATGTCCGTGTTTTCCTCGGAACCTTTATTTGCTGAGGAGATCACTAGGTTTGCCGGCGACCTCGTTGCCTTAGTGGTAATGCATTCGTGCTTGATTGCTAGTAGTCGGGAAAGACTCGATTTTTTTTGTTCTTGACATCGGCGAAAATTTATTTAGGTTGCAGAGACGAGAAAGAGCGCGAATCAGGCTGCAGAATCTGCTCAAATAGAGTACGATACAGAGGGGTTGGATCCTCCGATTTTAACCGTGGAAGAGGCTGTCGAACGATCGAGTTACTTTCAAGTTCCTCCATTTCTTTATCCAGCAGAAGTCGGCGACTTCTCGAAAGGAATGGATAGTGCCGAACACAAGATCCTCTCGGCTGAGGTACTTACTCACTCGAACAAATCGTGTTTTACTTAGTTTGAGTCGTCGCGTAGTTAAAACTTGACCCACAGTACTAACGATGTCGCCATAATCTAGATAAGACTCGGTTCACAGTACTACTTCTACATGGAGACACAAACCGCGCTTGCAATTCCTGATGAAGACAACTGCATGACGGTATACAGTTCGAGCCAATGCCCCGAGTCTGCGCACAGAGTTATCGCCAAGTGTCTCGGCGTCCCCGATCACAATATCCGAGTTCTTACAAGGAGGGTCGGCGGAGGTTTCGGTGGGAAGGCTCTGAAATCAATACCGGTGAGTTTGCATCGCCTCGGTTTTGTTTTATGACTGATATTTCGACAGGCGCGCGAATAACTACTCGACTATGTGAATTTTCAGATTGCTGTCGTGTGCGCTCTTGCAGCTCACAAGCTGCGCCGTCCGGTCAGAATTTATCTCGACCGGAAAACTGACATGGTGGTCGCTGGAGGCAGACATCCTATGAAAGTAACCTACAGCGTTGGATTCAAGTCGGACGGGAAGATCACAGCCCTGCGCCTCGACATACTTATAAACGCTGGAATCACCGAAGATATCAGCCCCATCCTCCCTCACAATGTGATAGGATCTCTTAAAAAGTACAACTGGGGAGCGCTCTCATTCGACATAAAAGTATGCAAGATGAACCATTCCAGTAAATCCGCAATGCGAGGTCCCGGGGAAGTGCAGGGATCTTACATCGCCGAAGCTGTAATAGAGCATGTAGCCTCGTTTCTGTTGATGGAAGCCGATGCTGTAAGGATAAGAAACCTTCACTCATTCGACAGCCTAAAATTGTTCCACGGGAGCATTTCCGGCGAAGCCTCGGAGTTCACTCTGCCTTACATTTGGGATAAGTTAGCCGGCTCGTGTAACTTAGGACAACGGGTGGCGACGATCGAAGAGTTTAACGCCTCGAATGTATGGCGTAAAAGAGGCATTTCTCGTGTTCCGGTTGTGCAGGCGGTGATTATGCGACCGGCACCGGGGAAAGTCAGCATACTCTGGGACGGATCCGTCGTCGTAGAAGTTGGAGGCATAGAACTGGGACAGGGGCTTTGGACGAAAGTTCGACAAGTGACTGCTTACGCACTTGCTTCGATCAAATGCGATGGACTCGAAGATCTTGTCGAGAAAGTGCGAGTTGTGCAGGCGGATACCCTGAGCTTAGTACAAGGAGGGTTCACTGCGGGAAGTACTACGTCTGAGTCGAGCTGCGCAGCTGTTCGACTGTGCTGCAATGAGCTCGTAGAAAGATTGAAGCCGGTTAAGGATCAGCTGCAGAAGCAACGCGACGGCGTGAAGTGGAACGATCTGATTCTTCAGGTTCGTAACGTTTTGCGATTGAAAAGTTCCGTTCTTTCGGTAGATTATGGCTACTTATCGTCGCGCGATTCGTGATCTGAATGCAGGCAAATACTACAGGTGTTGGCTTAGCCGTGAACTCCATGTTTGCGCCGGACCCGAGCTCGATTTCGTACTTGAACTACGGTGCTGCGGTGAGTGAGGTGGAGGTGAACATCCTGACAGGCGCGACGACAATCTTGCGAACAGACATCGTGTACGACTGCGGACAGAGCATGAATCCCGCCGTGGACTTGGGACAGGTTCGTCGAAGATACACAATCTTCGCCATATTTCATTACATTGCCGTAGCGGTTGTATTGATTGATTTTGTCTGACAGGTTGAAGGCGCATTCGTACAAGGCCTCGGTTTTTTCATGCTCGAGGAGTACCTAAGCAATCCCGACGGTCTGGCAGCAGTGGATGGGACGTGGAACTATAAGATACCTACGATCGACACGATTCCAAAGCAATTCAACGTCGAGATCCTCAACAGCGGACACCACCAAAAGCGCGTCCTCTCGTCCAAAGGTATTTACGTGCTCCGTATCTACCTAGGCATTGTATTTTGCCGGTATTTTCGATTGCTATAAGTCATTCGTATGTGTATGTATATATAATGTGTAGCCTCCGGGGAGCCGCCATTGCTGCTGGCGGCGGCGGTTCATTGTGCGGCGAGAGCAGCCGTAAAGGCGGCGCGGAAACAGCTGGAGCGGTGGGGATGCGTGGATGGGATCGAGCAGACGTTCCATCTGGATGTGCCGGCAACCATGCCCGTCGTTAAGCGACTTTGCGGCATGGATGCCGTAGAAACCTATTTGAAGATGCTTTCGAGAGTTGATAAGAAAGGATAGGATGTTTTCAGAAAGCCTTCATAAGAAAATTGTACTATTAAACCGATCGGTAATAAGTATTTAATATAAGATTTTATTTTCTATTTAAAATATTATGTTCTGTTGGATCTCAGATGGGCTTTGGAATATTAGTCGTACTGCAGCTCCTAGAAAGCCTCCTGTTTAGAGATGTGTCGATTTTCCTTTGGCTGTTATTTCTCAATAAAATTCTTCCGGCCTGTGTCCTTCAAAATTTTAGTAGTCACTTGGGTGTGTTTGTTTGGGGGTTTGGATTTTGAATTGGGATTTGAATAGTAAAATTTTTTGAATTTGAATAGTTGTACGATGTGATATAAATTTGTTGATGTGATTGAATGTAAAATTGATTTTTTGATTTGATATTTTTAGAGGGAAAATTTTTGGATGAATAGTAGGATTTTATCAACAATCCTACAAACGAACACACCCCAAGGTGTCGAAATGTCAGTACTGCTGGGAGTGGAGTATGTGGAGATTTTTTTTTTACGACTAGGCTTAATCTATTGGAACTAATTTTAGCCAAAATTGCACTATATTTACAATGCGATTTCTTGAAATGGTATCAAATTCTTGTATCTTATAATTGTATAAACTCACATATAATTTCTGGATCGTATTTATGCAAGCAGTGTTTCATGTGTGTGCATTCAAATTACCAATGTGTTACAAAATCCCTATTTTTAAACCTTTTAAATTATAAATATATTTATTCTTTATATATTTAGATTCAACAACCACTACAAAAAAATAGTTTATTCGTAACGAAATTCCGTTACTAAAGTTCACGTAGCTAACGTAATTCCATCTCAAATTCCGTCTCTAATATCATTAGTAACAGATAAAGTGGATTTAACAACGAAAAAATCTGGTTACAAAATTGATATTTTTTTGTAGTGAACAGTAAAAATATACTTAAAAAAAAATTTATTTTTTTTAGTAATTCTTAAAGTTAAATATAAAAAGAATAAATATATTTGTAATTTTTTAAAAATGTAATAATAACATTATAAAAATTATTAGCAGTTTAAGAGAATAAATCAAACACCGTTAAATTAAATATTTTTATTACCCTCTTTAATGTTTCCCACCAATCCATTTATTACACCATATACGTTGCAAAATTTTATATTTTTATATATTAATAATGAAATCATGAACTTATATATATAATTACAATAGGCTCGATAAACTTAAATATAATAATATAATTCAATAGATATAATCAAATAATATCGATATAATCTAGATAATAAGAATTTAATCAAAGTATAAATTCAATATCTAAACTATTTGTAATCAATTGGCTTAACAAATATTCGGCAAATCAAATAACAAGCGATTTCAGTTTATTCCAAAGTGCCCTTGGTCTATGCGGATCAGGGGTCCAACTAACACGTGAAACACTGCGCTTGGGTAGTAAAGTCGCAAGATCGAAACTCAAAGGAATTAACAAGGGGCTATACAAACAATTTGTTCGTAAAAGAAATGAGAGACAAGAAAACATCTACGAATAAGAATGAGACAATATACTTTAATATTATTGATCATTATTTATTTAAAGTTTCACCTCATTTCAATTGAAAAAGCATCTCGTCAAATTCAAAGTGGTGACGAAGAAATGACTTAAATTTGATAAGAGAAGTTGAAGATGACAACCAAAATTGTCCATTGTGTCAGAATTAAAAACAACACTGTCAACTAAGTTAAAGTTAAAAACAAAATTCCCTCGTAATAGAGTTAGAATAAAAAATTGAGATTCACTCATAATAGAGTCAAAAATTTAGAATGAAAAAAAGGAACTCTCAACAGAGTCGTAAATACGGCTATAATTGAAATCATGACAAATAATTAATGATCAAACATAAACTCAAAATTGTCAATAGCACGCTATAGCGCCGCAATAGCGACATAGCATAGTGGAGAGACACTCTGCCGCTCCGCAATTCCGCGTTTATGCAATAGTGGTGTAGCGGCCTATAGTGGCACTTTGCTATACTACGCTACGCTGCTATTGTAGCTCATTGGGTTATTTTTTAACACGTAAATAATTGAAATCTAACTTTTAACTTATAAAATATATATATTTTTAATTATAATATCGACGAAAAAGAAATTGACATTTATCTTAAATCTTAACTAAATTTTTAAATTCATTCCAAGAAAAGAAAAGAAAAAAATTAGAAAATCAAAAGCTACAAAATTTGATTTATATCAAGTATAATCAAAATTCCTTAGATCATTATGGTAGCAATGACATGATTGGTCATATTGTTTTGAACGATATTGATGATTCCAACGAGGGGTTAATAAAGAAGTTGATAATTGCTAGATGAGTTAGTTTTTTAAAATGATAATTTGACTAGAAAAATTGTTGTTGATGCTACTGGAGCAAACATGTGGAGCAAACATGTCTGTTTTCTTCACTATAATGCAAACATCAATACATCAATGAGAAAGAAAGTTATAAGTACTTCTAGCACTAAAAATGGAAATAATATTATGTAATCTGACAAAAATACAATAGAATAAATGGATGAGAATGAAGAAGATGAGAAATAATATATAGACAAGAGTAATTAAGCAGTGAGGATGACGAAAATTAAGAAAAAAAGTTTTATCATATTTTGAATCTGATTAGCTTTTATTTATATATCTATCAAACAACAATGATCTAATTATTTTTGCTTATATAATTATCTAACAGTTATGATATATTTATATATATATTATTGGTTTAAAGGATAATTATAAAATTATTTATAGGTTTTTCTTATGTATTTTTGTTGTAATTTTGTATATATAATTGTTGAATGCAAAAAGATAAAATTAGGATTTAAGCCCGAGAAAAAAAAAAAGTTTGGACCCAATAGTGGGCCAGACCTAGTAGAGGGTCAGGATTTCAGTTAGGTCGGTTGATGAAGCCTAATAGATCGTGAAGATTGAGCGGTCGCTTCGTCAGGCGGTGAGCCCATCCAAATATGGGCTCTGGTTCGGTTGATCGTTTGGAAACCGACCGGGAATCACCGACTTGTTGGTAAGATTTGCGGTTAACCACGTGTCGGCAAGGGATTGACAGAGGGTAACCGACGATTGTAACCAATGACGGTTAAATCAGGGTAACCGGCTTGGAGGCGGTTCTGGACGGTTTAGAATGGTATGTACATAAGTGACTCGAGTGAGAATGAGTGGACATCTTCAATTAGACATAATTCAAAGAATCTCATTGGGGTTCATATTTCTTTTATATTTTCTTTCTTCAGCTTTGTTCATTACATGAGAATTTATAGTTTCAAGCCTTATTACTCAAATTTGAAATATATTTTTAAATTTTACTTTTTATTGTTGAAATATCATCATCAACAAATTGACGACCACAGTGGGAGTCGAGGCAAAATTGTTGATCCTACGTCCAAGAAGAATTTTATACAATTCCGATCTGGTCGAGTCGTTATAAGAAACCCCATGGCAGGTTCCCAGCCTCAAAGCCTTAATACAACCATCGCAGCCACCCCGGCAACGCCACCAACAATCCCTCCCACGGGGGTCATATCCCAGACCCATTTCGAATGGTTAAATCATGTTCAAGAAATTAACAATCAGCAAACAACAACCATGCAGGTCATATTGCGCGAGTAAAAAAACTTAATGCAAAACATGCTTGATCAAGCCGTATCGAGAGTCACAATGCATTCCGTGCCTACACTTTTAGGAATGTCTCATTCGCGCCTACAAGCGAACATTGCAAGGCCAACATTCGTGGATAACACAATTCCAAGTGCTACAACCCCTAGTAAGGAAGAAGGGGAAAAACTCCCCTCACTTTTTGTAACATCATTTTCCTGGGGGCAAGACTTGATCCTTTCTAGGCAGATCTACAAAGAGAGGATCGACCTGGGAGTCAAGCACATGATCTCATCCGGTGTCGGATAATCTCCCATTCAGGTTAGACCCAAAAGAGGTCGCGCATCTTTTGAGGGTTCATTTCGGCATGAATTTGCAGGTAGCCAACCGACTAACATATCAACAACCATTCCCAAAAAGAATAATCAATGATCACCCTCTGCTTCGAAATTATCGGCCACCCAATTTTCACATATTTTCGGAAGAGGATGGATCGTCGACTATCGAGCATATGGGACGTTTCACGGCTCAATTGGGAGAAATTGGTAATAATCCTTTTTATAAGCTACAGTTGTTCAGTTTACCTTTGACTAGGACGGCTTTTTCTTAGTTTGTCAACCTGTCAACTTGGCAGATTCACACGTGAAAATGATTAGAAGTATCTTTTCATCCTAGGTTTTTTCAATCATGTTCCAACGGTATCTTTGATTGATTTTTTGGAAATTAGACATATGCCATAAGAATCTTCTACACAGTTTATAAAAAAGGATCCGTTTAATAAAGAACAGATTTTCCGACTCTGATAGAAGAAAAAGAGATGACCAATCTTGTGGTCCGAAACATGTACGGACAGTTACGTGAGGCACTAACCGCTCACGATGTCGAAGACCTTGCTAGTTTAGCATCTAAAGCTGGACGTTTGAATCATTATTTAGAAAGAAATGTCAGAATTTTCAGCACAAAAAGGTTCAACAGATGGCTAGTGTAAAGGTAGGTAGAGACGTATACCCCAAAGACAGACCCGATGATGGAACTGGAAGAAATGGTGGTAGAAATAGTCAGTGGGAAACCATATGTTTGCGCAAAGTTGAAGCCGACCCTAGGAATGGAAGGAAATGATCAACCAACTTTTGACAGTTCTAAAGCAGATGAGATCTTTGACATTCTTCTGGCAGATGGGCAAATCCAGATTCCTAAAGGATACGATTGGCAACGAAAGAATAAATCAAAGGAAAACCCTATTACAAGTGGTATAATTCATTTACCCATAGTACAAGTTAGTGTATACATTTCATAAATGAAATTCAAGGGGCCATCAAAGCTAGATGTTTCAAATACGTCACCCTGGGAGTAGAACAACAGCCGTTCCCCAAAATGACGATAGCCACAATTGAAGCTGCTCCAAACAAAGGATTCCAAAAGAAAGCACGTCCAGATGAAAACCAAAATGAGGAGTTCAAAATATGTGAAGACCAAGTTGCAGAAAAGTGGGATCACCCAAACGGAACATATAAGGTGGAGCTTAAAGACTAGGTATTAGTACGAAATAAACCAACTAGGAAGCCATATCCAGTCGACGGTAAATGCAGTTGGAATAGGAAGCCATTGCCAGTAAATATTGATCCTCGATTTCCAAGTATGAATCATACTCAGATTCGTAATGCTAAATATAGATATGCTACTCAGCATGGTCAGCATACAAACAACAAAGGATTTCTCACTTCGGGGTCTGAACCTAGGATCCGGTGTGAACTTGGGATTCGAGTGTCTCTGGATACTGCAACAGACCACAGAACCATGCAAAAAAAGGATAAGGAAAGGCACATTAAGAAATCAAAGTGCTACAGATGTCAATACTATAACAAAATCAATATAGATCCACCCATAAAAGAGATAAAAAAAATTGTCGTGAAAATTTGGTTCGGGTCATTCTCACCAATGGAGGTTCAGTCACTTATGGGACGGCAAGCCATCAGACGATCCCCTTTTGAGGTCGGAATGTCAAGATTGCATTAGAAACAAGAGAATGCAGCTTGGGAGGAACCGATATGGGCTAGTTTAGCCCATGACTGTTTTGAAGAACCCGAGTGGGCCATGATAACAGATTAGGATCTATCGTTGCATGTTTTTTCACCAATGATTTTCTCTTTTTTCCCTGAAGGGACGGTTCCCCATCTGAAGCCCTTGTATGTCAACGATCATATCTGTGGTAAGCCAATTACTAATGTTCTTTGTGGTAGACGCAGATACCACATATTCAGTGCTACTATGAAAGGATTGGATTCACGCGTCTCAATGTGTGTCGTCATCTTTGCATCAGCAATTGATGTTTTTGGAGGGCAATTAAGTTTTTAAAATAAAAGCTAGTGACAACCCCTTCGGTAATTCAAAAACCGTAGAGGAGTCTGTACCCGGGCATATCCCACCGATCTCACAAACTGCTTTAGTTAGCGAGTACACATAGAGCTGTAGGCTCACCAACCAAGGGTATGTGATCTTTTGATAGAACAATTCTCTCGTTAATATTATCGCTCATTGATAGCCAAAACATTATTACTGTTCAAAAGTTATTATGGAAGGTACCAACATAAACGATTGTAGTATGATAATTAACCAATATTAGTTAAATAGGTTGCAAGACGTAAGAATTGTAGCAGTAGATGTTGAAAAATTTCGTTGGCCAGATTTATTCGAGAAGACATAACCATCATTTATAGCTCAAGATCCTCTTATTGAGTATAATATTGGAACCGACTGGGTTCAAAAGATGGTCAAAATAAGCGGTCTTTTGTCTAAACGACAACTAGAGAAAATGGTTGATTTGATACGAGATAATGTTGATTGTCTAGCATGAGATTATTCAGAAATGCCAGAATTATAATGAAGTTTGATCGAGCATAGATTGCCCATTAGAGCCAGTTTTAAGCCATACAAGCAGCCAGCCCGGCGTACCAGCCCCGAATTGATGCCACAGAATAAGGAAGAGATTGAAAAACTCCTAAAAGTTGGGTTTATTCGGCCATATCAATATGGGAAGATTCGGATCTACATTGATTTTTGCGATCTCATTTTGGCAACCCCCAATGATGAATATATGATGCCCATGGCCGACATGTTGATCGATTCAGCCACTGCATCGAATTCTTACTCTTATGGATGTGTACACTAGTTATAATCAAATTTCCTACCGAAAGAGGACATTCCCAAAATGGCTTTCAGATACCCCGGGCGTGGGGAATTTACGAGTGACTGTCATGTCTTTTGGGTTGAAAAATGCATGAGCCACATATCAAAGGGCAATGAATGCAATTTTTCATGATTTGATTGGGGATTCGATGTAAGTTTATATTAATGATGTGATAGTCAAGTCGGCTGATTTCGAAAGCCATTTGGGAGACTTAAAAGCTGCCTTTTAGCGAATGAAAATAATATAATCTGAAGATGAATCCAACTAAGTGCGCTTTTGAGGTATCAACATGGAATTTTTGGGATTTCTTATTCATAAAAGAGGTATAAAGATCGATGCAAACAAGACCAATGCGCTCTTGATGATACAACCTCCGGTCAAAGAGGTTCAGAGTTTACTTGGCAAGGTAAGTTATTTAAAGAGATTTATCACCAATGATGCCGGGAAAATAAAGCCTATCACAAGAGCGGCTCTGACCAAACCACCTGTCCTGATGCCTTATAAGGAAGACCGACCTCTTAGGTTGTATATGTCAAACACTCATAATGTGGTAAGTTGCTTATTGGCACAAAAATAGGAAAATGGTAAAGAAATGCTATTTATTACTTGAGCAAAACCCTCGTTGGGCCCGTGATGAATTGTACCATGCCCGAGAAGATATGTTACTCATCGGTGTTTGAATGTACCAAGCTGGAGCACTACATTATTTCTAGGGAGACAAAAGTCATAATCAAGGTAGATTTGGTAAAGTTGATTTTACAAAGACTGACTATACAAGGAAGATTAATGAAATGGGCAATCAAGTTAACTCTATTTTCTTTAAATTACAAACCTTTGAAGTTTGTTAAGGGGCAGGTGGTTGTTGATCTCTTAGCAGAGTTCACGGGGGATATGTAGGAAGACATGAAGCTTATACCATATATGGGTACATGAACTTAGCGTAAGCTCTTCGACGGATCTAGTACGGGGGAAAGATCGGGAGCTTGAGTGATTCTGGAAAAACCCGATAGCCAAACAATCAAATTGCAATTGCAATTGGAAGAAATGACTCATAATTTTGTCGAATATGAAGCTTTGATTTTGGGGCTTGAAGCTTTGGTTGCAAAGAAGATCTAATCAGTCGTAATTTGATGAGATTCACAATTGGTGATCATTCAAGTAACAAAATACTATGCTTGTAATTTCCCTCATTTACAACGGTATAAGGCTTTGGTGTATTATATGTTATCAAGAATTTTAGAAGTTATTGATCATATCCCAAGGACAAAAGATCAGTATGCAGACGATTTGGCTCAAAATGCTTGCAAACGGATGCCAAATGTAGTCATTTGTGACATCAGCGTGGAAGTAGGAATATTGCCCGACTTGAGGACATGTATCATTGAATATCTGGAAGAGCCAAATTCAATCACACCTATGGGTGTTCGGATAAAGGCATTACGATTTTAACTAATTGAAGGAATTTTGTACAAAAGAACTTTTGAAGGTTTCTTGTTGAAATGCTTGGGGCCTGAAGAGTCATTAGAAGTAGTGCGGGAAGTTCATAATGGGTTGTGCGGGGCTCATCGAGCAAATTTCAACATGAGATGAGCTATTCATCGGCTAGGTTCTTTTGGCCAAAAATATTTGAGGATTGTATTAAGTTTGCCAAAGGGTGTCAGGAATATCGTAAACATGGGCCATTAAATCATCTACCGATTGTCGACCTCCAGGCATCGATCAAACCTTGGCCATTCAAAGCTTGGGCAATTGATTTTATTGGTAAAATTCATCATGCTTCCTCGAAGCATCATTGTTTCATTCTGGTTGTCACATATTATTTTACTAAGTTGGTTGAAGCCATTCCATTGAAGAATGCAACACAGAAAGAGATAATTGAATTTGTAGCAAACCAAATTATTTATCAATTTGGGATTCCGCATACTATCATTATTGATCAAGGTTTAACTTTTACTAGGGATAAGTTTGTCGAATTTTTGGTTGGTTTTAATATTCGGCTATATCATTCATCCCTTTATTATCCGCAAGCCAATGGTTAGACAGAAGCAGCAAATAAAATTTTCATTGGTATTATAAAGAAGATGATTGGCGAAAATCCAAAAAAATGGCAACTGGTTCGGAGCGTTGTTCGTGTAGATACAAAAGGGTCATGATACAAATGGAAATGAGAAATTTAAAAGTAAAGGTTGACTCACCCTTTCTTCTAGGTTTTGATTAATAGAAGCTTCTTCTGATTCGAAAGAAGATAACTCTTCAATGAATGCCTCAAGACGGTTAGCCGTAAAAGGGTCGACAACTGGCAGGCCGACCATGAAAGGGCCAACCACATGAGGTTCGACAGCCAGAGGGTTGACCGTGGAAGGGCCGACCATGGGAGGGTCGGCTACATGTGGGTTGTCGGTTGGTGGTTGTTGTCGAATCAGTTCAAAAAGAGCTGACAGTGTTGGTTCAATGTGTCGTTCAGGGTGATCGACGACAACAATTGGTTGGGCGGCCGTGGTATCAGGGACGTTTTGAGTCTGTAAGAAGTTGCCAACAGATTGATTAGATAAATTCGAAGGATTGGGGGTTGAGGATTAATATAGTACTTACTGGGTTCAACAACATGACGATTGGTGTAATACCCCGTAAAAATACTCGCCGGAAGTTCGCCAGAACTTGCCGGAGTTCAACACCGGAGTCGGACAATATTATTTTGGGCCTAATTTACTTTAGGTTTTTGGTTTAAGAAATTAAGGAAATGTCTTTAAATTAGGAGTAAAATTGAGTTTGGGGTAAAATAAATAATAAACTAGATTTAGTTTATCCGTATCTCTTGATTTAGATATCTTTATTCGTAGTTTGTTAACATATATCATATCCGAGTGTGGATTTGATAAGATATAGCGTATCCATAGTTTTTTAAGATATAGTGTATCCAGGTTAGAGTGCCTATATATATATAGAGAGAGATGATGAGTCCAAGTCTTTTATATTTAATAAAGCATAAAATAAAATAAAAAGAAGCAGCCAGCCAGCAGACATGCCGTCCAGCCCCTCTCCTCTTCTTCCTTGGAGTTCTTTTTCTCCAAAACTCTTCCTTTCGGTCCCTTCTTCTAAGGTAAGTGGGATTAATCTTAGATATGTTCTAATCCCTAGACCCCTTCTATTGATATTTTTTCAAAATTATTGTCAAATGGGTTTGCCTTAAAAGTGTTAGATTTTGCCAATTTCTTCTAAAAATTTGATTATAATGTCATCTAAGGCTTATGTGAAGATTATTATTGTATTTTAAATTGAAAATTGTAGAATTTATGGGATGGGTTTGAAACTTTAGTTTTGTCCTAACCTAGTTATGGTCTTTGGAAAAAGATTTACGATTATATTTAAATATTATGATTTTTTGGAGTTAGACCATGCCTATTGTGATTAACATATTATTCAAATATTTATTTGGCGAAATAAAGAGACTATAGCGAACTTGTTGGGTCTAATATCCTACTTTTGCTTGGTTAAATGTTGACAATTGGAATATTTTGAGTTTAAAACACTCTTTATGAAATTTGCCTAAGAGCATGTTTTTTATTTGGTCAAATTGGTAATTGAAACTACCCGTCGAGTCCGATCAACTCGTCGATTGTTTGGATGATAAGGCATAGCCTTCCACCTCTGTGCCATACAAACACTGATCAAAGATTTTTGGAGAGTTTTTTTTTAAATATCTTTTAAGATACAAAAAAAAAGATATATGTATAAAATGAAAATAGTGTCGTGCGTGTTCGTATAGTAACTCCAAAATTCTTTATCAAAAATAAAAAAATCTCTTTAACCGGTGAGTGTCCGGGTCGAATTCAGGGAATATGCGAATATCCTATATTTAATTAGAAAAAGTGCAATGAGTTAATGCAATCGAAGAAACTGAAAAGATAAATTGCAAAAATTAAATCTAATTAAAAAAAAAACGATAAAATATACGTATCTCGAAAGGGATGAACCGAGGCGTTTGTGTCTGACTTTTGCGTTCCTTAATGGCTAGATTTCCATGGATGAAATGAGCGGGATGATGATAGCGTGATAGCGAAAAATATATGTATAATTGCGGGACGGCTCGGAGAATTGAGTGTGATCGCATTTGCTCGTTTAAGCCGATTCTCGACTCGGTTGGTACTTGACCTTAGGGGATTTACAACGAGGCTTCAGCAACACCCGGCGAAGAACATTATAAGCAAGAAAATCTACTGTCACTAGAGATTTCTGTGACCCAATAGACCACCGCCTATGCCACATTAATTATTCTTCCAACCGTTCCGCTAGTGGCTCTACCCCTATGATACCTCTCTTTAATCGGAATCGAATTCAGAACAGCAACTAAGCAGGTCACAAGGCTCCCGCATACTTAGCTACGTTGAACTACCCGGAATCTGCTTTTGGCACGAAACAGGGCTGAAATAGTCGATTCTTCTATCGCCCTTCCGCAACCTTGTCAAAATCCAACTTGAACAATTCAAATCGAACATGGAATTTTTGGGTGAAGGTGAGGGGGAGAAATATGATCGGATTTTACTAGGTAAGATAATATGCAGAATTAAAAGAAAAATGGGAGAAAATCAGTTTGCTCGCGACACAAAACCGAAGATCTTGTATTATTAAACTAGATAAAAAAATATGAGATAAAATAAATGGAGAAAATGGAGTGTATAGAATGTATATTATTGTGTATATATGGTGTATATATATGTATGGTACAATTAGAGGAAATATTTATAGGAGAAAAAGCTTCTAGAAGCTTCGCGGTTACAACCGCCCATAAATAACTACTTCTAAAAGTAACTACTAACTACCTCTAAAAATAACCATAAATAACTACCTCTAAAAATAACCATAAATAACTACCCCTAAAAATAGCTACTAATATAACTATTAATAACTACCTATTTTCTAGAAGGTTCTACAATAAAAATTACACAAAAATAGCCAAAAATTGGCTAAAAAGTAGTGCAGGAATTTAATATAGGAGCTGGGAGAGTGCAGAATTAAATGCAGGACTGAAATAAATGCAGGAGCTGGGGGTGCAGAGCAGTAAATACAGGCAATGATTGCAGCGAGAATTAATGCAGCCGCCGCTCATGGAGTCCGCGCAGCTGTCGCTTGTTTTCCGCGCTCATAAATACAGCCGTCGCTCGCTTTCCGGGCTCGCTTGCCTTCCGCGCCAGCCATCGCTTGCCTTCCGCGCGGCCGTCGCTTGTCTTCCGCGCTTGGTTGACTTTGACTTTCGCACATTGACTTTTTGGCGTTGATCGTTGACTTTTGTTGACTTTCACGCTAGTGACTGTTTTTTCGCTTCTGAAGCCATTTTTCACTTTTTAAGGCCAGTTTTGGACTCCCATATCAGTTTTTAAGCATTATTTCACCTACATAAATAATGAACTTCTTATAAATATTTATTTAAATAAAGAATACTTTATTAAATAAAATTAATTTAGTTGAAATTAAATACTTAAATAGCACATAAATAATGCCAAAAAATATAATTCAAGAAACACATGAATTAATTTAATTTATACACCAAAATAATTATAAATTACACTTTAAAAAAATAATTTAATATTATACAAATAAGATGAAATGAATACAATTATTAGAATAAATTAACATAAATAATATCAAAATTCGACATAAACAAATAATTAAATAAATAAATATAAGCTATAAAATATGACAAAATCAAGAGTTATCAAACACGTGAGGGTATACCGGTATTTTAGAATAACTAGCTAACTTTGAACTAGATCCCGAATGGGCTAGGTCGAGGGATCGAGATGGCAGGTTCTCTTTTTGGGTGATTTCAAAGTGCCCGTCATTCACGATGAAAAGGTCTTTAGACCGTCATCCATGATAGAGGAATGAATTGCATACAATCCCCTCTTGGTATGTTATATTGGAGACTAGAGGGTTGTAGGCCGTTTGACGCCCCTCGCAAACTAATAATAAATTGATTTATGTGTACTTTGGGTTTCAAACCTTAATGTACACATTGTTGAGTTTTCCTTGAGGGTTGTGGCCCTATGTTTGTTATGTGAAACTATGTGACGTGTCATACGAAGTAATAAGGTTGGAAAACCGGGTCGAGCCGGCCCTGATTAAGGCCTAGTGGAGTTTTCTTAGTGATGTGTTCATCACTATTATTTGAGAATGAAAATGAGATATATGGGAGGCGCTAAAAGACTCGTGTACGTGAGTTCCCCTTATGTGATACGTGTCCTCTTATTCAATTATCTTCTTCAAATGATTTTGTGGCATTATACCGTATTAGTTTATCTTCGATTAATTGCGCTTACTCAACCGTTGTGTTGACCCTTTTCTTACAACCTTTTTGTGGGTGATCATGTTTCTGTTATACCTAAATGATGCATTCACGTCATATGATCCATCGGGGGAACTATAACTACTTTATCTTCTAAACTGTTTTTGAAATCCATTATTAATGTTTAAGAACTAATGTCTTTTGAACTATATCCAACTTATGCTTTTGACTCGAACATTATTTATTTAAATGATAAACTGGTGCGCTTTAATTTTAAATCTCTAAGTATTTGTTTTATAATGGATATTTTAGCCCTAGCGCCACAATATAGGGCTAGTTGGTTGATGAACGAGCCTTACGGTGTGGCGTGGCGGTGAAGCTCTGGTTTGAGCCGGCCGGGGTGTTACAATTGGGGTTTCAAGGTTCGCCGGTTGAGAATGATTCTGCCTCCTGGTTGGTTCCTCTGCCCGACCGATCATCGGCAATTCTCCTTGGGAAAGCACAGGAGGTCATTCCGGTACTGGTGCCTACAAAATAGAGTTGTGAGAATGAAATATCTAAATTATTGAAGATTTTACAAAGGAAAAGAGCAAAGATGTTACCGGTGGTTCTGGGTCGGCTAGTTGCATTGTTGCAGTCGTTTGTTGAAGTTGTTGAGGAGGTAACGGTGGGCCAACTGCACAGACAGTTTATGTTAAGAAAAATAGCATAAAATTATAATATAAAGTTTGGACTTACTGAAACCACTTCAGATGTGAGGTGGCATCCAATGTGTGTCAATATGCAAGGAGGCCAGGTAGTCCTCTACTGCCTGACGGTCCACTGGTGTGGATAGCATTGGTTTTGGTTGGCTTATTATTTTCTTCTTCTTCTTCGGCACGCTGGGGGCAGCTACCCATCTTTTGCGAACAGCCGGCGCCGGAGAAACTGAGCCCAGGGCTAGGACAGGCGCCGGCAGAAGAGTCGGAAGCATTTGGTCGGATAAAGGGACAAACATAGCCCCATGAAACCAACCACCATTCGCGAAAAGACTCAACAGTTTGGGGTTTGGTTTCTAAAGGAAGGTGGGAGTTAGAGGTGATGTCGGAAATAACCCTCCCGTCGGGGCTCTGAGTGATCAAATGTAGTCGGGCAAGAGGGCCGGGAACACCCTGGCAGTAGCCGAATTGACACGCTAGGAATTGAGGTTGGTAATAATATGTATAGAAAGATTTGTTCCCTTTCTTGTCCATTCTCTTGCTGGGAAATAGGGATCAAGGTTTTAGGGCTGAGTCCTATGAGAAAGGGTAGGTCAGATAAGGTAAAGGATCTGGGTATGGTAAAGGATAAGTGGAGTCTGGATAGGGCCAGAAGAGTTCGGTGGCATACTGCACAAGGCTTTCATAAACATAAAAGTGGGAGTTGCTTCGGCCATCGGAAATAATTTGTTGAATGATTGGGTCGGAAGGTTTGAGGTCGGAACGCTTTGGGGACATGGCAGCGAGGGTTAGGCCAAGAGAACGTTCGGGTCTTGGGTTTATGAGCAGACGGCCATAGAAGGCAGTTGGGAAGTATAGGCGGAGCCAAAGCTCAAGAAATCAAAAGGGGCATGAGGCAGCTGTGTCTAATTTTTTGACATCAAAAAGTCGGGCGCTGAGTTGGGACAGGTCTTCAAAAAGATTGGCAAGAAAAATGGTGCAACATTGATGGGCAGGTCCAGATGTGAAAAAAAAAAATACATATGGAGGATGATTGGATGACATACCTACACAGTCAGAACAATATGAAGGCAGTGCGCTCATGGTCGATTATAGAGGTGCCGGATGCTCTTTGGTAGTCAATTATGAAATTTGTCCACCTTATGTCTTGCAAGTTGGAAAGCGACCATCCAGCATAGTCAGAAGCAGGTTCTTGGCCATCGAGGGAGCCGACCACCAGATCTGCACCTACGATGGAAAGGTGAGCGATCATGGCTACGTCCATCAGCTTTGGGCTTAGAGGACCAGCAGCTAGAAGGAAGGCACCAATTTCTTGTTTTCAAAAAGCTGCCACGCCTAGTAGGACTTTGTCATAAACGTGAAGCGCTTGAGTGGGGAGGAGGATGGCTTTACCAATCCCCTGGCGTGCCCACTGTTAATGGAAGTATGGCAGTAACCTGGAATACCAGGAGCAGAAGTTGTCTTTAGGGTTATTAAGATGGATTTTGATGTTATCCAGAAGGTGAGTTGGGTTAAAAATAGCATTTTGGATAGCAAGAGGGTCCTTTGTTCGAGAACCTCCCGCATTCGGGATGCATCCTCAATAGTGGTGCAGTATGGGCGAACGGTAGGGGTGAGAACTTTGAACGAAACGAAAGGCCTTTTGGGGTTGGAACTGTCGAATGGCAGTGCGGGAAACATACTGGTACGTCATGGTCAGGGGAAAGCGGAGTGAAATGAAGGATTTTTTGATGGGGAATACGATGAAGTGCTTAGCAAATGGTAAGGTGAGGTAACTTTTGGTGATGGAAAGGGTTTTTGTAAAACCTTGCGATTTGACTCGAAACGGCGTAATGATTACACTGTTGTTGTGAGTTGCAGACTTTCAACCGTCACTTCCTGCGACGATCGAGGGTGACGTTTGGAAGTCAGGAGGGGATTAGGCAAGTTGTTGAGTGCAAAAAGGTAAAATTAGGGTTTAAACCCAAGAAAAGGGAAGGTGCAGGCCCAATAGCGGGCAAGACCCAGTAGCGAGTTAGAATTTCAGTTGGGTCGGTTGACGAAGCCCAACAGATCGTGAAGATTGAGCGGTCGGTTCATCAAACGGTGAGCCTATCCAAATGTGGGCTTTCGGTCAGTTGATCTGAGAGAACCGACCGGGAATTACCGACTTCTTGGTAAAATTTGCGGTTAACCACGTGTCAGAAAGGAATTGACAGAGGGTAACCGATGATTGTAACCGATGACGGTTCAATACACAATCGGAGTAACCGACTTGGAGTCGGTTCAGACAGGTATGTACACAACTCGAGTGAGAAGAAATGGGCATCTTCAATCAGACATAATTCAAAGAATCTCATCGGGGGTATTTTCATTTTCAGTTATTTTATATTTCCTTTCTTCAACTTTGTTCATTGCTTGAAAATTTATGATTTCAAGCCTTATTACTCAAATTTGAAATATATTTTCAAATTTTCTTTTTTATTATTGAAATATCATCATCAACAATAATAATATATAAATATATATTATGAAGTATTTAAATAGCGGTATGCTATCTCGCTATAGCATTTTAGATATTGACCGCTACGCACCACAATCCGTGATTGATAACTATGCATAAATTTTATTAAAACTGAAAAACAAATTTGGCAAAAAAATAAATTTAACATACGAGCAACTACAGACAGATTTTAAATCAAGAGACCTCCAGATACATTCAAAATTGAATGTATACGAAGAAACATCGTTCCGATACCACATGACATTCTGCAAAATTTCATAATTGCATATATTCATAATGAAATGAAGGGTTTATAAATAGATACAATACACACACAATAGACTTGAACAATAATAATCTAACATAATAGATATAATGAAATAATAACCACCTAATCTAGATAATAAAATTCTAATCAAATCATAAGTATCTAAAATATATCGCACAATCTCATTAACTATTGGGTTCTTTCTTGTTTGAAATCGAACACATGCATGTTCGAAAGATATCTTTAGTGCACTTGGACCAAAAGAAATAACACAAAAGACAAAAGCTACTAGCTTTTCTTGTCACAGAATTCTTTCAAAAATTCGTATGCAAGTTCTCCAAAGTGGTATATTGACTCGAAGACTATGGCTAGGAGCAGCCTCATTCCAAAACTTCGACA
The DNA here is from genome assembly GCF_009805555.1 of Andrographis paniculata. Classification (NCBI taxonomy): domain Eukaryota; kingdom Viridiplantae; phylum Streptophyta; class Magnoliopsida; order Lamiales; family Acanthaceae; genus Andrographis; species Andrographis paniculata. Next base: position 3,477,078 of record NW_026137595.1, on the reverse strand, counting down.
AGCCTGGAGGAGATGAAGAGGGTCTTTGGGAAACAACTTTTTCAAGAGCTTTTAGCTTATTGAACAGTTTTTAGCTGTTTGACCAGTAAAAAGCTAATACATATAAATATATTTTTATAGCAGTATTTATTAATTATTTTTAATATATTTAATTTATTAAATTATATTTTTATTTTTTTAAATTTAAAATAATTACTATTATTAATTATTACATATAAATTATTTTATTTGTAAAATATATAAATTTTTAAAACTAAATCAAATAAAAAAAAACAAAGATTATTAATTTATTTATATATATTAAAACAATAATTAACATAATAAAAATATATATACGAAAGATTTTATTATTTTATATTTTACATAATTTCAATAAATAATTATTATTTTTTAGTAAAACTAATTTTCTCATATTTAAATAATAAAAATAAAAATAAATATTTTATAATTTTCAATAATTTTCAGTAATTAATAACAAAAATTCTCATAAATTTCAAACTAAAATGAACAAAATTAAATATTTTAAAAAATAATATATCAATATCCTTAATAGTCATTTTACGTATAAACAACTAATATCAAACGGCTGTTTTACCAAACACTTTAATACAAACCGCTAATTGAATCAGCTAGTCAAACCAGCTAATTGAATCAGCTAACACCTAATTGAATCAATTAAAAGCTAAAAGGTATCAGCTAATTGCGAAACGCACCCCAAAATTAGGACCTTAGGTGTATTGTATTGCATTATTTTACACAAAAATATATAAATAATTAAATAAAATTATTTTTTCTAATATTTTTAAATACAAAATCATCACTAATTATATAAAAGATCAAATAAAATCTTTTTTTTTTTTTATGTATGTTCTTGTGTTTTATTCATTTCTTTTATTTTTTTTAATAATATAAAAATCTACGGCCGCTATTCATTGAATGCGCTATGGATAAACTTTCGACCAAACCTAATAAATTTGCAAACTATATCCGACAAGACAAGTCACACTAAGTGAATTATATGTGACATGTAAGACCCTGAGGCATTCGAAGTTTAAACTCATAACTTTACTGCCACAAGTCACATTTGTTATATTTTCTAATAAAAGAAGTATATTATTTTAGATCAATTTTATAAAAATTATAAATATAAATAAAATAATAAAAGAACATTACCTGTCAAGTCAATGATTATTCTTCTTATTACTGTCAAATTTTTGTGTGCTTGGATCTAATAACAGTATTCCCTCCATATGGAATGACCTTTTTTTTTTTTTTTTTTTGATCGATCTCATAGAAAATGATTTTTTTCTATTTTTAATAAATTTATTAACTTGAACATAATTAATAAATATAAATTAATTAAATTAAATTTATAACCCCTTATAAGTTTACCTACTCAAAACTCTTTTATTTCTATATTCAATTAATCAATATTTTTATCTAACTTTAAAACTCTCAATATTCTTATAAAACTAATTTATGATAATTATAAATAAATAAATATATTTCTTTTATTTATTTATATTATATGAAATTTTATTCTTTACTAAATAATATCAATATTATATATATTTTATTTAGATATAATATTAAAAATATTTAAATACATATTTTCAAATTTCTTATAATCAATATATAATATACTTCTATTATACAAAATTATTAAATAATTAATTCTCACGATCTAAATAACTAATCTATACTATTTAAATTTTTCTTCCGAAAATATCATCTTGGGACCGAGTAATAAATATCACAAATAACAACAATAGTTATGATTCTATTTAATATAAAATTTTGTTGCTACAACATTTATTGTAGACAAAGACTAATAAAATATATGCAAGATATTATGTTCGGAGTTTATTAGGGGTTTATCCCGTGCATATTTTCGGATAGCGGCCGCGGATTTTCACGTTATAAAAAAAATAATAATAATAATAATAAAATATAAATATTATTGTAATATGCAAAAGGCGAAATAAAAATTACAAATATAAAATCACAGGTAGAAAAATTACAGAAAAAACTAAATAGATGAAATAATAATAAATGGATTGAAAATTAAAAATTAAAAAAAAAAAAAAAAAAAAAAAAAAAAACTCACGGCATGTCAACAGCCCTCCTTTCTTTTTGGGGGACTTCCCATGCAAAAATAAAATAAATCAATAAATAAAAATGTTTTGCTTTCTTTCCTTGTTATTAATGTACATGCATTTACTTTCTACATGTATACTTCTCGTTCTTTTGGGTTTTTCTAAGGGCAAAATCTTTTGATTTTAAAATTCTATTTTACCTACTTGTGATTCAAATAACATTACAAAAAATACTTCTTCCATTATTACTTAACAGAAGTTACAACGGACATGTTTAAACGGACAGTATTATAACATGGAAAAAAACTCTTGTTATTAGGGTAGGATTGCATGTTGATCATTAAACATCAGTATTATGTTGATTGTATATTAGTCATTGAATTAATAGCTAATATTAAATTAAGAGTATAATTATAATTTTAATATCCTAATGTAACCTCAATCTTCTTTGCTGATTGTATATTAGTCATTGGATTAAAAATTTTAGTTCAATGGCTAATACTCCCTCCGTCCCATATACTGCGTCTGCTACACTGTAGACACGGTATTTTAGGAGAGGTGTAATTAATAGATAATTAAGAATGTATTTGCTAAAATAATTATCTTATAATACAAATATTTATAAATTAAAATTAAGATAACTAATTATTTTAATTAAAATTAAAAAAATAATTAAAAAGTTTAAAATGAGATTAAAGTGTGTAATATTTTCCAAAAAAAGGAAAGTGACATGTAATGTGGGACGGACAGAAACGGCAACGTGGACATGGTATGTGAGACGGAGGGAGTATTAAATTAAGAGTAATATTATAATTTTAATATCCCTAATTCATGTAACATCAATCTTCTTCATTCTTCAAGCAGACTTCATTCTCCGTCGTTCTTCACGCAGCAATCGGTGGGGAGAACAGAAGTCATCATTCATTCTTCACTCTTCTTCATTCTTCAATGGTTGACATCGACGAAGGTGAGCAAAATCAATTATCCATTATTCCAACCTCAATCAATCGCTCAGCAAGCAATAGAGACATCGAAGATATTGCAATTTCGGATGATCCAGCGCCCTCACTAATACCAGATGCGGTGGAACGGAAAATCCCTCAATCGTGTAAATTGCTCATCGACAATTGATTTGAAATCGTGAACACCGTACCTTCTGTGATCTATGTCATTGAATTTACTAGATTCAGTTTATCAGTTGGAATTTCATAAATATATCTTAGCATTCGCAATTCAATTAAAGCATTCAAATTACCGTTAAAAAAAAAAATGCAGCATACCGTTAAAGTAACATCAGCATTTCCCTGTGAAGAGAACAACATTTCATTTTAATTATCAGCATGGTATGTGATGTATTTGACATGAAGATCAGTATCCTGTCATTTATCTAAAAGCATATTGTAACATGGTAGTCAGCATTTTGATTTACATAATCTAGCATTCCATATGTGCAGAGTCCATAGATTGGCACGCAATGAAATTTACAAAACCGAATAATACATACAATTTCTATTGTAAGTATGCACACAACAGGGGCTTTTCAGTGAGGATAAAAATGCAGAAAAAGTTAGAAAAATGATCCGCACCAGATACAATACATAAATTATTGTTGCAACAAAGGAGGGTTCAAAGAGGATAGCAATGTGAAACCAAATCATCCTGATATTCATTCAAAACAATGCAGGAAGTTAGGAAGGATCGAAACTATGCATCGTAGTCATAAAATGAAAACATATTGTAATTCAAATATATGACTTCAGTTTGACAATGAGAATGTAAAGTACAAAATGACATACTTTGAAGACAACCACAATCATAATCTACATCCTACAAAACACAAGCACATGCTTATATCTAATCATAGGATTGATGAATTACATTTAATCATTGCAAATACAAATCAGGAAGTTGAACTACCAATTACATTATCATATGATTTGATGAAAATAGCTGCTGGGGGAAAGGAAAGCGTGGGATTTCTGAAGTTGGATCTGAAGAATCACATGGAGAAAATAAGGAAAGAAATTTTCAAAGAGCGCGAAGCAAATGCATTACTGCAGTACTTTGGCCAAAGATCAGTGGATAATCCTTTTTTTTTAATGAAATTGAGGTCGATTATGAAGATAAGATTACTAATATATTTTGGTCAAATGCTAAAATGAGGGAAGACTACGCATTGTTTGGGGGTTCTATTACGTTTGATACCACATACTAACAATATTGCACCATCAGGTGTTTTCGTAGGATTTAATAACCACCGTCAAACATCTATATTTGGGACAGCATTGTTGTACGAGGAAACACAAGATTCATTCAAATGGGTTTTCAATACCTTCTTAAAGTGCATAGCGGACAAGCACCGAAAACTATTTTTATGGATCAAGATTTGGCTATGGCTCCAACACTAAAAGGGACAATGTCAACGACATGCCATGCTCTGTGCACATGCATGCTGTACAAAATGCCAAAAAAAATCTCATTGCTCTTTACACTGCAAGGTATGTTGGAATTATTACAATTAAATGATGAATTTGATAATCGAAGATACCAATTACAACTACTCTACTTGCGTTGTACACAGGTTTGCTGAGATGTTTCAACATATTCTCTACAGGGTACATGATGAAAACCAATTCAACTTTCAATGGGAATATATGTTACAGGTACTTCCCCAAAGGGCCTCATAAGTGGCTACTAAATATTTATCATTGAGACAATAATGGTATTCGGCTTGGACAAGACAATACTTTACTGCATGGATGAGAACAACACAACTAAGTGAATAATTTAACTTCTCATTGAAAAGGTTTAAAATACAACCTACAAGCCCCTATGCTTTATACAACTGAACATGCTTCTTTACTTGGCTCGTCTGCTGAAATTAATAGATTAGTATGCTAAGTGTATTATTCATATATGTTGTTGAATGAACGTGAATATGCTGGACAGGTTTTTACAGCCAGACAGTAATATTATTCAATTTCTTCATCAATTTCAAAGAGTGGTGGAGAATCATAGAGAAAAAGAACAACAAAATTTATTCGCACGGGATAGACGGTTGGCTGCAAATCATATGTTCAACTCATTGATGAAATCTACAGCTATGTTCTACACACCGAATGTCTTTCAATGGTTTCAAGAGCAACGCCACAGATCATTTGAATTCATAACATAATACTTAGATGAAAAGACAACATATCTTGTATATAACATGGAGAAGACAAACAATCAACATCTTATGCGCGTCAATATTCAAGAGTCTTCAATTAAGTGCACGTGCAATATGTAGAAAAATGGTGGAACGTTGTGTTGTCATTCAATACGCACGATAGATGTATTAGTAGCAACAGGGTGTGCATAGTTCAACAGCATCCCAAACAAATACATATTGAATCGATGAAGAAAAGATGCTAAGAGGATATTACAGCAGCACCACATAAACTTAACATCTAGTTGGGAGGAAATGGATTTTTCAGGAAAATACAAATCATTGTGCCACTTGGTCATGCATTCTGCAAAATTAATAGCATCTGAGCCGAAGAATTATAGTTCATTGTTACATAAATTCAATGAATTGCTTCACAACACAGTTATATACCCAAATTTGTATAGAGGAATGCCGACGGATGAAAATAACAGTTACGTTTCGTATATATTTTCTATTCATTGAAATGTATATAATATTAAACTAATCGATTATTCATGCTACAGGAGAAGTACATAATACAACCACTGCAGACCATTTAATATTGAAGCCAAGAGACAATCCAAAAGGAAGAATTAAAAGCAAAAGTGTCAATCAGCAACTCTAAGAGACAAAGCATCGAAGGTTGAATAAGAGAGATAACCAGCAAGATAAATGCAAAGAAATAGATTTTTTGTCAATTCATACATGATTTAGTTGCAATATATTGATATTAAGCACTTACATATACAAGACCAAGCATTTTGTCGAATACCAATAAACATTTTATTGAGTACCAATACGCATTTTCTACAAATGTGTTTAGGATGTTAATGAACTATCAAATGATATGAACGTTATTCCAGAAAATGCAGAAAAATTAATTGTCTATTTAAAAAATTATTGCTGAAATCATGCAAGTTTTTTTTTAAAAATTATGTTTTCCGCAAAAACAAGTTTTGTTTCCATGAGCTCGCGGAAACTAACCTTGTTTCCGCATAGAGCAGCGAACTGTTACCAAAAAAAAAAAAAATGTTTCTAAACCTGCAATATTTATATATACTAAGCCAAACATTTTACTACGTAGCAGTAAGCATCACGAGTCAATACAAGGGGAGGGAAAAGGAATGCTTAATTCTTAGTTTGAATTGAGAAAATACCATCAAGCTCCTGCTTAATCCCAACTATTAAATTATAATCTACTATGATGAAGGGCTTATATTGTATCAGCATAGTGCTGATGGGTGCAGCCGTCAGCACCGGATCCCTCTCCCTTTTTATTAACACAAGAGAGCATTTTTGTAATTTCCCTTTTATATTATCATGATTTTGTAACATGATTTTGTAACAATGCCTGCAGTTTATGTGCTTTTGCTATATTTTTCGTGAAATATTAATATAATCATTTTTACAATATTATTTGAATTACAAATAGGTAAAACGAAATTTTAGAATCATAGGGGTCTTTTTAGCAAATTTCTCAAACCACAAAAAACAAAACAGACGAGTGACGCTCGGCAATAAAGACTAATCTTCAATGAACTTGGCCATCAAAGTAGAGAACAAAACTAGACTAGACTAAACTAAACTAAACTAATCTGCAAGATAAAAGGGGCTTCATTATGGTTAAAAGCATGCATTTGGAATATGGCATGTTGGTACCTACCTGTTGTGGTAGAAGGCTCCCCAAATCTCTCTACGGACTAAAGATGCTATTGCCCATCTTCTTACTCATTGCCCCTCCGTAATACTCGTTGTAATTAAGGTAATCCCAGAAGCGAGAAACACTGAATTCACTGTGTTTAGGGGACTGGACATAAATTAAATAAAGGTCCTCGACATTCTTTGCGAATGCTGATCTTATAGAGTGAACCTGCAGGAACAGCAGCACCAGCTAAATGGTTAAAAAGCGCTACTAACAGACTGCTTGGATGTTGGTTTCCCACAGCATTTAAAATATGAATTGGTAATGGATGTAACAAGGCAGTATTATCTTCAATTAGTAGATGAAAATTCATTCTGTTTAACAATAGGAAATATATTATAGTAGAGTTGTAGGGTTTTTGATGCGATGCATTGCAGCAGTTCATAGAATGAAATTTTAGATTCCAAAGCATGATAATTGTTGTTGATAATTAACTACCTGTGCGATATCTATATGAAGTCGGTTGGTCAAGTTTGCATCACTGGATCCATATCCCATCATGCTTCCATTCAAGCAAGATCGAAAATCAATTGCACACTGCAAGATGCTCCGGATAATGCCAGCAATAGGCTGTGTCTCCTTGGATAGAAAGCATCTGCAAGGTCATGGTAATGGTAATGGTTACATACTATACTACAGAAGGAAGTATATTTGCAGCAAAAACTGGTACTTCATACTGTTCAAAGATATTTTTATGCACTATATATAGACTGCATCAGGATTTGCATTTCTTCATTTATACCCAAGCTAGGCAACCAATTTATGATTGTTCTGAGTAAGTCGATCACATACAAGTTTCAAACCTCATTCACTCATATAATTGGGAAAGAAAAAACAGTTCGGGAAAAAGGTTCACAGAACAAGAAGCCATCAGATGGTTTCAATAGTTTTGTTGCCCTTATTGATGATTATTCACTTTGTACGTGAAGATTTCTTATAGAAGTCCTGATGAGTCATTTATTCATCACCACTAGGTGCTTAGTTATAGAAAGCTGTAGATTTTTGTTTACAGAAGATATGAACAAAAGCATATATATTGTTACTGGCATAGCACTGCCCTTGCTCATCAAGCTATTTTACATTTCCTTAAAGGTGTGATGGATGAGACTATATGTGCATTATGTTTTGCAGGCAATATATTAAGAGAGAGAGAGAGAGAGGACCATACATGAGCAGGGACTCAGACAAATAAGTCATATGTACTGACTCCAGATCAGTCATGTCTTTGACCTGAAACACTTCCATAATGGGTCAAGATAAAACACAAAGAAACTTTAACTATATCAATGAGAGCTTCTTTGAAAAGACAACAAGGTTACACGATTCTGTATTTACGAAATGTGAAAATGGAAACACTATTGAAAGAAATTAAAGGTCAGTTGCAGTTTCATATTCATGCCCAACCCCAACATGATTATTCTACTTCAAAAGATATATTTAAGGATATTGCAGAATGGTTGGCCCTGCCTCTTGCCCCAAGCATGAAAGGAACGCAACTAAAAACTCACCCAAGCTTGACACATATGTATCGACTTTAAGCCTGAGTTTCAGTTTCAAATTAACAGCTATATTTGGTATACTCCACTCCTTCAATATTATTATTTTTTAATAAATAGTCATATCTAATTATTATTAGCATGATTATGTGCTTCCTCTGTAGATGGAATGGATGAGTCGACCAGAAAAGACATACAAAGAATTGGAGAAGAAGCTGTATATCACCAGATTCTTTGAATGGATTTCTGATGGCAGGAAGTTAAAGCAATCTTTCAAGGGATAACATGAAATGAAGAAACACAGAGGTAGGTCTAAATGTCTCAATTCATTCTTGTAATCTTGTCAATGTAGCTATTTGCAGAATATAGATTGAAAGAAGCCATGCACATAAACAGATTGGAGGGGAATGTATTGTTATTGGCCTTGGTCAGATCATTAAAACACTCTACAACTCAGATGGATACAAAGTTAGATTCTAATAGATGGTGGATGGCAGACTCCTGGTTTTGATATACATTATTTTCTTCCAATTTAAAGACAACTACTTTACATTATGATGGCCTACAAACTAACTTAACATAATTGCATAAAGAGGTTGAAGATGTAAAAATAAGGTTTAAGATATATATATATATATATGAACACAAGAGATCTTTAAAAATAATAATAAAATTAAAATTAAAATATACAAGAAAATTATAGAACAAGCGCATTGCTCAAAATATCTTGCAAATTCCAATAACGAGGTGACAGAATCCTCAAATGATTTAGCTAATAAAGCAACACTCTTTTGTAAAATTGTAAATAAATTAGTAAATACCAAAAGATTTTCATTAGGAGGCCTCAAGCTTTTATCTATTTTATCCCTTCCCTGCTCCAGGCTCCCACCACATCCCAAATATATGTATTATGTTTATCATTTAATAATTAAAGTTCTACAAAGATGTGATCCCCAAAGGTTATAAGAAATTCAAGAATAAATAAAGAAACTGAAATGAAAAGGCACTACAATATATATCAAAATGATAAACAGATTATCAAGCATATGATGAGCTAACAGTGAATCAATGAGAACAGACACAATACCACTGAGGCATGTACAAACCAACCTTGTGCTTGAGGGAGTGTAGAAATCTGTACCATGATACTTGTGATAGTTGTGACTGAACATATTGCTGTAATGTAGATACAAAATGGTTAAGCTTGTGCCTGCAACGAAAGTTGGGAAAGAATCAGTGCATAGAAGCAGAGGCAATCAAGGTAACCAGAAAGATAAACATTCAGTTGGAATAGTTAAAAGCTAAAAGGTAAACAGGGCAATGTTGTAGTAATAGATAGAACAGGAGTTAAAAATCCACATTTTAAAATGTCAAAAGCATACATTCCTAGTACACTTAATGCAAGATAAATTACCCACAGGTTTCTTATTAGATCCCCCCAAACAAATCATTCAATCAGCAAAAAGGTGAGAAGTATACGTCGTACCTTGTTTCAGTTAATAATGAAAAATGGTGCACTTCTGCGTCACACTTCTTCAAATGATAACCCTGCAAAACCACATAGTATAATTGATGTTAGATTGGGCGCATTATTTATGATTATCTTAGGCTCATTTTGAAACTAAATATATTTATTTATTGTGTTATATAACTTGATCTTTCTTGAGAGAATACAATACACTTCTATATGGTATCAAAGTTGGTTAAAGTTTAACTTCTTAGGGTTTAGAGGATAGCAGGTGCAGCCCTCCACCGCTGCAACAATGATGCCCACCCCCCTATACCCTAATTCAGATTAAATTCTAGTTTTGGCCAAACGCCCTAACTTTCCTCCAACGCACTTTTGAGCAGCCTTTACACTCAATAAACACCATAATCAAACTGCATGTGACTTGGTGCTGCCATCCACGGTTGGACGCCACCATGCACCACCTATCTGAACGGGCAGTTTCTTGTTTCTGGCAACTTTTTGGCCAGTTTCCAACATAATCTTTGGCGACATGCCACACCAGCACGTTCCTCACCTCACGGAATACCAGTAGACATCACTCATCAGTTCCTTCTGCTTCGGCCACGTGTATGCCACACACACCGACGGAGTTTCGGTTGGGTGTTTTTCTCTTTTGTTTCCTATGACTGACTCTTTCAAAGTCAATTGGTACTAGATATCTCTGTTTGCAATGCACCTATTGTTGCAAGACCAGTCATACTCTGTCATAACTTAGCGTTAGTAAAAAAGAAAATTTTATTCAAATCAATGGAAATAGAGAACCACAAAAGGAAAACCAATTCGTCCTGTAATCAAAATCAAAATAATGACTGTCTACCCTAACATGACCTAGATGCGCCCTATATATAGGTGGATTTATGGGCCAAGCCCAAAACTCATAATCAAGAATTAAACAATAAATAAAATAATAAGAGAATCAATAAGGAATAAAATAATAATTATCTTAGGTGAATACAGTGTTTTTCCCTCTTCTAATATAGGCCTTGACTTTACCCAACTCCATAATAACTCTATCCCTCTTGAAAACCGCCTCGTCCTCAAGGCGAAAGACAAGAAACTGGAAGCGCAATTCCTTTCCTTCAACCTAAGTCGAATTATTGTCCATTAGTCCGCGCTAATGTATCAAAACCTGAGGAATGAGCTTGTTGTCTCTACCGTCATCTGCTCGAGCTCCGTGGATCTGACTCATCTTCTGTCCACCCTTCGATCTCGTCCATCTCTTTGAGCTCGGTCACCTAATTTGTGTCTGGGTCCACCACACAAATACGAAGGAACTTGCTAGCACATATATGCAATGGTGTATAAGGCTGCTTATAGCGGTAACAAAGTCGCTTAGACGGACACTCGCAACACTCTTCACGACTTAGTTTCTGAAAGGGCACATGCATGGGGGACTCTCCAACGCCACCAGGCGTTCGCCAGTAAACTGTTGTCCGTGCCTGGTCTATTACTCTCAATGCCATTGCCGAGACTAGAGAGACCTACCGGAGGTCCATTATGCGCTCCACCGCTAAGGCGTGAACTCACAAATTGACCATGCGGTTGTCCAGGATGTTGATATGTCATGGCAGAACCAGAATTGAATTCCCACTCAATGGTACGGCTAATCCAGATAGCTGAGTCCAAATCTTTGGGGTCTAGTGTCCTCAGACGATTACGGATGTTCTGTTGCAATCTCCCCATGAAGTATCCGAGGTAATGCTCATCCGTCAAGCCTGGTACCTGTGTTGCTAGTTGGATAAACTCGTTGATATACTGATGAACTCTCCTTTTTTGCCGAAGTGTGGCAAGGCGCTCATAAAGGCTCCCTATGTAACGATCATCAAAACAAAGTACTAGGGCTCGAGAAAACTCAACCCAAGTGGTTGTTGGATGGCGAAAGTGTTGCCATCGAGGCCAGTGCAGCACTATGCCTTCCATGGCAATGCCCATTAATGCTACCTTGAGTTCTGATCGAACCTAGTGGAGTTCAAACTGTTGTTCGGCGTGAGCAATCCAATCAACAGGCTCCGTCCCGTCAAACGGTGGTAGTCTGACTTCTGAAAAAAGCGGGGTGGTGAAGATGTTGTGGCGGAGGGTCAACCCCCCTAAAGGTGAGAATCCGGCGCGCGAGTGGAGGCTACGCCATGGGTGGAAACGCTGAGGGCACCGGGAATTGCGTCGGTGGCTGACCCACTGACGCTGACGCCGCTGAGCGCTTCCTTGATCATTGCAAACAACTTATGCCGCCGCAACACCATCTCATTCGTGTTCTATTCTCCCAAAGTCTCAAGCTTGGCGAAAAGGTCCTGGCGATCTGGTTTACCTCCTCCTGTATTTCCTCAACAGTTGCTTCCAGCAGCTCGAATCATTATTGATTGAAAATGGGCATGATTCCGTCCGCAAAGGATCCGGCAAGTCAGACCAATTGTTATTACTTTATTCGAATCAATGGATATATAGAGAACCACAGAGAAAACCAATTCGTTCTGTAATCAAAATCAAAATAATAGTTGTCTACCCTAACATGACCTAGACGTGCCCTATATATAGGCGGATTTATGGATCAATCCCAAAACTCATAATCAAGAATTAAACCACAAATAAAATAATAAGAGAATTAATAAAGAATAAAATAATAATTATCCTAGGTGAGTACGGTGCTTTCCGTCTTCTTATATAGACTTTGACTTTACCCAACTCTATAACATACTCAAGGAGCATTGCTCTAGCCTTAATGGACATCCTCCTTGTACAACAAATGCAGGTGCTGCTTATTTGACTGAGTGTTCATAATTTGCCTCTTGAATTGCTTCATCAGCAATTAGGTCATCCTAGCTTGTCTAAACTAAAACATCTTCCTAGATAGCATTGCGTATTGCATCAAACCCAATATTTCATAAACAAACAAAGCATGTGAAAATAGATTGCACCTCATAAAAAAGGTGTTATTTGGATGTATAGACACCGAATATGCATCTTCAAATGATCAGCTTGCAGACATATTGACAAAAGCTTTTGGAGGTTCATAATCTAATTTTATATGTAACAAGCTTGGATTGTATGATTTGAGGGTGTTCGGATAAGGGTTTGAATTTTAGGTTTTGTATTGAATAACAAGGTTTTTTTGAATTGAAATAATTATTTGATGTGATATTTTGCGTATAAAATTATTTTTTAATATAATATAAATAAAAAAGTATTTTATTTAATACTTTTCGGGAAAAATTTTTATGAATAGTAAAATCCACCTAAATCATTAAAACAGACACACCCATAGATAATAAGAATCAAAGTATTTATAGGAATAGGTGGGTCGAATCCCTCTCCAACAGCAAGGTCATAAGTTCTCTCTTGCCTTATAATAATGAATCGGATCAACTCGATTGATATAATAGATGGAATGTACGCTTGTGTGTGTATATACACATATTTATTGTGTTATATAACTCGGTTTTTCTTGACATAATACAATAACTTCTACAATAGGAAATAGGTTTCTCCAAATGTGTTATTAGGAATCCATAATTAGCAGTTTCCATTATTTAGTCGGAGTCAGACTTAAGGTTCCTTCAAGAAAGCACGGTTGTTTTGGGGTAGCATGTTTAGGAACTTTTACCAGGGAGGGATCAATCATGCTTGTCATATTATTCTGTTAAAAGTGCATGTTCAAATTCCGGAAAGGAAAAACACAAACAAATCACTTAGAACCCACAATCAATTAGTGCATTTCTATATGAATGTAAGTAACCATTCAATGGGATAGATGCTAAATGAAAATTTTGAACAATTTAACCTTAAAACTAACTGAGAAGTTAATGGGAGAATAGTTGGTGGAAGAATTAACTTCAAAAGATGAACAGAAAATAGTGAATAGTTACTGTATACAGGAAATAATACAACCATAATACAGAAATGAAAGCAGCATCATCACCAAAAGAAAACACCTTAACATAGCAAGAGCCAGACACAAAATTGTTGTCTTAAAATGCATAACAAAACAGGCAGAGAATGAAATTAAAATGTTATTAGCTCTAACAACCTCCCATCCCTTGAAGTATAGAGTTAATAAGTGAAGTTAAACACCCAATTTCAGTTAATTATCCCAATGCAAAACAAATTTGACTTTGTAGCTGCTTCATGGACTTACCTCTCACATATAAAACAACAGTCATAGCATTCACACCTACAAAATAAGAAAGGCGGGGTTCATTGTTCCTGAATCGTTACTAACTAATCCTTTCTCAGATTATGATAGGATTAGCCACAAACCTAAGCTCAAGAAGACACTGCTAGTACTGATTTGACAGCCACAAGCCTTGAGGAGAATTCAAAAATTCAGACAACTCTAGACCATTACAGAGAACTTTTGGATCTTCAAGTCACATTTTATTTTGGACAAAAAATATCAGAACCATGCTTTCAGGAACTCTCACAAGCAGAGAAACCGGTCATTAATTTTATTACATGACAACACTTGCAAGGTAGCCCACAGATAGGAAGGTGAGCCAGTTAAGTATTGGCTTCTCAATGCAAAGCTTCATAATGTATATGAAAAGCACGCAAAATATGGAGATCTGAGATTACGTCTCAGGAGATGTATACTTAATGCAGAGTATAAATACAATGCGATCATTACCTTCAATGAAGACCAAGCATCGCTAAGTGAGAAAGCAGCAAGCTTGACTTGTATTAAAAAATTAAAAATCTCAGAGTATGCATCCAGCGCACCCGGAGTAAGAATTATGTTGACTGGCCAATCAATTCGATAGCCCAGACCCAAAAAGTCGAAGTAGTGGATTCCTGTCAATGAAATGCAACCAGATAAGATATAAAGCAAACAACAGCAATAGCGACAATAGCTATCATGTGAGAAACAGCACCCCCAGTATGCAAGAAGTCCTTAAACAGTATAATGGGATGCCAACAGGATGTTTGAAGCAAGAAGCTTCATTACCCCAACCTAGAGCATCCAAATGCTATTTTTCACGGAAAATTCTTTTGTAGTAAAAACATGAAACACCAGACCAATGTTTTGTTTGTATTCATATCTTAACCTCAGAAATAACAAGCTATTATTAAGAGGATTAATTTATGTAAAGGTCATTTCTCTTCCCTACCCTCCATCGTCACTCTACTTTTAGTTTTTACCCTCATTTTACAATCTGTTATAAAGTAAATGAGAAAATTCACAGGAGCATACAGGTTTTGTTTTCTTACATGCTAATTCAAATACAAAACTCACCCACATGAGAAGTCAATAAATCTTTAACTTCATCTCCTTTATGGTACACAAATAGACGATCTTTATTAGGGTCTGATTCACATGATGACCTTTGAAGTGCTAGCTCAAGAACCCCTTGAATCTCCGGGATCCTCTTCTCCACATCATTTACATGCCATTTCTGAGTAACTAGTAAAATTTATTAGAAACCTCAACGAAAGAATCACAGGAATACTTGGAAATATAACATACATGATGCCAGAGAGACATGATAAAAAGATCAGCCCAATCTGCTAGTTCCATGAAGTGATAGCATCGCAATGCCTGCAAATGTTCTTGTAATTTAAATCCTTCTATGAGCAGCTTGATGGTCAGTTTGCTGACATAGTCGTATCTAATTTTGTCAAGGAAAGGTATATATGCAGGTTGATCAATCATTAATTCACTCAGAGTTACTCAACAGAAGGTAAAAAAACAAGTCATTTTAATACATCCTTACGAAAAATAGCAAAAACAATTATTCGGGTAACAAGAACCAGTGACTCAGACAAATGCTGCAGCATTATGACTAACTTGGAGATTTTCACAATCTTGTAAGATAACACTCACACGAAACTTACAACCTCACTCCACTTTCCAGGACTGGATTCTAGGCACAGGGGGAAGTGGAAAAAAATGTATAGGAAGATGAAAATAAAAAAAAAAAAAAAAAAAAAAAAAAAAAAAAAAAAAAAAAAAACAAGATTTATGTAACAATACAAATACCTTCTTTAGTCTCATATCATGCAATGCCTAAAACCTTTTTAATAAGACAACAAGAAGTCTCGGAAAAAAGAGCAGGATGACATATATAAAGGTGAGGATCAAATTGAAGCAGGTAGGTGTGAAAGATTGTGGAAGGATAAAAAAACAGACATTCTTAAAATCAATGCAGGTTGCGCCCTAAAACGCCAAAAGGCAGTAGCTGGGCAGCTCTGTTACATCAGATATATCACAGTCCTACTACTTATTAGAAAATTTTCAAATAATGCTACTCAACTCAAATAAAAATACAAAAATAGTTAAGAGGATACTGAAGCAAAATTTCATCCATCACACATTTTTTAATCACAAAATCCAAAGGCAAATCTGCTTCACCCGCTGATTCCATCTGGCAGACTTCTGTGGATCTGTTACCAACATTTCTATATTTACCAAGCAAGCTCTCCCAAGCACCTCCACCGGAAGTATTCGGAAACAATAAATTCTCTTCATCCCTGCTCTCTTTATGCAGAGGTGAATTAGTATTATACAATTCGGCATTTTTCTCTATGGCATCATCATTTGATATTTCTCCACCAGTATGACCACATGAATCAATTGCCCCAGAAGAAGTTTCAGTTATAAGCTGAGTCACAAATTCATGACCACGATCGCCTGCCAATTTGGCATTGCATGCTTCCAATGGGTCTTGTACAGAATTAAAGTGAAAGTAGGAATTCTTATAAGTTGCATGAGATCGTTCTCCAAAAATAGCTCTTAAGTTTAAAATAGAACCTCTGTTCAGCAATGGATTCATACTGAAAAAAGTAGAATCATATTTAAGTTCTGACATACGGAAGGCTTTTGAGGATGCATCTAGTAAGTGCAGATGGTGATCTTTATCAGGCACTTCAGAGACTCCTACCTTAGTTTTCAGCAGCACACAATCTTCTGCCCCCCGCTCCAATTGATAAGTTGGATGTAAATGTGCATCACATTTCTTCTGGTCACTGTCATGACCATCAGATGGGTATAAATGAAGCTCTTTGGCCCAGATTTCAGAAGTTTCTGAGAAGTTCTTCTCACTAATCAATGACGGGGACAAAAATGCAGCATTTCCAGGATTCCACTTTATTTTGACTGAGTCTGCCTCAAGGATCTCATGTTTTTTGAGGCTTTCTATTGAATATTCAGTCATTATACCCGAGGAGAAGTGCAAGGCAGATAAATAAGTTGGCTCCACACAGCCAGATGCAAAATTTATCTTTTCAACCTCATTTTGCTCCTCGTATCCTTCAGAAGATGAGCACTCAGATGACTCTAAACAATATTCATTATAAGAGTACTCATCCATGGTGCTTGATACATCATCATACACTGTCACTCCATTCCTGTAAAGCAGACAGTGACATTAGATTTAAACTAAATAAATGAGTATTTTCCATTTGCAAGAAAAATATATCCAATAGAAATGAGAAATCCACCTAAACTCTAAGAGGCAGTAAATTATGAGATGAGAATTTCAGAATCCTAAGTAGAATAGAACTTCTTATGAAAGAACTGCATCTCGCATAGTTTTCTGACCAAATTGTTCAGAGCATTTAAAAGAATTATGTAGGAAGTGGGGAGAACTTACACATGCTGGTTTCTTCTATAAGTTGGAGAGGACAAGTTTTCATCTGAAGTAGAAGATGCTAGAAGGTTCTGGTTCTTTTTAAGATTATTCAAAAGTTTCAGCGAAACACTTTGACAAGCAACCTGAAAACACGTGATTCATGCCAAAAGCATATTACAGAAAAGATATAATCTTTTGAAAGGAAGAAAACTGACTAAACTTTTTCCCAACATAATCCAAGTCCAGAAATTCTAAAAGACAAAATTTCTCCACCTGATTTCAAGGCAATGTTAAGCACAAATTCTGATGAATAACTAAATTCAGATAAATGAGGTAATACAAGTAAATAGAATAATAAAAAGATCGTTCAATAGTTGAGCCTGTCAAAGATTACTACTAAGTACTATTTATACCAAAAACCAACTTTGCAATCAAACAATCAGCCATGTCCTACATGTATACTCCAAATCATCAGTATATTGAAAAACGCCTGAGATAAAATATGGTCTATATAGGCAATTTCTAGGGTGACAAAAATGAGGGTGAAAATAACAGTGTCATTGTGAAACAGGATGACCCACATGAAAATTACCTGTTCACTAAAATCAAGTTTTATTAGAATGCTTTCAACCTTTTCCAGCAACTGATGGTAATAATTGGCTCTCATGTGAATCATTCTTTCTATAGTTCCCTTTCTAAATGAGAGTGGAATTTGAAACCATAGATGATCACTGGACAAACCAACCAACGAGGGGAGGATCTCTTCGTGAGCATCATAAGTACCAACATTATTCGATAGCTCCAGCAACTTCGTAATTACTTGAAGTTGCTGGCCAGTTCTACAAAGTGGGATAAGGCACTCTTCAAGAAAACATGGCAAAAGAGCTGCATCTCGAACCTGTGTAAGTTAAACCACATTGTTAGAGTTGAACATGATAAATAAAAAAGATATATATCTCAAGATAAACTCCAAAAGTGGAGCACAATGACTGTGATTACCCTAATGGTGGGCAAAGGTGATCCAGAGGAAATACCATTGTTATTTGAAGAATGCTCATTGATGCACTCCACAACAAATTCATGGTATGGGTCATTGACTGATCCATCAAAAATCCATGTCCTAATAAAGTCAGAATATGGTTCATATGATCGGATAAAGAGGAACTTCAGGGTGGCAAGATTTCCAGGATCAGCAATCTAACAAATTTAGACGAAATCATAAGTTCAAAAAACGTATAATTAATTTCTATATATATTGTATAACTAAACCATAATGGCTGGCAACTCACAAGCAGCAAGTGTTTAACAATAAGATGGGGTTAAAATTCATAATTGCATATAAGATAACAATTCTCCCAAACTTTTTAAGATCAACATAGCATCACACTTTATTACGTACTAGATGTCACAAACATATACTATTTTAGCAACAGACATGTAAATCTACTGTCTAAAACACTTGAACTGATTTGTACCCATTGCAGTCAATATCCAAGCTTTTGACCTTTTAAACAGGACAAGATCCTAGTACAACCTCCACGAAATCAGGAGTTGATGTGCATCCTAGATAGTATTAATAGAAACGGTCACCAATATTAGCAATATTCCAGGCTTTACATAGAGTATAAACAAAATTCACTGAATATGATATGTGAAGGTGCGGAAAAGCAAACATATAAAAAGCCAGTGCAAGATCAAGACAGGGAAAAGAATATAAAGATTCAGAATTTACAAGTAACTACTCATGTCCACATTAGGGAAAAACGAGATTCACACTGCACAACCTTCAGTTGGGCATACAGAAATGAGAGTAAAGCACCACTTCTTGGGAAGGTGCTGAACTCAATGTCTGCTTTAGTCTTCATGTATTCTAAAGATGACACGGGAAAATCAACAATTAGATGATTAACATTGCAGATATTTCCAAGTGCCTCAATCTGAGTACTTAACCCCATTGTATGAAGGTAAACCTCCAAGAGTGTAATTTCTGGATGCCCAATACAAGTAAGAGAACCTCCAACATTAGTTTTCAAATGACGCCTTAGTTTAACAGATGCAGATAAGGTATTAAGAGCTGATATATAACCATCCACAACCTTCCCAACAGAAATTGCAAAAGCCTGGTTAATCAAAGTGAGATTATTCTGAGGTAACTTTTCTCCATTGCATGAATTAGTGTTGGGGCTTCCCTCAAGCCCATTTATCCCAACAACATCGGGAGCCGTGAAGTACTTGACAAATCTATGAAGGATGAAGACTAAACAACCAAGATGGCCAATGGAAACCAGTAAGTTCCCTAAAGCAGTAGTACTTGAAGACCTAGCCCACAAATTTGGAATACGACATGAAGATCTGTCTGCAGAGCTGTAACAAAGTACAGCTGAGAGCTTCTCAATAGATATCAAAGCTGATTCAACACCATGAAGAGCATTCATTGCCAATCTCACCAGACTGGGTTCCTACAACATTGGATAAAGTTCAAAATGGCAATATATATATAAAGAAATTCATGAAATAAGCAAAAGATGTTTTTGTAGTAATTGCATTGGAAAAAAAAAAAGGAAAGAAATAAGGAGAATTTCAGAAACGTGTTAGAGTTGTTCTATTGCATTTGTCTCGTAATAGAAGGTCTACATCCCAAATCGATTCAGGTAATGGCAAGTTTGACATTAAACACATCAATAAGCTAGGAAGTCATCTGAGAGAACCAAAGAGCTTCAAATAAACTTTTCATTCTCCCTTAAAATACCGGACCGTTCCCATCCAAGTGAGAGCTTGATTGTTAACAAATCAGGCAGAAAACATGCAAAATGTTTCTTATAGATTCACATTCATCTTTCTGTTTCTAATTCCATAACAATCCGCCAAACTAGAACACCGCACTACTGAGAGACTACAGGTCACGCACATTCCAGGAGTACAACCCGGAATTCCCCAAAAAATCCTAGAATAAGTGTATAAACAAAGCCATTCAGGAGCACATCTAAGGTTAACTAGCTTACAGAAACAATCGAAGTAGAATATAGAGCAGGAGGAGAGTGAGAAGGAGATTTGGAAGACGCGCCGGCTAGGTAGGGCAAGGAGTCCCACGATCTGGGAGGAACCCATGGATCATCAAGCTTGAGCTTCTCCAACAGAGAATCGATTACAGAAGTCGACGAATCCACCGCCATGTTGATGCTATACTGTCGCCGGCTGGCGATAGCGAATTCCGGCGATCTCCAGCCGTGGAGTGAAGCCGAATTTCAAAAGAGGTTAAAAAACGAAAATTGAAATCCAGCGGATTCAGCGTTTATATTCCACTGGCTTCAGAGTCACTTAAAAACGTACTAGGATAAACAGGGCAATCGTAGAACACGACTTTTCAAAGAGAAAAAACGTCAAATGACATAGATTAAAGTGTTTTTTAGAGTTTGTTTATATATGTTGTCTCCGTTTATACAACCAATTTTTCACTCATTTGGCATTATTATTTTTAAAAATATATCATATCAAATTTATTTAATTTTTACAAAATATTAAATTAAATATTAATTTTTTTAGTTTTTTTTATAAATCTTTAAAATTTCAAAATTCTCCAAAAACTTATTTCTAAAGAAAATGTTGTCTTCGATTTTTATATGTGGATATATAACTCTTAAACACGAAAAATTTAATAATAAATACTCCATTCGTCCTATCTTTTAGATTTCCTTTAGATACTAGAAATTAAAATTAAAATAACTAAATAGTATAATTAAAATTAAAAAATTATAAATTATAAAATCATGATTAAAATGTATATTTATATTTCCTAAAAATGAAAGGACATATAAGATGGAATGAAAAAAAAAATAAAAATAGCGGACAAAAAAACAAGTGAAACTAATGGAGTAATAAACTTTGGTTATAAGCTTAAACTTGATTTTTATAGCATAATAAATAAATCTTTAAGTTAATACAAAAATGTGAGAAAAGTAAAATAGGCAAAAAATTAAAATGATTGTTCTAAAAAAATTTGTATATGATTGAATATGTCAAAATTGTTATTTGTTGTTTTGTATTTAAAGGCAATTGGTTAGGCAGTTGAAAACCGATTGTTTTCTATTATAAGATCTCGGGATTGGTTACATGCCTATATTATTTTGTTAAAAAATATTTAAAAATCGTCTGCTTAGGATTGGCCATCAATGTCAAATTCAAACTCGATTTCACCTACTCAAAAGTCCTTTCCACACTTTCTTTATCTGTTGGATCGGACTTTGGTAATTCAGTGGTTTTCGGCGAAATCATAGGCCAAATTTTTGTGTCAAACAATTTTCTCCCTTTGCAATTTCAAATACCTAAACCCTAATCGGTGTGTTGACGAGGAATGGCGAAATTTAGATAAGATAGTCTGAAATTGAATATTTTCTTTTTCGAGACCTGTATAAAAAAACAATAATGATAACTGTCACTACTTGCCCATAAATTTCAAATTTCATCTCAAGGTTTTGTTTGCACTCAAACTTCTTTCCATTTACCAAACTTCTTGGAAAAAAATTTTCCTTCAAAGTTTTTTGTTCTTAATATGTTTTCAGCACAATTGAAAATTCTAACTTGAATCCAATTATTTTTTTTTTTTGGTTTCTTAATCATGGCTTACAACGAATATGCATAGCTCTTCTTTCGATGGTTCGATGTCAATGTCACATCTTGTAGCATCGAGACACTGTACCCTTGTTATGCGCCCTTTCTTTGCAACGGCGAGTGAGGCGAAGGGGGTTGATGCTTTGATCAACAAAGAGTGGAACTTAATTATTAATGTTATTGGTTTTGACAATGATCACCTCAAAGATGATA
Organism: Andrographis paniculata; assembly: GCF_009805555.1. Classification (NCBI taxonomy): domain Eukaryota; kingdom Viridiplantae; phylum Streptophyta; class Magnoliopsida; order Lamiales; family Acanthaceae; genus Andrographis; species Andrographis paniculata. The sequence goes on along the minus strand of NW_026137595.1, from coordinate 3,454,707 downwards.
TTAAACCATTTTCTACCAACATAGCCGACTACCGAAAATGATATGAATGAGTAGCACACAAATTTGGAGAGCACTTAAAATGTTAAAGGATTGATAGAACAATCTTGTTTTCAACCCACTCGTTCCATATCTAGGAGGGAATATTGACCACGATGCCGTCCTTTTAGAATGTCTGAAAATAATATTTCTTTTGCTATCCAATGGACCTTTGAGCGCTACTCTGGTGGATGATGGTCGATCTCCCAATTGTGGGTGTAGATTCGGTACTTGGAGTAAATTCTGAAGGTCAATCTTTTCAGGACCATTCAGACTATTTGTTAAACAATAAGGTGATCGCTTAGAATAAAAACTTGGAGATGCACATGAAGTTAGGTGATGAGGAAGTTTCTGAAACAGAACATATTGTCTTTTTGCTTTATTGGCTCAATCTGTATATTACATGTTCTTTCTCAAAATGTTTTTTTTCACTCATTTATATGTATCCATTCATATAGCCTTAAGTTATTTGTTTTTATGAACTTTTTTTGAGCAATTTGTATGAATATCTCTAAAAAAAACAATTGAAAAATTTATCAAACAAATATATAGGATATTGTGTCATGAGGTCATATTTTGTAGAACTCTAGTTTTAGCTAGATTTTCCGTCTCAAATATATGTTTGTTATATATCAAAAATATCTTGTATGGTTGTTTGGGTATTTGAATTTTGAATGTAAATTTTAAATAATAAAAAATTAAATTTAAATAATTTCGATATGATATAAATACATATTGAAATGATATTCTAAATATTAAATTAATTTTAATATAATTAATATTTTTAAAGATAATAAAATAGGTGATTTAATATGATAAGAAAAAGATTATAAATTGTGAAAATCCTTCAAAAATCCGCTACCAAACATGCCCCTATATATGTATTTAGATACGTGTGTGAGTAAGATTGTATACTTTCAGTGTCTAAAATTTTTTGTTGTTATTTATGGAATCTTATGAATGTGGTTTTTTTTAAAAAAAAAGAAAAAAAAAAAACAAATGTTTCACTCATAAAAAAAAAAAAAAAAAATGAGTGCTTTTGTTTTGTTTTTTGTTTGTTTTTTTTTTTTTTTGGGGGGATGAATGTTTTTTTATATTATATTATAGAAATTTATGTTAATAGAATTAATAATTTTTTATGAATTGATAAAATATTTATTATGTATTGTGTATATTTATGTATATATTATATTTTTTTAATAATATTTATGATAGAAAATATTTTTTTTTTTTGTAAAGTAAACAAATTGATATATTTTTATTTTCAAATGTCATTATTTCTAATATATAGTTCAAAAGAATATATATTATCTTTCATAAAATATAAAAAAATAAACACACTAGTATTTTAATACTAATACTTTATAAATTTCATAACCAGTAATAAAAACTATAAAAAATCCTAAACAGTTTAAAATAATACTTATTTATAACCTAAGTTTGGAACCGAAACAAATAAATAAAAACTTTTAAATTAATAGATATTTTGATATTTTAAATAAAATAATAATAATATAATATAAAAATTTAATTTAATATTTCCTCTCTTACAATATATATACATTTATTTATTTATTTTGATTTTTTTTTAAAAAAAAATATTTAAATGGTACATAAATGTAATTATTTTATCCGTAAAACTTTTTTATTTTTATATACTTCCTCTGTCCCATAATAAAGTATCTATTTTTTCATTTTATCCATCACATAACAAACTATTAATTTTTTTTTAGTAAGAGTGTGTTTGTTTGGGGGTTTGGATTTTGAGTTGGGATTTGAATAGTAAAATATTTGAATTTGAATAGTTGTACGATGTGATATAAATAAATGTTGATGTTATGTTTTGAATGTAAAATTGATTTTTAGTATAATATAAAAAATGAAAAATAGGTGTTTGATTTGATGTTTTTTGGGGAAAAAAATTAGATGAATAGTAAGATTTTGCACAAATTTTACAAACGAACACACCCTAATTGTACTATCTACCTAACATTACAAATATCATTTCAACTTACAATATATTACACAAATGTCATTACCTTTATATTACACAATACTAATATTTAGTCTTTTCTACTTTATTTCTACTATATTTTAATATAATATTAATATTTAAAAAATTTCGTGCAAAAAGCAAATTGATATATAGTTATGGGACGGAGGGAGTATAATTTTTAATTTTAAAAAAAAAATGCTAATAATTGGAACCAACAAAAATCCACTTCCAAACTAATCCTAAGCTACAACCACATTCTATCGATTCAGGTGAACATATATAGCAATTTTATTTTTTAAAAAATAAAAAAAGAACATCACTGTGATTTACCGAATAAAAATAGAATATTCTTACGGATAAGCACGATAATTTTTTAAGTTTGGAAGAAAAAAAAAAGGAAATTGAAAATATCTTAATTAAAAGTAAACATGTCTTAATCAAATTACAGTGGAAAAGTCTTAGTTGCGATTTAATCACGTGCCTAAATACTGGGCTTAATCAAAGTCATTGTAATTTAGTGATTTTTTTATGTAATGATAATAAAAAAATGGGATAGTTATGTAATTGTTTATCATAATAAAATTATTATTTTGAAATAGATAAAAATAATACAACAGGTCTTTTTTTTTTAAAAAAAAAATATGGAGTTGAAATAATAAACTTTTAAAAAAATGCCGAAGAGAAACACACTTATTTTTTATTTTTTTAAATAATTAAAATTTGAGTATCTAATAAAATATTTTATAAATATAATTAATTAATATAATATTTTTTTAGAAAAATATCATCAAAGTCAAAACTTTGATGTAAACTGTAGAGAGAATTTTGAAAATTATACTCTCTTTTGTGGTTGAATTGAAGCATTTAATCAGTGGCATAATTATAAAGATAATGATATTTAATTAGTTAATAATAGTGAATTATGTATTTTTTATTTTTTATATAATTAATAATATTGGTAGTTTTAAAATAAATTTAATATATATTATTACAAAAATTAGAATATATATTTAAATATTTTACAAATTATATCGTAATAAAAAATATATACAAAATATAAATATCATTTTGTACATAATAAAATTTTATATAATACAAGTAAATAACAAAATTTATTTATTTATTTATAATTAATATAAAATAATTTTATAAAATTGTGGAATTTTTAACATAGATAAAAATATTTATTTTTTTTAAGAAAGATGCAAATAAAAGAAATTAGAATGGATCCTATGTGATGTAAATTGTTATATATTATGTAAATTTTACCAAAATAGAAAAATATTAATTGTTATGGGATAAATAAAAATAAAAAAAATATGTCAAGATGGAACATAATGAATATTTATTTATACATACAGGGTGTATTTGATTTTTATTTCAAATTAAAACTAAATTTAACATATACTATTTTTAATAAAAATAAACTATTTTATTTTACAAAATATTAAATTAAAATATTATTTAAACCTTCGGATTTGTTCTTTTTATATTTTTTACACAATTTTATATACGTCACATAAAAAATATATTTTCAAACTATTTTCACAAAATAAATACACCCGAAATATTGAATAAAAACTCAAATTTAAATAAAACAAAAACCTTTAAAGTATGTTTCTTTATATTTGAATTGAGATGGATTGTTGTGTGAAATATATATATATATATATATATATTGTCTAATTTTTTAGTAGTGTACTATCGCTTATTAAAGTGCACGATCAAATAATATTTTTTAGTTAAGGATCGGGGTATTTTTATTTTGTAAAATAATGTGAAAGGGATTTCTTTTGTATGAAGTATGACAAAATTGTGTAAATAATATAAAAATAATGAATATGTGTGATATATTAATATTTTTAAAAAATTGTTTATATATATTTTTGTTAAAAGAACATACTGTCAGTATGTTCGATCAATTTTTCTTACAATATTTTGTCCAAATAATTATTTAAAAAATCTATTTCAATATTACCTTACATATATTAAAAATTTAACTTAAATAATTTAAAATACTATCAAATCAATACACCTATTATCTTTCATATCATTATCTACTATAATTACAAAAGCAAAATCAAGTTTACATACTCAAAAGATTACAATTTTTTAAATTTATTTTAAAATTTAAATTCAATCTAAACGTAAACTAAATTATCATAAACTCTTTACAAAGAAAAGCACCCAATGTATTTTTGGGTATGGAAATTGAGTTATATTTTACATTAAAATAATTATTTAATTTGATGTAAACAAGTATTAATACTTTTTACATAAAATTTTTTACAAATAATAAAAATTTTGTAAAAAAATCAACAAGTAAACATAGAATTAGAGGATGTTTGGTTATGATTTTTTAATTTTGAGAATTTATACTATTTATTATTTTTTTAAAGAAAATTATATTAAATATTAATTTTATTACCTTCAAAATTAGTTTTATACTTAAAATATAGCAATGCACACATCAAACAACTATTTAAGGTTATATTATTGTTCGAAATTGAAATATCCAAACAAATGTCAAATTAAATACTTACTTTTCATTTATTATATAATATTAAAATTTATTTTTTATTCAAGATATCACTTCAAATATATTTATATCACATCAAACAATTATTTCAATTCAAAATTTTATTAATCAAAACCAAAACTTTAAAAGTAAACACACACTTTTCTTTTAATTTTTGTTCAAATAATGAATTGTTAATAGTTTGTTTACCCAAAAAAAAAAAAAAAAATTATTCTATTACAAAAGTCAATATTCAACATAAAATATTACTTTTATTATTGACACAATACTCAATACTTTTTTTTTTTTTTTTGGGGAGCATATGAATTATATTGTCCATAAATACTATTACATCATGCACTTCTACAATGATTGAACCCAAAGCTAATTATAGCTAATAACTAAAATAAAGAGCACTACATCTATTAACCAAAATCTCTAGCATTATACCAACATCAATTTCCACCATCACATTTGACTAAATAACACCTTACAGACAACCAATCTGTGCAAAAAAGGCATACATTAAGGTCACAACTTACCTTCTTAGTCAGTAGACCTCCACCAAGGAAATCATCGTGAATCATAACAACCAACACTCTGAGATATGTCTAAATCTTAGATCATTGTGCGATTTCGCATACGAAATTGACATAGTTCATAGGACAGTCATTGTATATGTTGTTCCTTCACAGCAGAAGTGAACATGTAAAGTCTATAGCCACGCTAAAAGGTCTGTATTACATTAGGAACCTCTCTTTGCTAAGCTGTCAGCCAAGAAGTTACGCTCGCGTACAATATGACAAATCGTAGTTCTATTAGAATGACTGATAAAATTTAAGAATTTCTTGTACCTCCCAATCAAGTCGCCAAGGATACCCACACTTATTGTTAATCCAGGAAATCACTGTAGTTGAATTGCTCTCTATGATAGTTTGTGGGATAAGAAAGCCAATCGATCGCTGAAATATTTGTAAAATATATATTTTATGCTTCAAGCTTCACAGTATTAGAGTCCGCTACCCCAATGTATTTTGAGAGTATATGGATTATGTGGCCCTTATCGTCACATACCACAGAGCCAATACTCGTATCTCCAGGTTTTCCTTAAGCGGATCCGTCAATTTTAATCTTCCACATACCAGTTGCTAGCGGAACCCAAGAAACATCTCGACGAATCAAACCTTCATTACTTTTTGGTTGAATATGGATCTGAGCAAGATAATCACTAATGAGCAAAATGTTGAACGTTTCCCACGGGTATTTCGCATGGGTCCATTTCCACATATTTCATCTAATCCTATGGATCAATCCATGTCCTGTAACTGATTTACCTTGGAAGATCAGTTCATTCCGGGATTGCCAGAGACACCAGATGATCGAAAATAGAGTTGCCTCCCAAATAATATTTTTGGATTTACATCGAATGAGGACTCTCGATTGATGGAATAGTTCCATCACACTCATAGGAGACATCAAATGTATACCGAACCATCCAATTATTTCACTCCATATCTGAGATGTTAGATCACAGAAGAGAAATACATAGTCAATTGTCTCCATAGCCATACCACAGAACGGACAACACGCCTCTTGTGAATCCAGAATATGGCACATATATAATTCTGCTTGAACCGGGATACCTCTTTTAATTACTCTCCATATAAGACACTGAGATTTCGGGGATGCCAAATTGCTCTCGATCCATTTCAGATTCTATGCACTATTTTGAGCCCAAGAAAGTGCATATATGCTTACTTTAACTGTGTATCTGCCGCCTATTGATTCAGTCTAGACAACCTTATCAATCGCATTTTGATAAGGGGTGCAACTATTTAGATATTGAATAAATACATTCCACATCTCAATCTCCCAATCAAATAAATTTATGCGGAGTTGAATATTCCGAATCCAAACATTTCCCCCCCAATCTCTATAAGAAACGACAATATATGATTTATTACAGTAGAGCACATACATTCTCGGGAAGAGGAACTTGAGGTCTGAGTCCCCCAGCCAAATATCTTCCCAAAATTTGGTCATAGCTCTATCCCCTAACAAGATCTTGGCCCTCGCCTCTGGATTGATAAGGCTTTCAAAGTTTGCCCAACTATTTTTTATTCTTCCCCAACTTGAATTACTTAGTTTCCCATGACTAGATGTAGGAATTAAAGATGAATGAGTCACTCCCTTTCCGGTGTCAAGACCCTCAATAAGAAGCTTCCAGAGATTCCCTGGTTCTTGGAATCGCCACTTCCATTTGTAGAGTGATGCAAGATTGACATGGATGATGTTACCCATTCTGAGGCCTCTCATCTCCCATAGCGCCTACAGTTCCTTCCACATAATAAGTCTTAGTTTATTTTTCCCCTCTTCGTCCCCCAGAAGAATTTATGAAACATCATCTCTATCTTGTTTGATATCTTTACAGGAATACAAACAATTGATAGAAAGTATGACGGCATTGCTTGACATACAACCTGAATTAAACGGGCCCGCCCTGCCTGAGAAAGTCTTTTTTGTTTCTAGTGACTGAGAAGACCTTGCAGTTTTTCTAAGATCGGCTTCCATACCTCTTTGTCATTGCACCTTCCTCCAATTGGAATTCCAAGATATTTACAAGACTAAGCGCTATCCTAACAACCAAAAATCTCAATAGCTCTTGTCATCATTTGATCATCCACATTCACTCCATAAATATTACTTTTGTTGTAATTAATTTTAAGCCCAATGCAAATGCAAAAATCCAAATGATTCTCTTCAGGACCCATAAATTTTCCTCTATTCCTTCTACGAAGAAGATTATGTCATTTGCATATTGAATATGACTTATCGTCACTCCCCCAGAACCCACCTTCATATCTTTGAGTTTTCCAATATCAATTGCTAGGGAAATAAGGGCATTAAGAACTTCAGCCACCAAGAGAAAAAGGTACGGAACCAAAGGATCACCTTATCTAACCCCTCTGCGGATTAGGAAGAAGTCTGTTGGTGAACCATTGATCAACATTGCTGCCGAGGCTGACTGTAGGCGCATCATCATCCACATTCTTCATTTCTCACCAAATTTCATAGCCTCGAGCACATTATCAAGTGCTTTCCATGAGACACAGTCGTATGCTTTGGCAATATCAACCTTTATGACAAAACCATTTAGCTCCGATCTTCTTGCTGCTTAAATAGTTTCCAATGCTATCAAAATGGCATCGAGAATTTGTCTTCCTTTGATGAATGCCCATTGTTGATCGCCAATGATATCATGGCTAACCTCTTTAACCCGAAGGCTAAGCAATTTTGTGAAAATTTTATATGCACACCCGATAAGTGTGATCGGTCGATAATCTTCAAATTTATTGGGCTCTCTTTTTTGGAAATTACGGTGATAAAAGTTGCGCCAAAACCTGGTGGAATTTTGAAGATTGTTTACCATCAGTGTTACACCATTCACCACCTTATCCCAAAATCTCTTGATGAAGTTGAAATTAAAGCCGTCTGGATCGGAAGCCTTATCACCGGGACAAGTCTTAACTGCTTTCCAAATCTCCTTAGCATAAATGGGTCTATCGAGCCTATCTTGTTGTTCTTGGGAGAGTACTCCTACACCAAGATTGCTCACTTTTGGCCATATACCGGATTTAACCTTAAAGTCAAAACACAATTCTCTTTATATAACAAAAAATAATACATAAAAAAAAAAAAATTCAAATCAAAACACTATACAAACCAACCTATATATTCTTTCACTTTGGTAACAATGAATTCATGGTGCTATATAGAAGGTTAGGGTTTGTTTAGTAAAATTATTTGAATTATTTTATTTTATTTTTTATATGAGGTATATCGAGTTTGTTTTTTATTTTTTTGCAATTTTTTTAACATATATTCTCAAAAAAATTAATATACTACACATACTAATTATTTTTATATTATCTGTGCTATTACTAAAATTAATTAATTATTTTGATTTTAATTATATAATTACTTATCTTATATAACATAATACTGCTGATGGGGGAGTATTATTCTTTAGAAAGTAAAAAAAATAAAAAATTAATTTTGATATTTTTATATACTATTTGATAAAAAGTGTCAAAATTAAAAATGTTCAATTTTTTTTTTTTCATCATTTCATTTAATTTGGTTTTTTAAAAATAATTATATATTTTAATTATTATTTTTACTAATATATTTTTAAAATTATTTATTAATTATATATATTTTTTATTATTTATTAATTATATATTTTTTTAAAATTCAGTATCTACAATAAGTAGTGAATAATTTAAACGAGAGGGATGAAATATTTAAATTCGGTTCCGTATTTAATACGAGTATTCAATCTGGTTTTAGCCCAGAATTTACTGACGCTTCCTTCCCCTGAAATGAATCTGTATCTGTATGTGGCCCCTCAAATGGTAAATCCGTTCACACGCTGTTAATTAATGAACAATTTCATCTCCCCTCCCTTTCCCATTTACCACACTGCCGACACTTTTCACCTCCCCTTCCATTTTTCACACGAATTGGGATCGTAATAATTCTTTTAACTGTTTCTGTTGATCTTCAGCGTCGCCTTCCTTATATATAGTATTTTATATATAATACATATACATATTATACATATATATATATATGTGCGTGCAGTCGTACAGAGACGGGTCTGCGATCGAATTCTCTTTCCCGGTTACAGCATAATCCTCCCTGTCTTCCTGAAAAAATTCTGCAAGGGAGGGAGAGGACTTGCAGAGATTTCAATTGGAGGTAAAGTCAACTAAGAGAAAATTTCATGAGCTCTCCATGTCGCTGGCGCTATTTTGTTGTTGATTGTTCTTAATTAGAGTTGGGAAGCGCTCGAGCTTTGATTTTAATTTTCTAGGGTTTCGGTAGGTGTTGATTTTGGAGCTTTTAATTTGATCCTTTGATTGGGAATACGCTGATTTCGTTCATCTGATTTAGGATTTTTCCTTTTTGTTTTTTTGGTTTCCCCTGCGTGTGAATCTCTCCATAGCCTGTTAGATCTGATCTTCTTCCATGATGGCTTATGTTATTGCGACAGATGTGAGGATCTAATTAAGTGCTGCAACTGAAAGGGCTTCTTTTGGTTCTCACCTTTTTTTTCAGTTGAAGTTCATGTGCTTGCTGTGATATTTATGTGTTTCTCTTATCTCTGATGGTGTATATATAAATATATATACATGTTCTGATTTTGGTCCATTTCTGTTCATACAATCCTTGCAGGCTGAAACATTAGCCATTTGCGTGATCCGGTAATAATCGGACCTTCTTGTTGGAAGTTAATTTTGTAGTTCCTGTAGCTCCGGCGAGATGATGATGTTTGAGGATATGGGGTTTTGTAACGATTTCGATTTCTTCGCCACCGGTGCTCCGATGAAGGAAGTAGACGTCTGTCCTTCTCTACAGATGGCTGAGGCAGATCCGGTGGTGGAGGACGATTACACTGATGAGGAGATCGACGTCGATGAGCTGGAAAGGAGGATGTGGCGGGACAAGATGCGTCTGAAAAGGCTCAAGGAGATGAGCAAGGGAAGAGAAGGCGGCGTCATGGATGCTGCGAAGCATCGGCAGTCGCAGGAGCAGGCGAGGAGGAAGAAGATGTCGAGGGCGCAGGACGGGATCCTCAAGTACATGTTGAAGATGATGGAAGTGTGCAAGGCTCAAGGATTCGTATATGGGATCATCCCGGAGAAAGGCAAGCCGGTGAGCGGCGCATCCGACAATCTCCGCGAGTGGTGGAAGGACAAGGTCCGATTCGATCGTAATGGCCCGGCCGCCATATCCAAGTACCAAGTCGAGAACGGAATCCCGGGGCCGAACGAGGGGTCGACCCCCGTCGGCCCTACGCCGCACACCCTGCAGGAGCTGCAAGACACCACTCTCGGCTCGCTTCTGTCCGCCCTTATGCAGCACTGCGATCCGCCGCAGCGGCGCTTCCCGTTGGAGAAAGGCGTCCCGCCGCCGTGGTGGCCGACGGGAAAGGAAGAGTGGTGGCATCAGCTCGGCCTTCAGAAGGAGCACGGCCAAGGGCCGCCACCGTATAAGAAGCCTCACGATCTCAAGAAGGCGTGGAAGGTCGGGGTGCTAACCGCCGTCATCAAGCACATGTCGCCGGACATTGCCAAAATCCGGAAGCTCGTCCGGCAGTCGAAGTGTCTGCAGGACAAAATGACTGCTAAGGAAAGCGCGACGTGGCTCGCCATCATCAACCAGGAGGAAGCCTTGGCTCGGGAGCTTTACCCCGACCGGTGCCCGCCACTGTTGTCGTCCGGTGTCAGCGGATCACCCGCGATGAACGATGGCAGCGAGTATGACGTCGATGTGTGCGACAACGAGTCGAGCTTTGATGTTCACGAGCAAAAGCCTAATGCCCTCGGTCTCCTCAACATCGGGATGGAAAGTTTCCAGCAGCCTCCCCCCGGAATCAAAGACGAATTCGTCGCCAATTTAGACTTCTCCCGGAAAAGGAAGGCGGGCAACGAGATCAACATGATGATGGACCATAAGATGTACACGTGCGAGTTTCCTCACTGCCCTTATGGCGAACTTCACCGCGGCTTTCAGGATCGAGCTTCCCGGGACAATCATCAGCTCTCTTGCCCGTACAAGTGCGCTCCCGGATATAGGACGTTAAACAACGAAGTCAAGCCGCTTGTCTTCCCCCAGGCATCTGTGCCGAATCCTACACCTCCATTCGATCTGTCGAGGCTCGGTGTTCCCGAAGACGGGCAAAGAATGATCAACGATCTCATGTCCTTCTACGACAACAGTATCCATGGGACGAACAAAACAGTCTCCAATGCAGCAGCGAAGGAGCAGGAGGGCTGTGTCCACGTCCACGGTCAGGGAATATCGTTCGATGGCGCGTACAATCCATCGGATCAGTTCTACCTCAACACCAGCAAAGTTGTGAATTCTTCTTTCAACCACAACCCGGTGGCGGCCGAGAGCTTCCAACTAATGTTCGGAGGTTCTCCGTTCAATATACAGCCGCAGCGGCCAGGCGATTACGCGGATAGCCTGGCGAAGCAGCAGGACGTCGGCATTTGGTACTGAACTAAATGGGTAGAATGAGTCCAACTCCAAATGTCGAGGGATTACAACTACACAAAGAGAGGTGTTGCAAGTTCAACTGTTCATGTCCTGATCAGGTGGATTCTTTTTCACCCAATTGTGATTATCGGTTGGTTCATTGTTCTTGTTTTCCCCAGTCAATATAGTCTTATTATAAAATAATAATAAGTTTGAGATTATTACAAATATGGATAAAGGCATAGGTGTAGATGCAGACAGGAAGGTAAGAGAAGAGTGATGATTGTAATAAAGAAAGAGGAAAGAAACAAGTGGGATGGTAATGGTCTGGTCTGGTGTGGTATGGTCCTCCTTCAGACAACTTAACATGTGTAGTAGGGAAAGATCTAAGATGATGATGGATGGATGTTGCATAAATTAGTAGGATTATTAGTTTTCATTTTTGAAATTTGAGAGAATTATCTTTTAGTGGGTGGGGTGGGGTGGGGTTTGATAAGTCCATTATGTAATGTAATGTAATGTATTTGCAATTTGGTGTCCAGATAGATATATTATTGTCCAACCTGGGTTGGCTGGCTGGCTGGCTGGCTGTATTTTGTTGACTAAAGGTTCTTTGTTTCTGTGTCATAGTCGTAGATCTCCACCGTTGAATGGTGAAACATCAACGGTGTGGATGTGGATGTGGACGGGGGAATTAGGATATTATTGGATATCCCCCCCCCACCTTAATCTTGTCAAATATGTATATTTATTTATTTATTTATTTTTAATTGTGTTTGGAGGCTTCTCATCTCAAGACGACTCCCGAATCACTATTCATACTTTTTTTTCTTTGTTCAATTTATGTTTACTAATTTGATACTATTTATTTTTAAAAAAACATCATATCAAATAAATTTTTTATTTCATAAAACATCAAATCAAATACTAATTATTTACTTTCAAATCTCCAAAAATCTCGTAACTAAACAAATCCTAGTCTCCTGTCATTTTTGTTTCTCGTTTCCTTCAACTTCACTTCAGCCGCCCCTCCACAATTATATATATAATTATTACATAAAAATATAGCACTAATTTACTTATCAAATTAAAATTTCAATACAGATGTTAATTTTGAACAAGCAACTGCGGGTGTTGCCTGGATGTATTATTTTATTTTATATTATTTATTTTAACCTCCTGCGCTATTATTATTATTATTATTATTTGTGTTTTAATAATATTAATACTCCATTATTTTTTTAAAAAAATAGTTGGAATTAATTTTTTAATAAATAAAAAGCTTCAAACTATTTTAGTTTAATTTTATTTTATTACAAAAAAGGATAGAAAAGTGACAAAAGTATTTAGTTGGGAGAGAAACATGAAGAATTATTACAACGTGGGGCTCTCCACGTGCACCGCAGTATGGGTTTTGTACAAAAGCTAATTTGTTTTTATTATGGTCATAAGGTCATTGCATTTTCTACACCAATTTCTCTCTCTCTCTCTCTCTCTCTCTCTCTCTCTCTATATATATATATATATATACATATATATATTTATAATTTTTTTAATAAAAATTAAATAGGTATTGGTTTAATTATAAAATTAAAAGGGGTTTGGGTTTGGATGTGTGATGGAATAATAAATAACAAATGGAGTTGAGTTGACTGGCACTAAAAAATACTGTTAGTATGTAAAAAAGTGAGCAAAATAGTGTTGTTTCCAATCAAATAAGGCCACATCCACATCGAAAATGGGAGCACCTCAAATCAATATAACAGACACTGTTTGACCTAACAATTAATTGGCTGGCTGGCAGCCCAACTGTCATTTATTTTATATCAATGTATATATATATATATTGGTGTTTTAATTCAATCAAAATGGAGAAATAGTTGTGGCTTCAATTAAAAATTTCTGATCCTCATTTTAATTTTTTATTTTTAAAACAATTCCATTTGTCAATAATAAAATTAAGTAATCGTTTCATCTCAACTCAATATATTTTCTTTTGTTAACTTAGAAATATTTATTTTTAATTATAATAAAAATAATTATATCTAAATATCTATAATTTTTATAAAAAAAATTCATCTTTTTTTTTTTGTATTCTCAAAAGCAAAAATATTAAAACTATTTTATATACTTTCACTAGTCAATAAAATGTTGTTATTTGTTAATCTACTAAAAAAATAAAAGAATACTGAACTCAAGAAGTAGAGCCGTCAAAATGGGTTGAGTCCGTCGGGTTGGCCCGCCTCATCTTACTTTTTAGGAGGATTGAGTTGTGATTTTTTAAGCCCGTTAAAATGCGGGCCTAAACGGGCCAACCCCCACATGAGTCGTGGGTTGAGAATGGGTTAGCCCGCGGGCCAAATAAATATAATAATTAACTAAATATATATATATTATTTTTTACTGTGATATTAAAAAATTATAATAAAAGTAATCAAATATTAATATCAGAATATATTTTAATTTTATATAAATTACAAATATATCATTATAAATACAATTAATTTATAAATAACGTACAAAGAGAAAAAAAAATCAAAATCATTTTGTATATTTTATTTAATAAATAACATATTATTATTTTTAATCTACTAAAAGGATATATTTTCAGTTAAGACGAATAAAATTAGTTTAAATAAATTACTCAATATTATCTAAATGTTGCTTTTATTTTCTAACTATGTTATCAATATCACTCTTATTTATTTCGATTTTTCATCATTTGTTTTGTTCGTCTTCCATTTTATTGTTTTATAACATTTTTTTTATTCTAAAATCTACATATTCATAAAATTAATTATGATTTATTTGGAAAATATTTCTTATTATTAATTTTTCTATAATATTTATTATTTAAATTCTATAATAAAACTTTCTCTTTTTTTTAACTATTTTTAAATATTAATTACGAAAATATTTATAATATTAATATTTTTAAAAAGTCCGTGAGCTAGCCCGCTTAGTTCGCCACCCGTCGGTGGGTTGGGTTGGATTGATGAAATTTTGATCCGGCCTGCTGCAGGTTGACTCGCAAACAACCCGCTTATTTGCGGGTTATGGTGGGTTGTAGGTCAATCCGCCCCGCTAATCCGTTTTGACAGGTCTATAAAGAAGTGTAATACTCCTTCCGTTCTATTGGAAGTGTGACATTTGCTTTTTGCACGTAGATTTTTGAATATTAGTATTATATTGGATTGTAGTAAAAAAGACAAAAAATACCCGTGTAATATAAAAGTAATGACATTTGTGTAATATATTGTAAATTGAAAGAGTATTTATTATGTTAGGTAAGTAGTACAATTACTAAATTAAGAAATTGTAACCTTATTTTGGAATGAACGAAAATAAAAAATAGTAGCCTTTGAATTAGACGGAGGGAGTATAATGGTAACGATGATCCTCATATGGAAAAGGGTCGGGTAAAGTTATTATAAAAGATCCGATCCAAACATATCGTTTGATTTGGAACCCGATAAGAAATGACATACTTGAATATACCTAAATTGGATTTAAGGTAAATTCGATACGAAATGACATACTTGAATACTTATGCAATTCTTCATAGCTTCGACCCGAACTTGGCTTGACCAATACAAAAAATTATACTTCTTTTTTTTATAAAAGTTATAATAAAATCCTTGCAAATAAATAATCAACTAAACAAAAATATTTTTAATATAATTATGTTGATTATATTATTATATTAATTGGGTCAAATCCAAACCTAGGTCTACCATTGGATTCTAAACCTAACCAACACTCAGAAAATATTATGTATTATTCGATCAAATACCCGAATAATTAGATTCGACCTCGATTAAATGGGTTGAGTTCTCAGTATCAAGTTTACCTAGATCATTGCCATTCCCATTGCAGGTGGAACAAATTTTTATATATATCCGCAGCCGTTACCCGAAAGTACGCCCTGGGTAAACGACCGAACCTAATACCCTGCAAATCAGGCCCGACAGGAAAGTCACACTAGGCGAACCATGTGTGGCAGGTGATCACAAGTCCAACCCCTACACCACGAGACCATCTATATGTTGTTTGAAATATATTTATGTGGTTAATTTGATATTAAATCAGTTAGTTGTTTTTTCATTATATTTATTAATAATAAATAAATAAAATATGATTGGATTTGTTTATTTGTGAGCTTTTTCAAATTATTTATTTATACTACATAGCAGTATTTTTTTTATCTTTTAAATAGATTATATAATTAATTTACTTGAATATCATTTTGAAAAATTTAATAAATTATGACTCTATTTATATAAATATATTTTTTTAACATTATTTATTAAAAATAATATTTTTAAAAAATATTACTTAAAAAATATATATATATTTTCACAAAATATCATAAATATCAAACCTATATATAATTATTTTCTCTATATTTTTGTTATATAATGTATACATATAACATATTACATCAAAAGTTCAGTTCACTCCAAAAATATTAAAATATAAAATAAAACCAAACACACAACATAAAAATCCAAAACACCAAAAATAAATAAATTTTGCCATTATCCATATGATTTCTAAAAATACCCCAACACAAAACAAACACACCCAAAAATGCATGCAATTGCCCATACCTTTAATTTCTAATAAAAACTTTATGGTCGATTTACTTGTATTTTTAATTACATTATATTTTTAATGTGAAGAATTTATTGACAAAAATACTACTCTTAGTTTAATATAAAATGTAATGATATTGTTTATTTTTGTTTAAAGACCATATTTACTAAATTTAAATTTTAATAGTCCGTAATGGACTCGTGATCGTAAGAACATGAGTTCAAATTGATTATAGATTCAAACTCTCGATCTCTTCAGGTTTTGCTTATCAATTACTACACATAATTCACCTTGTGTGATTTACTTACCGGGCATAAACAATTTAAAATAATAAAAGGATTCATTAATAGCATACTAAGAAAGTATTACATATTAAAATATGTATTTATACTTATTATTATTTTTAAAAAAACATACTAAAATTTTATTTTATTTAAAATGTCAGAATTAACATACTCCCTCCGTCCCATAAAAAGATATCCATTTACTTTTTGCGTGTTGATATTTGAATATTAATTATTATATCAAATCGTATTACAAATAAAGAAAAAATAACAAAATACTTCTATTGGTGTCTTATAATA
This sequence comes from Andrographis paniculata, assembly GCF_009805555.1. Lineage (NCBI taxonomy): Eukaryota > Viridiplantae > Streptophyta > Magnoliopsida > Lamiales > Acanthaceae > Andrographis > Andrographis paniculata. Next base: position 3,437,930 of record NW_026137595.1, on the reverse strand, counting down.
CTAATATAATGACATTTGTATAAAAAATTATACAAATATAAGAATATTTTCAATATTAAGTACAATGACGCAAAATAAAAATAAATACTTTGTTATGAGATGGAGGAGTATAATTTTTATTACTATTCTCACTAAAGCAAACTTTACATTATCAATAATAATAATAATAATAATAATAATAAGAGGACCGGGTGGAATGGACCGACACACAGTGCCACCTCGAAGGAACATTAATCTTATTACATGGCGCGCGCACATACCCGCATGTGTGTGTGTGTGCATGCACCTAGGCACACTTTGATATAATAATCCAATAATTGTAGCAAGAGCTATACAAAAAAAAGTAAACACCAATAATAAAAACTTTCACATTTACTTTAATATAATTTAATTTAATTTTCAATTAATGGTAATCATTATATATATATATTGTTAATTAATTAAATATTATTGTTGATTAAGATTGGCATGCAACAGGACAGATGGGTGTGTACGAAACCCTGGCCTGTCTCACATGAAGTGGACATCTCTAATCACACTTATTACATTAATTAAGTGGATAATATTATCTCTATTTATTTAATCGAATTTTATTAATTTAATTGTTTATTTTAAAGTTGTAGTGACGTGCCTAATTATTCTGATTATTTATTGTCTAGTGGTGTATTAAGAATGTAATTGGCACGTTTACATGCATGTGACTTAACGATTTATTATTATTATTATTATTATTATTATTATTAGTATAAATATTACTCCTCCTGTTGATTAAATCTAAATTTATAGAATTTCTTTTTGTTTGTCTGAATTAGTATAATTTTCGTTACGATTAGGTTGCTGATTTGGTCAAATTAATATTGTGCTGATTTTGATCAAGTTAGCAAACTAACTTGAAGTAATTAGCAAATCATCACAAACATATAATAAATACCAAATTAGTATATTAATATAAAATAATTAGCAAATCATCACAAAATATATAACATATCTTGTATCATATAGAAATATGTATTGTGTACGTAATATTTTTGTACTGAAATCAATATATATTATGTTATATGCTATTATATAATATGCTATGCTATATATTGTATTAATATTTATTGGTTAGGTTATATATTGTGTTGTATTATAATTTTTTTAGAATGTGTTTGTTTCAAGGATTTTGGAAGATTTCTACTATTCACACAAATTTTTTCTAAAAAAATATCAAATCAGATATCTAAGTTTTATTTTTTTTTTATAGTATACTAAAATTTAATTTTACATTCAAAATATCACATTAATACTTATTTATATCACTTCATAGAACTATTCCAATCCAAATTTTTTACTATTCAAATTTCAACCCAAAATTCAAACCTCCAAACAAACACACCGTACTCTAATGATAAAATCAGAATTATACTTTGCAACATGTAATTCTATAATTTTCTATTAAATATTTTTATAGTATATTATATTAATATGTGTTACTTTCATTATAAATATTTGCTGATTGAATCAACATATATTGTGTTAAAATCAAAATTATATTTTATTAAGTTATCAAAACAAATTTTTATTTATAGCAAAAAGTTTATTACACAAGACTTAATTTTAGAGCCGGTCCAAATTTTTGTCAAGACTCGGGGTGAAGCGAAAATAAGGGCTCTTACTGCAGTCGTACAGACAAATCAGAAAAGACCAAAGAACAATAATAAAAGAAATTAGAAGTTGAAATTATTATTACAATTTATGAAATTAAAATATTAAATTTTGGAATCAAAATATAAAATTTCAAAATAAAATTGATTACATTTTAAAATAGCGTCAGAAAATTAAATTGCAAATTGAAAATAAGAGTGGGTTATCATTTCTTCTTCCTTAGTTGTAATTGGTCTTCACAATCGATAATTTTACAAAATAATATTGAAAATTGTATTTTAGATATAACAATACTTTAATTACTACATAAATTACAACATTGTTTCTTTTTATAATTAATTTTAAAATGATAGTAATTTGTAGTCGGAGTCTTGGATGTGTATGATGTATTTGTTTTTATATTAAGGTAAACTGAGTTCGAACGATTTTGCTTCCGTAATTAATCGAAGTTTTCTTTAAGTTTTGTTCAATATTGACGTGATTTGTGAGAATATTGGTTACTCGATCTTAGTATTAAAAATAACAACATGCATATATCTTCCATGGGTGGATCTCTAGTCAGGTTTAGGGGTGAGCAAAATATCCGAAATTTGAAAATTTGATCCAAATCAAATTGAAATTTGAATTGAATTTTTGATAATTTTTGAATTTTCGGATCAGATCAATATACTTAAAATCCGAACTAATCCGAAATCCAAAATATAACATTTTAATATATTTTTTTAATTATATATATATTTAATGTTTTATTAGAAAATATTGTATTATTAATATAAAAAAACTCAAAACTATTAATTATATTTTAAAATATTTAATTTTTATATATTATATATTTAATATTATAAAATAATAATAAAATATAAAAGAAATTTACAAATTAGAAAAATAATTTAAAATATTTAGAATTTCGGAATTTTCGATTCGGTACAAATTTTTTAGTTCGAATTTCGGTTATTTCGGTTCGGTTCGGATTGATTTTTTCAAAAATTTCAGATTTCGGATCGGTTCGAATTTGGCAAAATCCAAACTGAAAATTCGAATGCTCACCTCTAGTCCGGTCCAAGGACAACTCTGCTTAATTTATATCTTTCAATATTATACTTATCATATATATATATATATTTGACAAGACATTTTAATTCGTACACTTTTATAATTTTGACGTTTTTTTTAAATAATAAGTTTGGATAATTAATAAAAATTGTTAGAATAACAAATAATCTAAAAAAATTCAGATTTTTTAGAATATTAAATAAAAAACTTATGAATAAAATTAGGGTTCGTATATCTAGATATATGTTAGAAATAATTCTTAAATCAAATATGTTAGCGGAAGCGAATACAATAATTAAACAAACCTTCAGCCATATTGCTAAAATTAAATTTGTGGTTCTGATATTCTTCTTCAAGTAATCAGTAGGTTAAAATCCTGTGAAGATGTTGTCAGATCCTGGAACCCCTAGGAAGATGTCGCTGAACCTTAGAACCCTAAGAAGATGTTGTCAAACTCTGAAATCCTGGAACGATGTAGCAAAACCCTTGCTCCCATATAGCGACGGTGTATTTTGATTTTCTGATAGTATGTTTAGTAACCCGTATGTGAGAATATTTATAATTAAAAGAAAAATCGTCCATCACGATTTTTCTGTCACTTTTCACGTATATTTTTAATATGATGGACTTAATAGGAGAAAAGTGTGGGCTACAATTTAGGTTAGTTTAATGAGATAAAATAATCCAAAATAATCAAATTGATATATATGAATTAAATATCAAAATTAAATATGATTAAGTAATTAATTAATTAAACTAACATTCTCTCACTTGACCCACTCAAACCATCACAAACATAACGAGAACCTTTACATGCGAATCATGGCGGCAAGTTTTCTAGAAATGAATGTTACCTTCAATGTATCACGATATGTCAAGCATCTTAAACTAAATTCACAACTCAATGAATAAATCCTATATTTATTCGGTTAAACTTAAGCGAGTTTTCTCAATAATAAACAAATATGTGCACAATAACGCGATAAAACACTAAACTGAATAAGAGCCTCAAATAACAATATGCGCAAATAAATTACATTGTAGAACCAAGTCTCATACTTGCGACGTGATCCCTGAAATTCTTTAGTGTCATACCTTTAGTCAAGGGATCAACAACCATCAACTCTGTACTAACATATTCAATGACCACTTTATTTTTCTTGACACGTTCTCTTAAGGCTAAATACTTGATGTCGATGTGCTTACTTCGACTCCCACTTTTATTGTTTTTAGCCATAAACACCGCAATAGAGTTGTCACAATACAACTTGATCGGTCTAGAAATAGAGTCAACGACTCTAAGCTCGGACATGAAACTCCTTCAACCATACACCATGCAAGCTAGCCTTGAAACATGAAACAAATTTAGCCTCCACAGTGGTAGTAGCAATGATAGACTGCTTCGCACTTCTCCAAGAGATAGCTCCAACAGCAAACATGAACACATAACCTGATGTGGATTTCTGAGCGTCAATGCGGCCAGCGTAGTCCGAATCGGAGTAGCCAATCACTTCCAAGACATCAATTTGTTTATACATGAGCATGAAATCCTACGTACCTTGAAGGTACCTCATCACTTCCTTTGCAGCTTTTCAGTGGTTAACACCTGGATTACTCTGATATCTCCTAAATACTCCAACAACATATGCTATGTCAGACATGGTGTAAACCTGAGCGTACATAAGACTTCCGACTGCTGAAGCATAAATGATATCTCTCATATGTTCTCTTTCAAAGTCATTTTTTCGGACACTGACTCAAATCGAGTCTGTCATCCTTCACAAAGGGAGCTACACTCGGTGAACAATATTTCATATTAAATCTTTCTAGAACTTTCTTGATATAGGTTTCTTGAGACAAACCCAAAATGTCTCGATTTCTATATTTATGGATCTTAATGTCAATGACATAAGATGCCTCTCTCATATCTTTCATATCAAAGTTCTTTGAGAGAAATTGTTTCACCTTATATAACATCTTTTTATCATTAGTCGCAAGCAAAATAACATCTGTGTACAACACAATGAAGCAAATACAATTCCCACTAATCTTCTAGTATACACAGTAATCCATGACGTTTTTTTCAAAGCCGAATGAAGAGATAACATCATGAAGTTTCAAATACCATTGGCGGGAGGCTTGCTTCAATTCATATATGGATTTATTAAGCTTACAAACTAAATTTTCTCCACCACCAGAGGTAAATCCTTCATGTTGTTTCATATAAACCTTTTCCTCTAGATCATCATTTAGGAATGCCGTTTTCACGTCCATTTGATGTAACTCAAAATCAAACTGAGCTACTAATGCCATGATCACACGATGGGAATCATTCTTAGATACTGAAGAAAAATATCTCGGTGCAATCGATTCCTTCAATTTGAGTGAATCATTTGGCAACAAGTCTTGCTTTATGTCTTTCGATATTGCCATTAGAGTCTCTTTTGGGTTTGAAATTCCATATGCATCCGATGACTTTTACACCATCAAGCAACTCGACAAGATCCCAAACTTTATTTGATGCCATAGAGTCCATCTCGTCTTTTATACCTCGTGCCACAAATTAGATTCTTAGAATTCATGGCTTGTGAAAACGTTTCAGAATCATTTGCAGCTTCTATATTGTAATCTGATTATTAAAAATACACCATAAAGTCACTAGAAAAAACTGGTTTTATAACTCGTGTAGATCTTATCAATGTTGTCTTATCATTATCATGAAGAACTTGTTGACCAACTGATTCATCATCATGTTGTTCAACATTTTCTTGATGTTCTTCATTAAGAACTCGATCTACATGATCATTTTCAGCAGCTTGTGGAACTTCATTGGTTGATCGTCTAACACGCTTTGGAACTTGAAGAGTGCGGAAGACAATAAATCTATTACTCGATTCAGTAGGTTGATCTTTATAGTGATCTATTTCAAAATAAGTATCTTGAAAATGATCACTCTCACTAATCAAGCCATTCTCGAGAAATTTAGCATTTATCGATTCCACAATTCTAGTGCTATGAGATGGACAATAGAATCTATATCCTTTGGACTTTTTGGCATATCCAATGAAAACCGACTAATAGTCCTCGGATCTAGCTTCTTTTCTTGTGGATTATAAATTTTCACCTCAGGCGGGCATCCTCAAATACATATATGTCGTAAACTCGGTTTCCAACCCTTGAATAATTCAAAAGGTGTCTTTGAGATACCCTTGGTTGGTATCCGGTTCAATATTTACGCAGCCGTCTTTAGTGCTTCAGTCCACAAGAATTGAGGAAGTTTCACATTACTCCTCATACTCCTCACCATGTCCATTAATGCTCGGTTTTTTCGTTCTGAAACACCATTCTGGTCCGGAGAAGCAGGCATAGTGTATTGGGCAACAATTCTATTCTCTTGAAGAAACCTCGCAAATAGACTGGCAGCTTGTCCATTTTATGTGTATCTGCCGTAGTACTCACCACCTCTATCAGATTTGACGATTTTGATTTTCTTTCCACATTGTTTCTCTACTTCAAACTTGAAAACTTTAAAGGCTTCTAAATCTTCATCCTTAGAATGAAGTAAGTAGAGATATATGTACCGTGAATAATCGACAATAAAGGTGATGAAGTATCTCAGACCACTTGTATCCATGTCTGGACAACAAATGTCTGTATGAATAATTTCCAAAAGATTCGAACTCCTTTGTGCACACTTTACGAACTTGTTAGTTTGCTTGCCTTTAATGTAATTAACACAAGTCTCGAAATCAGTGTAGTCCAGGGCACTAAGCATCCCTTCATTCACTAATCTTTTAATTTTGTCAATTGAGATATGTCCCAATCGACGATGCCATAACATATATGAATTTTCATTCATAAAACATCGCTTTAAACCAGCTGTGACATGCAGTGAATCAAAAGTAGTGTCATTTTGCAATTTAATTGAATAAAGACCATCATTTATTTCACCACAACCAACCGTTCTAGATTCAAAATCCAAAACAAAATTAGAATCCATGGAGTGAAATGGAAAAACAAAACATGATAGTCTCGATATAGAAATTAATTTTTTTGGAAAAACTAGGAACATAAAAAGTCTTTTCCAATGTCAAAACAAAACCAGTACTAAGCACTAAACTACACGTCCCAATGGCTTCCACAGGTGAACGCGTCAAACTACCGGAATAGATGAACTGTTCACTTCCAATTGGTTTCCTTAGGCTTTCCATACCCTGCAAGGTATTGAAAACATGTATTGTAGAACCAGAATCAATCCACCATGTGTTATAATTAATATTAACCATATTAGATTCATAACAGACAAATGCAGAAGGGATACTTTTCTTTTCGAGCCAGGTTTTGAACTTAATGCAGTCTTTCTTCATGTGTCCTTTCTTTTTATAGAAAAAACACATAAACTCCTTCTTTATAACCCGCTCGGCTGGCACAGGTCCCTTCCCCTTTGCATTATACTTTCTCTTCTTGCCATGAACCGTCAGGTTTACTTTCTCACCTTCCTCCATCAACAGTCTCTCATCCTCTTGAACGCACATAGTCATCAATTCATGATGAACCATTTATCTTTATGTGTATTGTAGGATATCTTAAATGAACCGTATTGATGAGGTAAAATGCACAAAATATAATGGACAAGAAAGGACTCAGATATGGTCACCTCTAAGCTTCTCAGTTGCGCCGCAATGTTCCGCATGCGCATTATGTGCTCGCGCACACCTCTCACATCCGTGAATCTAATGGTAGAGAATTAAATGATCAGCGTGCTGGAAATAGCCTTATCAGACTTGACGAGTTGTTCGTCAATAACCTTCAAAAGTTCTCTGACATTATTATGATGATCGACAGACGCACGGATACCAACAGATATCTTGGTCTTTGTGAGCATCATGGAAAGACGGTTAGATCTCTCTTATCACTCATAAAGATCCACATTATTTGGTTCCCTGGTTTCAGTAATACCCGGCAGCTCGTCTTTCCTAATAGCATAATCAATGTCCATTCAACCTAAATGAAGGTGAATCCTCTCCTGCTAGATTTTGTAATTATCATCAGTCAATTCGGGAATATCACACTTAATATCAGATAAATTCATAGGATTAAATGCTGCAAATTAAATATAACCTCCTCTTCCTTCATTTCCATATGAACCAAACACACTCCCTTCTCTTTCATTAAAATCCCTCTCCTCCCCCACCTTCATATGAACCAAACAGACAATGCATCATTTGAAATTGAAATGAATTTGAATAAAGTGAATTTTTTATTTAAATAATATTTAATATTATATTTTGTAAGTAAAATATTGTAGTAATTTTTAATAACGATAAAGTTCAAATAATTAAGAAAACAATATAACATAAAGAAACACACCGAAACTTTTTTTGTAAGCATGTTTAATGTTTTGCTTGTAGTTATGTAAATATATATATATACATATGTATATAAATTATTGTCTATACGTTAGTTTGTCAATATTAATATGTCGTTGACTAAATTAATTTATATTTAGAATTTAGAATGATATGGAATTATGTGTAACTTTTAAGTTTTTAAACAAAATTGTTGGGTCCCTAAACGTGATATCTTAGAGAAAATAATAATTTTTACAAGAAAGTAATATAATAAAAGTTGAGATAGAATATAATTTTTATTTTATTTTAGAAAAACTAAGAAGTAAATAAAATTATAACAAAAAAAATAGATAATTTTTTCTCTCTCATTACATGCGGCAACCTTTTATCAAAAGAAAGATGGGGAATATGAGAAATGAGAATAGAGGATTTGATGTCCACCGTTACATATATTCCCTCCATTCCAAATAAAATGTTTATTTTTTCTATTCCGTTCATCCTACATAATTTGTCATTTCTTTTGTTGAAAATATAATTATACATTTTAATTACATTTTAAATTTCATAATTTATAATTTTTTAATATTAATTTAACTATTTAGTTATCTTAATTTATCATTATTTTTATTATACAATAATTATTTTTATTAATACATTGATTAATTACTTACTAATTATACTTTATCTAAATTTCTGTATCTATGGTAATGTGGACCAAACATATAGGACGAAGAGAGTATTATTCGTTCGGTTCATATCGTATACAAATTTTTATTTTGAATTATCAAATTATAAATTAACTATTTTAAAAATATCACATATTTTTTTTTACAAATACATCTACTTTATCATCGTATATTATTTTTATACCAAAAAGTAAAGAAAAAATTATCTTTATATTACTTTTATCTACAAACTCAATTAAAATACTGTATATTTCTTAAACTTCTCAAAAATGTATAATTTCAAATTTGAAGGAGGTAGTATTTTAATATTTTATTTTATACTCTGTTTGTCCGACTCTAAATATTATATTTACTTTTTGCGTTATTGTACTTAATATTAAAAATATCATTATATTTGTATAATTTTTTGTAGAAATGTTATTATGTTAGTATTACAAGACCTAATAGAAATATTTTTACCATTTTTTTCTTAATTTGTACTACGTTTTGATATAATAATTAATATTCAAATATCAACACGCAAAACATAATCGTGGCCCTTATAGCTAGGCGTAGGTAGTATTATATAATACTAATTATTATTACTTTAATAACTTATATTAATATTATTTATTTTATTATATTTTTGTTTATTTTATTTAGGGGTGGAAAAAAAATAGAAATACCGCACATACCATACCAAAATAATACCGGTATGATACCTTACCCAATTTTTCGGTACAGTAACGGTATGTAAATTGTAATTTTCAGTATATATTCAAAATACCAAAATTTAATCGTATATCATCTTGATATTTTTTTTCGGTATTTCGGTATATACTCAGTGACGGAATTAACTGTAAAATTTCGGAGGAACAAAATGTCAATTTATTATTATTTTGAATTAATATTGTCTTTTCCAATTTCTTTTAGTGCAATTGGGTAAACAAGAAGAGAAAAATACGTAAAAAATAAATATTTAGAAAAATAATTAATAAAATTACATAAATTTTAATATTTTTTACTAACAAAAATTAAAACCTAAAAATATAAATAAAGAAAACTACAAAAAAAAGTATTATTTTTTGCACTATAAAAAAATTTAAAATAAGGGGGGAAAAATAATAAAAAATATATAATTTATTATTTTTTACATTAAAAAATATATATATTTTGGAGGCTAGGGTTAGCTGCCCCTAGCCCTAGGGCTCCGTATATATTGAAAATACTATATATCATCTTGATATTTTGATATTCGAGTATATCAAAAATTTCGATATATCGAATTATCAGTACGATATGGTATGTATCTATCAGACTAAATTTTTAGTGTAATTTCAATATTGAAAAATATCATACTAAAAATTTCGGTACATTATACAATATGCGCTATAATATTCTATATATCATACCGACTCCCTCCTAATTTTTTTATTATGTTATGAATCTTAATAATTATTAATATAATATAAATACGTATTTATACGATATTTTAAGTAAATATATATATATATTAAACAAAATAAATATATATTATGATACTTTTTTTTTTCAGAAAAAAATACGTATATACACATTCCTTCTTTTATTTAAATTTGTACTTAAAATTTTATGTATAAATTTTAATATATATATATATATATATATACCTTTTGTTAGTTATTGTATATTTATAATAAAAATACAAAAGATAATAATATGATTTATTAACAAAAGTATTTTTTTGATCATGCAAAGAAATGAATATAAATTTAAATGAAATAACAAGTAATAAAAACAAATATTTTTTAACAAAATATTCATAATTTCTGGTAATTAAAAAAAAAAAAAAAAAAAAAAAAAACTCTACAAATTCTTAACTACTAATTGTCTTTTTAAAAGTTTACAATTTTATTTTATTTTTTTTGTTATTGAAACTATAAAAATAATATTAAAATTATTTATTTTATAAGATAAAATAATATATTTTTATTGAAACTTATCTCATTATATTATTTTAATGGTTTTGTTCACTTGCATATTTTAATAATTTTAAATAATATATATTATTAAAAATAGTGAGTGAATAAAGTGATTTAAAAACCTGTGTAAGCCAAACCTTATATATTGACTTTTTTTTTTTTTTTTTTTTTACGACGACCTTATATATTGACTTTAGATATATTTAATTTTAACTACCGAAGAGATTGAACGGTAATCACAAACCCTCCCATGTCTTAGTCGATAAAAATAAATCAGTTAAGTTGGCAAGTCATTTATTATTATTATTATTATTATTATTATTATTCGATAGAGAGAAAAAAAAAATAAGTTTTTTAGAAAAAGAACATTAAAATAGACATAAGATCAGGTAGATATGCTGCAAAATTTTAAATTTTTGTCTAAATTATTTATTTAGTAACTATTATTCTTTTGGTCAACTTAAATTGTATATATTTATTTTTTTTTACGTAAAATTTAAAAAATAATAATATTTTAATTATATTGAATATTTAAAAATAATATAAAAATAATTTTATTTTTATTTTTTATATAAAAATAATAATATAATTTATAAAATACAGATATTTATAGAAAAATAAAATATTTTTAAAATAATTATTTTATAATTAAATAATATAAAATAAAAATATATATACTTTACTAGTAGACGAGAAGATATTATTATTATTATTATTATTATTAATAACAGAAGAGGGACACTTATTCACTAATTGTAGTTATGTAGCTGAGTTGTCAATTCTATTTATAATTACTTCCTCCGTCTCAGATACCGTGTATGCTACACTGTAGACACGGTAGTTTAGGAGGGGTATAATTAGTAGATAATTAAGAATATATTAGTGAAAATAATTATTCTATAATATAAATAATTATAAATTACGATTAAGATAACTAATTAGTTTAATTAAAAATAAAATAAAATAAAATAAAATAATTTAAAATGAGATTAAAGTATGTAATTATTTTCCAAAAAAGAAAAGTGACATTGTATGTGGAACGGACACAAACGACAACATGGACATGGTATTTGGGACAGAGGAAGTATTTAACAATTTACATGTATATTTTGAGCTCTTAATATTATTTATTTTTAATATATATTTAAAAGATATTATGTGAAATATTATTTTTAATATATATTTTCTACCATATTGAAAGGGTTTTTTTATTTTTTTATTTAAGATAGTCCCATCAAAATAATTTCTTTTATATACTGTCTCCACCTAATTATCGATTTACTCGAGGTGTTGTTATTTTTTATTTTTTTATTTTTATTTGGAATCCGCAGCCGTTACCCAAAAATACGGTATAAATCCCCTACTGAACCTCATACTTTGCAAATCAAATATAAAATTATTATATTTTAATATATTACAAATTTTATTTGACATTGTCCAGGTGGGGCGGAAGTACGGGGTTGTTTATTTTTTATTTTTTAATAAAATATTAACTTTTTATTATTTTAAAAAATTTGGAAGACCTTTGAGCCTTAATTATTTGCCCCAAGTCCAACAGACATGCATGTATTAAATATAATTAATTGTCTCAACTCCAGCAGATCAGTTGTTTTTATTATTTTTTTTTTCTATTTGACTTTAATTTTTATAAAACTAATTTAAATTTAACGCAATTATTTTGATTTGTTGATGATTGTAAGTCAACTGTTGAGCTATGAAAACTTGTGGGGTGTAATTATGTTTTGTTTATATTCCCTCCATCCCAATACAATAGTCTTGTTTATCATTTTTGTCCGTTTCAAAATAATAGTTTTATTTTCATAAATAATCATATCACTATAAAATTATCCATACTTTTTCATTTTTATTACACAATTGCCACTATTTTTTTACATTAATACACTCATAAGGCAAAAAAATCTTTTATCCATACTTTTTATCCATTATTAATATAATATTAATATTTCTTAAATTTTATGTCCAATCCAATTAGAACTATGTTTACGGGAACGAGGGAGTATCATTTTTGCACTGAAATGTTGGCCATAATTTTAAGTTTTTTTTTTTTTTTTTTTTTTTTTTTTTTCTATATATATATATTTCTTGGAATGATATGAAAGTTGAGGTATTTTAGGTTTAAAATTTTTTGGATGGAGGATATATTTTGAATGTTACATGATTTGTAAATAAAAGTAGATATCAAGGATGTATGGGTTAAGTTTTTATATTTTAGTAATGAAATAATTATTGAATTTGATATTTTGTATTAAAAAATACATGTAATTTTGAAGCAATACAAATATCTTTAGAAAAAAATATAGAGAATGTTTAGTTTGGATTTAATCAGTAGTTGAATTTGATGTTTTATAAGATTAAATCATTTTATATATATATATAATAATAAAAATTATACAATAAATTAATTGAAAAAAAAAATGTCAAGAAAATACAAAGGTAAAGTAAAAATATACCTTTATATCAAAGATAAAATAAAAAATTACGAGTTTGTTTGTCAAATAGTTTTTTCTTTTTGACACAATTCTCAGTAAATATAATATATATTTTATTATCTCAAAAAATATATTTAATATAAAATATTATTTTTTATATTATGGGTATGCTCCTTATATCTCATATAAGTAAATACATCAAACTAAAACACTGTCAATGATATCACTTTTTTTCTTTATAATCCACTGGTTTATTTTATGGAGACAAAAGGGCCAAATGAACATTTGACATAATTTAAGATGATTAAAAGAAGCCCAATACGAACTTTTGTTTTGGTAATTTTCAACACAACCCAATATTCAAACTAAACTTTTTCTTTCTTTTATTTATTTTTTAATTAAAGAATAATTATGATTATTATTATTATTTTAATAAAATATATGAATATATATATTTCAAACACAAATTAATATTATTTAATGATCATAAATATATTATTTTATATTATAAAATATCACGTGAAAATATGTTCTATATGGAATTATATGTATGATACCTCCTAAGTTGAGTAAAGATGAATACAATAATTGGATTTATTAGACTATTTATGTCAATAATGTGTATATATATACTTATAGAAAAGTTAAAATTTTCAAATAATATTTTCTAAAAAGTATATGATAATCATATAGTTTATATATTTTACTTTTTTTACACAAATATAAACATGCTTAAAAAAAAATAAAATTAACATATGCATATTTTCGTACAATAAATGTTTGTTAAGCTAGTTTTACAGCCCATATGCTAAAATCAAGAGTAGTTGTGATGAAATGATTCATTCTTTGCAATTCTTTCGATTATATCCCCGTCTACCAAACGGGACACACTTTATACATTTTTGTGGAATTGGGAAGAAAAATGATTGTTTTCCTCTTTAACCAAGTTGTGGTTGTACAAATGTAATGATGTAGATTCTAGACACAATATTGATCATATGCATTTTCTCGTGATTTCAAAGTTGAATATAATGTATTTCAAAGTTGAATATAGAATTAACATAGGTCTGGTAAAATTTTCTTATACATTTGCAATCGAAAATATGGGTTGCAATACTTATATATGCTTTTGTTCAGGTTTTCAATACTTGCACAAGTATGTTTGCAAGATATTCTTTTAATATAATGAGCTTGTTTGTCCAAATCACTTGAAATGATTATGCAACATTTACCACCTCAAAAATTAAAATAGATACTTATTGCACATTTGTATACCGTGAAGCCACATAATTTTTTGTATACAAATGTGCAATAAGTATCTATTTTAATTTTTGAGGTGGTAAATGTTGCAAAATCATTTCAAGTGATTTGGACAAACAAACTCATTATATTAAAAAAAATATCTTACAAACATACTTGTGCAAGTATTGAGAACCTGAACAAAAGCATATATGAGTATTGCAACTCATATTTTCGGTTGCAAATGTATAAGAAAACTTTACCAGATCAATGTTAATTCTATAGAATGAAACATGAATGTCTGGAAGTTCTTCATCGATTTTTTCCCTTCCTTATTCATCGTCATAAACGATTTTTATCACCCAAATCCATGTAGAGATAATTCATTTAATTGTATTACATTAACTTTGTGATTGTCGATAAAGAAGATTATTTGATTGACCGTGCACCCGGTCACATTCATCCAATGATATATGCTATATATAATAATATTTTCTTGTGGTTTGAGCAACTTTTTGGTGCAAATTTACGTATATATGCTCCTGATGGTGTATTATTGTCGGTTTATTAAGCTTTGTGAAGTTGACAAATTTTGGGCATGTTATGAAGAAAATAAAAAAAATGTAGATAAGCGTGATCACACCTAAAGAAAGCACGGTGTGAGAAAAATGAAAATTATAAAAAGATCATTTGGGGTAAATTGACAATTTAAGAATTGTTGAGTATTAAATTGCAAGTGGAATTTAAGGTTGAGAGATTAAAAAACACTATATGCAATTGAAGGGGAAGAGAAAAATGCATAATTACGTTCTACATACGACATCACTCCTTGAAGGGAGAACAAGACAAACAATTAGAGCAGTGCAGAAGAACTTCCAGACAATCATGTTTCATTCTATGATTGGATTTTTTTGTCGATTTCCAAAAATTGAAGTCATGGTGACTTTTCTATTTTGTCATGTGTTTATTTTAATTATTATCTTTTACTTTTTATGGATTGTGAGTAGATTTCATTTCTAGTGTAGGTATGACTTGATGTTTCTGAAAACGAATATTTTAAACTTGGTTTCGTTGAATTCAATGTTTTTTATGTTGACTATTTTTAATTTTTCTTATATATGAGTTTAGAAATCTTGAATTGATATCTGCGCATATATATTAGTTTGAAATTTCATAGTTATATTGGAGATGATACCCGTAATTGTTTAATATTTCAATTAGAATAACAACCTAGAGGAATAATACTTTAGGGAAGAATTAAAATCAATTTTGAACAAATCATTGTAGGAATTTTGTTAATTTGAATTGGACATTTATAGTCCTCAATGTTGTCGAGTCAATAAATACCACGTTCATACATAGGATTCTTATTTTATTAGAAAAATAGCTAACGGTTGTACCTTAGCTATCAAAAAATAAGAAAATTTTGATTGTGAATGCGAGGCAGATCAACTATAACTAACTTATCCAATTAGTCAATGAATTTAATTTTAGTCGATGAACAAATTGTATATCCCGAACATAATATTCATACCTATGATGGAGTTTAATTATCTTTAAGAAATTAATCATCCATCATTTTACTTTATTTTATTTATTTGAGTGAATTTTATTTATCTCTTGTTTAGGGTGGTAAATCAAAATCCCCCGTATAATAGTATAATTATAAATAATCAAATGATTAAATCATTATTGCTTTCATACCAAGGCAATCCTACTCAACATCGCTATTCATTTTGCATATTTTGTGACGTAAGAACTAATATTATTTTTGCAGCTTTGCGACAAGTTAGCACCCAATGACTTGACTTTGATTTAATTAAAAATTTTCCAGCATTACACATTGATTTAACAACATTCAAAATGCTTTTAAAATTATGATAGAGTTGGTGCTTATGCAATTTCAATAGTAAAGTCTAATAATTTTTTATTATACATTGAATGATTTTTTCTTATCTACAATATTATCTCTTTTGTTAAGTATTTTTTACTGACCATATACGGTAAAATTATAATTATAATACTATACAAGTTTAAAAGTATATGTATAATGAATATATTAGTATCATGCACAAAACATTGAAATTATCAATAAGACATCTTGAGCAAATTTCATGATTGCAACCTACAAACATTTGATATAGCTCTTAAAGACCCATATGTCAAAAAAAATCAGCATTATGCAAAATTTTTCAATTAGCACATAAAACAAATTAGAAAATAACACATTCAATGGTGTGTTGTATGAACATATATCATATGTTGAAAATTAATGGTAATATATGTTAAATATTATTATCATATATTGTTAGTTAATATACTAATATTTGCATTATATTAATATAAATTGTACGTTGTCTTTCATTAGATTATATACTATCTACCATAATATAATGTATTGCCACCACACAAGTTTATTTGGAGATAGCAATGGAAGATGGCAATTGGTGAATTTGCCTCGGACCCATTTCAATTTTATTGTTGATAGAGTGAGTTCGAATTGTAAGATTTATGCTTTGTTTAAACAACAATCCAAAATGGATTTCGACATTGTAGCATTTGCAAACAACCACTGAAAATTAAAAAGTGTCCTCACCTTTTAAATTTATTTAGTATTATAATATTATATAAAATATAATTATTTAGATATATATATGTGTATATATATACTAGTGTAAGATTTATGCGTTGTACACATGAAGTAAAATTTCAAATCATATAAGTTAAATAATTTACTATAATAAAAAATACTTCCTCCGTCCCAATGCAATAGTCTTATTTATTATTTTTATCCGTCCCAAAACAATAGTCTCATTTTCGTAAATAACCATATCACTGTAAAACTACCCTTACTTTTTCATTATTATTACACAATTGCCACTACTTTTTACACTACTACACTCACAAGGACAAAAAAGTCTTATACCCGTACTTTTTATCCACTACCAATATAATATCAATGTTCCTTAAATCACATGTCAAACACAACTCAAACTATAGTTATGGAACGGATGAAGTATATTATAGAAAATATAAATATTTTTGTATCAGTCAATTATAGTTTAAAAAATTATTGTATGATAAACTTTTAGTTGTACTTTTTAATTGGAGTTGGTAGTATAAATATATAAGCACACACTCGCGCATTTATGATCTACTAATTTTTTATCATTATATTTAAAAGATACTCCCTCCGTCTCATATAATAAGGATATATTATTGTAGACGCGAGAATTTAGGTAAAATATAATTAGTAAGTAATTAATAAAAATAATTATTATATAATAAAAATAATTATAAATTAAGATAACAAAATAGTTTAATTAAAATTAAAAAAAAATCTAAATTTTAAAATTTAAAATATGATTAAAGTGTATAATTATATTTCCAAAAAAGAAAATGACAAATTATATGGGACGGACGAAAATAAAAAATATGGACAAATTATGTGGGACGGACGAAAATAAAAAATATGGACAAATTATGTGGGACGAAGAGAGTATGTTATTATGTTAAAATAAAAAAATATGACATAATATATTTACATATATATATATATATAATAAATTCAATCTTGTAGAAAATTCAAATAAGATCGTTCGCGATCAAATTGAAATGTTAATTTTGGTCTATAAAATTTATATCAAGACCAATATAGTTATCCACACACCAAACACACACAAACATACAATATGTGGCCAAACTGCGACCTGGTTTTGACCCGCACTTTTTATCTGAAAAGCCTCCATTACCGTTCGGTCTAGGGATTGCTTTTGGGCCATTGATTTGTTTTGACCTACAATATATAAAGTTGAAGGGGAAGGAGCTTTGGAGACATACAAACATACATTCACTCATATCACCTTCTCTCTCTACCTTACTCTTTCTGGCATTTTTCTAGAATCCACCTTCGTGATGTTGTTCTGATCTCGGTTTTTTCCTTTGGCCGCTGCTCTTGATCTGTGGAGGTTGTGGCGTGGTTCCTTTTTCCATATTTTCGAAAATTACGAACTGCAATGGATTTCTTCTCTTCTCGCTGGCTTTGATTGTTTTTGTGGTGTTTCTTTCTCCATAGATTGTGTCCTGTAAACCATTTTTTCTTTCTATGGGGTTTGTTTTGGGTTTTAGCAAAGTATTTTTACTATTTTCGTTAATAAAATCTCGATTTCAATCCTTAAATTTCATTACATGAAATTATTTATGTAACAATTTTATTATATAACAAACATGCATTCATTCACTCATATCACCTCTATGTATTTATAACAGGCCCGACCGTGTATAATTATGCCCAAACTAATTTCCTTAGCCAAAAAGCTCAATAGAACCAATGAGTTTAGAATATGGATGGAAAAAAAAAGAATGAAGAAAAAAAAGTGCAGAGAATGTGAATTAATCATGGATGATAACAAACCACGAGAATAAGTCTCAGATCTGAAATCAAACCATAGGTTAAAACACAAACAATATGTTAAATCTTACTGCAAAGAATTGGAAGCCTCGACCAATGGAATCACTCCAAAAACTCGATTAGAAATATCTAAGTAGAAGGAAATTATATCCTAGCACTAGACAAATATTGAAAGGGAACAATAAAGAAATTTTATTCAAGATTCACTATACTTTATTACAATGATAGACAAGTATCTTATATAGAGGTCCTTGAGGAAAAAAAAAAAGACAAACAATAATAAATGAAACAAACCAAAGTGTAAGTCTAACTATAAGAAAACAAATAATAAGAAAAAATCTAAATATAAAATTATACTATATAAAAATTTATAATAAAATATAATATATAATAAGGTAACTTTGAGATTTTTTCATAATTATTTGTTGTCTTAGTTTTGAAGTCCCGATTCTTGTAATCCTGGCCTCGGGATGACTCGACGGGTGACCTTTGAGTTGGATACAAAAAAATTGTAATGTCTAGAAAGTCCATCTTTAATAATTTTTTTTTTTTTTTTTAAGCTTGGACGGCCACGTCACTCTACCTTACTCTCTCTGACCTCTCTCTAGAATTCACCTTTGCGATGCTACACTAATCTCGGTTTCTTTCTTTGATCGTTGCTCTTGATCTGTAGAGGTTGTGGCGTGGTAACTTTTCCCCTGTTTTTGACAATTACAAAGGGTTTCTTTTAGTCTCCCTGGCTTTGATTGTTTATGTGGTGTTTCTTTGTCCATAGATTATGTCACGTAAGCTATCTTTACTTTCTGTGGGGTTTGTTTTGGGATTTAGAAAAAGATTAGGGCCGATTTGATTGATGTTAGTCGTGTCTGTGTGTTTTTGCGTTGATTTTGTTACTTCTTTGGTGATATTGAATAATAATTTTATTATATAACAATTGGCATAACATACAGAAAAGTGAAATGAATAAAGTAGATGTAATAATATGTATGAATTCAATTCTTGATGTAATAAAAATAATGATTTAAATAACCCATATTAAACTAACATGTGACACATTTTGTTGTCATTTCTAGTTATTTTCATATTATGTAGCATGATATTTTTAAAATTTATTATTTTTTATATTTTTTAAAAATAATCTATAACATATTCAATCTCTAATATAAAATAGTGAATTTTTTTAGACCTATTTAGTTTGGATAATGTAAAGTAAAGTAATTCTATATAACTGTTTTAAATAAAATGTTATTTGATTTTGTCTACATATATAAAGTCGTTATTAAAGGCAGGGGTATTATAATTTATGATATAATTGATAATTATTAGAAAATAAAATATTTTTTTTCTGTTCGATAAAATTATGTAAGTTTGATTGAACATATAGAATAAAAAATAATTATATTTTAATGTTAAACCTGAATAGATAAAAGTAGATGTTATTTTTTAATGTTAAAATTGAGTGGATAAAAAGTAAAATTAGATATTATATAAAATCTATTAAATGATTGGTAAAAAAATAGTTTTGTAAATAGAAAAAGTAATAATAAATTTATTATTATTTTTTAAATAAAAATAATAAAATTGTGAGCGAATAAAATTTTACTATGAATTGTGAATAAATTTAATGGATAATAAAAAACAAACAATAATATAATTTTGAGAAGCATAAAGAATATATATTTGAATTGGAAAAAAAAAATCTAAACTTTAGAAATTGACTAGCATATCTTATTCTACATCATAAGAATTAAATAGTGCACCTTCCATCCATTAAAGAGGTGTTCATTGCTTTTGTAGATTACAAAGAAATTAAACATAATTTTTGTGGATGGAAAAAATTACTAAATAAAAATAAAAAATATTCAAAGTGAATAAGCACATATTTAAAAATAATTTTTGGCATTACTTATCAATATTATATTCCCATTAAATATTTATTTTATATTAAAGTATCATTTGAATTTATATAATATATTATATATTCAATATAAAATAAAATATAATATATTTACTTTTTATTATATTATTTCATCCAAAATACTTTCAAAATATATGAAAATATAGCTTTGTTGTATATTATATAAAATATTATTTTAGTTTAACTTTTTAGTATTTTAAAAAATATCAAATTTAAACACAAATTTAAATATTACAAAAAGAATATGGGTGTATTGTTTAGTGAAATTATTTGAATAATTTTTTTTTTATATAAAAAAATTATGTAAATAATATAAATATAATAGTATGTAACATAAATATAATAATATGGGTAATATATTAATTTTTTAAAAAATATATATTTTTTAAAAAAATAGATCAAATGATGCGTTTGTTTTATTTGGCTTCATTGTTAGCTCAATATGATTTAAATATAAAAATATTATTTTTTTTATATAATTTTATAAAATATTACTCTCTCAGTCCTACCTGTAAATGATATTTTGGGTTATGACACAATATTTAAGGTAATGTAATTCAGTGAGTTAAAAGTAAATAGTTTAGTGAATTAATGATGATGATTTATATTATTATTTTATTTATTTTTTTATATAGATAATATTATTAATTTTATATATTATTTAAATTTTAATAATATTTAATACTTTTATTTTATTTTATAATCTAATAAATTTAAATATTTAGTAAAAACAGATTAACAATTAAAATTTTATATTGAATTAAAATTTAATTTATATTTTAATTATGAAAATTAATTTTATAGTAAAAGTTTTGTATTGTGTTTGTTTTATATTTTCTGTGCAATAAGTTATAATCATTTAACCGATAATCTTAATATAACTAGTTATTTCAAATTTGATAATAAAAATACAATATCAGTCATAACTATGAAATCATTTCTACGACAATTTTAACACAACATAATAAACCATTCCATATTTGATAATAAAAACGTAATATCAACAATAATAGAACTAGAAAAAATCATTCTAGCCATAATTTTAACATAATAAGCCATTTCAAATTTGATAATAACAAAACTATACAACATCAATTGTAGCAAAAAGATATTGCATGGTAGAGTGTAACAAATCACAAATACAACATCAACCAGTCAATTGCGGTAACATATCAAACAAAAACCAATCTGGATATGAAATTCTGCCAAGTACTCCCCAAATTTTGCTTTCACTCATAATAGTTTCCCTCCAAAACAAATTTGATAATAACAAAACTATACAACATCAATTGTAGCAAAAAGATAATGTATGGTAGAGTGTAACAAATCACAGATACAACATCAACCAGTCAATTGCAGTAACATATCAAGCAAAAAGTAATTTCGATATAAAATTCTGTCAAATACTCCCCAAATTTTGTTTTCCCTCCTAATAGTTTCCCTCCACAAAAGTTTAACCTTTGCACTGCCATTAAAAAAAAAATACAGAGATTAGTCAATATGCAGTAGAGTAGAGAATGGATAAAATTTTCTGGAGTGTCTTTATAAAGGTATATTTGCTTCATCATTTTATTTCACAATTATTTATCTATGTAAAATATATATTTTTATTTATTTTTACCTTATCTTAAACTGTAACTTGCCCGTGATCATCTCAGTATAAATTTTTCCTTGATATCCGACCTACAATGACAGGGAAGAAAAATCGTAGTGATAGTGAGCGTAATAAAATAGTTCAATTTGTACTTAGGAGTCTTAAAAATGACAAACCTGCTTTTGGAAAAAAAAGTGGAGGCACAAAAATATTTTTCATGTTCTAAGTGTACTGTCAGTTGATATTGGAGGAATGCCAAAAACAATTGGATAATGGCGAAGTAATTTACTTAAACAGTAAAAAGAAAAATATTTTTAAGCCAAAGAAAGTGCTTCCAAATTATGAGTTGATTGCTAGTATTCCCCTAAAAAAAAGAAGTTCTATTCGAAGTATGGTTGCATCAATCAATTGTTTTATAAATACTATTTGGATGTGGATTTCAAGTAGAGCCTTAAGAGAGCACACAAGTGCTCTTAAATCATATCTGACAACACCAAACAAGTTATTCAGGCTGCAGTTTGTACTTGAACAACTTGTTTATTCTTCAATTGAAGAAGCTATTCAATTTAAATACATGGATAATGTCATACACATAGATGAGAAGTGGTTTTATATCACTAAAGGTTCACATAATTCTATATGACTCCGGAAGAGGAAGATCCACACATAATATGTCAAAAAAAAAACATTTATTACCAAGATTATGTTTATGTGCGCAGGCTCAAGACCATTATATGGGGCGGATGGTTGTCAGCAAACACCCTAATCACCAAGCCTATTCAATCAATTACAAAGGATGTTACTAAATTTTGCTAAATTGACAAAGTAAGTAAACTACTATTTGAATTTATAAAACGTTAGATTGCACTTAGTGTTCATTCAAACTAACACAATCCAACTTATTCTATTTTACTATATGCATTCACTAATTTTGAAATATTGAATGTGTCTATTATTTATTTTTCAATATTTTGACAGATTATCCCAACCATAAAGAAGAAATGGCCGGCCAACATGGTGAAAAGAATCTATATTCAACAAGATAACGCTAGACCACACATAAAAATAATAATGCCGATTTCAGAAAAGTTGCCACAAGTGATGGATTTGACATTATTTTAGTGCAACAACCTCCCAACTCTCCAGATTTGAATATCAACGACCTTGGATGGTTTAAGGCTATACAAAGTATTTAAATTGAAAATGATTGGACTAATGTGGATGAGCTAGTGAATGCAGTGGTGTTATCTTTTGAAGAATTGACAGTAGAAAAACTAAACAAAGTTTTTTTGAGCTTACAAGGGTGCATGATTGAAATAATGAAAAGTAGAGAAAAAACAAATACAAAATTCCACACATGAAGAAGGGTGCACTTATTAGGCAGGATACTTTACCTAGACACCTGAATGTGACCAAGGATTTGGTGATTAATTTTCTCGCATACCTCATGGACAAAGGAAAAGAAGACCATGCTATGCTATTGCTGTTCGGACTTAGATTTGATGTTCAAAATGCAATCATCTTTCATTTCTCAATGGTAACTCTTTCTTGAGTAAGTAAACAATGACTTTTTTGTGAACTTAAAAGTATCAATATTTTGTAAATTTCATACCGTACATATGATACATGGATATGCATGTGACTCACAATTTGTTTTTGTAATGCAATATTTGATAAAAATATTCAGATCTTATTAAAGCTCATTATAGTCACACAAAGGAACCAATGACATTATATTCTGACATAAAGGCAGACTTCAAATGGTGTAAACTACTACCATCTCAATTAGAATATAGTAATTTTAAACTTTATATATATATATATTACATAGTAGCATATCCTCATATTCATCTAATACAACAAAAGATACCAACATATAACAAGGAATTCATGATCAACAAAAATTAGACATAAATTTTCATAAGAGCAGAAAATCTCATACAAGCAATATATTCCTTCCGTCCACTTATAATGTATATATTTACTTTTGGCGCGGTGTTTAAGAAATAATAGTATTTTAATTATAGTGGGTGGTTAAAAGTAGTGTAATGATATTTTTGTCCTTACTTTTTTGTGTGAAAGTAGTGATGTGATGTAAAGTAAGGGTATTTGTGGAAAAAAAATAAGGTATTTAATAAAATGTTTACTTTATAATTGGACGTCCCAAAATAAAAATATGTATACTTTCTAACTAGACGGATGGGGTATTATAAATATAATTTTCATGTGAGAAATGGAGTTTGTATATCCCAAAATCAACTAAAAGAGCATCAAATTGCAAAAATTAAAAATAAATTTAGACATAATTTCTCCAAATAGAAAAAAGTTAGCATAAATCAGTAAAAATTATTATTAGCCTCACATAGTGAAAATTGATGGGAAATAGAGCAATTGAAACTCCCCCACGATTGTTAAAGGTCATTTGAACACCAATGACGATTATGGGCAAAATGAAGATCGGAATCTACCCAGACTTTGATAACCTTGTAAACCAGTGGGGTATCAGTCACATAGCCAGAGAGGTCATCACCAAGCAATGTCACCACTGATTCATCAGATAAATGAGTTTCAGGAACAATCTTACTATATTCAACTGTCGAAACCACCGATGGAAAAGACAATCCGGTGGTCTCGGAATCGAAGTTGATTACTCCTCCATTCGACATCCTCGGCAGTGAGGTGGAGACGACTGACCAAGACCCATCAAAAATCGGATTGGGGGGGTTAGAATCCATGGGCGAAGTCGACTACGGCTTTCGTTAGGAAGGAAGAAGAATTGCGAAGTCGACTAGGGCTTTTGTTGGAGAAGAAAAAAAATTGCAAAGCTGTTAGAATTTTTATGATTTAATTATTTGTTTTAATCATATTGTGAGTTTGTGTGAGTTTGTTTATTTATATATTAAAAATAAAATATTTTATATTAATAATAGAAAAAAGTAATTAATTTTATTGGTTATTGTTAATTATATTTTGTTTTGATAAACGTTACTAAAAATAAAAAGAGATCATTTAAGGTGAGACTGAGGGAGTATTATATTAAAATAATTGTTGAGTTGGAATTTTTAACACAAAATGAAAGTAAATTTCGAAATTTATTTTTTAGATTCAAAATGATGGACCTCTAAGCATCGAACTTAATTAACTAAAATAAATAATTAATAATATGCATGAAAATAAAAGTGGTGATCACTAATTATTTTATTCCGAAAATTGTGATGATAATTGAAAATTCCTTGCTTTGTCACTGACGATCCACATATACAGTTTCTTTAAACAACCATTTAACTCTCATTGTTCGGTTAAGCTGATCGTGTACCAACTACTGGTGGTTTCTGACTTCGTGGCCCACCGTATTTGAATAGATAATTATAACGGGCATAAGTCAAAATTGTTTGATATTTGGATACCTTTTGGTCAACCTTTTTGAGACGGGTCATGTTTGCCCTTTGAGACCTGAATATGTTTGGTTTCGGTTGACGTAGTCCAACATTCTTTCAATTCGGCCATTTAACCTATATGTTTAGGGTTGAAAATTGGGCTGATCAATCGCGAGCCGTCCTTACACTGGCCTAACCTTTAATGGACCCTTTCTGAGCATTTCAAAATTTGGGTCAAATTCTTGAATCCGAAATTAGGCTCAATAATAATATTTAAATAAATGCAATTTTAAATAAATAAAAAAATATATAATTTGTATTTCTTCCGTCCCGCAACAATCGACACTATTTTTATTTTTAGATACTACCTCCGTCCCTTGTCAGTCTATCTATTTTTTTATTTTGGTCCGTCCCATAACAAAGTATCAATTTTTTTTTTAGTAATTGTATTATCTATCCAACATTAGAAATATCATTCCAATTTATAATATATTACACAAATATCATTACCTTTGTATCATACAATATTAATAAGGTTAGTTTAGTCATTTTACCTTTATTTCTACTACATCTCAATATAAAACTAATATTTCTAAAATTCCGTACAAAAAACAAATGAATAGATAGACAGATATGGGACGGAGGAAGTATCTCATAACAATTGACATTTTTTTTTTATTTTGGGTAAAACTTATTAAATCGAAACATACTTAACAAATATAAATTAATTTAATTAATTATATAACATATAAATTGTATATCAGTTAGAACCCACTAAAAACTCTTTATATTTAACTTTCCTAAAAAATAAATATTTTTATTTACGTATAAAATTAGTTTATATTAATTATAAATAAATAAACGATATATTTTTATTTACTTGTATTATATAAAATTTTATTATGTTAAAAATGATACTCATGTTGCATATATTTTTTTTTACTGTGATATAATTTTTAAAAATATTAAATACATATTCAAATTTATAATCATATATATTTAATTCATTTTAACATGGTCAATATTATTAATTATATAAAACAATAATAAAATAATAATTCACTATTATTATTAAGCAATTAAGTATTAATCCCTCCGTCTCACTTACTTGTCCATTTTTTTATTTTCGTTTGTTTCACTTATTTTTTTATTTTTTTAAAAAGATATTATACACTTTAATCTTATTTTAAATTTTAAAATTTATAAAAAAAAATTTCAATTTTAATTAAAATAGTCAGTTATTTTAATTTAAATTTAAAATTATTTTTATTAATACATTCTTATTTATTTACTAATTATAAAATTTACAATTCCTGAGTGTACAGTAAATGAGACACCTTAGCTATTATCTTAAATACCTTAAACATTGTGTTCCAGATCAATTATCTTGGAAAGAAATATTTAAAAACGCTAAGAATTCATTGGGACTAAGCCCTGAATAATAGGTAGGTATTAGGTACTGCCACTGCCTTTAGCTCTCTCGTCAGATCTTATTTTATAATCGCATTCTCGAGTTATATATACAGACTGCAGACATATTAATCATAACAAAAACAATAATCTCTCTCTCTCTCACTCTCAATATTTGTCCTTAATCGAATTAGTTAGTATTGTCCTAACCTTAAAAAATAAAACAAATTACTGTATAATATAATAATAAAATTGAACCCTCTTTCCAGCGCATCACTATCATCGTAATAATATCATAAGTATGACATTACAGTATTACATATGCGACAAATCCAAAGCCCTTTCAATCCTCCCCCACAGTTCACTGCCAGCCCATCTTCCCTTGTCGCCATTCTTGTTTGTTTTAGAGCGAAAGAGAAATAAAGAGGGAGGCTGAGTGGCACCCTCAATCACAGGTAATGGATAGATAGATAGAGATAGATCAACTTCGCACTACTCACTGCGTTTCATTTCATTTCACTGTACTGTAATAAATCAAAGAAAGCCCCTCTCTCTATCTCAATTTCTCTGTTTCTCTCTCTAGATCAGTCAATAACTGAACCCACCTACCAAAGTTTCCATTTTTCTCATCCAATAGTGCTGTTGACCACTTCCTTCCCTTGAGAACCTCCCTGTTCCCATTCCCAATTGCTCTCTCTCTCTCTCTCTCTCTCTCTCTAGTCTTGTCCCTTTCATTTCTACCACTACATTTAATGCCAATGCCATCACCACTGCCCTTCTCTTCTACTCTCACTCTACACCTAAATATGCTTTTCTCGATTCTTCTCTAACCCAACCCAAATCCTCCATTTTCTCACTCCCTCAGACCTTCCCGGTGTTGGGTTTTTGCACAAATGTAGAAGCCCTTCTCTTTCTCCTTCTGCTCTTATTTTTTAATTCTTAAAAAATTTCAGTTGAATTGCAAGGTGGGGTTTTTAATTACTGCCCTTTTACTTGTTCTTGGAGGAGTTACTTAGTGCGTCAGATTCATCATTCTTGTGCCCTTTTTAATTTATTGAAATCCCAAGTCCCCCATTCTTTCATGATTTAGTTAGTTGTCTTTTCAATTCTCCATTTTTAAAACATTAATTATCCATATCCATTATAGAATGCAGCTCATCTCCACTGTAGTTCTTCTCCTAATTGTAGAATTGGCTTTAGCAGAATCAGACATTGATGCCCTCTTAGAGCTCAAAAGTGGATTTCACATAGACACTAATAGCAGCAGCAGCAGCAGCAACAGAATCTTGTTAGATTCATGGGATTCCAATTCCTTAGCTTCTGATGGTTGTCCTAAGAACTGGTTCGGCATTGCCTGCAATAAGGGCCGTGTCACTTCCATCTCACTCGATAGTTTAGGCCTTTCTGGTGAATTCAATTTTCTCGCCATTTCCAGGCTCCAAATGCTCAATAACTTGTCTGTATCTAACAACCATTTACGCGGCACGATCGCCAAAGAAATCCTTTCGATTGAATTTTTGGCAAGTTTAGATCTTTCCTGCAATGCATTTGATGGCCTGATTCCTTCTGGCTTCGGTAATTTGAAAAAGTTGCAGCATCTAGACTTGCATTCTAATGGCTTTGTAGGGAATGTTATGGGACTTTTAGCACAATTAGGAGCTTTAGTTTATGTCGATCTTAGCTGCAATGGCTTTTCAGGATCGTTGGATTTAGGCATTGGCAATCCTGACTTCATTTCATCGATTAAGTACTTGAACATTAGTCGAAATAACTTGACCGGGACACTCTTTGAACACGATGGAATGCCTTACTTTGATAGCCTAGAAGTGTTTGATGCAAGTGACAATCATTTTACTGGCAATGTGCCGTCCTTTAGCTTCGTAGTTTCGCTTAGAATCATCAAGCTCGGCAACAATTGGCTGTCGGGATCGTTGCCGCAGGGACTCTTGCAAGAGAGTTCGATGATCTTGTCTGAATTAGACCTTAGCCGGAATCAGCTGGAAGGTATTGAGTGTGAATTAGTGTGTCTATGCTGCATGTATATAAATGTTGCGTGGGCATGGATCAACATATGCTATACAAGTAATCAACGTATATTTATACATATTTCAGCATATTTATAATACAAAATATGTTATATTTTCTAAATCTAACACACGTAAAATACCGAGACAACACATCCCTTTATTACATATAGCACAGCCTCTTTGTAATAAAGACATGTGCTGTCTGTTCATAATTATAGTGTGTTGTATGAGAGTATGTTATGTGGTAAAATCAACTGTTGCATGTGTTGTGTGAGAATATATCATGAGAATATATGAGTATGTTATGTGCTGTCTATGGTTATATCGTGTGTTGTCCATTAGCACACAGTATGTTGAATTACAACATATGTTATATTATAACTCAACATATGTTGTAATATGTGTAAATATATATTGGTTATGTGTATAACATATGCTGATCCGGTCAAATCAGCACCATACTGACTTGGCTGGATCGGCGCAAGATCTGCAGTAATGTTGAGTTTCAATTATCATTTTATCCGAATTGAGCTAAGTTTCCGGCATTTGATTCTTTATAGGTCCGGTATCGAGCATAAATTCTGTTAACTTGAGGTATCTGAATCTGTCGTCGAATAGGCTATCCGGTCCATTGCCGATCAGGATAGGGCATTGTGCTGTTGTAGACCTCAGCCACAATATGTTCTCCGGGAACTTCTCGAGAGCTCAGAGCTGGGGAAACTATGTTGAAGTGATCGACTTAAGTTCCAACTATCTTTCAGGGTCATTTCCGAATCAAACTTCACAGTTCTTGAGACTCACGTCGTTGAGGCTTTCGAACAATTCGATTGAGGGTGTTCTCCCGGATGTTCTTGGGGCGTATCCGGAGCTAAAAGTGATCGATTTTAGCCTTAACAAGTTGCAGGGCTCGCTCCTTCGTAGCTTGTTCAATTCGACGAAACTGATTGAGATTAACCTGTCCATGAATAACTTTTCCGGGATGATTCCGGCTGATTCGATAGGCTTGCAGAACTACAGCCTGGTGGCTTTAAACCTGTCGGGGAATGCGTTTACCGGTCGACTGCCACCCGAGCTTGGAAGGTTTCGAAGCTTGTTGTATCTCGACGTGTCGAACAATCTCCTCGATGGCAGCATCCCCGATGGCCTACCGGGAACATTGGCAGCATTCGATGTGTCGAATAATAATCTCTCTGGCGTTGTCCCGCAAAGCTTGCAGCGCTTCCCGGCTTCTTCGTTCCATCCGGGAAATCTGTTGCTCGTATTGCCGAGCGATGGATCTTCTCCGAAGGAAGGGGACAACCTGAATTTAGGGAGGAGTCACAGCGGTGGTTCGCGCATGAAAAATGGTATCCGAGCTGCCGTTATTGCCGGAGTGGTTAGCGCTGTGTCGGCTATGGCTGTACTGACTTTGGTGATCTATTGGAGATCTCATCGCGACCCTTGTAAGGAGTCTTCGACAGAAGCCGGAGGAAGGAAAGGTAAATGCAATCGGATTTTTAACAAGAGATGTTCTAATTCTGAGTTAAGTCAATCGAATGAATGATGCATCATTGTCGTTGTTACTTACCTGCAGCCGTTTCTTTCGCCGGAATTGAGTCCGGAAATCCGCCGAGGGATGGATCGTTTGTTGAACAGAGCCCCAAAGATTGTCGAAATCCAGAATTGGCAAGAAAAAGTGATATTGTATCATCCCCAATGTCGATAGCATCGTCTGTCAGCAATTCGCCCGGCAAGCTCCGGCAGCAATCTGAAAATGCGACGGCGCTGAAGGTCTGCTCGCCGGACAAAATGGCCGGTGATCTTCATCTCTTCGACAGCTCCGTGAAGTTCTCGCCGGAGGAACTATCTGCCGCCCCTGCGGAAGCCATCGGAATGAGCTGCCACGGGACACTTTACAAGGCGGTGCTATCGTCGGGGCACATATTGGCGGTGAAACTTCTGAAGGAAGGAATCGCGAAAGGTCGGAAGGAATTCGCAAGAGAGGCAAAGAAACTCGGGAACATTCGACACCCAAACTTGGTGTCGATTCAGGGCTTCTACTGGGGGCCGAAGGAGCACGAGAAGCTGATCATATCGAAGTACATCGACGCGCCGTGTTTGGCGCTGTATCTTCACGGTAAGATCTCCTGAACCGAATCGTCGCGAAGTTTACTCGATGTTCGAATCGATCGATACGTGTTTTTTTTCGCAGGAATCGATCCGGGGACGCTTCCACCGCTGTCGCTGGCGAATCGGGTGAAGATCGCGCGGGACGTCGCGGGCTGCCTGACCTACCTACACACCGAAAGCGCCATACCTCATGGCAATCTGAAATCGACGAATGTCCTGATCGAAATCCCCGACGTAAACGTGCTGCTGACGGACTACAGCCTTCACCGGCTGCTGACGGCATCGGGAACGGCGGAGCAGGTCCTGAATGCGGGTGCCCTCGGGTACCTGCCGCCGGAGTTCACGAGCACGAGCAAACCTTGCCCGTCGTTGAAGAGCGACGTGTATGCGTTCGGGGTTATTCTGCTGGAGCTGCTGACGGGGAGGAGCTCGGCGGACATTGTTCCCGGGAACCCGGAGGTGGTCGATTTGTCGGAATGGGTTAGCCGAATGGCTGCGGAGAATCGCGCCGCGGAGTGCTTCGATCCGCAGCTTTTGGACGGCGGCGGCGGAATTGAGGCGATACTTGGGATTGGTCTCAAGTGTATCCTCCCGGCGGCGGAACGGCCGGACATGACGATGATCTTCATGGAGCTGTGTGAAGTTTGCTGTCATGAATGAAGGAGGAGGATGTTGTGAAGTAATTCTTCTTGTGCAGCTGAAAATTCAATCATACCATATGTGTAATAAAAGTTTCGTAAGTTAAGGCTATGTATTTTTAGTTTTTTTTGCAAATTTTTAAAAATCGTCTTTTACTATGAGGTTTGATTTTTTTTAGTTTAAGAAATATAAAATTGTCTGTAATGTTTATTTTATTTTTATCGGTTTAAAAAATTATCCCCGCCTAAGTATGTCTAAATATGTAATGCTGCATTTAACAGATAGTCAGTTAATAAAAATAAACTATAATTTTTTATTTTTTCATATAAATTTATATTATTGTTTTGTCATAAAAAAATAATTTTATTTTTTAATAAAAATACTATTTTTATTTTATTTAATTAGAAGTTTCCATGACCGGAAAAATATTACATTATTAAATATTGAATATTATATCCGTCCGATTCTAACAATCTCGTTTACTTTTTGCGTATTGATATTTGAATATTAATTATTATATAAAAACGTAATACAAATTAAGGAAAAATGACAAAAATACTTATAGCAGTGTCTTGTAATACTATTATTGTGATATTTGTACAAAAATTTTATACAAACATAAAGATATTTTTAATATTAAGTATTATTGCGGTAAACGGGTTAGCCCCACACGATCGGCGAAATATCATACCCAATTAATACCGAAGAAAATTCCCAGGTAATTGGAGGAGACACGAGACTCACTTAAAATTCAATTTCCTTAGACCTTTTATAGTCTTTTTGATAGAACTTCCTCCCTGGCAAAATTAAAACATAATAAATAACCGCAAAATAACTAACACACCAGAGCAAAATAAAGAACACCAAATTTAACGAGGTTTAGAAAAATTATGCTTACGTCCTCGGACCCCAACCAAACTTATATTATGAGAGAAGATAAGAAATACAACACAATTAGAATACAGGAATTATGCTGCGAGATGATTTGAAATGAATGGAGAGGAGGTGAATTTATAGGAAATTTCAGCCCCCCTCCTCAAACAATAAACGATGTGGGATTTTGGAGCCACCAACTATTTTTGACTTTTCAACAAATCTCCGCCTTGGCGACCTTTAAATTCCATCCAAAGTATCTTCTTCAAATTCTCCCGTTATAAAATATGGCAGGGCCTTCAAATGGCGCTGAAAAATATGGCAGGGCCTTCAAATGCGCTTTTCAGCGCCAACTTCACACTCTTAGAACATTTATCAAGTTCAAACAATGTTCAAACTTGATACACGTTACACTTTTTGTCAACATATCTGCAGGATTCTCAGTGGTCTTAATCTTTTGCACCCTGACTCTATATTCTTCAATTATTTCCAGCACAAAATGGTACCGTACATCAATATGTTTTGTTCTGGAATGATATACTTGGTTCTTTGCTAAGTGAATAACACTTTGGCTGTCACAAAACACTGTAACATGTTTTTGACAAACTCCCAAGTCATCCAGTAATCCTTGTAACCAGATTGCCTCCTTAACAGCCTCAGTGATGACCATGTATTCAGCCTCTATTGTTGATAGAGCAGGTAGACTGTAAGGTCGACTTCCAACTAACTGGTGCGTTTGCAAGAGTAAATACATAACCAGTAGTTGATCGTCGTTTATCCAAATCTCCTGCATAGTCTGAATTGCAGTACCCAACTATATGTTGACCAGTATCATTATTTCTTTGAAACATCAATCTAAAATCTAAGGTTTTCAAGATATACCTTAGAATCCATTTCACGGCTTGCCAATATTCTCTGCCTGGATCATGCATATATCTGCTCACAATTCCAACAGCATGTGAAATGTCAGGCCTTGTACACACCATCGCATACATCAAGCTACCAACCGCATTTGAATAAGGAACCTTTGACATGTAATCACGTTCCTCTTTCGTTTTTGGACACTGTGAAGCTCTAAGTTTGAAATGAGAAGCAAGTGGTGTACTCACAGGTTTGGTTTTGTCAGTCATGCCAAATCGCTGTAGTACTTTCTTCAAATATTGCTTCTGGTTCAAGCACAATGTGCCTCTATTTCTGTCTCTCATTATTTCCATGCCAAGAATCTTCTTTGCTTCACCAAGATCTTTCATTTCGAACTCTTTGCTGAGTTGGGACTTCAGCCTGCTTATCTCTTTTCTATCTTTCGAAACAATTAACATATCATCAACATAGAAAAGAAGATAAATGAAAGATCCATCATGTAGCTTACGAAAATACACGCAATGATCGAAGCTGCTTCTGGTGTACTTCTGGCCAGTCATGAATTGATCAAATCGTCTGTACCACTGTCTTGGAGATTGTTTCAATCCATACAGCGATTTGTTCAACTTGCATACCCAATCTTCTTTCCCAGCAACTTTAAATCCTTCCGGTTGAGTCATGTAGATTTCCTCTTCAAAATCACTGTGTAAGAATGTCGTCTTTACATCCATTTGAACTAGTTCCAAATCGTACTGCGCTACCAAGGCTAACAAAATACGAATAGAGGAATGTTTTACAATAGGAGAAAATACCTCATTGTAATCAATTCCTTCCTTTTAAGCATAGCCTTTGGCTACCAATCTTGCCTTGTAGTAGACGTCATTACAATTGGGAAATCCTTCTTTCTGAGTATAGACCCACTTGCAACCAATTGTCTTCTTTCCCTTCGGTAGCTCAGCTAGCTTCCATGTGTGATTTGCTTCAAGGGAATGCATTTCCTCGTCCATGGCTTTCTTCCACTTTTCTTTTTCAGAATAATGCACTGCATCAAGAAAAGTTTGTGGTATACCTTCTTCAATAACAGGAAGTGCATAGGCCACCATACTTTGGAATCGAGCAGGTTTCTGAATTTCTCTTTTTGGCCTCTTAACTGCAATTGGTAAATCTTGTTGCTGTTGAGGTTCTTGGGTTAAAACTTCTCTTTCTCCGAGCTCTTCTTCGGTACAAGAACCATCATCGTCAGTTGGTTGATCATCTACAAGTTTAGTCATAGATGTCTGGAACTCCACCTCCTTGGAAGAATACTCCACCTGCTGGGGGGTATTCTCTGTCTGCTGCTTGGTTACTTTCTTCAACATCTCTGATTTGTTGAAAGTAACATCCCTGCTAAAGATCATCTTTTTCATCTCCGGGCACCATAAGCGATATCCTTTTACTCCAGATGATATCCCTATGAAGATAGCTTTTCTCGCCCTTGGATCTAGCTTTGATTCTTTTACGTGATAATATGCAATAGATCCAAACACACGTAAAGAATTATAATCATTTTCAGGTTTGCCAAACCGTACCTCCAAAGGTGTTTTGCCTTTAATTGCAGCTGATGGTAGTCGATTGATCAAATGACTTGCATTTGTGACCGCTTCAGCCCAGAATTATTTGCTCAAATTAGCATTGGACATCATACACCGAACTTTCTCCAGCAAAGTTCGGTTCATGCGTTCGGCCACCCCATTTTATTGTGGCGTGTCTCGTACTATGAAATGTCAGGAGATGCCTTCCTTCTTGCAAATCTCGAAAAAATGGTCATTTCGATATTTCGTACTATTGTCAGATCGAAGCACTTTAATCTTCCTCCCGGTCTGGTTCTCCATCATTCTCTTCTAATCAAGGAATTTTATGAAAGCTTCGTCTTTAGTTCGCATTGGATATACCCATATTCTCCTGAAAAAATTATCAACAAACGTTATAAAATAATGATTTCCTCCCAAAGAAGCTGTTTTGGTTGGTCCCCACACGTCTGAGTGAATGTAATCCATAATGACTTTAGTGTTATGGATTGTTGTTCTAAACTTCACCCGCGTTTTCTTTCCCAGAACACAGTGCTCGCAAACATCAAGTTTGCAAGTCTTTGTACCCTTTAATAATCCTTTCTTTGCCAGAGTCTGCAAGGATTTTTCACCTGCATGCCCAAGTCTCATATGCCAGAGCTTGGTCATCTCATCCTCTTTATTTAATACTGATACTGGTGCTGCTACGCCAAACACTATGTTGCTCTGAAAGTGATACATGTTATTTTTTCTTGTACCTTTCATGACGACAAGTGCTCCTGAGATCACTTTAAGAATCTCATTCTGAATGCTGATAGAATGGCCTTTAGATTCCAAGACTCCCACTGATATGAGGTTTTTGGCGAATTTCGGTATGTACTGAACCTCTGTCAGCACTTTAATTGTTCTATCGTGGTTCTTCAGATAGACTGAACCAACTTCAGTTATCTGGCAAGGTTGGTTGTCAGCTAGATAGACAACTCCGCCGTCAATATTTTCAAAATTGACAAACCACTCCTTCCTGAAACACATGTGGAATGAACATCCTGAGTCCAGCAACCAGTCATCACTGCAGGTCACCGATGAGGCACAGGCTAATGAATAATCTGATTCATCATTATCAGCAACACATGCTTCAGCTACTGCTTTCCCTTTTTTCTTTTGTAGCTTTGGACAGTCTTTCTTCCAGTGTCTTTTCTCATGGCAAAAGACACATTCATCTTTTGCTACACTGTCTCTTGACTGGGATCTGCCTCTTTTCGTCAGCTTGTATTTTTTGTTATGACCCCGAGTATAGTGGGCTTCACCAGTCGAACTCCTATGTTCTAACTTATCATTTTTCCTGATCTCGTTAGAATACAAAGCAGTAGTAACTTCTTTAAAGGAAATTGTTTCTTTCCCAGTCAGCATACTAACAATTATATTTTTATATTCATCAGGAAGTGATGCTAGCAGTATCAGCGCCTTATCAATATCATTTATCTTCTTATCCAGATTCAGCAAATCAGTAACTAGAAAATCAAATCTAGTTATGTGTTCGTTCATGGTAGTACCTGACAAATACTGGAAGCGATATAACTTCATCTTTATGTAGAGCTTATTTTATGTGCTCTTTTTCATGAATTTGTCCTCCAATTCGTTCCATAATTTGTGCGCCATCGTCTCTCTCATAAATGGATACTTCTGCTCCTTTGAGAGACATAGCCGGATTGTACCACACGCCAGACGGTTGATTCTCGTCCAGTCTTTATCATCAACATCCTCTGGTTTGTTCTCTGCGAATGCTCCGTCCAGCTCTTGTTGGAACAACATGTCCAACACCTCGCATTGTCACACACCAAAATTATTGGTACCATCGAATTTTTCGACGTCGAATTTGGCATTCGTGACCATCCTTCTTGATGATGACGTTGAATCTGAAGTTGATTTTTCACCGATTTCTCCGCCATTCCTGCTCCAGAGTTTGATTAACAAAAAAAAAAAAATTACACAATAATGGCAGTTTAACCGAGACGCTTTTCTGATGTGGAAGATCAGATCAACTGCGACCACAGAGCATACTAAGCAACCAAGGCTCTGATACCAATTGTTGCGGTAAACGGGTTAGCCCCACACGATCGGCGAAATATCGTACCCAATTAATACCGAAGAAAATTCCTAGGTAATTGGAGGAGACACGAGACTCACTTAAAACCCAATTTTCTTAGACCTTTTATAGTCTTTTTGACAGAATTTCCCTGGCAAAATTAAAGCACAATAAATAACCGCAAAATAACTAACACACCAGAAAAAAATAAAGAACACCAAATTTAACGATGTTCGGCAAAATTATGCCTACGTCCTCGTACCCCAACCAAACTTATATTATGAGAGAAGATAAAAAATACAACACAATTAGAATACGAGAATTGTGTTGCGGGATGATTTGAAATGAATGGAGAGGAGGTGAATTTATAGGAAATTTCAGCCCCCCTCCTCAAACAATAAACGATGTGGGATTTTGGAGCCACCAACTATTTTTGACTTTTCAACAAGTACAATGACGCAGAAGGTAAATGAGAAACTCTTAGACTGGACGGAGAGAATACGTTATTCGTCACGATAGAAAATTTGTTTTTCTTTTTATTCTGTTTCAAACTTATTTATATTTTTTGAATAAATTTATTAATTTTAATATACTTAATAAATATAAATAAATTTCATTAAATGTATAACATTTTATTCGGAAGATTATTCAAAATCTCTTTAATTTTATTTTTTAATAAATAAATATTTTTATTCACATTTAAAATTCTTATTTCTTTATAAAAACTAGTTTATTTTTATTACAAATATATAAATAAGTATTTTATTTATTTATTTGTATTATATAAAATATACTTTATTCTCTATAAAATAATATAAATATTATATGCTCCCTCGGTCTTAACACATGATCATTTTTCATCTTTTGTCTGTCAAACAAAAGTTAATTTCTTTATATTTTAAGTTTTAGTAAATTTATCAATTTTAAATATACTTAACAAATATAAATACAATTTACTATAAATTACTTATTAATCTATATTGTCTAAATTATTGTGTTCCTAGTCAACCTAATCAAACCGTGAACCCCACTTGTACCTGAGGGGGCGTGTTGGGACTCCCGTTGGCTGTGTTTCTTTAACAGTTCGAGCTTTTAAGTGAGACGGTAATTCAGTTTCCGACATTCAGAGCCGACCTTGACAGTGGTAAAGAACGAAGCGGACGGGTGAACAGCTGTTCGAGCAGGAGCATGCTGATGGCACGTCATGGAGAGCATATCTAAGCGAGACTGGACATTCCAGAGGAGGAGTGTTCCTTGAGAAGGAGTATGCTTGACCACGCTGGTACGCCAAAGGTGGGTAAGCTTTGTTCGTGAGCGTAGAACCATGTTAAGGACAATTCTCGGGCAAAAATGCAATAGCCGCAACATGGGTGTCCCAGATAGTGTTGGAGACAAGCGGCGGAGTGGGCAAGTTGTGGGTCAGCTATGCGAAAACCTCGTTGGCGCTTGGTGAGCACAAAAAGTGGTACGCGCAAAAAGGTCAATGGAGTGACGTCTGGAGGCATGCCGAGCGTGCAAGAAACAACGTTGGTGCACACAAGTGGCGTCGCACGAGGGCGCTTGCGATTTGGAGTAGAGGAGAATGTCAAGGATTGACATTTCTGCCCCAGGTTCTCGGTCATAGTCCATCCCATGTGTGCGAACCCCTATTCTATACGGCTAATAACTGACATATGTTTCGGTGCATGTACGTGTCCCGCCTTATTTATGTCACATTATTTGGTATACTCAGGCTTGTTGCGCACAAGGGATGGCTGGCTTGGGCCTTTGAGCGTGGGCGACGGGCGTGTCAGCTTCCGGCAAATTACACATGGTATCAGAGCCATAATACCCGTATTGGGTTTAAATTTTGTATGAATTTTCGATATTATCATCTCAAGAGAAAAAAAGTGGAGTAGCTTATAAAGTAGGGAAATTCCAATATTATATCCAAAATGTGTAATACTTAAAATTTAAAAAATAATAAAATAATATTATATCCAATAAAGGATGACTTAGTAGTGTGTGGAGGACTCGACCATGACTTCAAACTTGAATACTTTAGGGTCTTGCACGATGTTTTTTCATAATTATTAATTACATTATGTGCTAAAATTTGTGATTTTATTGGTAGTGCTTTTTATTGTTTTATTGTAGTATTCTGATTATTTAATGTAATGCACATGTTTGTTGATTTTTTTATTTGATAATATAATCTGGTCCGATCTGATGTTGATTGCGTCTTAATTTAAAATTATTAGGGTTAATCCAGCTGTAAGTATCCAATTACATACGAACCGTGATTCAGCACAATAAATAAACGGCCAAGATTGACCTGTGATCTTTCCGGACTACCTTTCAGCCATTGGATGTCTTCTGTGGGGTTTCTTCTACACGTATCCATCTCCATCGCCAGGCGTTCTTCCAAGCAGCCGGGAGAATCTCCTGTTGTCGATTTCAGTCCCAGGGGAAACAATCTCCGCAGAATCATAACTATGGCGATCAATTCACAACAGCCGCCAACAAGGTGAGCTATCGAATAAGTTGAATCTAGGCGCGGTGCAGGTAATACTGATGATAATGTTTGGATTTTTCCAGGTGTGCGGTGGTTACCGGAGCAAACAAGGGTATCGGGCTGGAGACGGTCCGGCAGCTTGCAAAAACAGGCGTGGCGGTTGTATTGACTGCCAGAGATGAGCAGAGGGGGATGGAAGCCATAAAATCGCTGCACCAATCGGGGCTATCGAATGTGCTTTTCCATCAGCTAGACGTTCGCGATGCGGGGAGCATAGAAGCTCTGGCCAAGTTCGTATCGGAGGAGTTCGAGCGTCTCGACATTTTGGTAAGTAGTAATGATCGGATGAACTGAATCTAGGAATCGAGGAGAACATCAAACACTGATAGATTTCAGGATTCGATTGGATTCATCGATGCACTTGTCGAGGATTTCATTCAATTAGAACAGAAATTAGGGCACAACGGATCCCACTGATAACATCACCGTTGAATTGGTAAATTCAGGGTAGAATCTAACCATGCTATACGTGCAAGCTTTCTTTCATGGCTGCCTTGCGTGATTCCCTTCTTCAGGATTGGATTGAATCCATTGAAGCACTGATCAAATATTTTAGAGTTCATATAATTAAGCTAAGAAACTAGGTCACAATCGATCTGGCATTCTGGCTGATATAATCATTTCTCAGGAGCAAGATTCTGTAGATTTGGTAAATTTCATCATAGAATCTAACCATGCCATAGCTTAAGCTTTTATGTTCATGGCTGCATTGTTTGTGAATCACTACTGAAATCCTGCAGGTAAACAATGCTGGCGCCTCCGGGGTTGAAGTCGATGGAGATGCACTGAGGGCTCTAAACATTGATCCTGCAGAATGGGTAAAAATCTCTAGATCTTTATTGAACTCCTGAAAATGGATCGAATTCGAATTCATTCTCGATTTCTCAATACATTGCCATGATGCAGCTAGCAGGCAAAGCCGTAAACTTGGTTCAGGATGTTATGATCACTACCTATAAGACGGCAAAAGAGTGCCTTGACACCAACTACTACGGCGTCAAGAATGTAACAGAGGCCCTTCTTCCTTTGCTGCAGCGCTCCCTCACCGGAGCCCGGATTGTGAATGTCTCTTCCCTAAGAAGTGAACTAAACGTGCGGTGATCTTTCTCCAATTCGCCAATCTGCGCTCTCCAGCATTGCGATTTGATGTTTATAATTGAGAGCCTGTTTGTTCTTGTGCAGCGCATCCCTAACGAGCAGGTAAGGGAAGAGCTCAGCAGCGTAGAGACTCTGACCGAAGAGAAAATCGACAGGATAGTGCAAAAATTTCTGCACGATGTGAAGTGCAAAGCAATCGAAGCCAACGGATGGCAGAAGATGCTCCCGGCCTACAGCATATCAAAGGCCACCCTCAACGCCTACACTAGAGTTCTTGCCAAGAAGTACCTGAATATGCTTGTAAATTGCGTCCACCCGGGATATGTTAAAACAGATATTAATTGGAACACCGGAGTTCTGACAGTCGAAGAAGGAGCTGCAGGCTCGGTGATGCTTGCCCTGCTCCCCGATGGAGGCCCTACCGGCTGCTATTTTGATCGCATGCATGTGGCCGAGTTCTGATTCGTAATTCCTCAAAGTCGAATCGAGTCTTGTCGTTTCGTTGTTGGTAAGAAAGACGGATGTTCTTCGATTTGTTGTTGTTGTTTTAAGTTGGTTTTTTCAAAGTTTGGTTTATAAACATTCATTTTCTTGGGATTGTCCTGATTCGATTTCATGGTTATGATTTATGAAGATAGTAATGATCATCTAACCAAAAGAAGAATAATGGCGAACTTAAAAGCAAGATGATCAAGAAAACAAAAAAGCCCACATGAAATTTCAAAGAATAGTGAAAAAAACAAGGCGTAGGTCATAAATTCATTGCAATAATGTGTAGGATAAGTGATGAGTGAAGATATGTGAAAGATCAAAATAGCCACAAATTTAGATGTAACAAAAATTTAACACAATTTGATAGCAGTTGGCAATTGTCACCACTTTTTCCTCCTCCAATTTATTAATTTTCTCTATAATAATTAAATACTAGTATAATAATTGGGCAGCACATTATATACACACATATATATATATTTCTGTCTGTTCTGAGTGCTGAAACTAAATTCCTAAATTGCAATCGACAGCCATGGCGATTCCCAAATTGACGGCCATTGCGTACCTTCTGACCGCCGCGGCGGTATTCCTGGCGGCGATTCCGCGGCAATCGGCGGCGGAACCAGCTGTGGCTTCGGCGCCGTCGCCGGGGATCGACTGTTTCCCGTATCTAATCAACATGTCGGATTGCCTGAGCTTCGTAGAGAAGGGCAGTAACCTGACGCAGCCGGAGAAAGGTTGCTGCCCGGAGCTAGGGCAGCTGGTGAACACTCAGCCGGTCTGCCTCTGCCAGCTGCTGAGCCGGC
The DNA here is from genome assembly GCF_009805555.1 of Andrographis paniculata. NCBI lineage: Eukaryota > Viridiplantae > Streptophyta > Magnoliopsida > Lamiales > Acanthaceae > Andrographis > Andrographis paniculata. The sequence goes on along the minus strand of NW_026137595.1, from coordinate 3,395,762 downwards.
CGGCTCAGACCGGGATCCCTCTGGACATCAGTAGGGCACTTAAGATGCCTTCCGCCTGCAATGTCTCCGCCCCTCCGGTTAGCTTCTGTGCGGGTACGTACAGTGACTCTTATTAGTAAGTGTTGTGTTGATTTTGTATTTATTTTTTTCTTTTATTCGTATTTTCAATATATATATATATATATTTTCTCAAAGAAAAGAAGTCGACAAAATACTATTTTGATGCATTATTTAATGCTATTTTTTCTATCATATCTTAATGAGCACATGCATCATTTGTGTTTTTGTGTGCCCTCACCTATATTTATCAGCGTAACGGTCATTGCGGAGACAGCAATGATTTATTTTTAAATTTTGTAATTATTTCTACGCACTAAGTCTAATATCAACAAAAAGTATAAGTATATATTTGTTTTTGTCACGCTTAAGAAATAATAGTATTTTAATAATAATAAATATATAAAAATAATGTAATAATATTATTGCTCTTACTTTTTTATATAAAAATAATTATGCGATATAAAAGTAAATATATTTGTGGAAAAAAAATAGGGTATTTAATGATATAATTACTTTGTAATTACACATTCAAAATAGAAATAAATATATTTTCTAGCTTTACAGAAGAAAATATCACATGGGCTTATAACCATTTCCTAATTTTACTTTAACATGCATATATTGCATTTCAATTTGGTTATATATTTCTTTATATAAAAAATATATTTGCTTTGTTAAAATTTTCAACCCAATTTTTTAGAAAAATTAATACTATTTTACATACATTCATTAGGTTTATACTAGTTGCGCAGTTCTTTATAAATCACATAAAAAAAAAAAAAAAAAACATTTCTCTCCAAACTAAAACACAAAAGAAACAAACTTCATATTTTTAGAATTTTAAATTTATAAAAATAATAAAAAATTATATATTTAATACTCCCTCCGTCTCAGTTGAAAAGTTCTAGTTTTTTATTTTCATCTCAAAACAAGATTATAATTTCCTAATTTAATAATTATACTACCTACCTAACATAATAAATATCATTCAAACTTACAATATATTATACAAATAATATTACTTTTATATTACATAATACTAATAGAGATATTTTTATTTGTTTTACTACAATATAATATAATACTAATATTAAAAAATTTACGTGCAAAAAGTAAACACTAATCCTTCAATGGACAAATGGAGTATAATATTTTTATACAATTACTATTAACAAAAATATATCAACAACCTTTGAACTTTTTATTATTTAAAAACAATTTCAAAAAAAACTTCAAAATTCTTTTCTACAGCCATATTTTATATAGTTGAATTGAAAATTTTGATATAATTATTAAGTGCAAACCCGTGTGTTGTTTTTATAGTACTTTCTTCTTCTCAAATATGATATAATATTTGATTTTCGGCGAAATTTAAATACGTAGAATATTAAATAAGATAATTCATAAATTAGTAATATTACGAGAGATAAAAATATATACTTTTTTTGTTTCACAAATTAGTTTTTTTTTTTTTACCGTGCAACCAAATTAATCTTATTTTCTAATAAATTAATAAATAATAAATAATAATTTAAGGGTGTGTTTTTTTAGGAGGTTTTGGGGAAATTTGGGTTTAAATTTGGTTTTTATTTGAATTTTGAAATAGTTTGAATTTTGATATTTCTTTTGGATTTGAGTTTGGTTGGAATTTGAAGAGTTTTGATGTGTATTGATTTGATAGGTATGAATATAATAATATAAATGTACAATAATTTGTATAATTTAATTATAAATTTATATTATATTTATATATATTTTTAAATTTTTATTATTTTATATTATAAAAAATTTTATTTTCTACAAAATAACATATATATTGTATATATTTTATTAAATTATAATTATTATACTTATTTTTATATTTATAATTTTAAAAAGAAAAGAAAAAAAAAAGGAAAAAAGGATAGACTCAAGCACAGTGTTTGCATAGTGATCCCGCCCAAACTGAACTGAAGAAACAGATCCTAAATCACAAACATAACTATATTATAATGAATTATTAATATTTTTTTCCTTTAGAGTTTGTGTTGTTATACATTTAAGAGTTGAATTTGAAGTTTTAAATAATAAATTTTAAATTAGAATAATTATTTAATATAATATAATTATATAATGATGTGATATTTTTAATTATTAAATTAATTTTTAATATAATATCAAAAAATAAAAATGTATTTGTTTGTATATTTAATTTGAGATATTTTTTCATATTAGTTATAAGAAACATATTCGGCAATATACAAATTAGTTTTTGGTTAAATTCTTGAATTTTTGTAAATTTGTAGATTATATATTGTATTAACGTGTATATATTATATTTTTAAATAATATTAATTGTAAAACGTAGTAAAGAATTTGTGTTGGGGTGTTTAATTTAATATTTTGATTCAAAAAATTAATAAATAATGAGATTTGAATTTATATTTATTTTATCTAAAGAAGAAAAGAAATAGTATTTATTTATTTCTTTATTTATTGTATTTTTATTGTTAATTATTGAGAATTGTAAAAATATTTAATTTTATTGTTTTGTAAATATTTAATAAGAGAAAATAATATATTAGTCTCTTAATCCGGTAAATTTAACCTCAAAAATTTTTACATAATATTTATTTATGATTCATTTTTTGTATTTACCTTTGAAATTTTTTTTTTATGTAAAATGTTATTTCAATTAAAATTTTTATAATCACATCAATTTTTATTGTTTAATTACATATAGATTATTAAAATTAATTTAATTTGTTGTTACCTAATTATTGTTTTACTATTAATACAATAAACTTTTGTTTAAAAGAAATTAATTTCAAAATATAGAATATTCAGTATAAAAAAATAAAAAAAATATTTCACTAAATAAAAAATATTAAAATAACAAAACATTATAAGGATTAAATAAATTAATCAAATTAATTAACCATCAAATTCTATATTTCTTAAACTTTGTGCCTAAAAGAAAATAGACTAATTTTTTGGTAAGGAGAGTATATTTTTTTTGAGGTGATATGATAAAATAAAATATAATGTATATTTATTAGAAATTAATTATAAATAATTATTTTTTATTTTAAAAATACTGAAGTTTGAGACAGAAAATATATATATATATATATTGTAGAATATTTATTTGATTTGGATTTTGGGTTTGTAAATAATAAAAGTTTGGATTGAAGATGTCATACAAATAAATATTCGGCGTGATAGTTTATTTAAATATATATATTTGTAATATATTATAAAAATAAATAAATGTTTGATCATATAGTTTTGAATGAAAAAAATTTGATAAACAATACTAGATCGAATTTAATAATAAACAAACACAACCAAAATATTTATTATTTATTTTTGTATTTTATAGTTTTGATGTTTTTTGAAAAGATACTGGTAACATTTTTTTTTTTAAAATATCAATTAAATAAATAAATATATATATATATATTATTGAAACCACATCAAATATTAACTTTTAATGTTACCAAAATTTTCAAAATTCGAAAGTTGTAATTGTCTTGGCATACCCTTAGTCGTTGAACTTAGATAATTACAATAAAAATATCCACACACACTTTTAATTTTAATGGCAAATGTAGATGTTGGTGTTCCTGTAGCAGATTCTGCACCAAGTGAAGCCCCTTCCCAAGGTATATTATTATTATTATTATTATTATTATTTTTTAATGACGTGAAAATTTGCATCCGCTGTCGCTGCCGAAAATTATTATTATTATTATTATTAATTGTTGTAACGTCACTTATAAATAAAATGGGATGCAGGAATTGGTTTGCCTATGGGATCTCCCCCTGCACCAACTGAATTCCCTGCAGATGGTATCTTCTTCTTTCCATTTCAATATTCATCCTATATATAAACTTTTTTAAAAAAATAAAAAAAAAATATGGGTTTGATTTCGATTCTTACATTATATAAAAAATAAATTCTCAAGAAATGAATTAATGATGTCTTTAACAGGATCAGCAGCAGCCAAGAACAGAGCCCCACCCACTCTGCCCTCTTACCTCATCATCTTCTCCTTAGCCTTATTATCATTTCTTCTAAATCTCATTCATTTTTTCTAATTATCTATCCCCATTCAATAATTAATTTAGAATCTGAAAAACACTCTTGTTTATCATCTATCTATTCATCTTTCTTGTTCTATCATTATTACACTAATAGGGTGTTTTTGTTTCAAGGTTTATTGTAATAATTGTATCGTATGATATAAAAAAAAATTAATTTATAGTATAATATAAAAAAATGAAATAAAGTGTTTGATTTGATTTTTTAAGAAAAAAAAATTTGATGAATAGTAAAATTTTTGCAAAATCCTGCAAACGAATACACCTTATATATATATATGCTGATATCTAAGGGGAGATCAATTCTCGCACGGTAATAGGCCGGCTGACGGACGACAAGGGTCGTCCCGACCAGGCCGAGTTAGCCACCATGGCGTTAACAGCAGGCGTCGGATTGTACAAGTCCCACCAGACATGCGTCGACGCGTCGAGACAAGCCATTCCCGGCGACACACACCCGGCAGCTTCGCCCGATCCGCCTTCTCCACAGCACGCATTCGCCACGTCCTCGATTCCTGCATCCGACGACGTATAATTACGAATCAATTTCTATCGAAAACAGCGGAATTGATTGATTGATCGATCGATCGACGATCATACCGTAGGCGAGAGGATTGGTGATGAGCTCCATCATGGCGGCGTAGACGTCGCAGAAGATGATGACGGTGTCACGGAGCTCCTCGCCAAGCGCGGCGAGGCTTTCCTCGAGCCTGGCGTTGTAGTCCTCGACGAGAATGTTAACGTCATCGACGCAGTTGGCGCTGAGCCTGTCGAACTGAAGCAGCAATTGCGGGGAGCATCCGAGAGGCACGACGCCGGCGCAGATGAACTTGCGGACGTTGGAATCGTAAAGGTTTCGAACGGCGTTGGTCATCTGGCGGACTAAAATGTGGGTGAATTCTCGGCCGGAGTATCGGTAGCCAGAGACGGACCAATTGCCGAGCAAGTAGTCGATGAAGTCGTCTTTACCGAAGGAGAGGTAGAAGACAGCGGATTCGACGAATTGGCGCGACGCAGCCTCGCCGAGATGGAGGCGCACGAGCTGAATCGTCTCGAACGCCTGCCGGAGCTGTTGATTCAGCGTTTGGTACGTCTGGCTGCTGCCGTGGAGGATCGTCGCCGACGCCGACCCGAAGTTTACGCCGTTGAGAATGGCCGAGAACGTCCCGTTCTGCGTGTAGAACGGCGTCGTTTTCGGGAGCCCCATCTTCTTTGCTGCACCAATAATTCAAGAAATTGAAGAGCTCCCAATAATCGATATATATATATGTGTGTGTATATGTATAGAGAGAGAGAGTAATAATTACCGAGGAGGTGGGGGAGGAGAGTGGAGTCGGAGCCATTGCAGGGGAAGAGGGAGAGGGAGCCATGGAGGAGGCCATAGAAGGGAGTGTTGTCTCCGCAGTCGACGGAGGAGTCTCCCAGGACATACATTGATGTGATCGCCACGGCGGCGCCGATGTGACCGGTAGCAATGACGGCGGCGGCGACCACCGCCGGCAGAGATGCCCACATTCTTATTATGAGCATGGTTTAATTTTGGAGTTGCAAACTGGAAAGAAACGCAACGCATCCACAACCGCTAATCTTCTTGATTCTTTAATTTCTTGCCTCCAATACAAATTAAAATACAAACCCTGCCTTACAATATATATATATATATATATATAGGATTTATTGCTCTGCTCGATTAGATAACTGGTAGATTTAAATATTACCCTAATCTTCTTGGTTTGTTTCTTTTAACACCACTCTTATATTATTACTATTTTACTATTTTGAACTATGGGATTTATTTGAAAACACGTGTGTATATATATATATATATATATATTTTTTTTTTCTCACACAAAATATTCAATGATACATTATTTAAATATCAAATTTATTTGGCTTTGTTTAGACATGGTTTTTTTTTAAGATTTTTGAAATATTGAAAGTTTGAAAAATATTAAAAGTTAATATTTGATTTGATATTTTGTAAAAATATATATATATATATATCTGATGTAATATTTTTTGAGAAATGAATAGTATCAAGTGTGTTGTATAAACAAAGCTAATTTTTTTTCAAAATCCATCAAAATAAACATCAGTGAAATTATTATTCTCGTTGAATTTGCAGAGAATAATTTTATACTATACGAGTTACAACATGAAATCTACAAGTACGATGAAACTAGTAAAAATTGAGATCAATATAATATTTAATAAAATTTTAATTAATGTTTGATGTAAAAATATTACTTCATTCGTTTCAACTAATTTGTCTCTTTTAACTTAGATACAGAGTTTTAAGTATTGTATAATAGTAAGTAACTAAAAAATATATTAGTAAAAATAATTATGATTTAATAAAAATAATTATAAATTATAAATTATAAATTACTAAATGGTTTAATTAAAATAAAAAAATTATAAATTATAAATTTTGCAATATGATTAAAATATATAATTGTATTTCAAGAAAATCAAGTGACAAATTACAGGGTACTGACAAAAATAGAAAAAATGGACAAATCAAGTGGAATTGAGAGAGTAATATATATTATAAAAATTAATTAGAAAAATATTGGATAATTATATCATTGTGTTTGAACATGAATAATTTTAATATAAAATAGAATGTGCGTTTGTTTTGTGAAATATTTTTAAAAAATATTTTTAATATAAGGTATAAAAAATTATATAGATAATATAAATTAATTAATGTGTTTGATATATTAATTTCTTTAGAAAAATATGTTTGTTTATTTTTTGTTTTTAAGGCAAAACAAACACACACTTTATTACAAAAGTCTATATAAGAAATTGATTTTAAAAAATGGCAAAATAGTTATTAAGTATAATAGACTTTGTTCATCCAACCCAATTTGTGTGGATTACAATTTAAAAAAATAATAGTATTAAAAACGGACGTTTTTATTTACTTTTTGCGTGTTAATATTCAAATATTAATTATAAATTAAGAAAAAATTACAAAAATACTTTGATTCGTGTCTTATAATATTAATAAAAAGATATTTGTATAAAAAATTATACAAATATAAGAATATTTTTAATATTAAGTACAATGACGCGACTTTTAAAGGCGGAGAGGAAGTATAAAATACTTTATAAAAAATTACAAAGTCAAAAAAAAAATTTTAAATACTCATAAAAAAATTGAATATTCAATTTAAAATAATATATTTTATATTTTCAACATAATTCTTTATGAACAATCAATTCATCCAAAAATGCTGGGTAAACAAGGATATAACATTTAGATATACTTTATTATTATAAATATACTGCCTATTGTGCCATATAATTTGAATGTATTATTGTAGATATAAAAATTTAGGTAAAAAATAATTGGTAAGTAACTAAAAAATATATCAATAAAAATAATTATTTTTTAATTAAAATTTAAAAACTATAAATTATAGAATTTAAAATATATTTAAAACGTATAATTATATTTCTAAAAAATAATCATACGAAAAAGACAAATAAAAAATTAAAATAAATGATATGAAACAAAAAAAAAAAAAAAAAAAAAAAATCGTAGGGAGGAAACTCCATTGGCTTGGGGGTGTTGATGTGAATCCACGAGACTGAGGAGATCAAAAAACTGATGAAATAAATTAACAAGTATCTTGTTTGAAACACGATTTCCTAGCTAGTAATAAAAAATAAAATGTAGAGTTAGTTTTTCAACACAAAAATACCAAATCACCGAAACCGTAGTGAAGCGATTCACGAATCATTCTTCACACACAAACCCAAACCCACAAAGAACGAATCACGTTTTGGGAACACCCATATCAATTCAGATTTGGGAGTTTGTTCAAAATCGATACCTCATTGCCGGCGCCGGAGTACCATTGCAAGGACGAGACAATGTTGGTGACAACGAGCAAAGGGAAGGCAATTCGGGTGTGTTTACTTGTGAAATTTGAGTTTTGAATAGTAAAATTTTGAATTGAAATAGTTGTTTGATGTAATATAAATATGTATTGATGTGATGTTTTAAATGTAAAATTTAATTTTAATGTAATATAATAAATAAAAAATAGGTATTTGATATAATATTTTTTAGAAAAAAAAAATTAGAATAGTAAAACATAAAACAAAATCACAAAATAAACACAAACAAAATCTTTTATAACATTCCTCACATTCCCATGTCCTAATCCATTATCAAAATCTTTTATGATTTTTTTTCAAACCATAACAATAAATCATGTTTAATATCAACTATTCATTCTCTTCGGTACTCAACCTTTCCTCTTGCAATTAGCAAATTACGTTTCTTTTGGTAAATTCCGAGTCAAATTTAATAGCATGTAAACTAGTTTAAACAAGACAAATTATGCAAGATGAACCATGTGTGATATACAAGATCCGAAAACATCGGAGTTCGAACCCATGATGTTGGTTTAGATTTTATTGCTTTGAATTTTTAAATAATAAAAAGTCGAATTTTAATAGTTGTTTGATATAATATAAATATACATTGATTGATGTTTTGAATAAATTCGTAGAATAATATAAAAGAAAAATTATTTTACTTCTAAATATATAGTAAAAATATGTGATAAAATTTACGTAAGAACACAATAGATGCTTGTGCTGTTATTTTTCTGCATTAACAATTTGCAAGATTTACAAAGTTCCATTCCTCCAACAAATTTGATAATTTAAACGCTGAATATACACAAATTAAATCCATTCATATAAATAAATAAATATATATATATAATAATAATGATATAGGCATATAAGCAAGCAAGCTACCAATGATCCATGAGCAACTCTCTAAACTTGAAGCACGCCCACTCCGGCAAGCATATGCAAACCACCGTAGCCCCGCTGCCCTCGCCGTCCCCGCCGCCGCCCTCCGGCAGGAACACGCACACCTGAGGCGTCGGCGTCAGGTCGATGGGCCCCGCGTACGCCGGCTTCCCCCACCCGAAATCCGCCGACTCATAAATCGAAAACCTCGTCCACTGAGTTATCGTCAGCTTCCCGCCAAACTCGAGCCTCTTCGGCCGATCCACCTCCATGTAGTCCACCGTCGACCTCAGATACTCCTCCGACACCCCCAGCCGCGCGTCCTGCACCAATCTCGCCGTCTCCGACAGCCCCCCGTTCACCAGCCTCTCGACGCTGCTGGTGGCGCACGCCACGCACAGCACGTTGCCGTAGAACCCCGCCGGAATCGGTGGCTCCTTCAGCTTCGGCCGGGCGTTCACTGAGAACGTGAGCCGGAGCTCGTACTCCGGCGGCTCCACGCACAGCGCCTTCACCCACGATCTCCAGACGTGCGCCGCCACGGCGTCGAACGTCGTGAACGACGCGCCGCCTTCCGCCGCCGCCGCCTGAGCCCGCCTCTTCAGACGGGCCTGGTAGTCGCGGCTCAGCCGGTAGCACTTCATCACGGGGCTCCCCTGCCATAGATTCCTCGTCAGCGTCGACCCCTCCTCCACCCGCCGGAACTCCGAGTGCCTGAATTCAATCCTCGGCGGGACACGTGGCAGGAAGATATCCCTTTCCCAGCACGGCGGCGGATTCGCCACCAGAATCCCGGCCCTCGCCGTCGCCGCCCAGGCGCTGAGCAGCTGCATCGCCCCGAAGCCGTCGCAGAGGCAGTGGCACATCCTCAGGCCGAGGCTGAATCCGCCGCAGGCGAATTTGGTGACCTGAGCGATCACCAGCGGCATGTCGATGACTTTGTACTCCTCCTCGTCGGGGAATCTGTAAATCAGCTTGATCCAGGCGGGGTTCGGCATCGATAGGTCGCCGAGATCCGCCAGGGCGACGTCGGAGTGGGCCTCCACCATTAGAGCGCCCTGGTCAGGGCCGAAGAAGACCTCCAGCTTGCCATTTCCGGTCTCTCTCAGCCTGCCGGTGAAGGGATAGTAAGGTATCAGAACCTTTCTCAGAGCTTCTTCTATAACTCCGGCGACGTGTTCGTCTCTCGATTTGGAGTGGTAGAAATAGACGGTGGGTGTGAAGACGCGGACGCCGACCATGTCGTCGAGATTGGAGAGGTAGAGAGTGTGGCGGCGGCGGCGGGCATTGTCGGAGACGACGGGGCCGATTCTGTCGATGGTAAGAGGGAAGTCGAGGAGGGGAAAGTGAAGCTCTCGGACCCATTGATGCTTGGAGAATTCGTCGTCGTTGTCGTCATCAGTTGATTGTTTGCAGATTGACATGACATATGTAGTAGAAGAAGAAGAAGAAGATTAAAAACCCTGTCTTTGTTAATTAATTTGTTTTGGTAATGATGACGATGATGATGAGAGACTAAATAACAATTGTGAAAACATTATCTTTGCCATTTCTTTATATTTAGGTGGGGCTTTGTTAGGGTTTGGATAACCAAAGTTCGACAGAGATGCCACTCTAAATGTATGAATTTCCTATCCCAAAGAAAATGTCGATATATATATATTTGTATATATGTGGCGAATTGATGTTAACATATAATCAAAGTTTCATATTGAATTGGGAATTTTGATGTCAAGGAGTTGAAAAGATTATATTTTATGACATTGTTAGCAGATGATGAGTGACTATATATGTAACCCATGTGTTACGAACAAGATGATGACATAATAACAAAATATATACGTATTTCCTCCTTAAACATTCATTCAATTCTTTTCCAGAAATCGAATAAGTGGTGGTATTGGCTAGAGCCACTTCTCTACAATTCTATTATGGCTAGTGATAGTTCTTCGATTTCAATATTTTGCTAGAACCTCTATGACTATTGATACATAAAGATGATAACTATTTTTAGGCTGCATAACCTCTGGGATTTATTATGCCGACAAAGGATACACAGAGTATAAAAAATTGAAGATCTTATCATTTAGCAATTGAAGACACACTACCAGAATTTTGGAAATGGGACTCGAAAAAAGCTTCCCGATTAATTTCGATGCTACTAAAAAAAATATAAATAGTATTTTATTCTAATTATTTCGAAAATTTCGAGACTATTTTTTATATAAGATTATTTAATTTAAAAGACACCGTAATGTCCGAAGCTATTTCGTAACTATTACTATAAGGTTCGGATTTTCCGAATCCATTTTAAGTGATTTCGAAATTTCCGAAATATTATTATATATATTATTTTTTTTAATTAAAAAAGCTCTAAAATTTCCGAGTCTATTAATTGGTCTTGGGATTTCTAAAACTTTACTTATATATTATTTTTTTAATTAAAAAAATTATTTCAAAATTTCCGAAGCTTTATTATATATTATTTATATTTAATTAATAAAATAGTTTCAAAAACTACAAAGCCTTATTATATATATATTTTTTAATTAAGAAAATGGCTTTGGAATTTTGGAAGCTTTATATATATTATTTATATTGATAAAGCTTTAGAAATTTTAAGACTACAAAATAATTCAAATCGCCCTCCCACCAGGTATGTTTCTTCTTTACTTATTTTCTTGTTCTCCTCATTTTCTTACTTTTTCTTCTCCTCATTCCGGTTCTTCTTCAGCTCAAGAAGCTGCTACGGGAACCGATCGAGCTTTCACTTGTACACCGCCGCCGGAGCTATTGCAGGTGAGCTACTGCTGGAATAACCATCTAAGCCCGCCGCCAATCCTCCGTTGGACCTGCCAATGCTGCCGGAATCGAAGTTTGCCGCCATTCCTTTGCCGGAGCTGCCGCTGCCGAAAATGTCGAAGTTGATGGGAGAATACCGGAAGAAGACAAAAATGCAAACCAAAATCAGATTCGATGTACTCCTTAAGCGTGGTCACGCCTATGAAGGGTGTTCAAACTGTTCCACCAAAACATTTCCCTTCAATCAATTCTCCTTTGTACCAAAGCACGATAAATGATAACCACCAATAAACAACGAAAATAATAATAGGAGACATCAAAACTTTTAACGTAGAAAACAACTTCAAAGTGAAGGATAAAATTCATGAGGTCTATCACCCGACCCAAGGCAAAATTCACTGTATCAAAAGGTTTGTACAATCAAAGATAACCATAACCAAAAGGGCTATAAAACTCCATACCCAATTACAAGAATCGAACCCCAATCACAAGAGATCTCCCAACTATTAACAACCTATTCCAATTCTCAACCAATAAGACTCAAAATCAAATTCAAACAAATAGTGAGAAATCAACGATATCAAAAGCAACATCCGAAGATGACAAGACCGTTGATCGGAACCGAGTTGAAGAAATTCTCTCTTGCTTGTCGATTCTCTCGCGTACGTTGATAGCGATTGTCTCTCTCAAAACCCTACACCCAAATGACCTCACTCCCAACAATGAGGGCTAGAGCAACAATTTGCAAAAAGACTTTAACTCTTTTTGGGCTAACTTGAATTATTGGGAGGCTACACATAGAAGGAACCCAAACCCAACAATTCTCTCCCTTCCGACTATGTGGAGGAGGCGACCAACCCTGCAGCCATCCTGCAAAACTCGAACTTGTCTTTTGGAAGACTTTTAGTGCACATATCCGCACCATTTTCATTCGTGTGGATTTTATCAACTTCAATCAACTTAGAATCCAAAACCTCTCGAATCCAATGATACCTTGTATCAATATGTTTCGATCTTCCATGAAATGTCGGATTCTTGCTAAGATGGATCGCACATTGATTTTCGCAATACAAAATATACTTTTGTTGAGCGAAACCGATTTCACTCACAAAAGTCTTCAACCATAATAATTCATTCCAAGCTTCGGTAGAAGCAATAAACTCCGCCTCGGTGGAAGAGAGTGCAACACATTTCTGCAATCGGGACTGCCATGAAATAGCTCCCCCTGCATTAGTTATCAAGTGTCCAGAAGTAGACTTCCTATTATCAATATCTCTGGCCATAACAGAATCTGTATAACCATCAAGCTCCGGCTTATCAGTACCAAAGCACAACCTCACACTCGAAGTTCCCCAAAGATATTTCATAATCCACTTCACTGCACTCCAATGCTCTTTGCCAGGATTCGACATGAATCGGCTGATAACATCAACTGCATGAACTATGCCCGGCCGAGTACACACCATGGCGTTCATCAAACTTCCAACTACTGAGGCATAAGGAATCCGCTGCATATCTTCCTCTCTTTTCTTAGTAGAAGGACACTGCTTCTTCACACTTAATTTAAACGAAACATCAAGCGGGGTAGAAGTAGCTTTGGTCTTGTCCATGTTGAACCGCTGCAACATTTTTTCGATATATTTTTCTTGGGATAACCATAACTTTGTCTCTTCCCTGTTCCGAGAAATATACATCCCAAGAATATTTCTAGCTGGCCCCAAATCCTTCATCGCAAAATATTTGCTCAACTCTTTCTTCAAATTATTTATTTTCGAGGCTGAAGAGCCTACTATGAGCATATCATTTACATAAAGAAGTAAGATGATAACATCAGTACCTAAGACCACTGCACGAAAACACAAGGGCGGCATCAATCTTCTTGTACCCTTGTTGAATCATAACAGATTTGAATTTCTTGTACCACTGTCTCGGAGTCTGTTTAAGCCCATACAAGTTTTTTTTTTTTTTTTTTCAATCGACATACATGGTTCTCCTTCTCTTTCACCACAAAACCTCTAGGCTGCTCCATATAAATTTCTTCTTCGAGGTCACCGTGAAGAAACTCCGTGTTGACATCCATTTGCTCCACTTCTAAGTCAAGACAAGCAGCCAAACCCAAAATAACACGAATAGAAGTTATCTTGACAACCGGTGAAAAAATCTCCTCAAAATCAACACTATGTTTTTTACTAAAGCCTTTCAGAACAAGCCTGGATTTATATCGATGAGAGGATAAGTGTTATTCATGCTTCACCTTATAGATCCACCTATTTTTCAAGGCCCTTCTATCACTTGAAAGCTCAACCAACTCATATGTGCCATTAGCATGTAGGGATTGCATTTCATCTTTCATAGAAACAATCCACTTTCCTTTTTCAGGACTCTGAATAGTTTTTTCATAATCCTCAGGCTCTCAATTCTCGGTCAATAGCACATACTCCGTAGATGAATACCTAGTGGAGGGTTGTCTATCTCTGGTAGACCTTCTCAATGAAGATTCTGACATATCCATCGAATTCTCAGAATAATCCAGACTAACATCAACATCATCAATGGCATCAACGCTGAAAGACTGATGTTCATCACCACCCAATTTTGGTGTAAGAACTCGATCCAAATAAATCAAGTATTTATTTTGAACATTTGGCTTATGGTCCGTCTCATTGTCCTCAATCGTTTAATCCTCTATGAATACAACATCACGGCTTCTGACAAGCCTTTTCTCAATAGGATCGTAACACCTATAGCAAAATTCATCATCACATAGCCAATAAAAATGCATTGTCGAGTCTTAGCATCCAAAATTTACATATTCTTAAGGTGTTACAACAAAGAAGAAGGTGTATGATTTATCCAAACTTAAGAGGAAAAAAAAAAGTATATATAAAGGTTGTATACTTAGAAAGCAGCACTATCTATCATTTTCTAAGGAAGGTACGTGGAGCCAACTTAGCTATACCCAAGTGGTGGAATCCTTATGATCCAGGTTCGAATTTGAATAGTCCCAAAAAATTGTATGTGTGTGCGTCGTTGTTGTCCTATGAAAACATCTAAAATTGAGTTTGAACCCGGGCATCCAATTGAATAAAATATTGATGGGTGATCATGAAAAAAAAAAAAAATAGATGATCATTCACGATAATGGTTCACCAAAGGAAATGAATTTGGGGCTGATGTTATGTATACATCAGTTTATTTGCTTAACCAGTGTTCAAAAAAAGTTGTTTGAAATCAAACTTGGGTGATCATTACCAGGTTCAAATTCAAGCAATTTGGATTTGTTCCTATAGAAGTTTCGACAACTAATGTATGTTTATAATATTTGCAATTTTTGTATTCTTGAACTTAAAAGTTTTGAAGAGATTTCAAAGATCCGGAGTGGAGAAATGCAATAGAGGATGAAATTTCCGCAGTTGACAAGAACCAAATATGAAAATTGGTAAAAAAAAATCTCAAGAAAGTATATTGTTGGCATCAAGAGGTGAACAAAATCAAATTAAATTAATATGAATCAATTCACAAGAAGAATACAAGACCTTTGGATAAGAGCTATTTATAGTAGTCCGGCATTTTCTTTACAAAAACTTTTGCACATATTGCTTTTAGGTAACTATTTATATGGCTATTCAAAGTGATTGGAAATTATATCAACTAGAAGTCAATTCAGTGATTCAAAACAATACTTTGAAGAAAGAGATATAGATAGCACATATTTAGAGTCTTATTAAAGAAAGCAATGAATATTAAATTACGGATTAAACAAAGTGCTACATGAGTTAAAACAAACACCGGTTGCGTGGTTCTGTGAAACTGATTGTTATTTCAAGAAAGCAAGGTTTTAACAAAATCACGAGTAAGCAAACATCATATGTGAAGAGCCAACGTATTTCTACTATTATTATCACCTTATATGTTGATGATTTTTATACAAGTGACAATGAGAAGATGATAGATAGATTTAAAAAGAAAATGACAAAGAAATTTATTTATTTAGCGTGGGTATTTATTAATACGGTGATGGTATCTTTTTATGCAAAAATAAAAAAATAAAAAAAAAAAGTATACTAAAGATATCTTTAGAAAATTTTATATGTCTGATTATATTGTTTTTATTGTGAGTGAAACTTTTACTAAGAAAGATAAGATAAAAAAATATGATTACACTTTATATAAAAAAAATATATGAGAAATTTACTTTAGCTTATAAATACGAGATTGAATATTATATTTGCATTAAGCATATTGTCTAGACTTATGTTTGTGATACATCAAATGAACAGTAAAAAATAGGATCAATTTTGGAAGATACGACTCTCCATTTGGTTGGTTTTTTTTTTTTTTTTTTTATGACGTGGGAACCCGCAGCCGCTATCCGAAAGTGTGCACTGGATATACCTCCGGTCGAACCTAATATCCTGCAAATCAGGTCCGACGGAAAAGACACACTATGTATTAATGATTTGAAAAGCAAATACGGCTAGCAATTCTTTTCTTAGAACAAATTTCATTTTTTGAGCATCAAAAAAACAATAAATTGTGGTAAAATCATTCATGGAAGTTGAGTATGTCACAGCAAATTTGGCAAAAACACATGAAGTTTGGCTTCAAATGATATTTAAAAATATTTGTGACATACAAAAATAATCAATTCTAATAGTTTGTGATAATAAGTTTGTAATTGACATGAAAAAAGGTTCTAGTTCACACAGTCCGACACATCATATTATCATTCAACATCATTTTAGCAGGGGCATTGATGAAGATTTGTAATAGAACATTGCATTAGAGAAAATTAAATCACAAAATTTTTATCAAAAAGTTTCTGAATGCAAATTCGTTTTTTTTTTTTGGGAAAAAAATTAAAGTTTTTAATGTGTTAGAATTAATGTTTTTAACATAAAATTTTATATTGAATTAGCAATTGATTTTGAGAATTGAAAAAGTTATAATTAACATAATTAAATATTGATAAATGATGAGTCATAATCGGAGTAATTCATATTCTATTTTTTTTTATGACGTGGGAATCCGCAGCCGCTGCTCAAAAGTGCGCACCGGGTAAATACCCAACCGAACCTAATACCCTGCAAACCAGGCCCGCCAGACTAATTCATATTCTATTTAAATATATAACTCATGTCCTATCAATAGCAAGTAATAAAACATATGAACATTTTCCTTCAAATATTCATTAAATTCTTTAAAAAATAAAAATCCAAAAGTACATTTTTGTTTATAAAATAATTTTAAAAATTTTAGTACTACAGTATTTAATTTTTTTTTAAAAAAAATCTCTATCTTAAATTTATTATATATATATATATATAATATCATATCAATTTTTTTAAAATTTTAAAACTTTGTAACTTTAAAAAATTAATTGTAAAACGCTATATTTGAAATAAGAAGTTCTTTGCACTTTATTGTGTTGAATATCAAAGTCTAATCGCATTTGTTATAATAGTTATTTTAATCTTATTATCTTATTTTATTCACATTATATTCATATTAATATTTAAATTAATTTTTTTAATACTCTTGTAATATCATTATCTTTATAAGTTATTATTTTTACTATTTTATAAAATTTGTTATACTATTTTATTTATGTTTATATATTTGTATTATCTAATAATATATTTAAATTTTAAGATATTAATTATATAGATTATGATAATGTTATAATAATTTTTAAATATTAAAATTATTTGAATTTATAGGATTAGTTATATTTGAAAATTTAAATATAAAATTTTTTTTAAAAAAATAAATATTGAAGTTTGATATAAAAAATTAGAAAAATTTAAATAATTAAAAATATTGTAGATAAACATGATATTTTAAATAAATTTGAATTATATTTGTACATATAAATTATCGATAAATTTTAAATTTTGAAATTGATTATTTTTTATTATTATTTTATTAGAGATAATCAATTCCTAAAAAATTATGAGTGTGTTTTTTAGGGGGTTTAGGGAAATTTGTATTTGGGTTTGGTTTTTATTTGAATTTTGAGGTGAGTTTAAATTTTAATGTTTCTTTTGTCTTTAGGTTTGGCTGGGGTTCGAGGAGTTTTGATATGATTGATTTGATGAGTAATAAATATAATAATATAAATGTGTATTGATTTGTATAATTTCATTATAAATTTATATTATATTTACATATAAATTTCTAAATTTTTATTTATCTATATTTAAAAAAAAAAATTATTCTCTAAAAAATGACATATATATTGTATATATTTTTATTAATTTATACATATTATAAAAATTTTAATTTATATTTATAATTTAAATTTAAAAAAAAATAAAAAAATAAAAAAATAAAAAGAAAAAAAAAAAAGACAGGCTATCCCTCAAGCCGTCCAACTGTTTGCACAGTAATTCAGCCCAAACCTAGACTGAAAAAACACAGACCGAAAAAACACACCCTATAATACGTGGTTTATTTTTATTTAATAACGATAATAAATTTTATTAAAAGTCAAAGTTGCTAAGATAAGACGAAAACATATTATCTAAAGTAGCAGTAAAAATACAAAATAAATATAACTAAGTTTAGCGGATAGATTAATAAATTTAGGCAAAATAGCATAAAATTCCCATGTGGTTTGGTGAATTTGCTGAAAATCGTATGTGGTCTGAAAATTTTATAAAATCTATTTGTGGTTTCTAAAATGTTGCGCATTTGTCATCTCCTTTTAAATTGCAGTAACGGTGTTAAATTTTTATACACATTGACCGTTATACCCCTGTCTAAATTAGCTTTCTTCTTCCTGACATGTTCGTCCCTTAACCATTTCTTATTCTCCATCCATTTTTTCCCTCTCTTCCCTCTTTCCCTCATTTCTTCTTCCCTCCTTTCCGCATCTTCTTCTTCTCTCTCTATTTACATATTTTTCTTCTTCCTTTCCCCCTCATCTCTCTCTATATATATTTTTCTATCTCTGTGTATAAAATACATTTTGCAACGACACTCATTATTCTAATTGCATTGTAACATCAAATCTTGGTGTAATTTAAATAAAAAAAACATATTGTAAATCCTCAATTCAAAACACACAGAAAAATAGAATTTGGGAATGAAGAATTAGAAATCTGTGAGGATAAAAAAAAAGAATAGAATTAAACAATAATTTTTTTAATATTAAATCAAATAAATTTCTTCAAAATAGACGTAATGAAAATCACCCAAAAAATATCTTGTCTCATATTTCCAATTCTGTTTAGGCGCAATCTTGCCAGTCCAATTTCGAAAAAATCGTACCTGACCCGACCCGTAATCCGACCCATAACAACGCAGAACTAGATATAGATGGGTAGCCTGAGATGGTTGATTGTTTGGTCTGGGCGAAAAACAAGAATATGCTCGTGGTGGTCGGACTCGGTGTGGGCGGTGGAGAGAAGAGGCTGAGGCAGCGGCTAAAATAGGGAGGAGCGAAGTCTTACTTATCATCAGAAGAGAAAATCCAGTGAGACTGGAAATCTCCAAATTAAGGCGCAGGAGGAGAAGAGGGATAATTAGGTAAATTATTGGAGAATGAAGGGTAATTTTGTAACTTTCCTTTATTTATTATGTAAATTTTCAATAATACACGTTGTGATCACGCATACAATACAATCTTCGTTAAATATCAACGGTGGAGTATTTTTTGCAACATTTTAAAAACCAGAAGTAGGTTTTATGGAATTTTCGGACTACATGGGGTTTTAAGCAAATTCACCAAACCACTGGGGGATTTTATACTATTTTACCATAAATTTAATTTAAAGAAATTAATTAATAAATTTATTGAACATATTTTTTCGTTCAATTGGAATAAAATCCTTTTGTGCAATAATAAATTGTGATTCAGTCCATATTCTAATATGTTTAGTCTGCACTCCCCACTTTACATAATTGATTTCATCCAACTTCATGCCCTATTCTTCCTTTTTCTTTTTTACCCTCAACCTCTGTCTTCTTTACAACAATAATTTTGTTCATACAGAAATCCGACGTTTATCGCGGGCACTCGAACTTGGCATCTCCAGCGAAGACCCATTTTCTCTCTCCTTTTGGTTTTCGATCTCCGACTCTATTATATTCTTCAGCCCAGTTTGCGAAATTATTGTTTCACGCCACGGTGAGCCATCGGAGGAGAATTCTAATCAGACAGTCACCCACGCAAACTTGCTCGTTGTCCCAATCGACGCCGGTCCACCACATCGCTGCCTTGATGCAGCGCCGTGCTATGATCCAGTCCTACTTCCCTTCTGCAAGTGCCGTCGACGCCGACGGCCTCCGCTGCGCCCAGGTCCGCCGGCTCCTCTGGTTGTATATTCGCCATTGTCTTTGCGTAATTTACAGAAGTTTTTGAAATCAATATTATCAAAGGTTTTTTTTTTCATTTTATTTATTAAGTTTTTAATTTTGGATTATGAATTGGTTGAAGTTTGAGTAAAGTCATTGCTTATTTTTGTTGAAATGATTGGCTATCTAAATCTAATTGGGTCACTGGATTTCGGTATTGATGATGTTCATTAGTTTTATGAAGTATATTTGTTTAGAAAGTTGTAATTGAGCTACATAGTTTGTTCATCGGTTAGGAAAATGACTACATGTTGTTTATATTTATGACCGGATGTTGTTCATTCACATATAATTTACAATTTTCAAACTAATTATCGATATGAGGACCGTTATGAATACTACAAACAAGGTTTTTATTTTAAATTCTTACATCACCAAATTGTTATATTGAAGTCTAGCTAGATTTTAGTGATTTTGTATATCATTGTTCATGGTGAGTAAAAATTGTTATTTTGTGTAGGATTTATCGGTCTTGATAGAGAAAGAAGAAAACAGTTTAAAATTATTTCGATGAAGAGGGAAGAAATCAGTTTCAGACACAACCGATGAAAGTGCAATAAGCGGATACCGTAGAACTTTTAAATTTTTAATTTTTGGTTTTGATAGGATGTGAAATAATCATTCGTGTCTATGTAGCTTTCATGTAAAGAAGCAATATTATGAGTCCCAGCAGGTAAAATAGTCACAAAAAATACAATCGTTGTAGCCGTCATTGTAGACTTTGTAAATGGGTCATTTTTTGTTTTGATAGGATGTTCCTTTTGACATGTAATAATTTTGGCTTGTTAGATATAATTTCTTATTGTAGGTAAATATACAAACTAGAAGCATGGTTGCATAGAACCACATTTGAAATTTCTATGTATTGTGGTATATGAACACGACCTACGGGTATGTGAAATGCTCTTTTATATGTGATATAATGACAACATAGTTTTCTGAAAACGTAACAGAGGTACACGAATGGCCGGTGAGTCAAGTTTTATTATTTGAGAGAGTATATAATTGATGGCGCAAAGCACATGGACGTGTTAGCCTACTACCAACCTTAAAATTAATCTAAATTTATGCTAATTAATTATCCAAATGGGAGAAAGTAACTGTTAAATTTTTGCATTTGTTAGACCCATACGAAGATGATTATAAACTCATGTTCTAATCGGAATCTATCAAGCTCATTTTTGGTCATCGAGCATATCCATACAAGTATTCACAAAAAATATGTAAATATATGTTAATTAGTTTTCTAAATGGAAAAAAGTGACTATTACATTATGTTGCATTTGTTAAACTCATATAAAGAGGATTCTGAATTCTTATTCTTTTAGGAATCTATTGAGCTCACTCTAGGCCCTTGACTACATCTACATGAGCATTCATTTGAAATATATAGATTTACAATTACCCACCTATATTATAAGGTCGCATTCTTTATTTACATAAAAGTGGAGCTCAAATACATAATTCGGTTATAATTGGTACATTAAAATAAATATGGGGTATATAAGAGCCGTACTAGAGTACTTGTTTTCTCAACTGATTTACTATTTTTAAAAATGTTCTTGACTTGTTACTTGAGTATATGAGTGTCCGATAATTTGGATTACTATGTTATGGGTCAAAATATTTCAGAAGAGAAGTATTTATCTTATTATATGGAAAACACTCGAAGTCTTAGTAGTATATTACAGCTTGCCTTTTCAAAAAAGTACTACCTTTGCCTTGTGTTACTTCGTGAGAGAGAATTCAAGTTGCATCAACTGTTAATTAATTCGTAGCATCACTCATGTAGCCTAATAATGAAATTTTTTTTAACTAACTCGTTTATGACTTGGTTCACCATCCACAAGTAAAGATTGAATATTTATTGTATATGTATGATGGTGTTTCCCTACAACTATTAGTATGTGTTGTTTACCTATCTGTTACAATTCAGAGAGTTGCGGAAACATTATCATGATGAATTCATCATAGGTTACCAACAACAAGTGAATATTTCGAATAAAAACTAATCGGTTTTCCAAGCACAAGTTACCAGGGCATATGGACACTTTATTGAAGCATATGCCACTATTATTGTAAGTACGTGAGATATGCGCCAGGGTATTTCGGTATTTGATGCAAGTATGTAAATATGTGCTCCGGGTACAAATATTGATATTCAAGGTATAAATAATGGTTGCTTAGGTATTATCTATATAGTAGCAAGTATCCTTGAATGTGATCGATTTCAGTCAATCTCTTGACTGAGAAGGCAATTAATAGGCTCGGTGAGAGCATTTCCTCTATTAGTCCCGTTGAAAAGGTTTGTGCATGATACATCTACATTCAACAACTCATGCCACACTTTTCAATGGTAAGACCATAAAGTATGTAATGCTATTTGTATTTTTCTTATATTTCATTTGCATCATCCCTTATGTATTTTATGTTATGCATAAAGTTGTTAAAACAAATGAATATTAATTCTCCACTTCAAAATAGTGTGTATTAGATGAATGATAACCACAAACAGAATCAATCATAACATTTAGTCTAATACATTCTAATGTCTAAAAACTTCTCTATTAAATTATTGTAAATTTGTACTATTTGCATTTTAATATTCTTTATGAATGGATGAGATACTATCATGTTAAATTTATCCTCAGTTACCACTAACATTTGGGTATATGATACCCAAAATGTTGATTTCTCAAGTAGTAGTTCCCTAGGCATATATATTCGTTACTGAAGCATATGACATCATTAGTATAGGTACGTACGATCTGCGCTCGGGTATATCGATATTTGATTTAAGTATGTAAGAATGTGTGCAGGGTACAAACACCGACATACAATGTATGCATGATGATTGCTTAGATAGCAGGTATCCTTGAGTGTGATCGATTTCAGTCAATTCCTGACATATGAGATGAGGCAATTAAGAAATCCACTTAAAACACTTCCTCTGTTAACTTCGGTGGAAAGGTTTGTGTGCAGGCATAGTAGTCGGCATACTACAAATAATATGATTATGTATTCTAAATATATGTATTTAAAAATATTGTATGATAATTAAATTAAATTTTATGATGCTAAAATTTATAAAATTTTAATATTAAATTAAATAATATATATCACAAATATATTTTTTGAAATTAATAAAATGATTTCGAAGAAATAAATTTATATTTATATTTTTTATACTTCCAATAAGTGTGTGTGATTATTGCGATTTTCATGCTCTCGTACTCATTTATTAATATTGTCCTAATATTTTTTTTGTAATTTCTTAAAATAAAATATATAAAAATCAATTTAATAAAAATATTACACAATTTATAAAATTATTACTAATTTTAATATAATTTAAAATATTAAATATTAAAAAGTTACTTTATATTTTTTTAATTAATTTAAATATTAAAATCATACATTTTCTACTCACTAGATTTATTAAATATTCTCTCCGTTTGTTAATTATGCATTTTTCTTGAACACAAAAATTAAGAAATAATAATATTTTTATATAAAAGTGAAGTGGGTAAAAAGTAATATAAGAGTATTATAGAAAATTTATTAAAAAAAATTGATAAAAGAAATTATGTCATGTAAGGTGGGTAAATATCCAATCGGAACCATTAAACTGTTGAACCGAACCGAATTTTCGATTAATTGAGCAACTTCAGTTTGAATACAAATACTGCATATTTGATATTTGTTCGATTCAGTTAATTTCAGTTTTTATTTCGATTAAACAAACAAAATATATTTATATTATTATATTTTTTAAATTCATATTAATAATTATATTATATTAGGATTCAGATTGATTCAATTAGGTTCATAAAAAATACAGTGGCAAATTCGTTGTTATTTACTAAAATGAGGGTAATAAAATTGTGAGTGAATAAAATTGTTTATTATATATAAGTTTAACGGACAGCCAATGAAATAAATCTGACATAATTATAATTGACGTAAGAAGTAATATTTTTAAATAGTTATACAATTTGATTTTAATCGATAAATAAAATTATTTTTTAACTATTAATACAAAAGATAAAAATATAAATAATTACATTTATAAATATTTATAATTTCAATTGGTGTTTTTATTTTATTTATTTTAAAATACTCAAGGAAATGTACCTATAAAATATATAAAAGGATACATCCTTTTACATCCTTCAGCAACGTTCTAGTGAAGTCTGAGTAACTAGATTCAGCAACGTTCTAGTGAAGTCTGAGTAACTATGTACGAGTTAGCAAATAATTTTTTAGAGTGTTCCAAAGTCCTTACTTCTTAATTTCTGTGAGTCTATATATTTCAATCAAATTAGTTTATTACCATAAGTTTGTCCAAGTTGTGTCAAGTCTAAGTTTGTTCATTTAAGAATGTTGTTATGATAAATCATCAGTATATTCAAAAGATGTCAATCTGAGTCCATTAAAATACGACTGGAAAGCCTAAGTTAAGACCGTAATGTTCTCTACAAAACATTGATTCAAGACTGAAATGCTTTGATATTAATACCTTAATTATAATAATCTAACATCCCTTCTCCTACGGACTGGCAAGGCCAGACCACTAACTTAATAACCTAACATCCCTTCCCCCTTGGACTGGCAAGGCCAGACCACTAACACTAATCTTGCTTTTATCTAATCTTATATATTCTATATCCTTTTATATCCTTTTACATCCTTAGATTCTGTGGACTCTTGGTATCAGAGCCAAGGGGCGTGTAAAAGGTGTTCATTAGTGTTCATTTGTGTTTTTCAGGAAAATTCCGAGATATTTGCCGAAGGAAAACCAGGACAAGCCAGGTACGCCTTATGTCCTTTATACCCTTAGGATTGTAAGTTTTTTCTTGAAATATACATTTAAAATCTTATGGGTTCTTTTTTTCAACGATCTGTCTCTACCATGTCCACAAATAGCTCATCTAGTTATAAGAAATTAGTCTGTTATGAAGAAACTATCATTGAAAGCTTTAACAAATCTATTGATGATTGGACCATACCAAAGATCTCAAAAAATGAAATATATGAAACCTCTAGATTCCTCTCTTGGTCTACTGACTTAGCTATTAAAACTGAAGAAAGAGATATCCAATTATCAAAACCCTTTGAGACAATCACCTTACTTTCACAAAATTCTTTAGATAAACACTCTTCTAAGGGTTATAAATACATACATATTGGGTTAGTCCAAGTTGGTATAAAACTACTGACAAAAGAAGGTCTTGATGCTTCAATCCTTTCCATACTTAAAGACGCTCATTTTACTAACTTTGATGAATCTCTTCTTAGTTCAGTTGAATCTAGTCTTTGCACAGGACCCATTTCCTTCGATAGTTATCCTAACTTGACTATCTCTCTACGTGATAAAACGTATTAAAATCCCTAGTACTACAAATTAAAACTCATAACTATAAAATGTTAGAAGGATCCATCCCTGTAGCTATAGTATACAGAATTTACTACAAAGCCATTTTATCATCCTTTGCTACAAAAGTTAAATTTCATAGTAAGAGAGGAGAAACACTTCTTCTCCAAACAGACTTAAGCAAATCTAACGCTGTAGTCTCAAAATCTATTCAGTGGAAGGATGTCTCTCTTCCAGATGAATGGGTTTTAGAAGACGCGGTTGAACCTAAAAAAACCATTATTTCCTACTCCAAACCCTCATCTTAAAACCATATCCCAAAGTAGCAGTGGAGAAGTTAGACTCTCTTTTCACAGAAACCCAAAATCAGACTATAATTATGACAATAACTCTACATATTTTGATACAAATACCATTGATTTAGGAAGAGTTTCCCAACTAAATAGTCCAACTAAACCATCCAGATTTTCCACCTCAGATATCCCAACCTCATCCCTAAAAGAAGTAAATTTCTCTTCATCAATACCTAAATCTATTTACACTCGTAGAGACAATGAACTTTTACACGAACCAACTAGTCCTACATTTTCCTCAACAACTGAAAATGTTAACGAATTGAACACTATAGAAAAAGAATTTTCGATAGATAAAACAGTTTTTCATAATGAGTTCTATTCTCCAAAAAATTATAAAAAGCGAAACTGGTTCTTTAAAAACTTTCTTGATGATAAAAATAAAATACAAACATTATTTTATAACTTTATCTCAGAAACAAAAACAATAATTCCCTTTTTTAACTGGTTTGAATTCTATCAAACCACTTACCCAGTTCAAAAAACTTTTTATCCTATTACCCAGAGAAAACCTACTTGGGAAACAATTAATGGTGAAAAAACCTTTAATACCAATCATCCACCTCTACAAGTTTTGAAGTTTTCTATCAAGATCAACAAATAAACACTGCCCCTTTAAAGCAAGTTAACGAGGATGACAAGATCAATATAAAAAATTTAATTGGTCAAACCAACTACACCAACATTAATTTAAATACAATCGGAAAACAACTCGAAAGAATTGAATCTCATATTTTAGATACACAATTCACAACACTGTATAAACCAAATCTACACATTTCCCCTGCCAAAAAACCTCTTTTTAAGCCTTTCCAAATCTCCAAAGAAAGTACGCAAACTCTTATACAAGGAAAATCCGATTTTATTAAAGAACTTCAATCCCAACTTTCACGAATAAGCACCACCAACGCCGAATACGCTCCTGATACACCATCATCTTCTCGCTTAAATGTCATTTCTTCACATCAAACTGGAATAAATTGGGATGCACAACCACTCCATCTTACCTCTGTCTTTCAGTCTGTCCCTCAAACTCGTTTTAATTCTTCCTCCTTATATAATTGGAATCTTGATGGATTAAGAGAACATCAAATCATACTTCTGTTACAACAAATGACTATGGCTGCTAATGCCTATAGAACACAAGGTCATATACAAGATAGGGCTATTGCTGAAGTTTTAATAGCTGGATTCTCAGACCAGTTAAAAGGATGGTGGGATTCATACCTCACTTATAATCAACAACAAGATATATTAGATGCTATTAAATTAGATGAATACGAAACTCCTATCTTAAATGAATCGGGTGATACTATACAAGATGTTGTATCCTCTTTAATCCAGATTATATAAATACATTTTTTAGGAGATCCCACCCATATTAAAAATAGAAATACTGAACTTTTATCCAACCTCAGATGTAAAAAACTTAGCGATTTCCCTGATTACAAAAGAGATTTTCTTGATAGCCTACTAACTCGTGATTACTCAAACTAACCATTCTGGAAAGAAAAATTTCTCGCAGGATTACCAACATTATTAAGAGAAAAAGGTCCGAAATAAAATCAAAACTTCATCAGGATCACAAATCATAAATTATGATAGTTACACTTATGGTCAATTAATTAGTATAATAACAGAAGAAGCACTTCGTATATGTCAGGATATAAAAACACAAAAACACCTAAAATGGGAACTTAGACAAACAAAAACAGAATTATGAACATTTTGTAAGAAATTTGAAGCGTGTAGTCCTAAACCCCCTACTGAAAATTGCAATTGTAAAAAAACATCTAAGTCTAATATAAAATATCATAAAAAAATATTATCACAAATGAGATTACAAACCCTTTAAAACCCCTGCATATTATAATAATGCCAAAAGGTATAAAAATACCTCTTAATAATAATTACAAAAGAAAAAACAAGGATCAAATCAAATAATATAGATGCAACAAAATAAGACATATAGCTAAATATTGTAAAATTAGAAGAAAGATTCAAGAATTACAACTTGAAGATGAAATAACTGATAAAATTTATAATCTTTTCTTAACATCTTCTGAGGAAGATGAATCCGAAACGGAAAAAAGATCTTCTGACCCATCTAATGAAGAAGAAAATATATTCAACATAGAAAATGATGAAACTTCAATAGATTCTTCTAGCACAGACTTATCTATCAATACAATAACACAAGAACAACAAAACTTAATTGATATTATTAAACAAATAGATAACTCAGATGTCCAAAAGACATTTCGAAAAATTACTTCAACAACTAGAAAAAACAACTCACCAACATAACTCTAACCCTCAAACGTATGACTTAACCAAAATATTAGGTAATACAAAAAATATGTTGAAAAATCCCACAGTCTATACCCTTCAAAAGGAAGTAAAAGAGTTAAAATATGAAATCAAAAAAATAAAAGAACAACAATCCCAGGACTCACAAACAATACAAAAATTATCGAAATTATAAACAATAATGATACCGCTAAAACATCTAATGAAACGATACAAGACCAAATCCAATCCATTCAAAACATACCACAAGATTTCCTCTTTGTCCTAAAAGAAATCACCTCCAGAAAATATATAATAAAAATACAAATTGAATTCTCTAAGGGATTTTTTCTAGATACTATAGCACTTTTCGATACTGGAGCCGACCTAAATTGTATAAAAGAAGGATTTGCCCCTACTAAATTCCTCCAAAAAACCCATGCAAAGATAAAAGCAGCAAATAATTCAATACTAAATGTCTCCTCTCGAATCGAAGCTTTTGTAGTAAATGAAGGAATTCATTTAAGAACCTCATTTGTCGTAGTAAAAGATATACATCATATGGTTATTTTAGGAACCCCTTTTTTAAATTTGATTACACCTTATACAGTTGGTCCAAAATCGATCTCATTTACAATAAACAATAAAAAATTATATTTTACTTTTATAGGAAAACCACAAACAACTGAAATAAACTTACTAGAAGCCAGCTCAATCTATTCAGCTTCAATACATAATATTGTACAATAAAAAATGTTTACCCTAAACGAGTTAAAAAATGATATTCATTATAAAAGAATTGAAGCTCAACTACAAAATCCAGAAACCAAATAAAGAATTTCTCATCTGCTTGAATTAATAAAACAACAAACATGCTCTAATCTTCCTAATGCTTTATGGGAACGAAAGAAACATGTTATTATACTTCCTTATGAACCCAGTTTTAGTGAAGATAATATTCCAACTAAAGTTCGACCTATTCAAATGAACCAAGAATTATAAGAGTTTTGTAGAAAAGAAATACAAGATTTAGAAAATAAAAAAATATCAAAATCCAGATCACCATGGAGCTGTGCCGCCTTCTATGTCAACAAGGCCTCTGAAATTGAAAAAGGAACTCCAAGGTTAGTAATAAATTATACACCATTAAACAAAGCTTTAAAATGGATTCGATATCCTATTCCTAATAAAAGAGATTTATTACAAAAGTTATATGATGCTTATATATTCTCAAAATTTGATATGAAATTGGGTTTTTGGCAAATACAAATTTTTCCAGAAGATAGATATAAAACCGCATTTATTGTTCCATTCGGCCAGTATGAATGGAACGTAATGCCTTTTGGATTAAAAAATGCACCTTCCGAATTTCAAAAAATTATGAACGATATATTCAATTATTTCCATAAATTCTGTATTGTCTACATTGACGATGTCTTAATATATTCAAAAACTATAGAAGAATATTTTAAACACCTTCGTACCTTTCTATTAATAACAAAGAAAAATGATTTAGTCATTTCTGAATCTAAAATAAGTCTTTTTCAAACAAAAATAAGATTCTTAGGACACTATATAACACAAGGCACTATTACACCAATTGAAAGATCCCTTCAATTTGCCAATAAATTTCCCGATAAAATTCTTGACAAAAACCAATTACAAAGATTTCTTAGAAGCCTAAACTATGTCTTGGATTTCTACCCAGACATAAATAGAAAAATCAAACTGCTTCACGATAGATTTAAGAAAAATTCACTACCCTGGACAGATATACATACAACACTAATACAAGATATTAAAAAAAGAATTACTGAAATACCATGCCTCCATCTAGCTGACCCAAACCTGCCAAAAATAGTTGAAACAGATGCTTCTGATATTGGCTATGGAGGAATACTAAAACAACTACAATATAATAAGGAAGTCATTATCCAATTTACCTCTGCTCATTGGAATGATACACAAAAAAATTATTCTACTATAAAAAAAGAAATCTTAAGCATTGTTCTTTGTATATCCAAATTTCAAAGTGATTTGATCAACAAAAAATTCCTGCTACGAGTAGATTGCAAAAGTGCAAAAGAAATCCTACGGAAAGACGTTCAAAATCTTGCCTCAAAACAAATCTTTGCCCCCTGGCAAGGGATACTAAACATTTTTTACTTTAACATTGAATACATAAAAGGTGACACTAATTATATTCCTGATTTCTTAACCCGAGAATTTTTACAAAACAGATCAGATGCCGCCGAAACCAGTCAAGCTCCACATCGACAAGACTGACGATGATCACCAAATACCATCCAAGGACGATCTTGAAGATACAGCAACTTCCAAGCCGCCATCCGTAAAATCAACACCAAAATCCCTAAAACAGAGATTTGAAGATGGCGACCCGACAGTAAGAGCAATCAATTCCTATAACGGTAACTTTCAATACTTTGTTACTTTCAGTGATGACACTTCTGACTCGGACAAAAACCCTCTCCTAGCCGAGCCAAATTCCTCAGCCAGAACCTCTACAACAAATTCCTGAGTCCTCAGCCCACAAATACCCGAAAAAACCTCATCTCCTCAGAAAACCTACGGTTGCTACCACTTTAACAAAACCCCCTGAAAACACCTATGTTGCAAAATCCTCTTCATCTACTTCCACAATCCAGCTTACCCAATCCCCGCGAACTGAATGGTCCCTTAAATCCACTTACCAGAATATTATTACCATCGAAAAGGGGTTTGATTCACTTGACCCTTTTGAGACAGCCGAAGAACTTTTTGGAGAAAATAACTTCTACAAAATTTTCGACCATGGGAAAACTATTCTCTACTACCAATCAATCCTCGAAGACATGGCCTCTATAGTTATTAAACATGAAACTTCAAAGACAAACCCCTCCGAAATCCTTTACTCCCAATGCAAAATTTTTCGAGTAATTTCTCCGTCTGACTGGTATGGTCTACCACTTATTGAACCTATTCCATTCTCACAAAGAGTCTCTGACCTACCTTTTGCTCCAAAACACTACAACTACTTTGAATACCAACAAGTCTGGTTTAATTCCTTCTGGCTCACCAACAAATCGATAACCCACACATGGCTCATTTACTTTGACCGAACATTTAACATAAATTCCTCCCCATTTGGTGGTCTACTTGGTGGAATCACCTTGGATCTATCCCTGAAATTCTTCCACCCATCATCTAACAGTCTTTTGATATATTCTCCAACAAATATTGCCCAACAGAGCATGAAAAGAAATATTTCACCCCCTTAGCAAACTTCTGTACAAAATTTTATGCCCTTTGGATTTTTTCTTGGACCCTCGAGATTCATAATGATACACACAAGGTGCTGCGACGAAGGTTTAACGTAAAATGGTGGGAAAAATGTTTGATTGTAAAAAGCATACAGCCAGACCAAATCGAATATTGGATTGCCCAAGATACAAGTGCAAAGCAGATTGCAGCAAAACCATCTAATCCGAAAATAAAATTCCAAGAACAGCGGTCTCATATTACTTCTCTCATCGCAGCCGCAAAACCACCAGAGGAAGCCATTCGAATCATACAAGAGCAACTAGGCTCAGACGATTCAACAAGCCAGTCCAACGACACATGGTTCGGTAATAGTAGAAAGTAAAAAAAAAAAATTAATGCTGACAACATTCCACATCATATGAAAGAGACCATCCGAAGATTAATTGTGACAAAATTTTACTATACCAAGGGAAAAAGACTTTTAAAAAAAATGATGATGAATGAGTTATATCCCTACTATGTACAAATAAACTACTATCTATATTATACATATCCCTACTATTAAAAATACATATATATATATATACACGTACAAATAAACTACTATCTATATTATACATCCATACTATTAAAAATACATATATATACCAAAAATATTATACATATATCCCTACTATTAAAAATACATACGTAGAAATACTCTACTATCTATATACACAAATATTATACATAATATACCCTGACAGGTTTCCACCAGACAGAAAATGAAGTATGGTCGACAAAGATCACAGGTCCAACTTACCAGAAAAGGAATGATGGCCACCCCGACTACCACCACCTTCCGTGTATGGACAAAACTCTCATGACATTTGCACTTCAGTCCTTCTTTATTTGCCGAAAGACCCCTGCCTCCTCCTATATAAGGGCCTTCATTTCTCCAAAGGAGAGGAGGGAGGGAGCACGAGAGTCCTTATTCCTTTCTGAATTCCAGAAGCATTGAAGGTCTAAGAGTGTTCTATATTCTAGTAAAGTCTGAGTAACTAGATTCAGCAGCGTTCTAGTAAAGTTTGAGTAACTAGGTACGAATTAACAAGTAATATTTTAGAGTGTTCAAAAGTCTTTACTTCTTAATCTCTGTTAGTATATATGTTTCAATCAAATTAGTTTATGTACCATAAGTTTGTCCAAGTTGTGTCAAGTCTAAATTTGTTCATTTAAGAATGTCATGATGATAAATCATCAGAATATTCAAAAGATGTCAACCCAAGTCTATTAAAAATACAATTGGAAAGCCTAAGTCAAGACCGTAATATTCTTTACAAAATATTGAATCAAGATTGAAATGCTTTGATATTAATATCTTAATTTTAATAATCTAACATTTCTTTCCCTGCGGCGGGTAAGGCCAGACCACTGACTTAATAACCTAGCATCCCTTCCCTTAGCTGACAAGGAAATGTACCTATTGTCAATGTACCTATCAAATAAATAAAAGTATATTAGTGGAATATTTTTCTTATTTTTTAATAACGTGGAATCGGAAGTGTTAACCAAGTCCTTATATTTTTTTTTTCTTTTTAATATGAATAAGTGGATGGGATGAGCAGATCTCATCATTGATTTTGGGAAATGTCGCCGCGGCATTTCTCATGGATGCTAAAATCTTGTTTCCCCAAGCGTCAACAGCCCCACCAGCCGGGCCCTATTTCCTCCGCCGCCGCCGTCGCCACCGCCGCCGCCCCCGCCCCCGCCACTGCCATTTCTTCCCTTCCCGACGACCTCGTTCTTGAAATCCTTGTGAGAGTGCCTTTCTCCACATTGGCTCGTCTCCCCTCCGTTTGCCGCCGTTGGGCTTATCTTCTCAATTCGTCGGCGTTCCTAACACTCCGCCGCCGGAATGAGGTCCTAATTCAAGCTCTGTTCTCCATTTCGGTTACCGATTCGGCGATATACGCCGCCGTGCTCCGGCTGGACCTCGAATGTGACTGGAATGTATCGTCGTTCGTGCCTTGGAAGGATAATTCCCGCCGTCCGGTACCGGCATTGTTGATGTTCTCGCATTTCAGACTGGTTTCCGTCGGCCGGAAAGTGTACATCGTCGCTGCGGAGGGGATACTGCGCTGCGACACCTGGACAGGGACGCTGGCCTCCAAGGCTGCCATGGCGATTCCGAGGAAGAAATTCGCCGCCGCTGCGGTGGCGGGGAAGATACTCGTCGCCGGTGGTTCCGACCACTCGTCGGCGGTGGAGGAGTACGATCCGGTAACCAATTCGTGGCGCGTCGTCTCCGAATCTCCGAGGAGAAGGTACGGATGCATCGGAGCTTCGGCGGACGGGGTTTTTTACGTCGTCGGCGGACTGAAGATCGGACAGCCGTCGGGAAACGACGTCCGGCCGGCGGCGGAGGCGGCCCACGTGTACGCGAGTTCGATGGATCTATACGACGTCGCGGCCGGGGTGTGGCTGAGGAGCCGGACGGTTCCCGGCGGCGGCTGCGTGATGGCTGCGTGCGCCGCCGATGGCGACGTGTACGTTCTCTCGAGCCACGCGGTGGAGCTGTCGTTCTGGAGATTCACCGGCTCGCGGCGGAACCCTAGATTTGGGGAGTGGCGGCGGATTAAGAATCCGCCGCTGCCGCGGCAGGTGAGTCTGGACGGCAGGGTGCGATTCAGCTGCGTAGGGGTGGGGAAGGCGGTGCTGATGGTCCAGCTGGGCAGTTGCATCGACGATTTGCTGCGGCGGAGCGGGCGGTCGGCGAGGGGGTTCAGGGACGGACTGGTGTTGCTCTACGACTGCGCCGCCGACAAGTGGACCCGAGTCCCGGATTTGCCGGAGCTCATGCGACGCGCCGCCTGCGTGTGCGTCGAGTGCTAACTTGCACCGGTGGGCCCGCCACGGGTCACGCAACGGATTTTGACTACTGTCTTTTTTTTGTTAGAGTCTCGAGGGAGGCTGGCTGACAAGTGCCAGTAATTGGAGCCCTACTAGTAGTATAGTATAGGGGCAATATTGGAATTTGGAGCTTCGTCTAATCAGCGACACATAAAACGCGATTTTATTTATTGTCATGAGTAAATTATATAACATATTTTAATAAAAATAAATAAAATATTCTGTATTTTATTTATTGCTTTAAATTAAACTAATGTAAAATTTGTATGAAATATTCTTATTATTTAAAATTGAAATTTAATTTTAAATAAAGATCTAAATTACTCAAATTTTATACAAATATAAAATATTTTAAATAATTTTTTTTGAATAAAATAAATAAATAATTGATAAACATTTATTTTTAGGGAGTAAAAAAAATAAAATTAATATACATGGAGTAAATAAGAATATGAATATAGAATTGGGGAGTTATGTAAAAGTTGACATTTTTTTTACAATTTTTGTAACATCATATAACAATTTGTCTCTAAAAATTTATAAAATAAATAATTGATTATTTATTTATTTATTTATTTTATTAAAAAATTATTTTATAATTTTTATTTGTATAAACTTATATAATTTAGGTAGATATTTTGTGCAAACTCTATGTTAATACAAAATAATTTCATATCATAAATAAAATACAAAATACTTTGTGTATATTTTTATTAAAACATATAAGGGTTGTTATATAACATACTCTATTGTTATCCATAAATTGAATTAATTCACGCGAGGTCATGTGCTGCTGCACTTTAGGTTTAGGAGAGTGACACTGGCAACAGTGCATGCATGAGAATCTATGCAAGGATTTGGTTATTACTTTAAAAGGGTGTAATGATTAGAGGTGTCTTCAAAGGGTCTGTTTGTTCGGGTTTCGATTTTGAGTTAGATTTAAATAGTAAAAATTTTGAATTTAAATAGTTGTATGATTTGATATAAACAGGTGTTAGATTTAATATTTTGAATATAAAATTAATTTTTAGTATAATATAAAAAATAAAAAATAAGTATTTAATTTGATATTTTAAAAAAAAAAAAATTAAATAAACAATGTAAATCCAATCCAATCCCCAAACAAACACACTTCATTTAGTTCTCATTCAATCCTTACTTATTTTTCAATTTATTTGTTTTTTCTCATTCAATCGCACTTATTATTTACGTATCCCTCACTGTGTCGTTAACTTGGCAAACACTAATCTTCTGGCATGCCACGTAGGCATCACTGGCGCCGAAGGATTAAATGTACAAAAAAAAAAAAAAATTAACTTACGAAACTATTTTAATACAACCTCCACTTACGAATAAAAAATTTCAATTACGAAAATTTAAAAGATAGACCATTTATCTTAAAAATAAAAAATAAATAAAAAGTCCTGGCATTGAACATCGCATGTCCATTCCAATAGAACAGAACAGAACAGAACATCAAAACAGGCCATTCAACACATACTTACTATTCATCGGACTCTGCCGGCGCATCAGAATAGGCGGAGACAGGTCTCGTGTACCATTGATTCTCCGAACGGGTAATGAAGTTGGCTTCTGCATTACCAACAGACGTATGTCATAATTCCGACAAACCATGTAACATATCTAATGGCTCTGTTTACATACACACTAAAAAGATCACTTTTGTTGCATGCTGATCATATCTCCAATGCCGTTATATATATATTCTCACAAAACATCGCATCAAAGACTAATCTTTTACAGTTAGCCAATTCTCCAAAACTATATCTAAACCAAGCCTAAGAAATTCGGGTTTGAATTTTCTTACTAGCAACCAACCTACTTACTACAAAAATAATCTCCAAGTGTAGTAATTTGAAGATGATTTAAAAAACTATCTTAAACTATAGCGCTTCGTAGTTGATATACAACAACGTCGTATCTTAAATTTGTTTTGAGCAAGAGCTCCTTATAAGGATGATCGCATACCTAGAAAAGAAAATATCCAAATTCCTCGATCAAAGCACAAGTTCTTATGATAGACATTTTCCCAACAAACTTATCATCGCCAGTAAAGATTCGACCACCAGGAAATGCTGATAAGTGATTTACCTGATAAGAAGACACCATTGTACTCTTCATCGTCGAATAAAAACTGAGGTGGATCGGGAGAACCCACCCCGACAATAGTACTCCCGCTGTATCATAAAATATAAGAATACATTCAAAACTCTGATAAAAATTGTTGCAGTTGCAAGGAATCGTTTAAATATTGTTTGTCTGAAAATTGGACGATACAGGAAATGTTATGCATTTTTCGGAAAACTGAATGAATAGAGATCTTCGTCACACACCTTCCAGACATAAAAACAGCATCGTACTGTCCTCGACCAGCAGCAGCTATGCGCTGTTTCAATCTTTTCAACGATGGAAGAACGTCAAAAGCCGGAGTTTCTGGAATATCACCAACATCATCAAAAGGCAATAAATTCGTCGAGATGCAAACTCTACTAACAAATCTTCAACAAGATTTAAACTTTATTTAACCATGGTCATCATAGTTATCTTAACTAATATGCATATCCTCAGCCGGATTCTGTTCTTTTATACATAAGTGGATTCGAACAATTAAGACAATAACACAACAAATATAAACAGCTTTAGAAATCATACCAAGATCATTGACACACACGTCCTGAGAAATCCCATCCCTCAAAACCTTATCCAGCAATACCGAAGGATCGATGTGGCTTGTTTGATCCAGCCGAAGGCGCTGAGATGCCAAAACAGAATACAATTTTAGAGTGCTAAATCAATACACAATGGATCTAACCTATTCTACAGAGTACCTTGTAAACTTCTGCAGTCGAGCACGCCTCAGGCGGTTTAACAAGAACCATAGGAACTTCGAAATGTCCAGGAGAGGCAACATCTTCGACTACCTAGATTGAATAAGCAGAGAATCCATTCACACACTTCAATTACAATAAAGAATTCCTTCGACTTCATTCAGCCTAAGTAAGTAAACACAGATACAATAAATTAACCTACTGTAAGGACAAACCTCGCCTCTTCCCGTGCAATATGCAGCTCCACGAGAGAAAAAGAACGGAATGTCCGAGCCAATCTCACTAGACCATTCTTGAAGCTCCTTTTCCGTGGCAACAAAACCGCTAAACTGATTTGCTGCC
Source organism: Andrographis paniculata (assembly GCF_009805555.1). Taxonomy (NCBI): domain Eukaryota; kingdom Viridiplantae; phylum Streptophyta; class Magnoliopsida; order Lamiales; family Acanthaceae; genus Andrographis; species Andrographis paniculata. Next base: position 3,358,320 of record NW_026137595.1, on the reverse strand, counting down.
CACAGAGCAGTGGCAGCATTGCTGCTGCCGCCACCAAGTCCAGCTCCCGTAGGCACCTTCTTATCGAGATGGATCTGAAAACACAACACAAACGATTCTACATATTACTTTCGCCAAAAAACCAACAAAATGTAAGGCAGAGTTTTTGATCCAATTACCCAAAAGTAGTTTTCGATCCCTGTCTTCTTCCTGAACAGATTGAGAGCCTTGATTATCTGCACAAAGAGCAAAACTAAGGGGTCAGCATCGAATAGAAACCCGACCAAAATAAGAAGAAGGGCCGGGGCTCACCAAATTCCTCTCATCCAGGGGAATTCCGGGGACGTTTGTCGACAGACGATCCTTCGACTTCGATGGGGACAATGAGAACTTTATTTCATCTCCAAGACTGATAACCTGAACAACAACCATCCTGAATCATATCACCATTATCAGATCAAACTCAGAAAGCAGAAAACTAATCCAAAATTGCTCACATGAAACAGAGATGCCAAATCATGATATCCATCTGCTCTTTTGCCTGTTATTCTCAAGAACACATTAATCTGCACGACGAAATCTGAAACAGTCACAACGAAACCCTAATTGAATAATGGATACCTAAACATTAGATTTTGATTCATTTGACCTTGCAAGGAGAAAAGAGAGTGAGTCTCGACATCCCGGCGTTCCTATCGACTTCATCTGCTAATTTATTGAACTTCTCTTCGAGGTCGTACACTATCTAATCCCCACAATAATTTCGAATCAATCAGGCGGCAAATTCGAGATGCGGAGAAAATGAGTAATTTCAGCACAAAATTAAATTAATACCTCCACTTGCTGGTTACTGGTTTTGGAATTGGAAGCCGTGGCCCGAATCGAACTGATTCGACGAGAGTGTGATTTGTTCTTCGATGGTCCGTGCGGCTTGAAGGAAGAGGGCGAGACAAATCGGCCATGGTTGAAGTAGGTGTTGTTTGAAATGTAGGAATTGCAGCTTAGATGACTGCAGAGGGAATGGGAGGCAGCCATTGCAGAAATCCAGTAATGAACGAGAAAATTGAAGGTCAAGTGTGATTGATAGTAGTAGTAGGCAGCAGCAGCAGCCAAGAAATCAGTATTAATTAATTAATTGGCCTACTTGTTGGTGACACCAAGGAAGGAAAGGGAAGAAGAAGAAGAGTCGTCAGAGTGGTACTGCTCCTCGTGCTTCTAATTCTCTATTGTTTATAAATAAATAAATAAATAAATGAATAAATATACTTTTCATCTCATAAAATTATATTTTGACATGAAGAAAAAAATAAAAATTATATTCTTTCAGTCTCATTTAACATGTCATTTTTCATTTCGTGCTATTTATTTTTATTTAATATAATAGATATTTCTTCAATTTACAATATAGATTTATTGTTATAAGTTGATTAAGAAAAAAAAATACATATATAATTGTATTATATTTATCTTTAATACCTACAAACTAGGCCGGACAAGCAAATCTTATGACAAATTATGCGTGTCAGGTGACCCAAAATGTCTGAGATTTATTATAGTTTTAAATAGCAAAATATATCAAATAAAAAGGAGAGTATTTGAATGTAAACAAATATTTTGAAAATTTTATTAAATGAAATTAAATAATGAAACAAAAATATTGATGTATATGTATATTCACAAACTTGATAGATTTAAAATCGGAAGTTTGAAGGATGAATAAATACAAATCCGAGTTTGGATTGGAGTAGTAGGTTTCTCGTGAAGGACTACAATTTAAACGTGTGTTGCATTTTATTGGCTGTAGTGTCCAGTCCTATATATAATTTCTGGTCAGTCTATCATCATTTGTTAATAAAAAAGGAATATACATGGGTTCAAACCCCCCGCTCACCTACCGCACATGATTCGTCTAATATGACTTGCCTCTCCAATCTAGTTTGCAGAGTATTAAATTCGACCGAGAATTTACCATTTCGGGTAATCGCTGCGGGTTCCCACGTCATCAAAAATATATATATAAAAAAAAAAGGTAAAAGAAACAAAAATACCAAATTCTAAATCCAGACCCCATAATCCATCTGTCTTTTGTCTTGCTGATTCTTTCAGGAACAATGGGACAAGAAAGATGAGAGAAACTACATGCATTTGAGAGGCTGAATTCATTAAATGGTACAACCCCAAGAGAAAATAAATAAATAAAAGAGGGGCATGAACACAACTGAAATGCACAGGCTAAGTGTATCAGTTCTTGATTTAAATCTCATAAATGGTCTGTCTGATAGTCAATTGAATTTCAGAACACTCTGTGTAATGAGATGTCATTTGCTAGGGGGATGGATAAGCATGAACTAAGCTGGACAACAGATTCTCGGGGAGAAAGAAAAGAAACGTTACCGACTTCGCGCAAAGACACACGAAGCAACACTTATAAATGTCCACCCTTGACGGCTAAAAGGCAGCAAAGAGGAGAGTCACAAGAGGAGGGCTCTCTTTTGTTCTTGAAACTGCAACTAGAAAAGTATCTGCTATAACAAAACAATGTTGGAACATTAAGTAAAAACACATCCATAATGACACCACCAAGGTAAATGATAATTACAGTGATCTTAAATAACTCTCAATAGCCCGATGCTGGAGTAGCAAAGTTGAATCGGATTTTACGGAAGCATTATAATGCACTAATTATATGGCTAAATGTTTCAAGCAAGAATGGAGATCGCAGTATAAACTAGTAAATTCACAATACCACTAATGTGGATCAAGATTCTAATAAATTCAGCCATCAAAAGGATATATAGAAACTGGGCATCTGTTCTGACAAAGGAAGGTTACAAAAACAGAAATCTTGATTCTCAAGGCATTTCATGGCCCCATAATTGCAGGTTAAAACTTACAAGCCACAAGCGATCCCTAGTAGAATTAAACCAAGTTAAATCAAGTGTAACTGCACGAATAAGTCTAAGAATGAAGAAAAACGATACTATAAGAACTGGTAAGGTATTAAGCTCATCTTCCTTAATATACCAGAAAATAAACAGTAATTGTGAGGTAGCGTCATGGTCTCAAGAATCACTTAGCATATCTAATAATAAATACACATCCGTACAACACAAAAATGCTGGGGAAAAACAATAAAAGAAAATAAAAATTGTTATAAGCCATCAAGTTACCGAATGGGATGCTATTTAACTTCTAATCAAGAACCATGGCTTCAGGGACTCCAGTTGCATCCTCTATCCCAGTTCTATTTTCGTCTGTTGCTGCTCTCATTTCCTCCATCAAACTCTTCTGCTCTTCCTCGATGGTGTTCTGTAGCTCGTCAACCTGTAATAAATGAATCAAGAAACATCAAGTAAAATAACCGACATCACTCAAAGTCAACTCCAAGCAAAAGCATACGAACGAGAGAGAAACAAATCATTCAAAGTATAAAATCTTGAGCCAGCAAATAAGATCACGCACCACATGCAAAAGAAGCGAAAATTGCTTTTTGCGAAGCTCCAGTGTTCTCGATCCAGCAGTATTTTCCGCTTCCAACATTGCGATTTCTTTCTCCAGCTCCGTGATGGCTTTCTGCGTCTCCGATCTGGGCGGCTGCATAGCAATCAATTTCCTAATAGCTTCACACTCCTCTTTGTGCTGCCTCTCAATTTTGCTCTCTTCCAGCTGTTTCTTCAGGTCCTCTATATCGTTCTGCGCCTGTATAATTTGCTTGCTTATATCATCCTTCAGCTCGTTGAAGTTCTCCTTCTCTCTAATATTTGCATCTATAACAGCTTTACTCTTAAGCAATGGAATTTCGAAAGTATTCAGCTCCTGCAAGAATGCTTTGGCGAGCCTTTCGCAGTCACTGTAATTATCAGCCTCTTTCTCTAGTTCCACTGTAAATGCTGTAAACTTCTTCTGAAGTTTCTTCAAAGGTGGTTCGCCTCTTGTCGTTGTTGTCCGGGTTAGAAGCCGGTGCTTGATTATTATATCATCCTCGAGTGGTCCGAAAGCATACTGAGCAGCTACAGTATCTCCCCTTCCCCCAACTCTCCTTCCTTTCAACATTTTCACAACTCAGTTTCTTATTCCTGCAACAGAATAGCACTTTATCACACAATCTAAAATCTTCAAAATCACAAGTGTATATATATATATATATATATATATAAATAAATCAATTGCAGGAAGTAAACCTGAATTAAAGTATTCAAATACAATCTCTGTCCAAGCGTTATAAGCAAAAACAAGAATGAACCCTAAGAAACTAAAATCGAAAATGTTTTAAGAACCTTCTATTACCAAACATAAACTAATTCAAATCACATACTAATTCCCAAAACTTTGATTCTCCGCAGATCGGATAACAGACCAAATTCTTTGCAAGCCACACTATTCTGCTATTAATTTCAAAATTGAACGAGCACTCAACGCACATCCCGTTGCATCAAGTCTGACTACCAAGAATAAATTTCAAACACTAAATAACCATGACATTAACACATAATTACAAGAGGTGAAAAAAGAACCAGAAATTCAACGACTACCTTTGCCTATTTATCAATGGCTTACCGTATGAATATCCGTCGAAGACTAGGGTTTCATTCAGAACATATTTTCAGGGGCTTCAAATGATTCCAACTGTTCATCCTTTTCACGACTTTGGTAGGATTGAAGAGTCGCTCTTCACATTCCAAGCGTAAACAATTTTTGTGCATTACACTGCCATAAATCATTTCAGTTTTTGTCTTTTTTTTTCTTTTTTTTTTTTTTTTTTATTTCCTTCTTTCGCCACAGGAAATACCGAAAACAGCCCTCAACCCTGCTCCGCCAAATTAAAATTAAAATTCAATGGAATTTGAATTTTAAAATATCGTCAAATTCATTGGCTAATAAAAAAAAAAAAAAGAATTTACAATGATCGGATTTAAAAAATTAATCCAAAATTCTACAAATAGAAAATTTTTTTAATAGGGATAACCCGTTACTTTTAAATTAAATTTTAATTTTTACTTTTATATCCTTTTATAAAAAAAAAATAATCTTATATTCATATAAAATAAAAATTAAATAATTTTAAAATTAATTATTATTTAAATTATATAATTAATTATTTATATTATTTTTTATGGTATAATATTTTTTTAATAAATTAATAAATTCATTTCTTAAAATTATTATTTATTATAAGTTTTATTTAAATCATAAAATTATAGGGATGACAATTAGTCGAGTTCACTTGAAACTGATATTCGTTCCGAATATATATTGTTAGATCCGAACTCAAATTGGATCTGGTTATACCGGATCTGACCGAAACTATACCCGCCGCTAAGACTGGATGGATTCGGAAAAATCTATTTTTCTTTTACCATTTTAAATTTTAATTTAAAATTGCACATGTATTGGACCCAACATATATTAAATTTTATTTATTTTATTAAAAAAATATTATAATAATATAATGAATAAGTTAAACTCAAAAATATTTTAATATAATTATATTGTTAGAAATTATTTTTTTATATGTTAGTTGATATATTATTATTATATTACTTCGAACATGACTCAGACCCAATACTCAAATAATTGGACTCAACTTCAAATAAATATGTCTGGCACAGTCAGGTCTCGAGTTTACGCGAACCTATTATCATCCTACAAAACTATTGGCTTAATTTATCAAAATAAATAAAATTTATAGAAGGACAATTATGTCATTTAAAATATAAAAATTCTAAATCATTCAGCTCATATGAAAAACAAACAGATGCGAGAAATATAAATCTATATCATTTTAGCAACATAGGAGTCCAAATCCTAAATATAATAAATCTAATCACATATAAATTCTATTGTAAAATATCAATCCCATCAAAAAAATGCATGAACCAAGCAACCCCTAAAGGATGCATTTGGTTAACGTAGAGTTGACATTATATATATATATATATATATTTACACACATGTATATATTCATTTTAATTGATATATTTTATATTTCTTTACATATTTTATAAAAATTTATTTTTATTGTTTTTAAAATTTTATTTATTAAATCAAAATATAATTAATAAATATAAATAAATTTAATTAACTATATAGCATATAATATTATTCATCTCATATAAAATTTAATCAAAAATCTTTTTACTTATCTCTCTTAAAAAAAATATTTTTATTTATATTTAAATTTTTACTTTTTTATAAGATTAATTTATATTAATTATAAATAAATAAATATAAAAAATATATTTATGTATATATTTAAAATCTCACATTGATTAATAAAGTTAATTTATACTCCATCCGTCCGTCAAATTTATTCCTATTTTTCTTTTTAGCATGTCCGTTAAATTTATTTCATTACTAATTTTGGCAAAATCAACAAATCAACATTTAATTATTACCCTCTATTCAACACTTATTTACAACAAATACCCCTAACTTTATTACATTATCTCTCTTCATTTACTCTAATTTCTAACTAAATTTCCAAAAACACCCTCAATTATCTCTCACTTTTTCAATAAAATATTTATTTTTCTTAATCTCCGTGTCGGACCAAATTATGCTAATTTTAGTGGACGGAGGAACATTATTTATAAATAAATATTTATATTTTCTATTTAGTGGTCCTATATAAAATTTTATTCTTAATAAATGAATTCTAATTCAACTTTTAATTCAAAAACTACCTGTAACCAAACCGACGACCACGGCGAAGAAACAAAAAAACGGGCCTTAGAGAATTCATTTATCTATAAATAAGCATAAATTGTGAAATATAAAAAAAAGTAATCTTTTCCTCTCTCTTTGTATCTCGTCTCTCTCTCTCTCTTTAATATATCAACTTATTTATTCATATATATAAATATATTACATATATACCTATATATTATATATATTAATATATTGTATAGTATAACATATATTTTATCATATACGGATATATATATATATGCATATACACAATTTGTTATTCCTATATTAATATTTACAACACATTATCAGCACAATTAGTTTTTTCAACACAGTAGGTATATCTCAATATTATTATGACTACTAATATTGCAAAACAAAAATTTCTTTCACTTGCCATTTCTGGCAAAAAATTAACTGACGTGGGCTATGGATGTTGAAATGCATTTGGAATCGATGGGTTTTGGTGAAACGATTATAAGAGGCAATAATGCCACCAATCAAAGCTAAGTAAAGGCAATGATATTCCTCTGACATCATATCGATGATGGCCTGAAGATGGAATATCTCACAGTCAAAAATCCTCTTGACTTGCGGAATAAACGAAAAGAAAGATACAATCACGCCAAAAGCCCACAGCGAATGACATAATATAAGGTTGCAAGACTTCCAATCAGTTACTCAATATAATTCCACTATATTCAGGATCACTTTGCAGTTGAATATGCGGCAAGAATATTAATGGTGGTGACATGATAAAGAAAATATTCTCCACATTCCACGCCTCAAACTTGCTTTTAAAGCAACAGTATCGAGAGAGAGGCTTCAAAACATATTCAGATCTTATTGTTTATCTTTTGTTGGCAAAACAAAATACCAACTATTGTTGAAAAATCATGCATCCAGGCCAACAGGTTTCAACCCATACCCTGAAGCGAATGCAGTACAGTCTGCAAATCCAGGCCATGAAAACAACAAAGATCGGAAATATGACAGAGGCCAAAGATGCGACCGTCCCCAACCTCGTTGAAATAATGACAATAAAACGTACAATCCCCTGAAGTGGCAGAACGATGAGAAGAAAAGAAATTATGATGATAAGTGTCACAGGTACGGCACAAATGGACAATGGTCGCGCGTCTGCAGAATGCCTATACACTTGGTTGATTTGTACCGGGTCCCGCTGAAAGGAAAAAGTACGTCTGATGACGTAAATCTCTCTAAACAGAATAATGATGACACATATGATGATGTCCTGAAAAACACATCTGCTGACGTAAATATCGTTGAACAGAATATTGATGACACATATAATGATGTCTTGAAAAGCACATCTTCTGACGTAAATCTCGTTGAACAGAATAATGATGACACATATGATGATGTCCTAAACAACAATTTTATACTTCTTAATACAACAGACTTCCTTGAGCACCCTAAAGGTGCCAATTGATTATGTAGTTTACTGTTTTATTATTTTTTGTACTCTATCTACTTTTTATAATACCCTTCTTTTTGTATCATTTTGTATTTCATCAACTATATTAATATATTTTCTTTTTGTTTGTTTTATTCTAAAATAATATGGATGATATGTGTCAGAATACATATTATAAAGAGGACAACATTTGTCTAATTGATAATGCGACCATGCACACGATATTTAAATACAAAAAGTATTTCTTCCACTTGAAGTTGGAAAAATCAAAAGTTCGCACAATAAGTGGTAGTGCGACATTTGAAGACTCCGGAAGAGCCCTTATCTGTTTTCCCAAAGAAATCAAACTTGAAATACAAAATGTATTGTTCTTGAGCAAAGCTCGAAGAAATTTGCTGAGTTTCACTTATATTCGTAGAAATAGATTATCATATTGAAACAATGAACGAGAAAAATAATACATATTTGGTAATTACAAAAATTATCAATGAAAATAAGTGTGCAATTGCAAAATTACCTTCATTGTCTTCTAGCTTGTATTATGCCAAAATAAGTGTCGTTGAAACATATGCCGTAGATCTGAAGTCTACGCAAATAAATGTTTTTTTATTTGACACAATCACCTAGGGCATCCTTGAAATACCATAATGAGGCGAATAATCAAAAACTCTATTGGTCATTCACTGAAAGATCGAAAGATCTTGAATTCGAATGAATTCACGTGTGTTGTATGCTCACAAGGCAAATTGATAATCAAGCCGTCACCAACCAAAGTTGGGACTGAATCCCCATTATTTCTGGAAAGAATTCAGGATGATATATGTGGACCTGTAAATCCACCATGTGGGTCATTTAAATATTTTATGGTGCTCATTGATGCATCAACGAGATGGTCATACATATGTTTGGTATATATGCATAATATAGTGTTTGCAAGGTTACTTGTACAAAAAATTAAATTGTGAGCACAATTCCTGATTAACCAACAAAGAAAATTCGTCTCAATAATGCTAGTAAATATTCATCTCACGCATTTAACGATTATTGTGTTACTTTGGGAATAACTAATGAGCATCTTATTCTTTATGTTCAAACCCAAAATTGTCTGGCAGAATTCTTTATTAAAAGACTGCAATTAATTTCTATACTATTACTAATGAAATTCAAACTTCCCGTTTATGTCTGGGGACATGCAATATTACATGCAATATTACATGCCACAAAACTTGTGTGAATTAGACCAAGAAGTTACCAGAAATACTCCTCAACATAATTAGTGTTTGGGAAAAAGCCCAATATTTCTCACCTGAAGATTTATGGATGCGCGGTTTACATACTGATTGCACTACCTCACGTACAAAAATGGGCCCCAAACATCGTTTGGGAATTTATGTTGGCTACGAATCACCATATAATTAAATATCTCAAACCAGTGACGGGTGATCTATTTACTGCACGATTCGCAGATTGTCATTTTGACGAAATAAATTTCCCGACATTATGGGAGAACAGAATCAACTGAAAAAATAAAATTTCTTGGAAAATACCTGAGTTTTCTGGATCCTCGTTCACATGCAAAAAATTTTAAATCAGTTACCAGATACATTTAATGACTCCAACAGAGTCATAAGGTCATATATCCCCGCAGCAAATGTATCGCCAAAAATGAATATGCCATAAGGAAAAATGAAAAGTGCCAATGAATATTCTGCACGTCTGAAGATTAGTAGACCTCTAGGTTCCAACGATAAGAATCTCAGAAAGAAAATGGTATTGATTAACTATTCAATTCCTCAAAGAACTTTTAGTAACAAGAAACAAATCCTTGAAGATGATGCTCCTGAAGAGCCTACCTCAGAAGAAAATGAAGTTATCGAGAATTCAATTAACTCATCGCTAAAAAGAAAAGTTGGAACCGCAATGAAATAGTCATCGATAATGCATTTTCATAACGTGGCACTTGATATAATGGAAAATGACGAGGATCCTAAACCAACATCAGCTGATGAATGTCGGAAAAGATTCGATTGGCCAAAATAGAAATATGCGATGCAGTCTGAATTAGATTCACTGGACAAAATAAATATCTTTGAACTCATAATTCAAACACCGGAATGTGTTAAACCAATTCAGTGTAAATAGGTATTTGTGAGAAAAAAATATAAAGACAATAAAGTTGTCCGATGCAAAGGGAGGCTTGTAGCCCAAGAATTCTCACAAAAATACGGGAGTGATTATGATAAACATATTCCATATTTATGGATGGTATCACATTTAGATACCTTGTAAGCCTAAAAAAATGCATGAAAAACTTGATATGCGTCTTATGGACGTAGTCACTGTTTACTTGTACGGCGTAATGGATAATGATATTTATATATAAAAAAAACTATAACATGCCTGAAGCATGCAAATCAAATCTCAAATAATGTTATTTTCAAAGTACAAAAATTTTTGTATGAACTTAAACAGTTTGGACGCATGTGGTATAACCATCTCACTGAGTGTTTAACCAAAGAAGGTTACACTAACGACCCAATATGTCCATGTGTTTTAATAAAGAAAAATGGGTCAATTTATGATCATTGCAGTATATGTTGATGATCTCAATATCAGTGGAACTCCTGAGGGGCTCCAATCAATCGTAAAATATCTAAAAAGGAAATTTGAGATCAAAGACTTTTGATAGACCAAGTTTTGTCTTGGTGTATAAATTTAATATGTGGATAATAGAATATTTTCTCACCAAACAGCTTATACCCAGAAGGTATTGCAGTAATTTTATATGATAAAGCATATTCATTGAGTACCTCAATGATCGTTAGGTCACTTGATCTTAACATGTAGTAGGTGCACCTATGTACTCCAAGGGACAAGTGATCTCGGTCTACTTTATCCGAATAATTCTCGACACAAATTATTCGTCTATGCTGATGTTGGTATTTATCTGACTCGCATAAAGGAAAATTGTAAACCGGCTATATATTTACATGCGGCGATATTGTGATCTCTTTGAGATCCATAAAACAAACAATAACCGTCATATCATCAAATCATGCCGAAGTATTGGCTTTCCATGAAGTCAGTTGATGTGACCATCATGACGGAATCGGACCCAATCATAATTCCTCATGGACCAATCACTATGAGCCGAGCCCGTAAATTTCAATTGGCAATTACAAAGTGTGCCAAACTTCAAATGGATGTCACTGCTGAACTCTACACCGAGGATCAAAATAAATCATGAATTCTTTTGGAATTTGACCACAAGTCCTAAGGACCATAAGACCAGAAGCACCTTACAAGGCATTTGACCTCCCCTAAATTACTATCCCTAATTGAAAGGATCCCATGAATCAATGTCCCCTAAATGAAGGAATCTCATAGATGAAGGGATTACCAATAATCATGGGATTACCATGAACTATCGGTCAATAATACTAAATAAGGCTAATTATAATAAATATCGCCTATATGATTTTATTTCCTTTAAGAGCGTATTTTCTTGTTTTGAATTTCCATGGTTCCTCTATAAAAGGTCCTATGATTATTATTGTAAGGATCATTTTATAAATTGGTTTTTATTTCAAGAGCGATTCGTGTGCATTTTTTAAGTGTAATCTTGAGTGATTCGGTTACATCTTCATATCCCCAAATCGAGTTGTTTCGAGTTATTTGAAACAAGTCGTGGCCTCTCGAATAGTACTGGAACTATTCTTGCCTTAGCTTGTATTGTCAGCTTGTTTAGAGGATTGTGAGACGTGAGTTTGATCTATCGTATTGCCTTCCTGACTATCTCTCAATTCAAGAGAGTCAAGTTTATCCCCATTAATATAGATATATATATATATCTATCCTTCCATCCCTTATTCTATCCAAATCTCCAATTTTGTTATTACTTATTCATGTGAAATTCGATTCAAACTGTCATCCTTGGCAAGTTCGCATCATCAGTCGAAAATGTATTTAGTTGAGGTCAATGACCCATCATATCAAAAAAAATGCGGGTTAATGTATGAAAATGAAGATCCTCCAACAACTATATATGAAGACAATGCAACTTGCATTGCTTAGTTAAAGGGTGGATATATCAAATGAGATAGAACAAAATATGTTTCAATAATTTTTTTTTTTTACTCATGACCTGTAAAAGAATGGTAAAATCGATATGCAATAAATTCGATCATATGATAATTTTGCAGAGTTATTAACCAAGGCCCTACCGACAACAACATTTAATAAATTTGTTAAATGAATTAGAATGCGTTGACCTAAAGATCTCAAGTAAAGTCAAAATCAGGAGGAGCAGATTAATATATATATCACATATATACCTACATATTATATATACTAATATATTGCATAGTACAACATATATTTTACCATATACAGAGATATATACATATACACAAATAGTAATTAACAGTAAAAATAATTAATATTCATATTTGTTATTCATATATTAATATTTACAACAATAATAAAATTTTTAAAATAAACTCAATTTCCTTGATATATGATAAAAGTACCAAGCATATATAGAATCAGAGGAAAAAATAATATAAAACAAACTCATTTGATGATCCAGCGGGCGGCGGTGCAACGACGTAGAAGTGGAAGGAAAAAGAAAAGAAAAGAATAACATAAGAAAGGCGAAGAAGGAAGAGGGAGAACGCAGGGGAGAGGGGGGAGAGGGCTTTGTGGATTGTTAGAGCAGGGGCAACAACTCTCTCCTTTATCCCCGTCCTCGCTCCGACGTGTCAAGGGAGTGATAGCGTGTCAAAAGGTTTTTCCACGCGAGATGAAAATTTCATCCACAGTGACTCAAATAACAAACTCTCTTGCAAATCATTTATCCTCGTAACCCCAGACCTCCCACAGAAGCCCTAGCACCGCCGCGACCACGGAAAGCCCAAGGATCAATGTCAAATTCTAGTGACTAGTGACCACGGACGGTGTTAGATCAACGTCAAAATTCAGTGAGTAATCGTTTGGTGTTTCTCTTATGTTTTCTTCTCTATTTCTTCTCCACTAACCTTTCTTCGTGTTTCCTCGAATTAAACAGAACTAAGATTCATTTCAGATTGGGAATCTCGTTCAATTTCGTATGTTTTTAATTTTATTTGTGTCACATGGTATAGTGTGTAAGCTCCTTGTACTCGAAATTTCTTCTCTATTATTTTGTTTCAGAAATTTTTCCGACTCGTCACAATATATTCCTGTTTTTTTCTAGTTTAGCTTGACGTTGCAAAATATAAAAAAGATACAAAACATAGTTTTTATGAGTTCGGGGAAATTGTTGTTGAAATCATTCACTCAATGATGCTCTAAATTCTTTTCGTCTATCGCAGGAACATAACCATCCACGGACGAAAGGAGACCTAAATGTGCGTGTAGAAGATAATCTACCTTAAATAGATCAAGGAGTGAAAATAACCCATGCAGATGGTATTACCGGTTCCACCATTGTGATAATTGGATAGGTTAGGAAGATGATGAAGTTGGAATCCCAAATTGTGAGTTTGATGAAAATAGGGACACATCCTTTCATTCCGGGGATTCTAGTGCCACGTCAAGGCGTGCTGGTCGGAGCAATGATCGTTTCTATCCACGCGGAGCTGAGAAAAGTCAGACAGAATCACGCACTAGGCTTGAATACCTTATGATCTCCGACATTGTAATATTTATAATAATCCTTATTCGCGTAATTTTATTCTGAGTGTCGTGTCTACTTCATTGTTGCTAGTTTTTTGGTAATTAAATTGTCCAAGGTTGTTATGGTTATTTGTTTTTTAGGAAAGATATTTGCTCCTAGTAAGAAACTAATGATGTAGGATCGAAACTTGTTATGAACCTATTAAAATTGAATGTTTAATATTTCTAGAACTATTGTTGTTGTTCTCGTTGTTTTTATGTTAACGGTTGCTTTGTGGAAAGTTACGTGTTCGAAGGGAAAATATTGGGGAAGATGCTATCACAGGCAGGAGTGCAATTTTGATTTTTAACTGTATGCCCCCAAGTTAGTACATTGTTTGTTAGCAATGCCGTTTTTTTTTTTTATTTTTACGGTGGTGCAACTACGTTGTATAATGCTTAACCATGCCATTTTCTTCTAAAGATTGAATGAAATGAACTAGAGTTTAATGAATAGTGTTCTTTTTACTAGACTCAAACTCATGGCATAGTTACCTCATTTCATAGAAATTCTTTTACTATTGACATTAACTTAAAAGTGATACCTTTGTAGCACATATTCAAAGAGCATGAATATATGGTGTGTTGCTCGAAGCCAATAAAATTATGATTAACTTTAATATGCTAATCAATGAAGTTTATATTTTTCGAAAGAAATTAGTTGTTCGTGGTCTTTTCTATTTCGGCGCAATGACTTTCCCAACGGGTGTGTTCAGAATTTTTCATCTATGAATTTATCTAAGATTGGTATATGTTTTTACTTGAAAGACTTTATTGAATGGTCTTATTTTCGTGCTGGTGCATCTCTTGGATGATGTCTACTAATAAGGTATCTACAAACTGTTACGCAACTACATTATTAGTAATAGGTAGTTTATTAGGTTTTAAACTAGTTTGTAAAGATTATTTTTATTTTGTACTAAGAGATGCCCATAGGTGGTCTTTCATTTGTTTTTTCTTTGGTGGACGTTCACAGAGTAGTAGTATGGGGGTCTTCATTTATAATTGTTATCGTGTCAATCTGGACCGATACATTCTTGTATTATTAAATCAGGATTAGAGTTTTCATTTTACCTGGGTTTGTTGGACAAAGTTCACAGTTCATTGTGGTTGCTAATTTTCAGAGAGAAATCATGACGAATAATAACTACCATCAATTATTGCTCACCTTCTTTGACTGTATGTTGGCATTTGATTGGACTATAGCTCCATACACTGGTTAATTTATGGCGACAAGATATCTATGCAGTGATTTCGTGCAAATCCGACCAGTGCCGAAACTCGTGACTGCCCACTTGTAGGGTAAAGTTTATATATTCGCTACAATGTAAGTAATTGTACTAAATCAATAGTGTGTTGTTCAGATAGATTAAAACAATCAAATCCACAATGAATCTCACCCTACACTTAGTACTGCTTCCGACAGAGCCATCCACAACGTTATCATATTTTCAACTTCTATCAGCAGCGTCAATATACCCACATAAACACAAAAATTATGATTTGCTAGTAGTTTTAGCTTAACACTTAAAACAAATCAATAATGCAACGCACTTCCCATTTGAAGAACCCTAGCAAGAAATCGCATATAGAAATTATTTCATACAATACAAAAATTATACTTCACACACTTTATAATTGCAATTTATCCCTAAACGCGTACTTGTGTTCAATTCCTTCAACGAAATATTTTTCTCGGTTGGGGATGTACTACACGCGGACAATTTCTTATCGGATTTCACACTCCTCGACAGGGGGGTCTTCTTCCTTGGAGATGACCGACGGAGAAGAGAGGAAAAAGAAAATGAATTGAGTGAAGAGGAAAAGAGGAAAAGAGAAGACGAATAGGGAGAAGAGGGGAAGAGAGAGAAATTGACAAACATCCTCAACGTGGCTTCATCTTCATCGGACCACGTGGTATCATTGAATGTAAAATTTTTTGATTTAATATGAGTTTCACTAAATTATGAATTTGTAAATATAATTGGTGAAGATATTCAAATATTCTATAAAATATTTTGTTATTTTTTATTTTATGAAGTCAGGTAAGATAAATACACTTTAATGTAAAAAAATAATTTATTTTTTAATTATAATTAAATAAGGAAATCTTCACTATTTATTTATAATATTTATTAAACATTTCTTTAAATTTGTAATAATGATTTATTTATTTATTTATTTATTAGTGATATTTTTAGAAATGTATAACTTCTATAGATAAATCATTAAATGTTATGCATATATTCATGCTAAAATTTTCATTTCATATAATTGTATACTAAAAAATCAATTAAAACGTGTTAGATTCAAGTTTTGAAAACACATAGACGCCCATATCTATATAATCATATGTACCTATGAATAAGAATAATTTTAGCAACAAATGCCCTACAAATTTTTCATACTTAGTGAGAATTAAATATAACATATTGGTTTTCTTACCAAAGTACCCATACACACAAAATCATATATATATATACACATATACACATATGATTATACTTTGCACAAATAATAATGCTAAAAACAAAGCAAATAAGGAAAAGTAGTCAAGGAAAAAGAGATGATCAGTTAAGTTTGGGCATATATCAAGGAGTTAAATTGAATTGCAATATAATCTACCTAAATAATTACGTTGGTACTTATGGGAGAAAGAATCATGAAATGAATAGTTTAAAAATGATTGATGAAGGTGATTTTGTAGAAATTCATGAAGTTGTTGATGTTATTATAGGATGTGTTTGTTTGGGGGTTTGGATTTTGGATTTGAATTTTTGAGAATTTTTAAGTATGGACTTTTAAGTTGTGTTTGTTTGAAGGTTTGTATTTTGTAATGATTATGTTGGAAGAAATTATTATTATATTGAAAAAAATGATGTATTGATGTGATAGTTTGAAATGAATGATATTTAAATATTGTTAAAATAAATAAAAGTGAAAAAGTAAAGTGATGTTTGAATTGATATTTTAAAAATAATTTTTTTAAAAAAAAAAATTGGATTGATACCAACCCTACCGTTGAATGTGTTCGTCAGTCTGTCAATCAGAGCTGGAGTTGACAGATCGCAGAGATTCTCGCGACAAATTCTACGTGAAGGGAAGCCTATGGTCTAGCAACGTGCGTAGGATGTAGGGTTAGGATTTTGAATTTCAATTATGTACATTATTTGTACAGTAAAGTTAGAGACAAATTCGTCAAACGAATACAACCATAATGAATATGGTAATTTCTTGCATACATATATTTTTGGAATCTCACAAAAATCTTCTATTACCAACCCTAAAACAATTCAAATCCTACACTAATTTCCTCAAATTTTGGTTCCCCCGTATTAGATAACTTAACCAAATTCTTTACAAGCCACATTATCAACAATTTTAAACTTACAAAACATTCTATCAAAGTGTTAGTTTGAACTAAAGTAATAATGAAAGAAAAACTAAAATCAAAATCAAAGTAAACACAAAATTATACAACAAAACAAAACATATATAAGAGTAATATAATTGTTGTCACAAAAATCTATCAATAACCGCCAAAAGGAGCTAATCCTGTCACAAACAATATTATTGAGTTCTTTGACCTCTTCAAAAAAGAATTTGAGTTTAATCTTGCAATAAAGATCAACATACAGATTATGATGGAAACTATTGCGATAAATGATTTTGGAGTTGATTTGATATGATCAAATCAAGTGAGCTTGGATTGAACGGATAAAGGATGAAGAATAATACAAAATAAAATCTAAAATTTGAATTTGACTAGACTGAAAGTTTGAAGGGTAATGAAGCTAAAACAATGAGAAAGGGTAAAAAATAAGCTGAATGTATATGTTGTTCGGACTAATGGATTTGTCTTCTCTATCTTATTTCAAATTTATACCCTTAGTTAGTAGGTACTATCCATCACTTTCAGTTCACTTTCACGTAGATTTATCTCTCTAATTTTATTCTATTTTTCTATATTTGTGAATTGGATGAAACTTAACTAAACTTTGGGTAAATTTATTTTTTGGTCTGCCTTATCATTGGAGTTGGTCCGAGCTGTTCTTCTTGGGCCAGATGTACATATTGATTTCATGGTTGTCTTAGGAGTTGGTCCGTGCTTCTTGGGATGGATTTATATCAAATTGTATTTTTCATTTGTGTTATTGAGTTGGATCTGTGACAATTTTTATTGTGATTGTTGGAAACACTGTTTGCACAGTTAAACTCCCGAAACTGAGTTCTCCCATGGCTGGCAGACAAAGCTGCACGCAGCAGTTTTGAATTTTTTTTAATTTAAATTATTAATTCAAATTCAAATTTTTTATAGTAATTATAATTTACTAAAATATATACAATATATATGTCATTTTGTAAAAATAAAATTTTTTATAATATAAATAAATAAAAATTTAAAAATATATATGTAGATATAATATAAATCTATAATCAAATTATACATATGAATACACATTTATATTATTATATTTAGGCAAAATAATATAAAATTCCCCTGTGGTTTCACGAAGTTGCTGAAAACCCCTCTGGTTTTAAAACTCCAAAAAACATACTTATAATTTGTAAAACATTGCACACTCGTCACTCCCCTCTAAATTCTACTAACAGACGTTAAATTCTATCATAATTAACCGTTATACTCTTTTCTCTCTCACACTTTTTTTCTTCCCTTTTCTCCCACACGTCCACTCCCATCTTTTTCTTTTTCCTTTCTCTTCTTTTTTTTTGTAATTTTCTTTCAGAAGATCTGTGAAAAAATCGTCAGCGGAAATATTAACCCGTTGTCTGTTCGCCGACGAAGGAAGCTGCTGAAAACCGCCACCGCTGCTGGTCGCCGGAATGGGCTGGAATTGTTTGTCAGTCAGTAAATTTGTGGAAAGCATTTTTCTTTCTTCTGGGTCTTAATTGTTTGAGTTCCTTCTTCTCTTGTTCCTTCTTCTCTTTCTCCAATTTTTCTTCACACCGCCATAGCCATAGCCACACCAGATTCTTTCTCTTATTTCTTTTTCCCAATTTTTTTTCTCAATTCTTCTTCACCCGCAGCCGCAGCCGCACGCACCAGGTATTTTTTTCCCCAATTTTTTCCTTTCTTCTCCCTTCCAATATTTTTTTTTCCTTTTTCTACTTCTTCTTCCTTAATTCTTCTTCAGGCAGCCGCACCAAGTTCTTCTCCAATTATAAATTATTTGCTCCTAAAATTTAACCTAAAAAATATCTACAAGAATGGAGAAAGAAACATAAATTAACACTGTTTTTCTGCACATTAGATAAATATGGGAGAGGGTGAAAAATCACAATTCTCTATTGATTTTACTAAGTTCTATGTGCCTTCATTTTTTGTGACTATCAGTTGAAAACGTGATTTATCCGTTTCAATTTTTTTTATTCTTTGAATTGAATATATTCTGAATTTTGAACCTGCACAATCGGGTGAATAGAAGACATTGGGAAAGAACTAAGTTATATTGAATTGTAGGTGAGAGAAAAATTATATAATAAAGTCATAGGGTCATTTTTAGTAACTTCACGTACAAACTTATCATTTTCTAAACCAAAATTCGCATTTAAGACGCGTAACATGCACTCTCCGTTAAGTTCTAACGGAGGAGGGTTTTTCTGCAACGTTTTACAAACCACAAGTAGATTTTTTGGAGTTTTAAAACCACGTGGGGTTTCAGCAACTTCGTGAAACCACAAGGGAATTTTATGTTATTTTGCCTTATATTTATTACCCATCAAATCAATAAATATCAAAAACCCCAAGTCCAAACTAAATCTATCCACAAAAGAAATACAAAATTTCAAACTTATCTTAAACTTCAAATAAAAATTAAACTCAAATCCAATTTTCCCCAAACGACTTAGAGTCTTTTTGGTTCGAGGGTTTAAGAGGAGAGGGGAAGGGAAAAGATGAAATTGTAAAAAAATTTGTGTTTTGTTCAAGTTTTTTGAGAGGGTAGAGGAAGAGAATGGAGGGAATGAGATTTAATCTGTTTATATTTTTATTTCTCTCCAATTTGAGAGAATTTGAAAGGGAATGATTTTATTAAACAATTTTTGTCTATTATATCATTTTTAACATTTTATTAATATTTTTAAATTTTAATATTTATTTATTTTATTTTTAATTATAAGAATAAATATTAATATATATTGTGGATATATGTAAATTACATTATATATTTTAAAATATTTTAAAATAAAATTTAGATTAAATTTAGTTATAATATTTTCAAAAAATAATACTCCCTCCGTCCAAGCTAAAAGTATACAATTACTTTTGGCGCGGAAATTAAGGAATAATAATATTTTAATTATAGTTGGTAGGTAAAAGTAGTAAAATGACATTTTTGTCCTTACTTTTTTGGTATAAAAGTAATGATGTAATATAAAGTACGGGTATTTGTGGAAAAAATGGGGTATTTAATGAAATGGTTGCTTTGTAATTGGACGTTCCAAAATAGAAATATGTATACTTTTTAACTGGACGGAGGGAGTATATAATATTTTTAAAAAAATAAATAATTTTAAATAATTAAATTTAATTTAAATAATTGATTTTATCAAATAAATATATTTTAAAAAATTAATATATTTTTTATAATTGATTTGATTTATATAAATTTTACCATATATATTGTTATACTTGTATATAAAATAATTATTTTTCTTTATTTTGATTTCAATAAATACTTACCTTATCTGCAACAAATCATATGAATTTAATTCAAATGTATTTTAAAATACTTTTAAATTAATTTAATTATTTTCTTATGAATAATCCATATCAACTTAAGCGATTACTAAATATCCACCCGAAGCACGCAGATCGGTCATGGTCATTATGTATATAATGTTTGGTTCTTCGCTTTATAATGTAGTTTTTGTTTTATTATATTAGACAAAAAAAAAATTATGTCATGTTTTATGAATAAATTAATCAAATTTTATGAAATACTTTTATTTTTCTTTATTTATATAATATAGAGACAAAATAGTAAAATTATTCTATTTTTTTCCCTCTCCTTCTCTTTTCATATGAACCAAACAAATTATTACAATTTTATTTATATTATAATTTTAAGTAGTTGATCTTATATTCTCTTTTTTTAAAAAAAATAAGTGTAAATTTTCTTTTAAAGATTAAATATGAGAATTGCAGTTAATATTAAAAAAAAAAAAATGAATTTTTGGTTTAAATCCGACTCTCGAGATTTATTTGTCACAGAGTTAAAAAAATTATAGATGAATTAACTTTTTATAAATAAATTTAACTAATAACAAATAAAGACTTATCATTATTACAGCAAGATAATATTTTGTATTAAATAATTTATCTTTTTTAATAAGTAAAATATACTATATTATTATAATATACTTTTATTTATAATTATATATTTTTAATAATATTTCTCGATAATTATGTGGTTTGGTCCTATATTTAATTGTTTGGAAATAAAATTTTATTATTGAAATTTATATAAAGAAAAATAGGTGTTCCCGTAAGTAAGAATTTAGAGAAGTTTTCCTTAATGTTTCAGCGATTCTTAAATTCCATCACTATATACGCAAAAAAATCTGTTCTGCTGCCTTCAAACCCTAACTGCCCTTACCCATAAAAACCCTAGCCCCTTTTCCCCCAATCGCCATGGCCAGAAAGCGAAAATCCCGCCTCCCCGCGGCTCCTCAAGAACCCGAAATCGCTCAAACTACTGAACCAGCAACGGAGCCGGAGCCGGAGCCGGAGCCGGAGCCAGAGCTGGAACGTCAACTGACCCAAACGGAGGAGACGGTCGAAGGAAATCCGGAGGAGGTTGGAGAACAAATGGCGGATGGCGAAAAAGAGGAGGAAAAACGGAAATTAGGGGAGGCTGAAGGAGAAGCTGAAGAAGAGCAAGTGGAGAACATTGAGACGGCGGCGGCGGAGGAGGATAGTGTCGAAGTCGGCGGCGCGGAGGCGGAGAAGACGGAACAGGAGACGGCGGAAAATCCATCTCAGGGCACAGTTTCTGAAAATGGAGAAAAGGCCGAGGAGCAGAGCGCCGAAGGAGAAGATGAATTGGAAGAAGAGCCGCTGGAGAAGCTTCTCGAACCATTTTCCAAGGACCAGCTGACGCTTATAATCAAGGAAGCAGTTTCCAAACATCCTGATGTGATGGAGGCTGTGCACAAATTGGCCAATGCTGATCCTGCGCACTGCAAAATCTTCGTCCATGGCCTCGGCTGGGATGCGAATTCGGAGACTATTACCTCCGTATTCGGGAAATACGGAGAGATCGAGGATTGTAAAGTTGTCAAAGACAAGAACACTGGGAAATCCAAGGGCTACGGATTCATTCTATACAAGCACCGCGACGGTGCACGCAGAGCTCTGAAACAGCCTCAGAAGCTGATTAATGGTAGAATGACGTCGTGCCAGCTGGCCTCGGCCGGTCCTGTGCAGACTCCTCCTCAAGCCGTGGCAGCCGCTCCTACACCTCATGTGTCGGAGTACACGCAGAGGAAGATTTATGTGAGCAATGTGTCTGCTGAGCTTGATCCCAGCAAGCTGTTCGAGTACTTCTCAAAGTTTGGGGAGATTGAAGAGGGGCCTTTGGGATTGGATAAGCAAACAGGGAAGCCTCGAGGGTTCTGTTTGTTTGTGTACAAGAGCGGTGAGAGCGCAAAGAAGGCATTGGAGGAGCCACACAAGAATTTCGAGGGCCATATTTTGCATTGCCAGAAGGCTATAGATGGACCGAAGCACGGGAAGAATTACTACAATCAGCAACCCGGTCAGCCGCAGCAGCAGCAACAGCAGCATCACGGGGGGTATTACAATCATCCGGCGAAGAAGGCAAAGTATGCCGGAAGTAGTGGTGGAGGGCGCGGAGGCGGGCATATGATGGCGCCACCAGCAGGGCCACCTGTGCCATCTGCGGGGCTTAATCCATCGGTTGCGCCTGCAGCTATAGGGCAGGCCGTGGCAGCTTTGTTGGCCACACAGGGGCCTGGATTAGGGATTGGAAATTTGGTTGGAGGTATGGGAGTGGGCATGAATCCACAGGGAGTGCCGCCCATGATGCCGAATGTTGGTTATGGAGGCCAGGGCGGCGCTGGTGGCTTTGGAGGTCAACCACCAATGCACGGAGGCTATGGTGGCCAGATGCCGCCAGGTCAGGGTGGTGTTCGACCACATCAGGGTGGTGCACCCTACATGGGCCATGGCCGCTAGGTGAGGAAGGTACACAAAAATCCTTACTGCTGTTGGTTATGTTGTTGTTTTGATTGATAAATTATATAGGCGCTGTTACTGTTTACACATCGATTTAAAAATGACACTACTAGTTGTTATTTGATATTAATAAGTGTAGGTAAAAACTAAAATACCTAGAAGCACACCTAACAAGGAATATGTGTTTGAAAAATGAGTATTTTGGTATTTTTAACTGAAATAATAGAATATTTTATTGAAATTTTGAGTCTGTATTTACCAAATAAGAAAGCATATCTATTGTTTGTGGATTGAGGTTGCTTTTATTAGAGTATTGTTAAGAGTGTTTTTCTGGAATGGTTCTTGCGGCATATGAAAGATTGGCTGAATTTATAAACTATAGTATTAAGTTATTGGACTATGGCATAGTGATAGATTTGTCGAAAGTTAGTTTGGGTAAAGTTATGTGTGAAAATTTGTTAAGATTCATGGCAAGAATGTAGCTTCATCTAAATATTAATATCTATATCAAGTGTTTAGTGGGTGGTTCTACTTTGTAGCGTTCTTGTATTCTTATGCAAGTATCTTTTGAAATGTAAGGTTTTGAAATTCGCCTTCCTCGTGCAAGAATGTAGCAATAAAATTAGGAGGTAATTGTGTTGATCGTTCGGCTTGAAGTAGACAGACTAAAATAATTATGCTGAGTATTGTGTCCAATGTATTGTTGATGAATAGGTTGTGTGTGGCGAGAATGATTGAACAATGCATTCTTATATTTTGCTGTGTTCTGCTGTTTACAAAGAGCACTTTTTGAACTTTAATGTCATTTGGCCACGGTGGGGGAAATGTGAAATGTTTATATAGTCGATTATTTTGAGATGTGGCACAATCTTGCCGAGGAATATTGATTGATTATGTCAACTCCTGTTTAATTGTTCCTTGCTACTAATGAAATAACTTTCATGTTTGATTATATTTTCATGCTTTTTGACTTGATTGTGCAGATTCTTCACAAATACCTCAAAGTTTTAGTGTTGGTCATTGGAGGCTCCTCCGAGGATCGAGCAAATCATCGAATGAAGTCTTTCCTTGTACCAATAACCGGACATTTATTTATAGGCCAGTTTAAAATATGTAACCCTGTGCTATTGTATCAGTTATGTTTGTTGCATATTTATAAAAGCTTTTTCGAAGCAAAGGGCTGAGAGCCAATATTTGTATTCCTACTCTCTTTAGGCTACAAAATGCTTTCTTTCAGCTAGGTTTGCTTTCTCTACTTCAAACAATGGCATACTTTTTATAATTTTCACCATTTTGGGGATGTTTTTTATACTTTACTGTCGCAATTTGACTCAATTTCTAGACTAGTTTATCGTATATATGAGCTTCTTTGAATATGTACTAGATGGTTCTTTGGGATGATCTACAGATTTGATTATGTTCTCATGGTGTTTATCCTAGACTTGTTCGGAATCAAGGCTACTAGGTAGGTACCCTCGCCCGGGGGTTAGAAACTAGATAACTACCTAAAGAATCGAGTAGTAAACAATAAGTGAATGTTGCAGTGAAAAGGATCTAACCGGCATTGCAAATGCTGTTGATGATTATTTAGTACATTCCTAGCGATCCGTATTAGTTCTTGATGCTTGAGATTCAGACATGGGACAAAAGAGGTTTGCATCATGAGATTCTTATCTATGTATGGGGCTTGTCAAGAGGCAGGCGCCTCGATCAATACTAGATCACCGGATTCTGCAGAAGAAGAACAATCATCGTTCTCAACGGGAAGAGCATCCAGCCTTTGGCAGAACGGCTCAATCTCTTCAGGCCCGAACCAGTCTTGCTTCATCTACAACACAATTGAAACCAATGGCAACCGTAAGGGAAGCTGTTTGCCGAAGCCAGGAAAAGATAGAACACGAGCAAGCACTCACAAAGTACGGGTAGCCAGCAGATACGTCGAAATTCTCAGGAGCATTCTCTAAGAACAGTTTTATAAAGTAGAGAACATAATATCCACATTCGTCGCCTTTTCTCTGCTGCGGGACCTGAAAGTAGCCAAGAATCGGAACCTTAAACATTCCCATACATTGAACAATTAATGTTGAGACCATTCCTTACCTTGGGAATCAAGAACTGCATCTTTTTAAGCTCTTTGCCCGTCTCCGGCCTATCCTCTGATCGATATATGTCAATGAGAAGCCTGCAAATGCATCATTCACTGTCGAATGAAATACCAGAGGAGCTTTGATTCAAGAATTCACACACTTATAAAGAAACAGTAATACCTTCGTATCAGAGGCTCGACTCGTTTAGGTCCTATAGCTTGCAATGAATCGAGCAACAGCATGCAAGGTGTATTCATTTTCGAATCGCCTAAGTGGCAAAAGATCAGTAGGTTCCAATGCGACCTGCCAAAAAAGAAATCGTAAAATGCAAGCACAAGATTAAGTTACAATTGCGCGATCAATAGCATCATAGTACAACATACCACATAACTATCGGAACCAAAACATAGTTCTTCGAAAAAATATCCTTCTCCTTGATCCAATTCAAAACCATCTCTCGATAGTTTCCTTTGGCGTACAGATCGAACCACAGAGGGTCAAAATACGCAACCGAATTCACCTTATCTTCAGGAAGAGCATTCCATATGTCCCTACTCAAAAATGTTTAATCTCATCATATGCATCAATATTTTTCAGATGTTTCTTCGAATATAATTAACATTGAACCTACGTAAAGTAACGAACGAACGTTGAAGAGTCTAGTTTCCCTCTCTCGTCGGTGATTGCTTTACTCTGGCTCCTGTTTCTTCTTACACAGCCACGGACACGAGCACCTCGCAGGAAAATCACTTCTGAATCACTCGACTCGTTCTTTGGCATAGTTTTTCGCTTGCATCTCTTCCGCTGCGGGCTTGGACACGCATCAGAGACGCCGTCTGCAGGAACCCCTTCTCACCATAGTTTTGATAACAAAAATCCACATTATGCAGCCAAGAAGACAAACAGAAAATTCAGATGCGAAGAATGGCCAAATATCTAACATATTCATCTATCAAATTATAAAGAAAGTGACTAAAAGAATACACTAAATCCATGATTCCATATGTAAGTAATATCAGAGCTAAAGCAACAAAATACAGGAAAATACCAGCTGGATTATCAGCCATCACTTTGGCCTCATTGGAAACTTTAGTTCTATATCTTGGAAGGCGTCGACCGCGCGGAAACCAGGAGCTCGTTGCCAAAGGTTTTCTGTCTTGTAACAGTGAGGGGCATTTTAACCTTGCATAGTATAGATTCAGCGTAAGGCGTGGATAGTAGTTGTCGCCTGTGCTGTCTTCCCCTGGCAACACGAGAATAGCTCATTTTATCCTAATCACTGACCAAATAACCAAACCTAAAATAACTGATGCTTCGAAATTATTTGTACAATAGAAACCTGTGGAACTAAACCAAATGAAAGCTCTTCCATTCCTGTTTCTATACTTGTATGTGAGTTTGTTACAGGTTCTATAAGACGAATTTATATTTAGCAAGTCACACTAACTCCATGATTCTTGACCAGAAAAACACATAAGAGGAACTATCATAGGATGGATAGCATCTGTCTACTACTTG
The DNA here is from genome assembly GCF_009805555.1 of Andrographis paniculata. Lineage (NCBI taxonomy): Eukaryota > Viridiplantae > Streptophyta > Magnoliopsida > Lamiales > Acanthaceae > Andrographis > Andrographis paniculata. The sequence continues at coordinate 3,331,697 of NW_026137595.1, read as the reverse complement.
AGCAGTAAAACCAAAAAAAAAAAAAAAATTGCAAGCCAGCAGAGCCGAAACAGAAGTATACGAAACAAGAAATAAACGCCATTAGAAAGCAAAAACACAACAGGATTCGGAACCCCGAAAGAGTCCGCAACAAAAAATCGGTTGAGATGCATATGATATCATGTGAAAGGCCTTTCAAAGATGGTCCGCGTACCTGAAGAAGAAGAAGAAGAAGAAGAAGAAGAGGAGGAGGAGGAGGAGGAGAGAGAAGGGGAATGAGTAGGAGTAGGAGTAGGAGTAGGGGATGTTGAGATTGGAGGCGATCCCGGAGAGAGGAAGGGTTCCGTCATCATTAGTAGTAGTATTAGTTTTTGTGTTGCCCTTTTCGGTCGCACAGGCACAGCACAGCACAGCACAGCACAGTGTGCTATGGGAATGGGCGGAGGAGTACCTGTACCGCCACAGACCACAGTCCACACTAATTCAATCTTCACTCATTACATTATACGACGCCGATTAGACCTTGTTTCGAAATTTAGGGTTTGTCTTTGGCTTTTCGCCCAAATGGTGTTATTCTCTTAATTTAATTTAATCTTTTTTTAAAAAATATATATATATTATATAAAACTCATTTAAAATTTATTTAATTTTTAATACTTCCTCCGTCCCAGAAAATATGGGACTATTACCGTAGATACAGGAATTTAGGTAAAATATAATTAATAAATAATTAAAACGTGTATTAATAAAAATAATTATTATTTAGTAAAAATAATTATAGATTAAGAATAAGATGAGGAAATAGTTTAATTAAAATTAAGAAAATTATAAAATTTAAAATTTAAAATGCGATTAAAATGAATAATTATATTTCCAAAAATAAAACAAATTATGTGGGACGGACGAAAATAAAAAATAGGAACAAATTATGTGGGACGGAGGGACTATTTATTTATAAATTAATTTATATTTTTTTAAATAAATATTTTTTATTTTGTGATATGATAGGATAAAGTTTGAAGTATAAATTAAATAACGTTACAAAGTGTTTGTCACATACCAAAAAAACAAATATTACAGTGTTTTGGAACCGAGGAAATATTAAAATAATGATTATATATTATAAATTATAAATATATTTATCATGTCAGGGATCCCAATTACTAAACTAAGAAGAAAACAAAAACTTTTGTTTTAATATGGACATAAATGGAAAATTATACTTTTTTATTACTATAGAACTGAGGATATTTTATTAAAATATATAATTATTAAAATAATTAAACATATGTTTGTAATTTTTTAATCTTATATATTTACATCATAAATTAAATACTTCCTTCGTCCCTCTTGATTTAATTGAATTATTTAATTAGTAATACGATATTTTTGGTTTAATTGAATTATTTAATTAGTAATACTATATTTAAGATAATGATATTTAATAGTTAATAATAATAGATTATAATATTATTTTATTATTTTTTATATAATTAATAATATTGTTAGTTTTAAAATAAATTTAATACTATAAACGATAAAAAAAAATATAATATGTATTCAAATATTTTTAAATTTATATCACAATAAAATATAGTATACATAATATTATCTCCGTCCCAAAAGATTTGTCTTTATTTTTTCATTTTCGTTCATCCAAAAACAATTGTCTTGTTTCCTTATTTAGTAGTCGTGGTCCTCATTTTATAACAAAATTATTTCTACTTTTCCATACTACCCCTAATTATTACTCTAACATAATTTTTAAAATCCTTCGAAAAGTAAGGGCATTTTAGTCATTTATATTTTACTTTATACCCACTTTTAATTAAATGCTATTATTCCTTAATTCTCGTGCCAACTCTCAATAAGACACTATTTTTGGGACGGAGGGAGTATAGATTTGTAAAGAATAAAACTTAAAAAATGTGTTTATTTATTTATAATTAATACTCCCTCCGTCCACCTATGAGGATCACATTTACCTTTTGCGTCATTGTACTTAACAATAAAAATATTATTATATTTGTATAATTTTTTTTTATACAAATGTCCTTCTATTAGTATTATAAGACATAAGAAATTCTTTCATAATTTGAGTTACGTTTTGATATAATAATTAATAGTCAAATATCAACACGCAAAAAAAAATGGGACTCTAGAGCCGGAGGGAGATAGTATAAAATAATTTTATAAAAAATGTGGAATTTAAAATATACAGAAATAATTATTTTTTTTTAGGAGAGATAGAAATATAAAAGTTTTGATCCGTCCCTTAATAATTTATTCATTTTTCTATTTTGATCCGTCTCGTAACAAAGTATTTATTTTTTAACTATACTTTCTATTAACATTTAAAATACTCTTACAACATACAATATATTATACAATTGTCTTTATCTTTATATCACGCAATACTAATAAGGTTATTTAATCTTTTTTACTTTATTCATACCACACACTAATATAATATTAATATTCCTAAAACTCCGTGCAAAAACCAAACGGATATATAGATAAGGGTCGGAGGAGTATATAATTTGTCCACTCTTTCTAATTATGTTTGTCAAACACAATTTGTTATTTCTGAAAATATAATTATACAATTTAATCAAATTTTAAAATTTATAATTTATAATTTTATTTTATTTTAAGTAAATTATTTAGTCATCTGAATTTAATCTATAATTATTTTTAGTAAATTATACTCCGTCCGTCCCAAAAGAAGTGTCTTATTGAGAGTTTGCACGGGAATTAAGGAATAATAGTATTTAATTGAAAGTGGGTATAAAGTAGAATATAAATAAATAAAATGCTCTTGGTTTTTTAAGGATTTTAAAAAGTATGTTAGAGTAATAATTAGGGGTAGTATGGAAAAGTAGTAATAATTTTGTTATAAAGTGGAGACCACAACTACTAAATAAGGAAACAAGACAATTGTTTTGGGACGAACGAAAATGGAAAAACAAGACAAATCTTTTGGGGCGGAGGGAGTAATTATTTTTATTAATCCACTTTTTAATTACTTACTAATTACTCAATACCTAAAATTTCATGCCTAAGCAAAAGTGGACAATTTAAGTGAAACACGGAAGGAGTATTATAAAAAATATGAAATTTTAATATTAATTTAATAAATTTAATCCAAAATAAAAAAATTTCAATTGACACAGACAAAATGACAAATATGTCAATTAAGATGGGAGAAAAGTATTAATTAAATTTTGAATTGAAATAGACGTAGAATGTGATATAAATAGGTGTTGATATAATATTTTAAATACAAAATTAATTTTTAGTATTATATAAAAATAAAAAAATAAGTGTTTAATTTGATATTTTGAAAAAAAAAATTTGATAAATAGTAAAAATATTGGAGAATCCTCTAAACAAACACACCAAATAACTAACTGTCGATCCATTTTTCAACTTAAACCAACCACTAACCAACACCACTAATTAATTTGGTCACTCTCAGCTTCGTTCTTTTTTTATTCTTTTTATAAATCAATCTAAAATATATTTTTTTCTTAGAAATATTACTAAATATTTAATTGTTTATCATATTATTTAAAAAAATAAAATAATAATAATAGAGAAAAATTCTCAAAATGTGTATCAAGATGTAAGTTTAATTTAAAATACTACTATATTCATACATTTTATAACTATTGATTTATTTTTTACATTAATTTAATAAATATTGTATTTTAATTATAGTTTGTGATAATTATGTAACAATTATTTCACTTTTACACCATTGAGTAAAATTATTGATGTAAATAAATATAAATGTGATAGTATTTATAATATGCAGTGAAATTATATTTACTAAAGAAAATTGATATATTTTTTTGTTTAGATAACAAAAAATATCAAAATATACAGTTACCAAGTGGACGAAATAATGTTTTATAGTACTCCTTCCTCATCCAAGACGCTTTACATTTTTATTACTATTTGATAATATATTAAAAAATAATAATAATATTTAATATTTTATTGATTAATAGAAGCTTGTAAAATGATTTTGATAATTTTATCATTTGTACTATATGAGTGTATTTTTTTAAAGATTTCTCCAAATTTCTATATTAACCAATAAAATTATATGACACCATCCGTTCAGGTTGTTTATATAGTATTGTCCATATATGAAATTAAAAAATAAATGTTTCAATGTAAAATAAAATAAAATAAATAAAAATAGGGATATTAAAATAAATTATTATAATCTTAATAAAAAAAAAAGTAACCGGATACAATACAAAAAGTAAAAAATGATTAATAAAACGGATTAAATCCATCTGTGTAATATTCTGTTGAGATTCAGTCCCTATTTATAAATCATTTCTCTAAACTCCCTCCTTTACCAATCTTCATTATTCTCGCTCTCTATAATCGATTTCTTTCTCTCATTCCCCTTTTTTATTTTTTCTTTTTCTTGTTCGCGCAATATTTCTCCTATACCCGTTAAGCTCTCTCACGTCAGATCGGAAGCAACTTCCCGTCCGATCGCTCAGCTTTTAGCCGGTGTGGAAATTTCATTTCTCTCCCCTTCTTCCATTGTCTCGCCTGTTCTCTGTCATCGTTTGTCGTTCGATTCTGTTTAAAAACTCCCAAGGGCAGTTACTGATTCTCTGTCGTTGGCGGTCGCATGATTAGATTGAAGAACTTCCGAGAGCTGTCACAGTCGATCTCCAAATTGACACCACTCTCTGGTTGACCCGAGTCCACGATCGCCGTCCTTGGATCGTCCTCCGTAGTGGCTGGTGGTCTTTGTTCACCGGTAAAATTAGAATCAAATATTTGCTAGGTTTGTATTTGTATCGGTAGCATTTGAGTTAGTAAGGAAATTGTTATTTTGGGGAAAATATTTGGTATTTCTTGGGTGATTTTGATATTGAAATATATTATTATTGGGTATTTTTGTTGCTCTTTTGTAAAGTAGATTGTAATTGTTATTTTGTGAATTGGGTATTTGTTGCTATTGGGGATTCATACATTCTAGATTCCACAAGAACATATAAGTTTACTGTATTCTGTGTAAGATTGTTGAATCGCTTATATGACTTAAGATAGTTAATACATCTGTTGGATTGATAGGTTCCGATGGACATAGAGCAAAGTAGTATGATATTATACATCATTTGTTCGTATGAAGGTGAGCATCGTGTAATTGGTGTAGAAGATGGCAAAAAGCTGCGGATCTTTACATGAATCTATCAAAAAAAGGGAATAAGGTAAGAATTGAGACAATAAAAATCCAATATATTGCACTTATTTAGAAAAGCTATGTGACATTATTATACGATGATGATATCGTCAATATGTGGAGAATACATATTTTGTTAAAGGTATCGTTTGTATATATAAAAATGCAAGGGAGCCTGCGGGATTCAGTATTCTATTTTTATTTGGGTGAAACATAACTGTTGATAAACATTTACAAATATTTCAATACCGTAAAAAGAAAAAAATGAAAATTGAGAAACATACGTCTGATTTCATTGTGAATTGAAGTATGATGCACTCTAAAATATTCATGTTTATGCTTATATGTATGTACACCATCTCCCACCATTAACTGTGTAGGTTGTTGCTTTTTTGGACTGATTTGATTGGTGCACATAAGATGCTTTTTATATTATTGTTACAATTAAGAGTGTAGAAGATTGAATCAAAATGTACTGTTTTGGTTATCATTTTTAAATACACAATTTTTGTATGGTGAATGAAAAAAATTAATGCAAATAGTTTATGGAACTATTTATTTATATGGAAGCAGTTTGATTGATGGAGTCTCTGTATTTTTAGTTCAAGAATGAGTTCATTAAGTAAATAATTAAGTTTATCATATAATAAATTAATTAAAAATGTTGTTTATATTATGTACTCCTAAAGATTGCATTGAGTTTCTTCTGCAGTTTGGTGTTGATATCCTGGGAAAAAATATTCTGGTGATTGATATAAGTAACGTGTTGGATTGCCTACAACCTTACTTTTTCAGGTATTGGTATATATATAATTATAATTGATCTTAGTCTAGTAGATTTAGATTAGTGTGTAAAGATATTATGTTCATGCACTCTAATTGTGCAATTAATTATATAATCATATTTTTTTTTCTAACTTGTTGAACATCAATATTTTATCCATTTATTGGCAGAAACATCATGCGAAAGTGACAATTCTTCAACCCCTACTAAAAATCCAGAACAAATTTTTCATGAAGCTGATATCTTAATTGCAGCTACAGAAGTACCCAATTTGGTCTGTGGCTCAATTGTCGTAGATATTTAAAGATGTAATTAGGATGTCCATCAATCATTTTCTTTTAATTATTTTTGGCGTGCTAAGCATAATGTAATATTGTAAGTAAATATAAAACAATAAAATTGTTGTTTTATTGAAGCTCTTTTGTAAATTTGATGTATTATATTAGATTTACAAAAATTACAAGTATGATGATAGTCTCTTATACATGACTTGTTGACAATAGAGGTTTTTGAAAATATAACAGAGGTACATTGGAGCTGTGTTGGAGTACATGTCTGCTTAACCGGGTCACAATTTTTTTAAATGCTTCTAGCTGATTGATATTTGAGTTTGTGAGTGTGTGGCAATTTGGATTATTATGTTATTGGTCAAAATACTTTAGAAAAGATGTGTTTGTTCTGTTACACAAAAAACACTTGAAATCCTACTAGTAGATTACAACGCACTTTCACTTGAATGTTGTTGTGTGTGTTATGGTGTGGATTACTTTGTAATAGGTCTAAAGATTTTCAATTCATGGTAGTAATTATTTACTCAAACAACTAATATAATTTAACTTAGTTCTTTATGACTTGTTTAGTTATCTACAAGTGGATGTTGGATTATAATTGTACATATATCATACAATATAACTAAGTTATTTTTCACTTGTTTAGTCATCTATAGTAAATATATATTATTTATCTTTTCATACAATTCAGGGTGTCATTGGATTACTACCACGATGAATTCATCATTTGTTGCCGACAACAAGTGAATATTTTGATTTTAAAAAAAAATAAAAATTGTCTGTTTTCCAAGTACAGATTATCAGAGTATATATACTCGTTAAAGAAGCATATGATACCAGTATTATAGGTACGTAAGATTTGTAATAGGGTATGTCGGTATTTTATGCAGGTATGTAACTATGTGCTTTGGGTATGAACACTGACACTTAAAATATGAATAATGATTGCTTAGGTATTATCTGTGTAGTAGCAGGTATCCGTGAATGTGGTTGATTTCAGTTGACCCGCTGACGGAGGGGACAATCACAAACTCGGTGAGAGTACTTCCTTTCCTAGTCTTGTTGGAAAAAATTAGGCACGGTACATTTATATTCAATAGCTCATGTCATACTTTTCAATAGCAAGACCACAAAACATGTAGGAGTAACAAAAAAATATAATTTAACTAAGTCATTTATGACTTGTTTAGCCATCCATAATATATATGTGTTATTTATATTTACATACAATTATGGAATTCACATAAATACTATATGATGAATTTATCCCTGATTACAGACAATTATTGAATGTTTTGAATCGAAAATGGTTTGTTTCCCAAGCACAGGTTTTCAGGGCATAGATACTAGTTATGGAAGCATATGAGATACTAATTCCATGGTGTATTGGTAAACGACTGAGGTATCCGTTGATGCTAACCTGTGTAAAGGAATGACATGTTATAATATTATATTGTTTCCATAGTTTTTGAAATTTATTATTGTGAATGCAATTAGATAGAGTATTAGTATATTAATACTCCTTATTGTTAAACTGTACAACTATTGCATATGCAGTAAAACTAAGCACTACCATTACCAACAATACAACTAAGTAACATCATTGCCTATTGCTCACGCATATGGATCATATTCCGTAATGCACTTATGTACATTTCAGGCATTACCTCAATTATTGGAATGTCTTGTAGTGAATTAGTTAATTTCAATTTAACCAAATTTATCATACAATCATTCACGACAAAATGCATAGCATTACTCCAAAAATTAAATTTCACCAAATTTAACCTACGATTCAGTCTCTCAATCAATCTTAATACAATTTCATCAAACATGAAGCAAATCAAACCAATTCAACCGACAATTCAATCAAAATAACACACTACCCAAATCAAGCACAAATAACACAATCCAAATTCAATACAATGTTCACTTACCCTGTGCTGCTCATTAAAGTCTATGGTTCGGAAAGCAGACCTTTCAGTATTCTGGCCTCAATTTTACTGCGGTAGCTCTTCACATTATCAAACTCATTGTCGATACTATCAGATTTGCGTGGATGTAACACCCGGAAAACATACACACCAAACGGTACTAAAAATCGACTGATAACCGATTGTATTCCTTATTCGATCTGTACATAAATTCCATCAATTTACATTGCCCCAATCTCGAATTTATTTAAAAGTTTGTCATAATCTATTAGGAATACGTAACAACACATTCCGAGTACACAATAGTCCTCTAAAATTATATTACTTAGAAAACTAGACCTAAAAAATGCAACTCGGGGTACCTAACAATACCACATTTACCAACTCACAAACATAACTAATTACCGAACAATCAAACAAAAAAACTAAAATACTAAACTTCATGTAATTATACAAACTGGATATCTACAAAATTAACAAAAATTATAGATTAAACAAATAAAATTACCCAAAATCGGTGCCAAAATAAAACACCCAACTCGGTCTATGTGTGCAAACATACGAACAATTTCAAATCCAATTAACAAATACAAATATAAATACACCGATCACCCAAGGCTACTTAACACCGAACCTATCGAAACATACAAACACGGGACCAAGACTTATATCCCAAACAATCGACAAACTACAGTATAAAATACAAATAATGTTAACAAAATAAAATATCAAAAAATGTCTTATTTTTTCGAGCTTGTCCTGGGGATGAGAGTAGGTCAGCTGTTTTCTCCACTATTTTTGCACCGATTGATCGTTATTTGATTATTGGGGTTTGGAGAACATCAATTCGCCTGAAGATGGAAGATGTAGGGTTTAAAATCGGGGTGAAATGAGTTATGGGAGGTTTTTTTTGCTTCAACTCCTGTTAAATCGTGGGTAACTGTCTTTTTTTACTATTTTTTTAATTCACAAAAAAAAGGTATGCGATATTTAACTATGAGCATATAAGGTTATAATGGAGATAGAGCGGGAAGTAATGTACGTATACATTACGACATTAGAAATATTGATCAATTTATTTCGAGTACCTTTTGCGTATACAACGGTGATTAGGAGAGAAATACAAATTGGGGAGCTATATTAAACCTAATTCATAAAGTAGGACTGCAGTTTAATTGATTTCTAATAAGGACTGAATTACAATTGAATTTTTCTGACAGAAATTTGAATAAATTATTTATAAATTTAATTGATAATAAAAAAAATTAATAATTATTATTCCAAACGAGGAGAATATATTTTATAAAATATTATGTAAAAATACTATTTAAATAAAATAGTTAAAGCAACACCTAAATAATGCACAGTTAGATCAAAACACTGATCATTACAAAACCCCAAATATTATTAAAAATATTACTGCAAAAGACGAAGAAAGTATTACTCTCTCTGTTCCACTTATTGTCTATTTTTTTATTTTCGTCAGTCCTACTTATTCTGTCATTTTTTTAAAAAAAAATAAAAATTAATCTCATTTTAAAATTTTAATTTTTAATTTTTTAAATTTTAATTAAACTAATAAGTTATTTTAATATTAATCTAAAATTAATTTTTATTATACAATAATTATTTTTACTAATATATTCTAATTATTTACTAATTATACTCCACATAAAATATAGTATCTATACAGTGTGACAGGATGGAGTACTAAAATATAATAGTCCATCCATGAGGCTCTAAAAGTTCGATTTATTTACACCATTTTATAAAATACAGACCGAATCCATTTACAGTTTCGACAAATTTTACATCCTTTAAAATTAAAAAAACAACCTTATCCGTACACAACTTAAAACTTTATTCACTAATAATTTTATTGTTTTAGTTTTATTTTACCAAATAATAATCCATCTATTTATAAATAAAATAATAACAAATTAATTAGTATTATTTATTAGAATAAACACAGTAAAATTATAAATAAATATAAAAAGATTGTAATACATTATTCCCAACACGCTATTCCATCTTTTCCTTTACAAAAAGGTAGGCATTCCATCAAAATCAGTACAAGCCGCTTTTCTTCTTCAACCTTTTACTGTTACTACTAAATCCATGTCAGGTCCAACTCACTTAAAATAATTAATCAAGAAATGTTAAAAAAGTAATACTCCCTCCCACGTTCCATTTCATATCACTTTTATTACACATTTTAATCTCATTTTAAACTAGTTATCTCAATTAGTGTTAAGAAAGCATTCTAGCTACGATCAAAGTTAATAATAACACTAGTAAATAAGAAGAGACATCTCACATTATATAATAAATAAAAAATAAAAACAAAACAAAAAGTAGAAGATAGACAAAATATAAATGAAGCATTAGCAATGACGAAAGAAAGATGATTCACAGGCCAACTCCAAAGTCAACATCCTTCAACCATAGCATAGGCATAGGCATAGTTAATTACTCACTAGACACATAGACAGATAGATATAGATAGATAGATCCACCACAGAACAAAACACCACTGGCGGCACTCCCCATGTCTCTTCCCAACCATAACCATAACCGTAACATAGCATAATAGATAAAAAGAGTAACCACCACCTAGACATATATATATATAGATAATACCCCACTAACAATAATAATAAAAAAAAAAAGGGTGGCTTGCTTGGTCCCTCTCTCTCTCTTGTCCCTATCAGCAGAAAAACATGGAGTTGCATACACTCTCATTGAGCTTAGGCATGGCTGGCACTGGTGGGGCATTGGCATTGGCACCTGAACCCGCCTCGTTGTGGCTCGACGACGTTTCTGATGCATCCTCGTATTTCATCCACTGTCCCAACTGCGTGGCCGCCAAGTGAGCATAGCAAATTGGGGCAACTGCACAGGGTTGGATTGCATTCATGTCACACATAACAATAATAATAATTTGGCAATAAAAAGAAATTATTAACAACAATAATAATTGTTAAAACAATGTCGAGGCGTATAATTACCAACAGATATAGCAGTCGTGCTTCGCTGATAACTGCAACACAGATAGATACAAATAAATACACGAGTATTTTAGCAAAGCACATCATTAAGGGTCAAATCTTGTAGTGTTTCTTAACATATTCTTCTACTTACACATAAGAGAGTGAGTGCACAAGCTCCTGAAGGTCATCGGCTGTAAAGCCGACCTCATCATGCAGTACATGGTAATGAGTTGGCCTACTGGTTCCCTGCAACAATTACAAAGTCAGAAATCGGCGGGGGATCAACTATCAATCAAATATTACTCCTAGACGGCAAAACCAAATGCTTACAATCATCCCAGCATGAGCACACAAGTAGAAATCATTGTTCCTGGGGTGACAAACTTTGTTGTCAATGATAGTTCCTGCCACAACACAACAATAGATATCAGTGCGCACGCAGTTGTACGCATTTCACTTTTACAAGACTTGAATCCAAAGAAACGTCACCTGGCTGCACATTGTCTGGAGAATTAGGCTGGAAAAACTTGGTGTGGTGATTTTTCTGGGCAATAATCACCACGAATTTCGGATTCCACTTCTCATCAAGAAACTTGCAAGCCTGCGCACAGAGGTAACAGTTGAAATAATTGGTACAAAATAAGAGATCAACTCAAGAATAGAAGTAGGATCGTACGACAAACCTGTATGATTTGATTCAGTTCCAAGTTGAGGACCTGATTGAACTGGGATTCACTAACACCATCTCTGAAATTTCAAGCAGAGAAGAATAAACTAAGTACTACAACTTGCAGAATACACACACCAGCAGAGTGAAAACATAAAGTCGAAAAATATAACCTGAATATGATGATTTGGTCAGGCTTCCTTTTTCCAGAACTGGTGTAGAAATCGATAAGTGATTCCCTGCAATTGAAAGAGAGTGCACAGTAAGGAAATCATAGGCAAAGGATTAATCCCTTTCAGATCTAATATAATTGAATTCTATGATTACACTGTTTCACCCACGCCAAAATGTCTTACCTCATAATACCAGCATCCTCGGTATCAGACACTCGCTTGTACAGGGAATCAATCATTTCAACTTTAGGCGACTGGGTGCGAACAGCAGCTCGGTAACGGGAAATTGATGGCCACTGCCTAGAGCTAACAACCTGATTATAGAATCGTAAAGAAGCACTTAATGAACATTTAGCTCTTTAAAAGTAGATAAGTTTTTAACTAAGGTTAGCACAACAAATGAATTGAAGGAATCGAGAGGGCCCAACCGCAGCAATGGATGGAATGTCCGAGTGTCCAGGAGAACCATGAGATACATCCATACCAAGGATAAGGGTAGGGACCTTGGACACCATTGGAAGTGAGGGTTGTATCTCGCCAGCCAGTACAGAGTTCAACCCACCAAGCTGCCAAGAATCAATTTTGTCGGCAATACAATATCAAAACTTAGAAGCCCTTAAACTTGTATGATAATTGTTTGATGTTGCAAGACAGGGCAACTTACCTTCGCATTTATCTTCAGCAGAAGATTTGTCAAGTACTGATCATTAACCCGAGTAGGTGAGAGACATTGAGTGACAACACCAAAATCCGACAAGTTCTTCCGTTTCCATGGAGCTGAAAATCCCAGTCAAATAGTTAGTCAATGAAAAATAATGATGTTAGCTTTGAATATGCTGACACAGACCATAAACATCACAGTTCTTCCGCTCGGGAAGCAGACAGAGCAGAAACTTTGGTGGGCCAGGGAGCTTGCTCTGCACCTCTTCAAACATTTTCTCCACCCTAACCTGTGGAGGAGCTCGCCGGTACTGCCCATTTTCCATAAAAACATCGAATGGATCTTCAACGAACTACATAGCATAAATTAAAATGGTCAGTTTCAAAAAAAATCGATATATAATACCAAGTCCCCCAAAAATTGATATGTAATAAAGTTTATACTTACAATTCCTTTAGCACCACCACATTTTTTCAATTCTCGGACAAGGTTCTGAGCATCACATCGTGCCGAGAAGTTAACCACAGCCCATTTTTCTATCCGACAAGCATTAACAAATTTCTGCATAAACACAACAAAGAATCCTTGAGAAACCATGTTCAATAAGTAAAATAGACAGTGGCGTATAGGAAAAACAGAGGGGTGTAACAAGCCTTGTTGTTGAAGTTCCATCTTCCATTCCTTGCAAACAGATCTTCTCCATTACCAACTTTGAGCTGCATCAATCCCAAGAATCTGATAGTCCCAGTACATAGTGCATTAGCATAAACAACAAGACCATCGTTTCAAACCATACCTTAGGTGTTGGGAGGACACGCCCTTCAACCTGAGTGAAGTTGCGTACTATAGAAACCCCACAGGCACGGAGCATAGGCTCAGCATCATAGTTGTTGATTTTCAAAGCCTACAAAACATACAACACAACTTATAAGAATGGCTTATAGCAAAACATGTACGGGACTCTTCTCATGAAGAACCATACATTGGTGAGAACATTCATCCTCTCCTGTGGCTTCTGCCTAGATTTCTCCACCAGAGAGGATCGTTGGAATGTTGACAGAGCTTTAGTATATCGTTGCAATGACACCAGCGAGCAGAGCTAATTCAACAAAAGAATATATCAGCACAGGACGTATTCATATGAAAAAATTATATATCTGAAACAATCCACAGTTCCACCTCAATTGGGAAGAATGTGGGACGCTTTGGTTTTCCAACATTGATGCAGGGTAGATCAGCAGAGTATCGCAGTTCAATGTTACGGTGTTGGACAAAGTAATCATAAACAGTCACTTCAGTCGTCTGGCCATCGCCATTTGCACTCCCGCCTTTCTGCTTCAGGGTGAACCTACAGATATTTTGAATATAGGCAACATTAAATCGTAGAAAGAATTTGAACAGCTGGTCTATTTGAAGGAACATAATGAGAACTACAATAAAATAAAAGCACAGATTGAAAGAATTTGAACAGCTGGTCTATTTGAAGGAACATAATGAGAACTACAATAAAATAAAAGCACAGATTGATATAAGAAAATCTTACAGTTGCTCCCGGCAGGGCTTCTCGCTCAATCCAGTGATTTTGTACTCCTGGTTAGTAGGGCTAGTAGTCACCCTCAGATTCTTCAGAGTGCGTTTGGCCTAGAAAATCAGAAAGATTGTGCAAGTCTACCATCAATAAAGAGGTAGGGCATAAAATCATGAAACTGTGCCCAGAGTGGACCATATTCTTACCTTCGCCCAGTCAATCGAAAAGGGATCCCTCACATTTTGGTTAGCAATCAGAAAATCAACCACAGGACCAGGTTGTATAATCATAGTAGTAGAGACATCTAGAAACCATAAAAATTCTCATTATCACTAACAATGAGCCATACAACAACTTATAAACACAAGATGCAGGGGCAGGCGATTACCGATGTTCAGAGACAGGCCACTTTGGGTGGTCCTGAAGCTAGAATGGAAGCCGCGGCATCCAAGAACACCACCTCCAACATCAGCAAAGTTCTTCGGATCATTATGGAAAAATGATTGACGTACCAGCAAGCAACCCCTGACATAAGAATAGCATACAATGTAAATCGAGTCTACACAAATTCAATGATTCTGCTTCACTTACTGTTTTGCTGCGTGCTGCCTTAAGATGATGTCAAGAACTCGGAATGCTTCTTGAGAGTTCTCGGATTCCTGGCCACGAAGAGCATTCGCTATGGCCTGCATTGGGATCTTTGCAGCATAACTGATTTCGACTTTGAATGTCTTAGAGCGATAGGGGCGCCTTATCCTTTTCTTGTCGCCTTCATTAGGGCTTCCTGGGCTAGCATTGCCATTGTTCCTGAATCCAAAGCGAACAGTTACAGAGAGAATTGAAAGTAACCAAAATTGGTGAAACCATTAAAACAACAAGATGCAGACCCACCTACTGGAGGTGACATCCTCCAGAACCACAGTAAATTCAAGTTTGTTCCTCGGGAGGGCTCCAACAGTGAACAGGCTCTTCTCTCCATCATAGGCGAATTGTTTACCGCCTAATTCAGTATCATATGTCTCATGAACCCTGTCGAGAACTCTCCTGCCTACGCCCTTGGCATCAACAGGACGACCATCTTCATAAAATATGGCAACCTACGAAGCAAGGCAAACACAAAATCCACATGGTAATGTAGAGCCGCAGAAATTTCGAAGAAAACACAGAAATACGGACAAATGTGTGTATATATATACATAGAATACATCTGGAGACATACACTGTAGTGGAAGAACTGTCCGTCGACGTTGCTCACAGACACTTTGAAGTGATTTGTCAGAATAGGAACCTTAGTACCCTTGGTTCCTAGGCTTCGTCTCGCCATTGGGTTCCGGAACGTCTTCTTCACTTCCGGCTCCTGAGCTTTGATCGGAGTAACATCAGGGGCGACTGGTGGAGGTGGGGGTAAGGACTCAGCCGCTCCGGTGACGCCATCTCCGTCCTTTTCAGAGGGATCCATAGCCTAGTTTCGTTCTCACTAGTTTCTGCAAGTCAGCGCCAAAACAGTCAAGTATATACACACTTAGAAAGCATACACGTGGAGAAAGATCTCATAAATGAACTGAGGCATAAATCTAAGAACCTCGAGACGAATTTATCGACTGCCCAAACGGCTAAGAAGCCATAAACATCAATGCATGTCAACATAGAGAAAAGAAATGCCATAAACAACAAACCAAAAGTTACACATCGCTTTCGTTTCTCTAACAAATCGTCATATGAACAACTTGCCAGAACTCACCCACAAACAGCGACCAAAAATTCACAAATCTAGCCATGAAATCGACAATAAATAAATAAAAAAGCCCCAAAAAAAACGGAAAACAGAAAAACAAAACAAAGTACACAGGCGTACCTCAAAAATCTTCCGCTGTTAAAAGCTGCTGCAGAAGGCGGATCCCTCTAACCCGATTTCGTTCACACTGTACTGGTAGAAGAAAGAGAAAAAGTTCAGTCAAATTGAGGTTTTACTCGGAAAAAAATAAAATAAAAATCATCAACAACCAAGAAAAAACTCCACCGAAAAAAAATGCAGTATACAAAAGAGCACCACAAAAGCCTGAATTCACCAAAAACTTCAATCCAGAACAGAACGTAAAAGAAAATACATATATATATACACAAACATCCCCCTAGAACAACCAACAAAAAGCTCTCACACACACAGACACACCTCCCTCGGAAAAAAAGCACAACAGCTAAAATGGGTCCAAAAAAAACAACCAAAGACCGCAAGCATCAAAAGAGAAACCCTAAAAATGGAGGCGGGCTAACAACACGGCGACCGAAGAGAGGAACGGAAGAGTTACCCAAAATCCTAGAGAGAGAAAGAGGGGGTGGGGGGTGGGGGTTGGAGAGCGAGGAGAATTGTGCTGTGGATAGAGAGAAGGACGTTCGAAATTAAAGGGACAGTTTCTCCTTTAAGTCTTCGGTGCGAGTGAGCTCTGCAAACCGCAGTTCAATGCGAGTGAGTATCCCCTGCTCCCGGTCCACTGCGCCCGGAGAATCCTAACCGTTTATCTCACGGGCCCTACTCCCTCACCTCTCGTCACCTCACGCGCGTGTCGTCATTCTGTGTGCACACGTCCGTATACATTATTTGCTGTCAAACTTCTAATTTTATTCATTATAATTATAATAATATTATTATTTATTACATGTGTATTACTGTTATTTTATTTTTTAAAATATTTTTTTTTTTAAATGAAGGGTGTGTTTGTTTAGATGGATTTTGAGTTGGGATTTAAATAGTAAAAATTTTGAATTTGAATAATTATACGATGGTGATATAAATAGCTTTGATGTGATATTTTGAATGTAAAATTAATTTTTAATATAATATAAAAAATGAAAAATAGGTATTTAATTTGATGTTTTTGGAAAAAAAAATTGGATGAATAGTGTAAATCCAATCCAATCCTCCAAATAAACAATGGACTTTTTAAATTTTGGAGTAAATTAAAAATAATTTTATTTTATTAGTTAGTAAAATTTTCTAAAAATTTTAAATATATTTGTCTTTCATATAAAATAGTAATGATATATTTATAATTTAAATAAAAATTAAAAATATTTTAATATTAATATATAATTATTTTTTCTAAAATATAAAATAAATATAATATATATTTTCTATTTAAATATAAAAATTAATAATTAAATATAATTTATTATTTATATTATCGATATAAAATTTTTATATTTTTCACGTAGAAAAGTATATTTATTTTAAACACAAAATGAACATTCTTACAAGAAATATATTTTAAAAATAATTTGAATACCAATAAACAAACCTAAAATATTTTTTCATAGATAGATTTATTAGAAAGATAAATGATAGTAATAAATTTTTATTGATATTTTATTTTTGGATATACATATTTTGTTATAAATATTTGCTTATAGTGCATTTTTTATGGGAATAACAGAATAAAAAGATTGCAATATCTATTCTAAATTAGATAAGATATATTTGCTGAAAATGCAAATAATAATTAGATAAAGTTTATTTATAATTAAAATATGGAATTAAATACAAAATCATGTTTAGGGTGTCTTAATTGGCAGTAGAGAAATACAAATATTTTCATTTCTATTATTTGTTTGAGTCAGAAATAAATTATTTTTATTTTTCTATTTTCTTCTATTTCCTATATTTAAAAAAATAGAGAGAAATAATATTGTAGTATATATATTTTTTTTTATTTCGTACTATTTAATTTTTATAATTATTTATATTGTATTATTTCAGTTTTTTAAACAAAAAATTATATTTAATTTATCATTCAAGTAATTAATTTTATATAATTTTTTATACGGATCTTATAAAACTTCATATAATTTATAATTTTTTGTTTTAAAAACGTCACAAGAATATTTTTTCATCAATTCTCATTCGCTAAAACTCTATTTCGTTAGATTAATCATTTATTTTTCTTCGATCCATTCAATTTTTTTTATATTTCTCAACTGAATTCTATTTGTCTGCAATTACATTCTTTGTACCAAAGGTCCTTTATAAAATTATTTATATTGTATTATTTCAGTTTTTAAAAAATTATATTTAATTTATCATTCAAGTATTTAATTTTATACAATTTTTTTAAAAAAAAAAATTATACTGATCCTACAAAACTTCGTATAATTTATAATTTTTTGTTTTACAAAAGTCACCGGAAATATTTTTTTATCAATTCTCATTCGCTAAAACTCTCTTTTGTTAGATTAATCATTTATTTTTGTTCGATCCATTCAATTTTTTTTACATTTCTCAACTAAATTCTATTTATCTGCAATTACATTTTCTGTATCAAACGGCCCTAATAGAATTTTAACAAATTAATCATATAATTCAACCACAAATAAGTATCATAGATTTGTACAACCAAAAAGGCTTTAATTGTTATTTGCAGTATAATATTTTAAAGTAAATACTCATTAAACATAATTAAATAAATAGATTTATATGGTGCTGAGCACATATAAAATAAATAGACATGATATATTATATTAAATAAAATTAAATATGTTGCATTAATATTTTTTGGTAAAATTATTTGTAATATATTACTCTGTCCTACGTAATTTGTCCCTATTTTTTATTTTCGTCCGTCCCACGTAACTTGTCCTTTTTATTTTTGAAAATATAATTATGTACTGTAATCGCATTTTAAATTTTAAATTTTATAATTTTTTTAATTTTAATTAAACTATTTATTTATCTTAATCTATAATTATTTTTACTAAATAATAATTATTTTTATTAATACATTTCTTAATTACTTACTAATTATATTTTACCTAAATTCCCGCGTATACAGTAATACACTCATATTACATGGAACGGAGGGATTATAATTCATTTCTTGTAGTATATATATACCTATAGCATATCATAATATATTATTGTATATTTTAATACTGTATATTCTTTTTTTATATTATGTAATATTATCTCATATGTTATGTTTGTATTATATTGACTTAATCCGTCTTGCATATATTTAAATTATATTGTTTGTTCCTAGTGTTGTATGAAATTAATATATTATTGTACAATAAATCTAAAATGCTAAATTCTTACATAATTACAAAAATATTACTTATATGTAATAATTTTTATATAAAGGTAAAACACAAAATTATTAAATTCTTACACAATTTAACTAATTAATAAAATTTTATTACTATCTTCGTCCGACTTCAAGAGTCTCATTTATTTTTTTTTAAATATTAATTATTATATCAAAACGTAATACCTATTAAGAAAAAATTATAAAAATACTTCAATTAATGTCTTATAATACTAATAAAATGATATTTGTATAAAAATATTTTTAATGTTAAATACAATAATACAAAAGGTAAATGTGACCTTAGAAGTGGACGGATGAAGTATTATTTTTTAATATATTATAAAACCCTAAATAGTACATTGGAGTGGAACAAATGGAGTATTTATATTATTCTCCATGTTCACGGTAAATCTAATTATTTATTCTTCCGGCCAATTAATTTGTCTCATTTAGTTTAGATATAGAGTTTTAAGTATTGTGTAATTAGTAAGTAAATAAGAAGTGTATCAGTAAAAATAGTTATGGTTTAATAAAAAAATTATAAATTAGGATTAAGATGACTAAATAGTTTAATTTAAATAAAAAAAAAATTATTTGTGAATTTTAAAAAAGAATTGACAAATTATGTAGAATAGACGAAAATAGAAATAATAGACAAATTAAGTGGAACGGAGGAACTATAATTTTACATAAATTTTAGAATATTAATATTTTAGAGGTGATAGTACAATAAGGGTGTGTTTGTTTGGGAGTTTGGATTTTGAGTTGGGATTTGAATAGTAAAAATTTTGAATTTGAATAGTTGTATGATATGATATAAATAGGTGTTGATGTGATGTTTTAAATGTAAAATTGATTTTTAGTATAATATAAAAATAAAATTTAGGTGTTTGATTTGATATTTTTTTTTGGAGAAAAAATAGGATGTATAATGGATTGAAAATCCATTCCCCAAACAAGCACACTCTAAAAGAATAAAAATATTGTGTAGCATTTATCTTCAAATTAAATTATTTGTAACATTGTGTAAAGCTGAGTTTTTTTTTTTTTTTTTAAAGGTAATAACTTAAAAAATTATATAAATTGAGGATGAACGGACTAAAATGAAACAATAATACATTTGGAGTGGACGAAGAGTAATATAATTCACATTTTCAGTATTTATATTGTATATTCCCTCCGTTCTATTGAAATGTTGTTATTTTTTATTTTTGTCCGTTTCAAAACAAGGTTACCATTTTTTAATTCAGTAGTTGTACTACTTACCTAACATAATAAATATTTTCCAACTTACACTATATTACACAAATGCTATTATTTTTATATTACACAATACTAATAGGGGTATTTTCGTTTTTTTCACTATAACCCATTATAATACTAATATCCAAAAATCTACGTGGAAAAAGTAAACTACAACCTTGCACCGGGACGAATGGAGTATATTGTTTGTTCCTATAGCGACAGTTTCAATGTTGATAACCCTATCAGCACAAATTAGCAAACGAATAGTGTATATGTATATAAGCCAGTATATGATGTATTATATAGAAGTATGTGATGTCGAATTTGTATACTGTTTTGTTTTGTAGATGACTGCATATTCCGTGCTGATTCGGCCAAGTCTGTTTCTGATTTGGCCGGATCAGCATATGCTATAGGGGTAACAAACATAATTTTATACATATAACATATAATGTGTTATAGGATAATATATGTTGAATTATAATACTTACTTCGTCCCACAACAAAGTATCCATTTTTTCATTTTAGTTCGTCCTATAACAAAGTATTCATTTCTTTTTTTTTTAGTAATTGTACTATCTGCCTAACATTACAAATATCCTTACAACTTATAATATATATTACACAAATGTCATTATCTTTATATAAAACATACTAATAAGGTTATTTTAGTTATTTTTACTTTATTCCTACTATATCCCAATATAATACTAATATTTCTAAAACTAAGTGAAAAAAGCAAATGAATATTTAGTTCCGGGACGGAGGGAGTATAATATATGTTATATTATAAATATGTTAATATATAGATATAATTATACGTTGGACACCTCTGTAACATATGCTTATTAGGTCAAATAAGCACTATGTTGATTTGACTGGATCATCAGTTGATTTATGCTCGTTGAATATATATATATATATTCAACTAAAATTAATAATATATTGTGGTATACTGAATTATATCGTGTGTTTTTAGAATATGTAATATATATTATATTATTATGTGTTGTGAAATATATGTTGTTAGTCATACTAATTTGTGTTGGCCGACTAATTTGACTCAGTCAACACGGAAACTGTTGTCCATACCTATTATGCTGATGAATTTTTAACAGTTTAAATAAAAATAAATTTGAATTTTATAAGATTGTTGATTTGAATCGGTCAACACAAAATCGAAACATTGTCCGTATATATATCGAATTGGGGAATTTTAATTAATCACCTTAAATTGAAACATTATCCATATACCTATCGAGTTGGATTTTAATTAATCACCGTAACCACCGTTTAAATAAATTTAGATTTAAATTTCGAAAAGTTAGGTCAATTATTTATTGCCAAAAAAAATAATGCTTTTATTGCATTTTTTTTTGGTTTGTAGGCATTCAATTCCTACGAAAATAAATATTTATATTCAAATTTGCTGACGGGTGAAATTAAAGGAAAACCGTGGGAGAATAAAATCTTAAAAAATACTGTAGTTGATAACGCCCTCTGTATGTATATTTTTATTTATTATAAACTCTTAAAAATATTACTTTTATTTTAAAATATTATATTAAAAATCATTGTTATATAAACTACAGTATTTGAATTTACTATGTATTTTAGTAAATATCGATTATTTTTTAAAATGTTATTAAAATATTTTTCAGATGTATTTAAACACAAATTAAATTGGACTTGTTTGATTTTAATATCGAAATAAAATTGTAGATAAATTAAGGGTGTGTTTTTTTTTTTTTAAAAAAAATAATATACATTTTTTTAAAAAACAATATTATATTATACATTGTTAAAATATTTTGAGGTAACTCTAAAGCTTGCATTGATAATTAAAACAAGGGTCCACTTAAAACAGTCTCGATAAACTCAAATCTAAATAACATAATTTAATGGATATGATCAAATCTAAATCTAAATCTAACAAATCTAAAACTAAAATCTCTCGACACCCCTCTCAAACTCGAGTGGGATAGCAAAAACCAACTTGAGTTTGACAAGAAAGTTAAACAAAAAATCAAAAGACGCAAACACAGATAACAGTTGTTTGGTCCGTTGTTGACGCCGCCGCTCTCGACTGAGCTCCTATTCTCGCACATAATAGTTGCTCGTTTGACGTCGCCTTTGCCACTTTCAACTAAACTCCTGTTCTCGAACGCAGATATGATTTCTAACGCAAACAAAAATAACAGTTGCTTTGTCTGTCGTTGCCGCCGCCGCTCCCGGCTGAGCTCCTCTTCGCGCACATAATAGTTGCTTGTCCGACGTCGCATTTGCCGCTCTCAACAAAGCTTCTGTTCTCGAACGCAGACACAAATTCTAATGCAAACGCAAATAATAATTGCTTTTTCCATCGTTGCCGCCGCTGCTCCCGACTTAACTTCTGTTATCGTACATAACAGTTGCTCGTCAGACGTCGCCTCCACCGCTCTCAACAAAGCTTTTGTTCTTGAATGCAGACACAAACTCTAAAGCAAACTCAAACTCGGACAAAATTGTAGACATATCTCAAAATCAAAGACCTCCGGGTACATTCATAGGTTCTGATACCATGTTAAAATATTTGGCAGAAACTCTAAAGTTTGCATTATTGATAATCAAAGTAAGGGGCCTATATACAAACAACCTAAAAGACAACCTAAAACAGACTCGATAGACTCAAATCTAAATAACATAATATAATGGATATAACCAAATTTAAATCTAACAAATCTAAAACTAAATATCGAAAATCTCTCGACATACATATTTATTGTTTTTATATTTCTTATAAAAAATATTTTTTCAAATTATTTCACAAAACAACCACATCCTAAGTAATAATAATTTAAATTCTAATATAATTATTCACAATTTATATTAAATTTAAATTTAAAATAAATTTGAAAGGAAATGGTTATAAATGAGAGAATTTTAGGGTGTGTATTTTTGGTTGAATATGGAAAAATTTGGTTTGAGTTTGATATTAAAATAATATTTGATAAGATGTTTTGTAAGAATTAAATAGTAAATTTGGAGAAATTTGGTTAAAGAAACATACTATAAATTTTTTTGTTATTATTTCTCTCCCGTTATCAACCTGTAATTGAAAAACAAAATTAGGGTTTGTGGAAATTTTTTAAAATTTGGAAGTTTGAAAAAAAAGTAAAAAATTAGTATTTGATTTGATAATTTGTGAGAGAAAAAATGTATATGATGTAAAGTTTTTATTAAAACAAATGGTATCAAATGGATGAAAGTGTATTGTGTAAATAGAACGTCAAATTTAATGAATGGTCCGTGTGTAATTTGTAATATAAGTGTGTATAGGGTTTGTTTATTTTGTGCTTTAGTTTGAAATGAAAATTTCTATTATGTAAACTATACAGAATTACGAATATAATATAAAAAAATGTATATCATATTTTATTTTGAATTTTTGGAAATACAATGAAATTTTTTTCACAAAGCAAATAAACTTTTTTTTTATTGATCTAAAAGATAATTCAATGCAAATATAAAGGTCAAATTAATATATATAAAAATATATATATAATTATAAATAAAAATGTAATAAAAAGTAAAAATAAATATTGTGCTGAAATTACATAATATATGAACAAAAAGCATATGATATATAAATAAATAATACATAAATTATGTTTATTAATACATAAATTATATTAATATAAAATAAACATAACACATGAACCACTATATCACATAAAACATATTTATTATATTAACATAGTATAATTTAGAATTTTAATTTATTTTTAAACTAATTTTACTTTTTCTTTTGAATTATTTGTAAACTATTTTTCTGAAATTAAAAAAAATAATTAAACATAGGAATATAATTAAAGATTTCACATATGTTATAAGGAATAATAACAACCTCATCAAATAATATCTTATAAATTTTTTTAAATCATAACTAATCAAATTAATTTACCAATCACATTCTATAAATATACATTATTTATGATATACGATATATCATATGATATGATAATTAAAATTTTAAAAATATACAATAATTTGATTTATTACTTTTCAATTATTCTTTTATTTTTTTATTTAAAAATATACAATAAGACAATAGTTCAATAATTCTTTTATTTAAAAATATACAATAATTCTTTTATTTTTTTAATCTCCGGAAGAAACCCAAATATTCTAAATTTTGCACTAATAATATTTTAATATTAATTTTATATTTATATATTTAACTTTATTTAATACTCTCTCCGTCCCATGTAACATGAGTGTATTGCTGTAGACACGGGAATTTAGGTAAAATATAATTAGTAAGTAATTAAGAAGTGTATTAGTAAAAATAATTATTATTTAGTAAAAATAATTATATATTAAGATTAAGATAAGTAAATCGTTTAATTAAAATTAAGAAAATTATAAAATTCAAAATGCGATTAAAATGCATAATTATATTTCCAAAAATAGAAAGGACAAGTTATGTGGAACGGACGAACATAGAAAATAGGGACAAATTATATGGGACGGAGAAAGTATGTTAGTATATTTTATTTCTAATAATTGTTGTCAGTCGACTTATTCTTTCATAGGACATTTTAATTTTTAAGCTCACATAATTTTTGAATTTTTTTTAAATAATAAATTTGAATAATTAATTAAAATTTGTTAGAATAACAAATACTGTAACAAAATTCAAATTTAGTAAGATACTAAATAACAAAAATATTGATAAAATTAGAGTTATGTACATTTATAAATACGTATTTCAAATTTATAAATTGTTTAATTTTAGAAATTTTGGTTTTATTTTTAAAAATCGTATTCTTTTTTTATTTATACTACTCCCTCCGTCGCGGGGTAAGGTTGTCGTTTACTTTTTTGCAAATAAATTTTTGAATATTAGTATTATAATGAGTTGTATTGAAAAATATGAAAATATCTCTATTAGTATTGTGTAATATAAAAGTAATTATATTTGTGTAATATAGTGTAAGTTGAGAGGGTATTTATTATGTTAGGTAGGTAGTACAATTATTAAATTATGAAATGATAACCTTGTTTTGGGACAGCCGAAAATGAAAAATGACTTTCAATGAGACAGAGGGAGTAATATATTTTATTTGATTATTTGATAAAATAAAACACAGAAGAAATAATGATTATAAGAAGAATACAAAGATTTTTAGAAGAATACTGAAAAATATCACTCCATTAACCAAGCAGAACTTTTTAGAGACCGTTCATGATTCGTTGTTTTTTAATCCAGCGGTAAATTTGCGATCGGTGTTTGTAGTTCAACTATAATATTATAAAACTTGACAGATTTCTTTGGTTCTTTTTTATCTTAATTTTTCTTAAATTTGTTATTTTTATTGGTTGATATAGTGGTTGACTATGACGTATTTACATGTATTATTGAATAATTCTTATATATAATTTGATTATATTAGATTTTGTTTTTTAATATCGTTTTTCATATATATATATATCTATTTATTTGACAAACACTTTAATTTGTAAATTCTCATTATTTTGAAGTTTTTATTTTTACTTTTAAATAATAAATTTGGATAATTAATTAAAATTTATTAGAATAAAAAAATAATATAACAAAATTCAAATTTATTGAGATACTAAATAACAAAATACGGATAAAATTAGGTTATAATTGAACGTCCCAAAATAGAAATATGTATACTTTTTAGGTGGACGGAGATAATATTATACTCCCTCCGTCCCAAAAAGAAGTATCCATTTGCTTTTTGACGCATAATTTTAGAAATATTAGTATTATATTGGGATATAGTAGAAATAAAGTAGAAATGACTAAAATAACCTTGTTAGTATGTGTGATATAAAAGTAATGACATTTGTGTAATATATTGTAAGTTGCAGGGTATTTGTAATGTTAGGTAGATAGTACAGTTACTAAAAAAGAAAATTGATACTTTGTTATGGAACGAACTAAAATAGAAAATGAATACTTTGTTATGCGAAGGAGGGAGTATATAACTATAAATTATTATTTTTTTAAAAAATAATAATTTACGGATTATAAACTAGTACTGTAATATTCAAGCAGGACTTACTCAAAACCCTTTTATTTATATTCATTTTAAAAAAAATATTTTATATACATTTAAAACTCCAATAATTTTTATAAAATGAGTTTATATTAATTATAAATATATAAATAAATAAAAGTATTTTTAATTTATTTATATTATATGAACTTTTATTTTTTACAAAATTACAAAATATATCAATATTACATTTTTTTTTTATTTCGATATAATTTTGAAAATTTAAATACATTTTTTATTATTATTATTTAATTAAAAATATAAATGTACAATTTTGAGTGAAACTGAAATGATAATGCACCAACTACGTAAAATATTTTATTCATTATATAATAATAAAATGATGACAAGAAATGATGGGAGAAATTATACTGCACGGACATGACAGCGGCAGACAGACATGCACGGCTTCCAATTTTGTGTTCGCACCCCTAAACTCTCTTTTTTATTCTTTTCATCCTCTCGCCTTATCTGAATATCACTGCGAACCCAATTCGTAATTTACTAGTCCCTCGTCTGACATAGAGTCCGTACTACTTCATACCTTATATAAAAAGGGTACCATTTTTTCTTTTTATCGATTTTGGAAAAAATACTCCATCCGTACGAGATATTATGTCCACGTTGCCGTTTTTGTCCGTCTCATATACCATGTCATTTTTTTTTTTGAAAAATGATTACACATTTTAATTTTATTTTAAATTTTAATTTTTTTTAATTTTAATTAAACTAATTAGTTATATTAATCTTAATTTATAATTATTTATATTATAGGATAATTATTTTCACTAATACATTATTAATTATCTACTAATTACACCCCTGCTAAAATACCGTGTCTACGGTGTATCAGACACGGTATCTGAGACGGAGGAGGGAGTATTATTTTTTAATTTAGTAATTATATTACTTACTTAATATAATTAATGCATTTACAATTTTTAATATATTATAAATATTATTAATTTTTTTATTACACAATCTACATTTTTGTCTTTTTTACTATAAATTAATATAATACTAATATTAAAAAATTTACGTCAGAAAAATAAATATTACTCTTTTTACGGGACGAAGATAGTATATAATTTATTTATTTTTTAAAAGATAATTATATATTTTAATCATAATTTAAATTTTTATAATTTACAAATTTTATTAATTTATATATATATATATATATTGAATAATTTTATTTATTTTCTTATTCATTTTAAACGGGTCTTTTTGAATGTTAGAGTAAGTTAAAAAAAAAAATATTTTATTAATATTTTTGTCAACTTTAGGTATAAAGTAATTGTATGTGTAATAGTATGTTATGTAATTTAAATAAAAATTAAAAGCATTTTAGTATTAGTATATAATTACCATTTTATAAAATAAAAAAAAATTCTTTGAAATGTGACGGACAAAAATTATAAAATTAATACTTTAAATTGAAACGGAAGGAATATTAAAAATCACTCCATATGAAACTACTAAGATAATAAAATATATTTTCATTTTGACTTATTTATTTACATGGATTTTATATAATTGAGGTTTGTTTATTTTCATTTTTCTTGATACGGTTCCAAATATACAATATTTGTATTTTATTTTTATAAAATATTAATAATTCAATATAAATTATTTTATATTATCGACACAATTTTTCACACTTAATATAGAAAATATCTAAAATTAGAAAATATCTAAAACTAAAGTACTAGACAAAACACCTTCATAATATTGTAAAATAAACAGCTTGTTTGTACTTCATTTATATCTAATAGAGAAAATGTAATATTTTTTGAATATTAAATCAACACCAAATCAATTTTTATACTCCATCCGTCCACTTACAATGTTTATATATTTTTATTTTGGGACGTCCAATTACAAAATTAACATTTCATTAAATATCCTATTTTTTTTTTCACAAATACCTTTACTTTACATCACATCATTACTTTTACACAAAAAAAGTAAAGGCAAAAATGTTATTACACTGTTTTTAACTACTCACTATAATTAAAATACTATTATTTCTTAAACACCGCGCCAAAAGTAAATGTAAACTTTGTAAGTGGACGAAGGAAGTATTAAAAAGATTACATAATTTTTTTAAAAATAGATTTGGTGTTAATATGGCGCTAACAAATTAAATCCATCATGTCACATCAGCATCAACGAACCTATTCACCGACAATATAGTGGTTTTGGTGACGAATGAGCATTTCTATCAAACTTTTTTAAAATATAAAATATTTAATCAAATCGACGATAATTAATACCTTTTATGCCATCCAAATTTATGTTTACTATTTTTTTTGGTTGTAATTGAATAATGTTTTTTTTTTTTTTTTTTAGTAAAAGATATCATTCTTCCGTCTGGCCATAAAGTATATATTTTTACTTTTGATTGTTCAATTATATAGTAACAATTTCTTTATTATTTTTTTTTCACAAAAATCCTATATTTTACCATTATATCATTACTTTTACACAAAAAAACAATAATAATTTTGTCTTTACACAACTTTTAACTACCTATTACAATTAAAATATTATTACTTTTTAAACTCCGCGCCAAAAGTATATATATACTTATTAGTTGGACGGGAGTATCACTTTTCTATTTTTTTTCTTTATATATAAGGAAATTTTTTCTATTTTTTATCAATTTTTTGTTAAAATATGTGCTTGGTCAAATAAACATAAATTCCGCGGAGGAAGTAATAAAATTTTCACTATTGAAAACCTATAAGGTGAATAACATTGAAATGTATCTGAAATAAAAATAATCGGTAAGAATGGTTACTGTCATATAGACAAATAAAATAGACATACAACAACTCGTGCTCGGATTAAAATAATTTGTTTTATGTTTATATTTGTAGATGTAATATACATAAATATATTTTGTACTGAAATCAACGATAACATATTCTATGCAAAACTTTATTAAGTATTATTAACTTATGTGATGCATTTGTATTATGTTATTATAAATAATATAATATGTTGTTTGTTAGTGAACTATCACTCTGTTTTTCTAATATTATTTTTCAATTGTGACTTACAAAATATAATAATAAATATTAAAAAAAACTATTTACAAAAGTCAAAGTGTAAAAATAAAACTACAAATATTTATTACGAAAAAATAAAAAAGTCAAATATTTAACTTAAAATAATACTATATTCTATATTTTTGACACAATTCTACGTATCACATAAAAAAATCTCAATAAATCTAAAATCGCTGTGTGAATGGAACCTATGTTTTCTATGTGTATTTTGTTAATTTTAATTCACCGAAATAACTATATAAAAAAAAACAAGTATTTAAAATAATCAACAATGTAAATAAATCACTTTTAACATTTTATGAATCCAAATATGTAATAGATCAATTTTTATTATAATTTTTTATAATTCACTTTATTTATTATATAGTATATAAAAAATAAGACACTACTCAGATTGTCTCACCTGTGTTGTGTTAAAAAAAATTGTAACAAAATAGGATGATGAGATATTTTAGATATTCTTAGATTTAGTTATATTTAGATTTGGTCTTATCCATAGATTATATTACTTATATTTTGAATGGAATATGTTTTGTATTGCCTATATATAGACCCCTTATTTTGATGATCAACAAGACAATCTCATTATTTTCCCCCAAAATTTTTAATTTTTTCTCATACCGTAGATATAGCCTACCAACCCGTGTTTCTCCGGGTACATTCAACCTGGATTGTACCCGGAGGTCTTGTGATTTTGAGATCATGCCTTTGCAAGTTGTCTTTTTGCAAATCTGTCTCGTCTCGTCTCCAATCTGCCATCTGTCCGTTGCTTGTCTGTTGCTTGTATGCAATCTGAAATCTTCGTTGCTTGTCTGTTGCCTGCGAGCGATTTGAAACGATATACCATATGTCCGTTGTCTATCTGTTGCTGCGGGCGATCTGCCATCTGTCGTTGCCTGTCTGCTGCTGCGTACGATCTGCCATCTGTCGTTGTTTGTCTGTTGATTGCGTGCGATCTGCCATCTTTCGTTGCTTATTTGTTGCCGGAAATCTATCTATGATCTGTCATCTGTCCGCTATTTGTCTGTTGTCTGCGTGCGATCTGATCTGTCTGATGTTTGCGATTTGTCTGTTTTCGGCTCCGGTGATCATATGGTTTTCGACTCCGGTGGAGAGTCATCTCGTTTTCGGCTCCGATGGAGCGTCTTCTCATTTTTCGGCTCCGGTGGTCATATGATTTTCGACTCCGGTGGAGAGTCATCTCGTTTTCGGCTCTGGTGGAGCGTCATCTCGTTTTCGGCTCTGGTGGAGCGTCATCTCGTTTTTCGGCTCCGGTGGAGCGTCATCTCATTTTTCGGCTCCGGTGGAGCGTCATCTTGTTTTTCGGCTCCACTGGAGTCATCTTGTTTTCGGCTCCAATAGAGTTGTGTCGTTTCCGGCTCCGGTGGAGTCATATCGTTTTCGGCTCCGGTTGAGTCATGTCGTTTTCGGTTCCAGTGGAGTCATATTGTTTTAGGCCCTGGTGGAGTTATCTCGTTTTCGACTCCGGTGGAGTCATCTTGTTTTCGGCTCCAATAGAGTTGTGTCGTTTCCGGCTCCGGTGGAGTCATATCGTTTTCGGCTCCGGTTGAGTCATGTCGTTTTCGGTTCCAGTGGAGTCATATTGTTTTAGGCCCTGGTGGAGTTATCTCGTTTTCGACTCCGGTGGAGTCATCTCATTTTCTGCTCGGGTGGAGTCATCTCGTTTTCGGCTCCGGTGGAATCATGTGATTTTCGGCTCCGGTGGAGTTATATCGTTTTCGGCTCCGGTGGAGTCATGTTGTTTTCGGCTTCAGTGGAGTCATGTCGTTTTAGGCTCCGGTGGAGTCATCTCGTTTTTCGACTCCAGTGGAGTCATCTCGTTTTCGGCTCCGGTGGAGTCATCTCGTTTTTTCTCATATGGAGAGTCATCTCGTTTTTTCTCATATGGAGAGTCATCTCGTTTTTTCTCATATGGAGA
This sequence comes from Andrographis paniculata, assembly GCF_009805555.1. NCBI lineage: Eukaryota > Viridiplantae > Streptophyta > Magnoliopsida > Lamiales > Acanthaceae > Andrographis > Andrographis paniculata. Next base: position 3,300,072 of record NW_026137595.1, on the reverse strand, counting down.
GTCATCTCGTTGTCAGCTCCGAATGGAGAGTCATCTCATTTTTGGCTCCGGTGGATTCATCTCGTTTTCGGCTCCGGTGGAGTCTTCTCATTTTTTGCTCTGGATGGAAAGACATCTCGTATCCGATTCCAATGGCGAGTCAACTATTATTTTTATTTGTGTTTTTGTTTTTGCGTTTATGTTCAACTTTCTTATCAAACTCAAGTTGGTTTCTGTTGTACCACTTGAGTTTGAGGGGGTGTTGAGATATTTTAGGTATTGAGTTTTAGATTTAGTAGATTTATATTTAGATTTGGTCTTATCCATATATTAGATTCGATAGATTTGAGTTTATCGAGTATATTTTGTATTGCCTATATATAAGCGCTTTATTTTCCCCCAAAATTTTTAATATAGAGAAAGAAGATATTATTGGTCTGTTTGTCCGGAGGTTTGAATTTTGAATTGTGATTTGAACAATAAAAAAATTGAATTAAAATAGTTGTATAATGCGATATAAATAAGTATTAATATGATTTAAATTTTAAATTGATTTTAATATAATATAAAATATAAAAAATAAATATTTAATTTGATATTTTTAAAACAAAAATTATAAATAATATATTTTAATAAAATCCGCCAAACAAACACACCCTATATTAATAGTTGAAACTTTTAGGGGATCAAAAGTAAAATTTTGGGATAATATTTGAATATATAAAATAGAAATAAAGATAAATTGACAATTGAAAAAAACAATACAAATTTGAAGAATTTCATCTTAAAAACTAAAATATATATCACAATGAATTCTTATTTAAATTAGAATTCATAATCAAAGGCATAACAGCATCAAAATCTTTAGATTTGGAACCAACTTATCATATTAATTTAAAATAATTAGGATATCATCACGAGACATATAATACATTATCAAACTATCACAAAAAATTAAAACAATTAGTAAATCGTCACCAGAAAAATAACATATGTTGTTTTATGTAGGAACATACAATTATATAATGTCCTAGTTATATATTGTATTAACATTTGATGTATACTGTATAGGTTATCTATTGTATTGTATTGTATGCTTTGTTTATTGTACTATGACGCTAAAATAAGAATATATTGCGTTGAAATTAGAATTATATTTCGCAATATGTAATTATATAATTCGCTATTAAAATATTTGTTATATATTATATTAAAATATGTTACTTTCTTTATAAATATTTGCTGACTGACTCAGAATTTATTGTGTTGAAATAAGAATTATATTTTATTACATATAATTATATAATTTGTTATTAAAATATTTATCACATACTATATTAATATATACTACTTTTTTTTAATAAATATTTGCTAAGAAGTGACAAATTTTAAACCAAAAATTGTGGATATTGTGAATCCAAATGTAAATATTGCAATTAAAATTCAATAATAGTAGTATTATTTAAGGCAATGAGTTACGAGAATTTAATTACAAATTGATTATCATTATTATATATTATCATTGGAAAATATCAAGGCACTAAAAATAGTGTAACTGATATATGTGGTAAATATTTTTAATGCAAATAAATGTATATAATTTTTGCATGACTTTAATTACACATATATAATTAATGTTAATTAAAAAATTAGAAAATATCTATTAAAAATCTAAAACTATTAAAAATTATACGTGGAATTCTTTATTTGAAATATATATATATATTTTAAATAAAACAAATCCAGAACTAAAAATAGCTTTGAAAATTTTAGAAATTAATAAAAATTGAATAAAAAATTAAAGGTATTTTTGGTTGCAAGTTGGATATTTTATTTTGTAAAAAAAAATTAATATATTATTATTATTATTTAGAAATAGGTTGACAAAAATTTACATGATATCACAATCCCATACGAATCCGACAGATTATATAGACGGGTTGACATGAATCCGACATGATAATAAACATATCGAATTAGAATTGAGACTTTCAATTCGAACCCGAAACGACAACTCGATTATAATATATTTATATATATAATAGTTCTAATCCCGAAACGACAACTCGATTATAATATATTTATGTATATAATAGTTCTAATTTGATAATCAGTCGACATATTAATTTAAATTAAATTTACTTTTAAATAGTTCAACCTAATTTACGGTACTCATTACGTGAGCCAATAAAAACTAACATACAATCCGACAAAAAAATTGGATTTGAATTAAAGATTTCGACATAATAATATATACGAGTCAATACATATCTAACACAATAATAAACAAATAAGATTAGGATAGAGTGATTTAACATGTATTCAATCCGACACGAATTCAGGGTGTGTTTGTTTGGGGGATTGGATTTCCAATCCACTATTCATCTCATTTTTTTTCCTCCAAAACATCAAATCAAACACTTAATTTTCATTTTTTATATTATACTAAAAATCAATTTTACATTCAAAACATCACATCTAACACCCATTTATATCACATCATACAACTATTTAAATCCAAATTTTTTACTATCACTACAAAAAAAATAATATATTTGTAACAGAATTCCGTCCCTAAAGTTCACGTAGCTAACGTAATTTCATTCCTAATTTCGTCTCTAATGTCATTAGTAACGGAAAAAATAGATTTAGAAACAAAAATTTTTGTTATAAAAATAAATTTTTCTTATAGTGTATTCAAATCTCAACTCAAAATCCAAATCGCGAAACAAACACACCCTTAGAATGATTGAAAGAGGTTTGGTTAATTTGGAATTGCATTTGGAAGTTTAATGTCATTTTTGAGTAATAAGATATTATTGTTACCTGCACATAAAAAGCCCTAAATTTATGAGATAGAGTCGAAGCCCAAAAGATTTAGGCCCATTTAAATTAACTTTTGCTAGAAAATTTTCACTTTTCTTTCTAAAAAATTAATTTATACTTTCGATTGACTTTTAAAAAAATATTTCTGTTCTTTGTTTTCACAGAAGTTCAAAAATATTAGTCCTCCCTTGTCCGTCCCAAACTATGTATTCATTTGATCTTTTACGTAGTTTTAAAAATATTAATATTATATTAAAATATAATATGAATAAAATATAAATGACTAAAATAACTTTATTAGTATTGTGTGATATAAAAGTAATGACATTTGTGTAATATATTATAAGTTGTATAGATATTTGTAATGTTAGGTAGATAGTACAATTATTAAAAAAAATAGATAATTTGTTATGTGACGAATTATAATGAAAAAAATAAATACTTTGTTATAAAACGAAAGGAGTATTATTTTTGGTTTTTTAGAAGCATATTGACAAAGCTTTTGGAAAAAAAAAACATAAATATTTTAAAATTAAACTAACACTAATAATATATAAATATAACATAAAAAATTAATTTATATGTCATACTTCAATTATTTTTATAATTATAATTGACATACAAAATTTAAAAAGATATATTCTCTCTGTCTCATTTTTTTGTCAATTATTTATATTTTTGTCCGTTCTATTTTATTTGTCTTTTTTTAGAAAATATAATTATATACTTTAATTATATCTTAAATTTTATCATTTATAATTTTTTAATCTTAATTATACTATTTATTTATCTTAATTTTAATTTATAATTAGTTTTATTATACAAGAATTATTTTTATTAATACATTTTTTAATTACTTACTAATTATTCTTTACCTAAATTCTCGTATCTACGGTAAATCGGACACAAAAGATGGGACGGAGAGAGTATATTATTAATTATAGTATTAGATCATTTAAATTATTAAATATAATTTATAAAAAAATTTTAAAATCACTTATAAAATATAATTAATTCAAAGTGAAATTATAATTTTATTTTTCATTATATATATTAAACTAATAAAATTAAAATTTTAAAAATATAAGTTACTAAATTTAATAAATATATTTTTTTATTAATACTATACAATTTAAAAATACTTTATAATAGTTAAAAATAAATATAAAGCTTTAAAAAGAAAATTACAATTATATTAGAACATTCGTTATAATTATTATATCTACTCATTATTTATTTTATATCTCACATCGACATTATACATCTCTTAATATTCAAATTATTTTCTTTGATCACCTATTATACTAAATTATCTTCAATCCACCATCTAATTTATTTATTTATATATATTTTTATTATCTATTATATTTTTAATTTTTAAATATTAACTTATATAATTTTTCATAATTTGAAGCATATAATTTATTATTTTAAAATGAAATCTAAAAATATAGAGCATATAAAATAAATTTAAAATATGATAGATAAAGTGTGATAATTGGTTAATAAGTTTTAATTATATTTATAGGTAAATTTATAATTTTATTTTTTTGGATAATATTTAATTATTTTTTATTATTTTTATTGTAGGTAATCAATTTTAATAATTTTATAATAAATATAATTATAATAAAAATTGAAAGGACAATCCTAACAAATAGTGAAGAACAAATCACTTTCAACATTATTACTTTCAAATACAATTTTTCTTCAAAAAACTAATTTTATAAAAATTTATTAAAAAATAAATTAAACTATTTTATTCTCAGACATCTCTTTTGTCTTCTTTCTCTTTCTTTCTATATATATATATATATATATTTTTATATAAAAAAACTAATTCAAGAAGGCTTTAAACCATCTCCAATCCAAGAACATCATTTATGCAATTTTAATAAAAAATAAAAAATGGTTGTTAAAATATTTTTAGTTAGATCCACAATTCTATTTTTCACTCTAAAAAGAATATTTTTAAATATTTTATTTTATATATTATTTAATCAACATTTTATATTTACAATTCACATTTTTACTATTCTCTCCGTTTCATATCTATCTATTTATCTATCCATTTATTTTTTTGCATAAATTTTTAGAAATATTAGTATTATGTTGGAGAGTATTAGAAATAAATGTAAAAAAATTAAAATGACCTCTAAGGTAAAAATTTATTGTAGTGGTATATTTGTAATATAGTGTAAGTTTAAAAGTAATTTTAATAGTAAATAAGTATTAAGATTACTAAAAACAGAAAAAAACATTTTGTTTTTGACGAACAAAAATAGAAAAATGGATAAATAATTAAAAGATAGAGGGAATATTATTTACATAACTATTTATTGCTTAATATTCATTCCGTCTCACTTACCATGTCCATTTTTTCATTTCCGTATGTCTCATTTATTGTCATTATTTTGGAAAAAATTATACACTTTAATCATATTATAAAAATTTTAATTTATAAATTTTTAAAATTTTGATTAGACTAATTAGTTATTTTAATTTTAATTTATAATTATTTTTATTATATGATAATTATATTTACTAATACATTTTTAATTATCTACTAATTATATTTCTTATAAATTTTCGTGTTACAATAAAAGTACAGATATGATAACGGAGATGGAAAGAGTAATATGTTTATAATATAAATATATTATTATTTTTTATTCAAGAAAATAATTTTAAAAAGTTAAATGTTAAATAATAGTACTATAAAATAGTATTATGTGACAAAATACGTAAAATATAATATATAATTTTTTTTTTGTATAAAAATAACTTCATATTGTAATTATTTGCTGTAAAATTTAAATAAAGACATAATTTAAATTATAACAAATTAAAAAATATAAAATTTAATTACTCATAAATAATAAAAATTACAAATCTACATAATTAAAATATAAAATTTGGGTCCTTGCATAATTATATTAGAAACCAATATGTAAATCAAAAAATTTTAAAAATAAAAATTATAATGCCATGGGTATTGAATCGAGCCTCATAATATTAAAATTCTAGTAATTCAAAATTGTATTTTATCCTATTTAAATATCAAATGTATCATATAAAATAAAGTTGTTGCACTTGAATATAAAAACTCGACATTCATTATATTATCATTTTTCTCTCAACTACGCAATTTTTTTTTTTTTTTTCTCGCAATTTTTCTCTGTGTATTTACCTAGTTTAGTTTGTGGTGGAATCTTTAATTTCGATTCAATTTTATCATGACAAATAATTGGTGGCACGTCGAATTTGCTTAAAATAAATTTGTATGTAACACAAAGCTTGAGTTCCGAGTTATTATTATTATTATCATTTTTGTTCAAATTTTCTCCTATCCGGCTTTACACTAACATTAAATTCTCTATCTGTTCACAAACTAATGTCCTACTTTCCTATTTGAGATGTCCAACAACTATTGTTCTATTTTCTGTTTTTAAACATAAATTTTACATTACCATTCATTCATTTATTACTTTTCATCTTTACTGTACAATTAAGGGCAAATTTGTTAATTCATAACAAAAAAAAAATCACTTAAAAAATCGTGTAAATATACTTTAAGACAATATAAATTAGACAGAGGGAGTATAATTTTCCAAGCATTCATAAATTTTCAGTCACTTCCTTCTCCATTTTCGGATTATTAAACCGACTCTCGATTCAAATTATTTCTTAAATTGGCCGTCTCGAAAACTTTTTGAGCACTTTGTTTCACAGTAATTTAAATTATTTATATTAAATTGATTAAAATTAATTTTAAATGCTTGAAAAACTATATCAAACGAAATATATTTAATATAAGTATTATTTTGTAAATAATAAAATATCTGTTTCTTTAGCCTCAAACCTTCAATTTTTTATTATCTGATCTTTATAATTTTTTAAAAATATATATATATTTTTTTATCACATAGCATCTTATCAAATATTATTTTAATGTCAAAATCAAATTATTTTTTTTTTCTTTCAAAACAATAAAAAAAAAACACACCCAAAGTGTTTGTTTAGTAAAATTGTTTAAAGTGATACTTCTTCTGTCAAGCTAAAAAGTGTACATATTTTTATCTTGGGACGTTCAATTACAAAGTAACCATTTAATTAAATACCTCATTTTTTTCCACAAATACCCTTACTTTACCTCACATCATTACTTTAATACCAAAAAGTAAGGGCAAAAATATAATTATACTACTTTTACATACCTACTATAATTAAAATATTATTATTTTTTAAACTCCACACCAAAAATAAATGTATACTTATTGTTTGAACGGAGGGATTATTTTTTATTTATTTATTTATTTTTATGTAAAGTATAAAAATTTATTTGAAGATATATATATATATATACATAAAATTATAAATAGATCGTAATTTAAAAGATTATAAAAATAATTAAAAAAGAAAATTAAAAGCATCGTGCCAATTTGTGTTATGACCAGCCGTGACCAAATTAAATGAAACAAACTCTGAAAAATTCTCCCAAATTATTTAATACTTTTATCAAAATATTAACAAAAAAAACAAAATATATATACATTCACAAAATATATTATATATATTTTATTTATTTACAAAAAATTAAAAATTTAATATAAAATATTTCTTTTTACATTAACTAGGTATATCCATAAAAACATATTTTAACCAATCGTATATCCATAAAAACATATTTTAACCAATCGTATATCCATAAAAACATATTCTAATCAATCATAAATTCAAAAATGGATACACCAATCCATAACAAGTAAAATAAGAAAGTAAAACTTAATCTCGGGCGGAGATTTACCCACGGTGTATTTTCCCAAAAAAACATCAAATCAAACACCTATTTTTTATTTTTTATATTATACTAAAAATCAATTTTACATTCAAAACATCACATCAACACCTATTTATATCACATCATACAACTATTCAAATTCAAAATTTTTACTATTCAAACTCAAAATCCAAACCCTCAAATAAACACACCCTTAAGTGTAATTTTTTATTTAGTAATTAAATACTTTATAATTAATACTTTATATGAACTTCCATATTATTATTATTTTAAATATTACTATTGTCATAATTCAATACAATTTTTTTTTTGGTCCTGTTCATTCTTTTTTTTCTTCACAATCACGTTATAGTATTAATGAAAATTGAAAAAGTTAAGATGACATCAATTTGATAAATATAAATCGACAAGAAAATTCTTACATTATTTTTTGTACATACACAAACAACCGAATGATTGATTCAAATAAAAAAACAATAGTTTTCTTCATGGCTCGAAATAAATTTAAACTAAAAATAAATAGCAAACAAAAAAAATGAAACAAACAAACATGGCAACTTTGCTCTCGGAGCCTCAAAGCTGGTTAATCACTATGTGTATTATTTTATCAAATTTTATAAAATTTCTATTATTCATTGCCTTTTTTTTTCCAAAAAATATTAAGTTGAAGGAAAAGGTTATGGTGTTGAGTTTGAAAAATCAGCACTATGCTGATTCTCCAAATCAGTCCACTTAAAATATAGAAACAACACACGTTTTTATTATATACAACATGTGCTATTTATAATAAAAACATGTGCTGTTAGTTCATAATTATAGCGTATGTCATACACTGAAATCAAGTATTTTATGTGTTGTGTAAGATTATATCATGTGCTGTATTTGTATTATATTAAAATGTACTCTGTGCTGTTTATGGTAACACCGTGTGCTGTCTTGTAGTATACGGTGTGCTATTCAGGACAATGCTGAATTTAAGTCGCTGCCTAAATTAAATATCTATTTTTATTTCCTTTATTATATTAAAAATTAATTTTCTATTCAAAATATCACATCTAACATCTATTTATATCACGTCATATCATTATTATAATTCAAAATTTTTATTATTCAAATATCATACTCAAAATCCAATCCTCAAACAAACACACGCTACAACTATAGAAACGTTTCCATACTTTTTATTCTTATGACTGTTACAAAAATGTAACATTAGCATCAATTAAATCATTATAAAGTAAAGAAATATAAAAGAATATACAAAGTCTACGTTGACGTAAAAAGTTTTGAAAATTTAATAATGGTAAAAAATTGGATATTTAATATAATATATATTTTAAAAAATTACTATTAATAAATAATACAAAATATTATAAAAATATTACATACAGTGATAGAATCAACCATCGAATTTCGGGGATCACTGTCTATATTTTTACGAATTTGATATACTCCCTCCCTCTCAATACCATAATCTTGTTTATCAATTTTTTGTCAGTCCAAAAACAATAGTCTTAATTTCTATAAATAACTATATCACTATAACACTATCCTTACTTTTTCATTTTTATTACACAATTGCCACTACTTTCTATACTAATACAATACAAGGACAAATTTTTTTTTTTATCCATATTTTTTACCAACTACCAATATAATATCAATATTCCTTAAATCTTATGTCAAATCCAATTAAAATTATAGTTTTGAGACGGAGATAATATTTATTTTCTTATCACAATTGTGTTGGATGAAAATAAAAAAAAGCATAACAAAATGATAATATTAATATCAATAAAGACAAATTAACATAATTATATTACTCCCTCCGTCCCATAAGTAAATATCCATTTATTTTTTCACTTAGTTTTAGAAATATTAGTTTTATATTATGATATAGTAAGAACAAAATAGAAATGACTAAAATAACCTTATTAGTATGTGTGATATAAATATAATGATATTTGTGTAATATATTGTAAGTTGTAAGGATATTTGTAATATTAGTTAAATAGTACAGCTACTAAAAAAAGAAATAAATACTTTGTTATTGGAGAGACTAAAATAAAAAAATGAATAATTATGAGACGAAGAGAGTATAAAAGATTAAATTAGATTTAGGATTTGGAGCCCCTCAAACCCCTCCTTAAATCGTGCATTGTCTGCATAAACATAGCCAATATATTTATAGCTTTATGTTATTTGAATTTTATTATTCATTATTTTTAATGATATTAAATTAAATTAAATTAAATTAAATATTTATTTATTTTTTAATTTTTATATTAAATTACAAATTACTCCACATGTCTCATATATAATATAATTAAGATAGATACGTAAATTTAAGAAGAATATGATTAATATATAATTAAAAATAATTAGTAAAATTAATTTTAATATAGTATAAATAATTATACATTAATATTCAAGATAATTAATTAGTATAAATAAGATTTAAAAATTAAAAAATTTTAAAATTTAAAATAAAATTAAAGCGTAATTCTTATTTGAAAAAATAACTATATGAAATGTAAAACAAACAGAAAAACAACCGCAACATAATATAGGAGACAAAGAAATAATTTTTATATTCGGTTAGTGATTTTAGTGTTATATATATATATATATATATATTTATATTCAACACATGAAAAAACATGGTAATGTAAAATACAAATTGTTTATTACTTTTTTTAAGTGAGTGGAGTATATCTATATATTATATTAAAATACATCAGGCTCTAATTCCTGCATTGTTAGATTTTTTATATTTGAGATTTTTTTTTTATTTATTTATTTATTTATTTATTTTTTATTTTTGTGTTTTACAAATTTATTATTATTATTTTCGGAAATTTGCAAAAAATGCCTTGTATATAAGTTTAATTATTATTTTTGAATTTTTTTTTTCACTTTCATACATTAGTAGGGGTGAGCATTCGGATTTTCGGTTCGCATTTTGCCAAATCCGAACCGATTCGAAAATTCGAAATTTTTGAAAAAACCAATCCGAACCGAACCGAACCGAAATAACCGAAATTCGAAATTCAAAAATCCGTAATCCGAACTAAAAAATCCGAACCAAACCGAAAAATCCGAAATTCTAAATATTTTTATTATTTTTTAAAAATTTTTTAGATTCTTTTATATTTTATTATTATTTTATAATATTAAATATATATAACATATAAAAATTAAATATATTAAAATATAATATATAATAAAAAATATATTAAAATATTATATTTCGGATTTCGGATTGGTTCGGATTTTAAGTATACTGGTCCGATCCGATCTGAAAATCCGAAATTTGTTAAAAATTCAATCCGATCCAATCCGAAAATCCGAACCAAATTTTAAATTTCGGTTTGGTTCGGATTGGATTTTCGGATTTCGGATATTTTGCTCACCCCTATACATTAGGATATTATGTGTATTCCAAACAGTATTTTTGCCATTCGGCGTTGGAAAAACGTACGTGAACATCACGTGGACGGCGCCGTTGTTGTGTTGTTATCCGCGTGGTCGTCGGACATGTAACATAAAATTATCATTTTTTTTTTACTTTTGCAATTTAGGACATTATGTATACTCCGAGTATTATTTTTGTCCTTCGGCATTAGAAAAACAGTTTGTTCTTGGTTTTTTTTTTTACCAAATTGCAAATATGTTGTTTGTAATTTAGTCTAACTGGGCCAAATTAAAATTTTAAAAAATCGGGATTATTTTCCTACTAGAGGAAAAGAGAAGAATGATAGAATTGATTGCTAGCTACAGGCTTGTTCTTGACCTTTATCAGGCCCGGGGCAAAAATAGAATATTAGGCCATTAAATATATTTCTTATATAATAATAATAATAATATAATATATATATATTTTAATATAAATGTATTAATAAAATATTTTTTTTATATATTAAAAGATCAAAATATAAATATAAAATTAATGTGATATATTTAGTATAACATAAAAAATTAAAAAATATATTTGATTTAATATTTTTTAAATAATATTTTTGTAAACAATGAAAAGTCTTTAAAAGAAAATTTTCAAACAAAAATATTTATTAAGGGTTTGTTTCTTTTGATTGGTTTAAGGAAAAATTTGGTTTGAATTTGATATTAAGATAATGTTTGATGAAATTTTTGTGAGAGAGAAACACATAATTCTAATAGTAAAAATTAGAAAGTTTAAATTAAATAAACAAATTCAATGTTTATATAATACACAATTTTTTAAAACTACTATTAAAAAATATAATAAAATATACAAATTTAAACATATAAATATAAAAATAAAAATAATAAGAATACAAAAATATTATCCTATCATATCTTTTTAATTTTACATAATTCATAAAAAAAAAATAAAATTATACCATTAAATAAATATACTAAAACATACAAATAAATAATTTAAAAATTAATGTAAAAATTATTTATTTAAAAAATAATTATAAAATAAATTTTTTATTTAAATTTTATTTTATATATTCTATAAAAAATAATAATATATATATTATTGGGCCCCTTATGGGCCCCTAGAGAAAATGGGCCCTGGGCAAGGGCCCCTTGGCCCTGGCCAGGGCCGGGCCTGACTAGGCGGAGAAATGGAAATTTTATTGAGTATATATATAGTTTTTAAAAATAATTATATGTAACATGTCTGACGATTTTAGAATAATTTATTTTTTCAGAATCAGAGGACAAAAATAATATTTAAAGTATACATAATGTCATAAATTGTGAAAGTGAAAAAAAAATAATTTCACATTACCTTTTCGACGATCACACGGACGACAACACAACAACGGTGACGTCCACGTATGCGCCAACCATGCCACGAAGGCACACGTAACGGTCACGTGCGTTTTTTCGGAACCGGAGGGTAAAAATAATGCCCGAAGTACATATAATGTCTTAAATTGCAAAAGAGAAAAAATATTTGAAAATAATAATTGAACTTACCTACCGGATATTTTTATATGACAGTGGAATATTAAAGTTTTGGAATTTATATAATTTTTTTTTTTTTTTTTTATATGTTGCTAGTGAGTATATACAGTTTTTATCTTTTTTTTTTTTTGACATGTTCTCAACAAATTGATCATTCTTATTACTCATATTTTATCGAAATTTTCTCTAACATTTGAATTTTTCTTTTTGTTTCCTAAATTGTTTTTTTTTATGCTATTGTAGTATAATTTTTTACATATTATTGTTAATGCAGAGATAAGATGTTTGAAGGTGGAATCCCTTACTACTCAAGAGAATGCATGATTATGAAAGATGTCATTGCACAGTTGTTACTGTACTTTATCTTTTAGTCTATCTTTTTTTCGTTTGGATTTATTCGATCAATTTATGTTATTTAATAATTTTGTATTTACAAAGTTAATACAATATGTTGGGAAAAAACTAGAACATGCCAACATAGTCAAGTAGTAAGTTGTTTCGTCTGCCATTAGAGATAACATCAATCATCAACTTCGATAATTTTTTATTTTATTTTATATTTTTATGTTTATTTTGATTTAAAAAGAAGACAAAATGGAGATACACAAGGAGTGCATGATTGCAATTATTATTATTATTTTTAAATTTAAAAAATAATTTCATTAGTTTTATAAATTATATTTTTAAATTATTTCATTTGGCCTGTATAGATTTTGGTGTTAATTATGAAACATTCAAACCTCATATTGCATTATATAATTTTTTTTTCTCCAAATTCATTTAATCCGATCATTTTAAAGAAGATATTCAATTACAATGAGTATTACAAAATAAGAAATTTATCGATTTTAATGTCTACTTTTACTGTATATAAATAATTTAGTGTATAATTTAGTGTTAATTTTTTGCATCCTTATTATATAATTTATTTATTTATTTTTTAAAATATGTTTCATCCTATAATAAGAAATCTAACATATTTTCATTTATATATTTTATTGTATATATATAATTAGCTTGTAATCCGTGCTGTGCACAAGTTATTTTTTAAATTAGATTATATATTACTGATTTAATATTTTTTATAAATAATATTTATAGTTTATATATATAATATATTATTGAATCAAATCTATTGAAAGATAGTGTTGGAACAAGTAAAAACCCAAAATTCTCTTTTTGCTGTTTTTGGGACACATGCTTACAGCTACCCGATAAGGCATATCTAGCTGGAAGTAAGTTTGACCATCAGATTTTAAATGCTGAAGGACAAAAGGACTTGTCCTATGTGAAAGAGATGCAGACGTGACTGTGAAGTATTTTATACCTCTTCTATGACATTAAATGATTTTGAACACAGTGTCTCAAAAGTTGTCATAGTCAAATTTGTCCTTTGTGTAGTATGCATATGTTTTGTTTGTATGTTTGTATATCTCACACACAACGATTAGAACACTATTCTCTCCACCTTGAGTGAGTGTTGAGAGGTTCTTCAATGGAGGTTTAAAGCGACAAAGAAGAAGGATTCTTGGAGTCGAAGCCGGAGAAGATAATCATCCGATAAATAACCTTATTCTTAGCTTGACCGCAGGTCTGCCAGAGTTGTTATAGTGTAGTAACAACTACTTCATTGTAGTTTGTAAAACTAAATGGAGTTTGAATAGAAGATAGATTGAGTACTTTTAGTTGGTGTCTTATATGTATAAACCAACTATTTGGTTTAGTTAAGACTCATGGATTGGAATCCTTTAGAAGTAGGTTGGAAAACCGAACTGAGTAAACAAACATCGTGTGTGTTATTCTTCTTTGTACCCACTCACCCATCGATTTGTGCACGAACACACACGGCTGTTACAACCCCAAGGCAACTACGTATTCAAAGCTGTGTTGACCACCTACGGTTTCATATTTTTCGCTGCGCATAAAATTCGGAGGCGTTGGACCTCTTTAGAACCAATCGAATATCCAACCGATAGCATAGATAATAAAGTTTTACAACAAAAATAATTTGTAATAAATAAGAATAAAAATAATACATAGGCAATAATAATAAAACTACTACAATAAAAACAAAATTTTTATATACTAAAATTTATCATAATTTTCCGTAAGAATTTTCTAAATATTCTTTCAATTAAAAAAATTTTGAATTTTGGACATAATCTACAAAATGGAAAAATGTATTAGAATATTATATTCAAAATGAATCACATAAAAAAATATAATAAAAGTAGAAAAATAATAATAATAAAAAAGTATACACAATCAAAATCAATGTGCTAAAATAAAAATAAAGTTTATATTATAATTTATTCCAATAAAAATATTTGAAATTCAAATTTAATTTACAAATGAAAAAAAAACAAATATCATAATTTAATATTCAAAACTAAACTAAATTAAAAAAAAAGGTATAAAAAATACATACATTATATTTTTTTTTGCTTCTGTTCTTCTCGAGATTTTTTTTTTTTTTTTTTTCATCATAGCTTTAATAAATGAATTTATTAGTAAAAATTAATAAACATATATAACAATGAGAATAAGATAATCGATATAAAAATATTAGGTTGGTTAATTTCTGTCTAATCAAGTTTAAAATTTTAGAAGTTAAACAAAGAAAAAAAATACTACAAAAATTTTACTAATGGAAAATTTCAATCCCCTTGCAAGAATATACAGAATAATAAAAAATTATATGCGTAAATAAATTATGAAAGATATATGATATTTTTTTATATTGAAAATCTTCACCACTTAAAAGAATACGAGGAACGATAAAGGAAAAAAAAAAAAAAAACTACGGACCATCCAGACCAACGTAGAAAGTTTTCTATATTTAAATTAAACATAGGAGTTTTTTAATAGTGCATATAAACACAATCAATCACCGTTCAATAAGTCAACAAAACTAAAAAATTTTAAAAAAAATTAAGATTAATAAACCAAACTTAAAAAATTTGTCATTCTGTAAATTTCTAATCAAATTAGAGACATCCAATAAAATATCCCACCGTTGGATTGAAAACGCAATAAATTGCGAATACATTTTAAAAATTTCAACTTGATCCAATGGTTAACAAAGCGGTGACCGCAATTTTTCGGAACCTGCGAAGTGTTGGACGAAAATCTCATTATAATTTTTGTTGTCGATGATTTTGGCTTGATTATTTGACTTAAAATTTCAAGTATATATATAGATATACAAAACCTTAATTTTATTCATATATTTTTGTTATTTATTATCTCATTAAATCCTAATTTTATTGAGTTATTTGTTATTCTAAAAATTTTTAATTAATTATCCAAACTTAATATTTAAAAAAATAAAATAAAATTCCAGAATGATGAGAACAAGAGAATTAAAACGCATTGTCAAACATATATAATATATGATATGATATATGATTTGATACGTGATTTTTATTTGTTTTGCAGATAATTTTTACTCGCAACTGATTTATTTTTTATGTTTTGATATGTTTTTTTTTATAGTTTGTAGATATTTTAATTTTTATTTGTTCTGCATATTTTATTTATTTTTATTGATAAGTAATTTATATTATATAATTAATATTATTTATAATTAATTTCAAGTATTCAAATATAACATCACATCATTTTTATATAAAAATTTTCCTGAAGTTTTTTTTTTTCTTTTTTTTTAAAAAATCTTACTATTTTAGAGACGATATTTAATCATAATATTTATTTTTATACTTCTTTTATAATGTATAAATAATTCAATATGATATTTGCTTATATTTTGCAAAGTCTTATTTATTTTATAGTTTTTTTTTTCCAGGTAAATTTAATATTTATAATGAATAATTTCTAGATTATTCAAATCTCATTTTTTATTTTTATATAAAATTTTTTTTCATGAATTTTTTGATCTTTTTGACTTTTTAAAAGCTATTTAGTTCGATAAGTATTAAAATATATTATTTTATTGATTTATATTTAATATATAAATTTATTATTATTTTCTTTTTATCTATCATGTATATGGTATTCAATTATATATATTTAAATAATCTTGAATAATTTTTATTCAATTTTTAAAATTTTAAGTGGTTTGTTTCTTAAAATCATATGTAATATTTTTATTATAAGTTAATTTCTAATTTTATTTAAAAAGAATAAATTTAAATAATTGTAGTTGATATTTAAGTTGTTATAATACTAATTATTGTATTAAATTACTTTTTGCTTATTTATTAAAATTTGCAGTACGGAATTAAGATAAATAATTATCTAGTTAAAAAGATATTAAAAGTCAGTTTTTAAAATAAAAAATTTCTATTCTACTTTAGTAGTTGTTCTAATGGGTATAAATAACTTAATTATGTCACAATTTTTTTTTTTTTTATAATAATTATATTAAATAGATTGTTACATCATTATCGTACAATGTTGTGTTTGTTTTGTGAGAAAATTTGAATGAATATTTTTTAAGTGATGTATGAGAAATTGTGTAGAAAATATAAAAATAATAAATGTGTGTAATATATTAATATTTTTTGGAAAATGTGTGGGAGAAAAAATTGAAAGAACACTTATTCATTTTTTCAACTTGTATTTTTATTTTTTATTTTATTTCTTATATGAATGTTAAATTTTTCTGTATTATTGGATGAATTGACTATATTGATGTTCATAATATCTGAACGGTCACCTTTAATAATTGTATAAATTTATGTGAAACTCACTTTACAAAAATGGTATATTTTCATTTCAATTTGAATCAAATTTAATAATATATCATCTATCTATATATAAATATAAATACATTTAATAATTGTATAAATTTACGTGAAACTCACGTTACAAAGATTATATGTTTGCATTTTAATTTGAATCAAATTTAAGATAATATATCATCTATCTATATATAAATATGAATACATCGTAATTTTCTATTTATATATTCTATACAATTTTTAATGTAGATATGATGCATTTGATTATAAAAGATGATACCGAAAGTTTTGAATTTAAAATTGTTGCACAAACAATCTAAGTTTATCTTTACAAAATGAGATTTATTTTACACGTACAAATATACATATATATTATTTCATTAATAATTATTTTAGCATACTAATATATTCTTTAAATATATAATAGGAAAATGATATATATATAATTAGTACTGAAATTTATCGACACTTTTATAGATTGCACTTATATATTTATAGTACTAATTATATTTTCTTGGGGAAAATAAAAAAAATCGTCACATAGTAACTTTAGTAATATTTATTTAATATTATTTTAACAATTTATACAAATCATGCAATGTACGAGTGCTACGACTAATATATTATATATTGTGTGATTGTGTGTATATTCTATTTTTTGTTCGGTAAACACACTCTATATTAAATATTTATTTTTATTTAAAATAATACTTTCTCTATTATCTAAATCTATAGTAATTCTTTTGAAGTCATAAAAATATATGTTTCTTTATCCTTTTAGTAAAATATAGTAATTCTTTTGAAGTCATAAAAATATATGTTTCTTTATCCTTTTAGTAAAATATTCATATTATATCAAATAAATATCACTTAATAGATTTTACTATTTTCAACACGAATATGTCAAAATTTTGCTACCACCGAGCATTGTACAATAACATCTAGATTTTTACGAGTAATAGTTTCAGAGTTTTCGATTTTTAAAATATATTTTAAAAAAAATTCTCAAAACACAAAGAATCTGTTTGTTTTGTGAAATAATTTGAAATTTTTTTTTTTTTTATTATGTGAAATATAAAATTTATGTAAGTAATATAAAATAATAAATGTATTTAATATATTATATATATTTTTTTGAAATATGTGTATGTGTTTTTTTTCTCCAATGATCCAAAGATGAGTACTTAGTACTAACACAAAAAAATTGAAATATAAGTAACAAATTGAAATAATCTATTTATGGCCCTAATAGATTTATTGCTGATTACTAAGATAATTTTGTAAATGACATCTCACCTTAATGCTATGTTCTAATTAAATAAGCCAAATTGATACTCCCTCCGTCCCATCTATTATGGGCCTATTACCGTAGATACGAGAATTTAGGTAAAATGTGATTAGTAAGTACTTAAGAAGTGTATTAGTAAAAATAATTATTCATATAATAAAAATAATTATGGATTAAGATTAACATAACTAAATAGTTTAATTAAAATTAAAAAAATTATAAAATTTAAAATTTAAAATGAGATTAAAGTGAGGAATGGACAAATTATGTGGGACGGAGGAAGTATTAACAATTAAAACAACAATCTGTTCGATCGTGTCACGAGAGAAACAGATAATTATGTTTTCTTAACCTTGAGAAATCAATGGTCGACAGCCAACGCCTCCTCCTTCAAGCAACTGCACGGTAGAGCAGCAGTTCGTCCGGTAGACAACGGCAGCAGCTCTGGTGACTCAAACAAACCGGTGGCAATTACTTCCCGGAGATTACTCTCCACAAAACGATTGGGATAACTTTTGGATTGTTTTAAACTACAACTCTCTTGGCGGTGAATGACTTACAATAAGGACTACTCAATCGTCTCCAAATAAACTCCAAACCAACGAATGGTTCTTACTATCCCAATCCTCCAATTTTTCAATATAAGATTCAACAGCTGTGGCGGTAGGGGTAACTTCTCCTATAGAAACCGGAGCAATGGGGGCAACTATATCTCCCGTAACAATTCGCCACAATTTCTGACCTATCAAAAAACTTTTCATCGATTGTGCCCACAAACTGTAATTATCTCCGGACAGAACAACATTGATTGGAATATGTACATCCATCTTTTCCATAGAAATTCAAGAGAAAACAATATCTCAAACCTCAAGCCGAAAGCCGAAACGACAGAAACCGAATCAAACCTGAAACAAAAAAAGTCAACCGGATACAAAAAACTACTCAAACGGAAGAAGTGAAGATACCATCGCGGAGGAAATCAAATTCCGAACATGACAGTGCAAAGATCGCCGCCAACGGCCGCCGCACGCGCCTCCACGCACTGGCGAGGCGTCCGGCCGGAAAACTCGTCAGGCGCGTGTGAGGCTCACGACGCCGCCGTTCGCCGAACTGTTCTGGTGTCCGGCCGGTCTCGTGACGGCGAAGACGATGGTGGTGGCGGTGATGGTCGGAAGTGGTCGGAAATATGCTATATGGAATGCGTGGGTTGTTTCGATTTGGTCAGGAAAAAGCATGGCTCTGATACCATGTTACGATTTATGGAATAAACTCTATTTTCGTTAATACACAATAAGGGTACAATATTATATTTATACAAGGTAGGATATATATATAAATATATACAATATATATACAATATATATATCAACATGTCAAAACTCCCTGAACACAAAGAAGGGGAACCGGAAAAATCGACGAGAGAAAACGATTGTAACAAACACCAGAGAAGAACCTCCCAAATTTCCAAAGAGAGAGACACGAAGAAAGAGAAAAAAAAATCACATAGAAGAATGAATAAATTTGAATTGGGGAGGGAAAGGGTTTTATTATGATGTGGGTTGGGTCGATTGATCAAATCCGTGTTAAAGGGTTCGGATTGTGGGTTGGACTCGGTCATGGGTTGGGACAAAAATATCAACACTTATTATATTTTTTGGCCAAGTCATTCACTCGAGGGTTGTTCCAGTAGGGATGCATTACAACTAAATGACAATTTTCGCCTTGTCGATTCGCATAATATTGACCGAGAAGATCTACCAATGCACAATGAACTTATACTCATGAATTGAGAAACCTTGCCCTCACGAGTAGATATTAATTATGCAGAAACTAATAGCTCATTCAATAAAAGGATGACTTAATGCAAAAATAGACTATGTAAACTCCACCTAAAAAATAATCCAGAGATTATGCAAGAATACAAAGTTTATACATGTCTAGACACCGCACAAACAATACATAGATGGCGTTCTTACTCAAGGATCTTATCACATACTTGATCACTCAGAATCACATAGACAAACATATATCACTTAGAAATTCAATGTCGACCACACAAAAGCTAAAAACATAAGTTTGCATACATTATCGAAAAGATATACAATGCTAACACATAACCTAAGCAAGTTCTATCATACAACTTATCACACTAATGCCGAACGAATTAATCATTCAGATATTTTTTAGAAGCTAACAATCTAGAATATACACTTAGTCTAGAAACCACGCATTTTAAAAATGACAAAGACAACAAAAAACCAAATTTAAATAACAACAATAAGAATTGATTTATTCCACATACAACGTTAAAAGAATACATGTCTTGATTCATACAGGAGCATGCACAAACTATTTTCACAAAAAATGAACAACAAAACAAAAATTTAGCATGCAATGCAAACACAAATTTTCAAAGATGATTTTTACACAGAATTTTCAATCACTGTTTCAAAAAACAGTTCTAGCACCGATTTAACAAGAAAAGAAATCGAAATATTCATTAATAAAAAATTATTGTTTTACCCTTGTTCACATATCAAAACAAGTAAAAATAACTAAAATCAATAAAAATATATAACCTAATTAATATTTTACTATAAGACAAATTTGATTTATCATTACACTCGATGATTTGATTATTGTCATTTACTTGACTTTTATTGGTTATAGGAGGACAATTTTAAATATAGTGATCCACTTTGCCACAATCATAATATTTTCTAGAAATTGATTTATTATTCTATTTTTTATTATTATTTTTTTTGACTTTGATTTTATTCTATTCTTTATTATTTTTATAAATATTTAATATTTGATTTTCTCTATTATTGTTAGTTTAATTATTATTTTTTGAACGTTTTTTTTTTCTTTTAACATATATAATCTTGTTATTTGAGTTTTCAATTAATTTAATAACTACTAAATCTAATTTCTTACTTTTAAGTCATTTATCACTATATCTAAAGTAATAATGTTATTCCTATCATATTTAGTTGGGGACTTAGCATTATTGTTGAGATATTTTAGATATTCAGTTTTAGATTTAGTAGATTTATATCTAGATTTGATCTTATTCATAGATTAGATTACTTAGATTTGAGTCTATCGAGTCTGTTTTGTATTGCCTATATAGACTCCTTATTTTGATGACAAATAACACAATCTCATTATTTTCCCCCAAAATTTCTAACATGGTATCAGAGCCTATTTTTCTCATGCCGTAGATATAGCCTACCAACCCGTGTTTCTCTGGGTACATTCAACCTGGATTGTACCCGGAAGTCTTGTGATTTTGAAATCATGTTTTTGCAAGTTGTCTTTTTGCAAAATTGTCTCGTCTTGTCTCCGATCTGTCATATGTTTGCTGCTTGTCTATTGCCTGTGTGCAATCTGAAATCTTCGCTGTTTGTTTGTTGCCTGCGAGCGATCTGAAACGATCTGCCATATGTCTGTTGTCTGTCTGTTGCTGCGTGCGATCTGCCATCTGTTGTTGCCTGTCTGTTGCCTGCGTGCGATCTGCCATCTTTCGTTGCTTATTTGTTGCCGAAAATCTGTTTATGATTTGCCATCTGTCCGCTGTTTGTTTGTTGCCTGCGTGCCATTTGATTTGTCCGATGTTTGCGATTTGTCTCGTTTTTGGCTCTGGTGGAGTCCTGTGGTTTCAAGTGGTTTTCGGCTCAAGTGGAGTTATCTCGTTTTCGGCTCCGGTGGAGTCATCTCGTTTTCGACGGCTCTGGTGGAGTCATGTCATTTTCGGCTCCGGTGGAGTCATCTCGTTTTCGACGGCTCCAGTGGAGTCATGTCATTTTCGGCTCCGGTGGAGTCATCTCGTTTTCGACGGCTCCGGTGGAGTCATGTCATTTTCAGCTCCGGTGGAGTCATCTCGTTTTTGACGGCTCCGGTGGAGTCATGTCACTTTCGGTTCCGGTGGAGTCATCTCTTTTTTGGCTCCGGTGGAGTCATGTCATTTTCGGCTCCAGTGAAGTCATCTCGTTTTCAGCTCCGGTGGAGTCATGTTTCGGCTCCAGTAGAGTCATCTCGTTTTCGGCTCCGATGGAGAGTCATATCGTGTTCGGCTTCGGTGGAGTCATGTCGTTTTCGGCTCCGGTGGAGTCATCTAGTTTTCGGCTCCGGTAGAGTTATCTCGTTTTTTGCTCCGGTGGAGAGTCATCTCGTTTTCGACTCCGGTGGAGTGTCATCTCGTTTTCTTCTCCGGTGGGTGGAGAGTCAACTGCTAATTTTATTTATGTTTTTTTTTGTGTTTATATTCAAATTTCTCATCAAACTCAAGTTGATTTCTATTATACCACTTGAATTTGAGGGGGATGTTGAGATATTTTATATATTCAGTTTTAGATTTAGTAGATTTATATCTAGATTTGATCTTATCCATAGATTAGATTACTTAGATTTGAATATATTTAGTCTGTTTTGTATTGCCTATATATAGGCCTCTTATTTTGAAGATCAATAACACAATTTCATTATTTTCCCCCACAATTTCATTATTTTCCCCTACATCAACATACAAACAACAAACATATGTCAGATCGTTTTAGATCGCTCGCAGGCAGCAGACAAGCAGCGAAGATTTCAGATTGCACACAGGCAACAGACAAGCAGCGGACAGATCGGAGACGAGACGAGACAGATTTGCAAAAAGACAACTTGCAAAGGCATAATCTCAAAATCAGAAGACCTCCCGGTACAATCCAGGTTGAATGTACCAGGAGAAACACGGGTTGGTAGGCTATATCTACGGCATGAGAAAAATAGGCTCTGATACCATGTTAGAAATTTTGGGGGAAAATAATGAGATTGTGTTATTTATCATCAAAATAAGGAGTCTATATAGGTAATACAAAACAGACTCGATAGACTCAAATCTAAGTAATCTAATCTATTAATAAGATCAAATCTAGATATAAATCTACTAAATCTAAAACTGAATATCTAAAATATCTCAACAATTATTATAGGAATAGGGGATGACATTCAAAAGTACAATAAAAAGATATTAATTAATGTATTGATCTCCACTTAACTTTATATCTTGAATTAGTTTAGAAAACATATTCATATTCTCATCCACACACTCATTAGTCTCTAATTTGAATTGAAAAATTTTCTCAAGTAAACAACTTGTTTGACAAGATTACTTTCGTGTACAACACACCTAACCTATCCTATAATTATTTTGCATGATCAAATTTTTATCTATTTTTCTAAGCACATTATCAGTTAAATACAGCACAACACGAGCACAAAGCACAAACACATTCGTCCATTTCAGTACATTTTTCAGAAGTAATATGATAATAAGTATCACAAATTGCTCAAGAAAATATTGGTTTAGAGATAATTTGGAAAAATACTTTAGAAAATATATTGTGATCATACTGTGGATAAAAAATAAATTCAATCCAAATACACCCACACGTGTATCTTCAATTCAAATATAAAATTGCACTTCTCAACGACATTGCATTTTTGAGTTAAAAAGTATAAATTCAAATATAAAATTGCAATTCTCAATGAATAAATGGTATTTTTGGGTTCAAAATTCAATTTTTTTTTTTTGTTTTCAGGACTGATCTGTGCTATATATGATAATATTTTGCTATATTTTGGGCAGCTTTTTATGCAGAGTTTTGTATATATATATATACATTGTGTAATAGGTTTATGAAGTTGACAAATTTTGGAGTGTATTTGGAAAAAAAGAAACAGAATGCATAAAAGTTTTAAACGTGACCACGCAAGTACACAATGTAGAAAATATAAGAATTTAAAAAAAAAAAAAGACCCGTAAATTGACAATATAAAGATTATTTAAGAATTTAATTGAAAAAAAATCTAATTAAAATGGGATAATTTGTTAACTTATTTACGACTTTAACGACATGCGTCCCATTAAAAATATATATATTCTTTTAGAAAATGAACTTGGCATGGTATGATTTTACTGTGATCAATTAGTTTTGGTATAATTTATTTGTTGAATTTATATATTTATTTATTTTTATTTTACCTAAAAATAAAATATTATTACTCATTAAAAACCCATACACCCACCCTTCACACCTTAGCACCCATAATCTGTTTCGAATGTCTGCGCGGCGCCCGACGCCGACGCAGCGGACGATGGTGAGAGGGAGGACGGCCGAACACAATCGAGAAGACAGAAATATATTGTTGTTCCGAGTCAAATCATTTTCTCATTCTACTACTAGTATAATGTACGTCTCCGAAAAAAATCACTACAAAATGTATTCAATTTATTTCTTTCTTAAAAAAATTTAAAATTCAAAAATAAAATATAAACCAATTTTTATTCTTTTAACATTTTTTTTTTAATTTTCCAAAATTAAATACTATATTATATTATCTATTAAGTCAATGTATTACATCAAAAGCCCAAATTTAAACCAAATCTATAAATTCAAAAAATTGAAAAAACATAAAAATCTAAACTTTATCTTAAAATTCAAATCTAATCCAAACTCAAATTCAATTTTTCCAAAACTCTCCAAAAGAAACTTTCCATGAGACTTTATATATATGTTATATATATATATATATATTGGGCGGTCAAGTCTAAGCTGGAGCTCAAGAAATATCTTGTGTCCGCTTGTACAATGCTTAGGTCGCATTTTCTATGGTTTGTCTAAGGTTTTACTTTTGATATCGATAAATACTTGAGATATATTCTCAATGATCTACAAAAAAAAATACATTAGTAAAAATAGTTTGCTTGACCACCTCTAGACGTAGATTATTCTGATCGAACTGGATAAACAAATTCTCTTCTTTCTGTGTGTGCGTTCCCGTGCATTTTTCCCCCTATCTTCATAACATGGTTTGTCTAAGGTTTTACTTTTGACATCTATAAATACTTGAGACATATTCTCAATGACCGACACACACACAAAAAAAAAATACATTAGTGAAAATACTTGGCTTGACCACCTCTAGACATAGGTTATTCTGATCGAACTGGCTAACAAATTCTCATCTTCCTATGCGTGCGTTCCTGTGCATTTTTTCCTCCTATCTTCATAACATGGTTTGCTATTGAAGATTTGCTACAGCAAAGTCACTAGGAGCGCATAAGAGAGGACATACAATACAGGCAAGGAAAGAACAAAAAAATCAGCCGGATCATGTTCATGAAGACCCTATGCAACAAATGGATCCTGTGCCAATGCCCGCGCCAACCATGCCATTGATGGTAACATTGCACAAAAAACGTCGAACAATATGGCCATGAGTTTTGATCTAAATGCTCTCCCATCAAAGAGTGACAAAAAAGCCTGAGGAGGACGATGGTTAAGCGATGGAATTATATTGTAATAATATTGAACTGAATTTGTCTAACAAACTTACTTTATTAACATCGTATTCGTGAAGAGCCTCCGCAACAGATTAATCATGAGCCTGTTGCCAATGTTGGTGCCAATAGGCAGCCATGGACGACAAGGGTTGAGCATGTGATATAATCTTTTAATAAAACTGAATCCAATTTGTCTTATATATATATATACATACATATTGAAAATACATTTGTACCTATTTTGTGTTTATATGTGTATATATATATATATGTTTGTTATAAACATATCAATATACTGAAAACTTATATGGTAAGTTATTTTAATATTTAGTTACTATAAGAGTTTATTTAGTAAGTTATTTGTGTTTGGTTACTATAAAAGTCTATTTTGGCATGTTCTTATTTAGTTACTATAAAAATTTATAGAGTATATTTATTTGCTTGATTAGTATAAAAGTTTTTATATGGTATGTTATTTATATTTAATTACTATAAGAATGTATTTGGTAAGTTATTAGTTTTTTGTTGCTATAAAAGTCCAGTCCCGCAAATCAGGCCTGGAAAGGTCGGCCTGAGCAGGACCTAGTTTGAAACCGGGCCGTGCGGTGCCGATCCGTTTTTTTTTTTTTTTTTGAACAAAATATATTTTAATAGTAGAAGTGAGGAAGTGAATCCACAACCAAACATATACAAACTAAGACTTTTACTATTAAGTATTGTTGTAATTTTTGTCTTTATTTTAAAAATTAATACATATATCAATTTATTAAAAATTAAATATTAATTTTAAAAATCAGGCCGGGCCGGACACAATCTGACTTTCATTAGCTCGGATATGGCCCAGTTCATTAGCATGCCGGGCCAGGCACAACCCAAAAATTTTTAAGCCTATTTTTGGAAACCCAAACATGATTTTTTCGTGCCGTACTTGGACCGAACTTTCGGGCCGTATTTATTTTTGTCAGCTCGACCCTGAGCATGAGGACGTGGCCTATGCTCAGAGTTCAAAATTTTAAATCTTTTTAGTAGCCATTTTTTTTTTTTAAAAAAATAGATTTATATATAAAATCAAATTTAAAATATAAGTACAATATCATAATAGGGCCGGACACAATCTGACTTTCATTAGCCCGGACATGGCCCAGTTCATTAGTATGCTGGCCAGGCACAACCCAAAAATTTTCAAGCCTAGTTTTTGAAACCCAAGCATGATTTTTTCGTGCCGTACTTGGACCGAACTTTCGGGCCGTATTTATTTTTGTCAGCTCGACCCTGAGCATGAGG
Organism: Andrographis paniculata; assembly: GCF_009805555.1. Lineage (NCBI taxonomy): Eukaryota > Viridiplantae > Streptophyta > Magnoliopsida > Lamiales > Acanthaceae > Andrographis > Andrographis paniculata. The sequence continues at coordinate 3,272,899 of NW_026137595.1, read as the reverse complement.
ACGTGGCCTATGCTCAGAGTTCAAAATTTTAAATCCTTTTAGTAGCCATTTTTTTTAAAAAAAAATAGATTTATATATAAAATCAAATTTAAAATATAAGTACAATATCATAATATATATTAAAATTTATTTGGTTATATTTAAATTTGAATTTTTTTATTTAAATATAAGTTTGATATGATATTTTATAATAAAAAAATATGTAGTTTAAATTAATAACAATATCAAACAAACTTAACCAAATTTTAAATAATTAAATAAATAATTAAAGAATATTCATTTCATATATACGAAACTAAATAGGAGCCTATTTTATATTTTTGTCCAGAACTATTAAAACTTTGAAACGACCGATTAAAAGTCTGTTGGTATATTCTTATTTAGTTACTATAACAGTTATAGAGTATATTCCCTTGCTTGGTTAGTATTTAAAATCATTTTTATAAATGCTTAAGTTAATGTGTGAATTTATTATATATTAAATATTGCATTAATATTCTTAAAATTTAACGTGGTAACCTATTATTATATTGCTCTAAATAATTTATACATGGATTCAAATCAGTTGGGTAATTTAAAATTTTGAATATAATCATGCAATTATGTCTACACTAGTGGATTTTGTATTGGAAGTTTACATTTTATAGGTGTTGTACAAGTCATATATTTCTAAGTTCAATTATAATATGTCTTGGTATGTATTATTGTCGTGTATTGTCTATTTATATGTTATATGTTATATTAACAATATTATTTTGCTATTAATTTATATATATTACGAGGTGAGATTGTATGCTGAAAATTAAGCATCAACGTTATGCTGATTGTATATTAGTCATTGGATTAAAATTTTTAATCCAATGGCTAATATTAAATTAAGGGTGTAATTATAATTTTAATAACCCTAATTTATGTAACTACATCAAACCTCACCCTCTTTTGTTCTTTCACGCAGCAATCAGTGGGGGAGAAACGCTATCCTTCATTCTTCACTCTCCTTCATTCTTCAATGACTTATATCGACGAAGGTGAGCATAATCAATTATCAATTATTCCAACCACATTCAATTGCTCAACAAACAATAGAGACATCGAAGAGTTTGCAATTTCGGATGAACCAGCGCCTTCGCCAATACCACACGCGTTGGAATGGGAAATCGCTCAATCACGTAAGTTACCCATCGAAAATTGACTTGAAATCGTGAACATCGTAACCTTCTGTGATCAATTTCATTGAAATTACGCGACTCTTTTTAGCGGTTTGGAATTTCATAAATCATCTTTAGCATTCACAATTCAATAAGATCCTTCAAACTACTACTAAAAATAAAATGTAGCATACCGTTCAAGTAACATCAGTATTTCCATATGAAGAGAACAATATCTCATTTTAATTACCAACATAATATGTGATTGTATTTGATACGGTTATCAACATCTTTCCATTTATCTTAAGCATATTGAAATATGGTAGTCAGCATTTTGATAAACAGAATCTAGCATTCCCATATATGCAAAGTTCATAGTTTGACATGCTATGGAGTTTACAAAACCGGATGGTGCATACAATTTCTATTGTGAGTATGCACACAATAGGGGCTTTTCAGTGAGGATAAAAATGCAGAAAAAGTTCAAAAAAGACCCGCAACAGATACAATACATGGAGTATTGTTGCAACAAAGTAGGGTTCAAAGAGGGTAGCAATGTGAAACCAAATCATCCTGAGATTCATCCAAACCAAAACAGCGAGTCAGAAAGGATAAAGATCATGCATCGTAGTCAAAAAATGAGAAGAAGCTGTAATTCAAAGATACAACTTTAGTTTGACAAGTAGAATGCAAAGTACAAAGTGACATACTTTGAAGACCACAATCATGATCTACATCCTTCAAAACACAAGCACATGCTTGTATCCAATCGTAGGATTGATGAATCACATTTAATCATTGCGAATACAAATCAGGAAGCTGGACTACCAATCAGATCATCGTACGATTTGATGAAAATAGCTGCTGGAGGAAAGGAAAATGTGAGGTTTTTGAAGTTGGACCTGAAGAATCACATTAAGAAAAAAAGGAAAGAAATTTTCAAGGAGGGCGAAGCAAATGAATTACTGCAATACTTTGGCCAAAGATCAATGGATAATCCCTTCTTCTTTTATGAAATTGAAGTCGATTATGAAGATAAGTTAATATATTCTGGTCAGATGCAAAAATGAGGGAAGACTACGCATTGTATAGGGATTCTATTACGTTTGATACCACATACCAAACAAATAAGAACCACAGACCACTAGGTAAACATACCACATTTTTTTTCTGTGCGTAGTCAGCATTTCATCTCAATTAACCAAAATTTCATCTTCAATTAGTCAACATTGTGAATACTGTCTTTCAACATCTTTATTCATCTTACACAACATCTTATGTATATATATCTGATCCTAACAATATTTCACCTTTAGGTGTTTTCGTGGGATTTAATAACCACCGCCAAACATCTATATTTGGGGCAGCGTTGTTGTACGAGGAAACACAAGATTCATTCAAGTGGATTTTCAATACCTTCCTAAAGTGTATGGGTGGACAAACATCGAAAACTATTTTTATGGATCAAGATTTGGCTATGGCTCCAGCACTAAGAGAGACAATGCCAACGACATACCATGCTCTGTGCACATGGGATATTGTACAAAATGCCAAAAAAAATCTCAGTGCTCTTTACATTACAAGGTATGTTGGAATTATTACAGCTAAATAATGAATTTGAGAATCAAAGACACCAATTACAACTACTCTATTTGCATTGTACACCCAGGTTTGCTGAGATGTTTCAACATATTATCTACGGGGTATAGGATGAAAATCAATTCAGCCTCAAGTGGGAGTATATGTTACAGGAATGCTTCCCTAAAGGGCCTCATAAGTGGCTACTGAATATTTATTCATTGAGACAACAATGGTTTTCGGCTTGGATAAATCAACACTTTACTGCAGGAATGAGAACAACACATTGAGTGAATCATTTAACTTCTCATTAAAAAGGTTCGAAAATGCAACCTACAAGCCCTTATGCTTTAGCAACTGAACATGCTTCTTTACTTGCATCGTCTACTGAAATTAATGGATTAGAATGCTGAGTTTGTTCTTCGTATATTCTATTTATTGAACGTGAGTATGTTGAACAGGTTTTTATAGTCGGACAATAATATTGTTCAATTTCTTCATCAATTTCAAAGGGTAGTGGAGAATCATAGAGAAAAAGAGGAACAATAGGATTTCTTCGCACGGGACAGGCGGTTGGCTACAAGTCACATGTTCAACCCATTGATAAAATCTGCAGCTATGTTTTACACACCGAATGTCTTTCAATGGTTCCGAGAGCAACACCAAAGATCCCTTGAATTCATAACACAATGCTTAGATGAAAACACAACATATCTTGTATATAATATGGAGAAGACAAGCGATCAACATCTTGTGCGTAATCAATATTCAAGAGTCTTTAATTGAGTGCACGTGCAATATGTGGAAAAATATTGGAATGTTGTGTTGTCATTCAATACGCACGATGGATGTATTAGTAGCAAAAAGGTGTGCACAGTTCAAAAACATCCAGAAAAATACATATTGAATCGATGAAGAAAAGATGCTAGGAGGATGTTACAACAGCACCACAGAAACTTAACATCTAGTCAGGAGGAAATTGATTTTTCAGGAAGATACAAATCATCGTGCCACTTGTTCATGAATTCTGCAAAGTTAATAGCATCTGAGCTGGAGAATTACAGTTCATTCTTCATAAATTCAATGAATTGTTTCGCAACACAGTTGCATGCCCAAATCTGTATGGAGGAATGCCGATGGATGAAAACAACAGTTACGTTTCGTATATATTTTATATTCATTGAAATATATATGATATTAAACTAATTGATTCTTCATGCTACAAGAGAAGTGCGTAATACAACCACTGCAGACCATTTAATATTGAAGCCAAGAGACAATCCAAAATGAAGAATTAAAAGAAAGATGCCAATCAGCAACTATGAGAGACAAAAGAAGCATCGAAGGATGAATAAGAGAGATAACTACCGGGATAAATGCAAGGAAATTGATTTTTTGCTAGTTCATACATGATTTAGTACAAAAGTATTGTGAATAATTGACGCTAAGCACTTACATATACAAGACCATGGATTTTGTCGAATAACAAAAAATACCATCCTGAGTACCAATAAGCATTTTCTACAAGTGTGTTTAGGATGTTAATGAACTATCAAATGAAATGAATGGTATTCCAGAAAATATTGCAAAATTAATTGTCAATATAAAAAATTACCACTGAATCATGCAAGACAACATTCATTCTAAATCGGCCAGCATATATACACTAAGCCAATCATTTTACTATGTACCGGTCAGCATCTCCTGATTTAACATCGAGCAGCTTGAGTATTAAGCATAAATTTATGCAAAAATACAATCAATAGATCAATCACCAATTAAACTTCAACCCATCGATGAACGCCAAAAATCCATTCAAATTAATACAATTCGACCAATACCAACAATCCCTTCAAATTCAATTCATCATTGTCAACAAACCAATCATCACACTCAATTTTTGCCTTGCCCACGACCTCGTCCTCGTCCTCGACCACGCCTTCACCCTTGCCCTCGATCTTGCCCTTGCACACTAACATGTTTTCGTGCAACCATCTTAATATGACCCTTCAACAGTTGAGCATCAGCTTTTTCATCTTCATCGCATGCAATCTAGCACCAGCAACAAGCAATGACCTCTCTTTCACATCCCCAATATTACGATTCTCCTCATGCAGTAAGATTTGTACACAATACCTTTTTCGTAACCTATCCAAAAATTTACGCCTGAAAATTTGCTCACAAACCTGCCCAGTCAAGTCAAGGGGCCAGTTTTCCATGTAGAACATAGTGAAAATACCACAACTGTGGATATCCGGCTGCATAACGTGGCATGGCAGCTCAACTGTATAATGGGCATCCCACCGTGGGTCGGGAGATAATATCTTTGCAGTCCATCGGAAGTACCAAAAAAGTCGGTCAAAAACCACTAAGTCCGAATTCCATCCATCAACAACATTTAAGCTATTGAAATAATTTTTTTTACGAAGAATGGACATGGAAAACAACACCCAGTGGTTCGAACGACATAATAGGAAAAAAAAACTGCAATAATATACACAAAACCAACTTAGCATATCATATAGCATCATATCATTATCTCAGCTTGTTAAACTCAACATTCCATATATACATAAAAAGCACTCACATTGTCAGCCTTTAAGCATTCAATCCGATCGTCACCAAGGTATTTCATGTCCAATTGTCGTTCCCATTCATTCACCAGTTCTTTGTCAGTTTTCCGGGAAAAATTATTCTCGATCTCAACACGTACCATATACTACATGCATAGAAAAATATAACATCAATTAAAGTCTGCCATAAGCATTAAATACTCCACGATTTAGCATTATATATGATCAATAATTATCCTCGATACATATTTTATGCATATGTAAATATATACTCACAGCCACGTTGGATGATATACAAAAACTTGGGCATTGGGACACCGTTGTGCTTACTTTCTCTTAAAGCTGATCTATTCAGAAAGGTACCAAATGCATCAACCACGTTGCTTGCAACGTCAGATGATGGACGTAAAATCTGGATATCATGCTTGAATATCACAGAGACTCCATCCGAAAAAATAATATCTCCAAGTCAGTCGCTGATACGCGCTGTAAATAAAATGCCCACTTGACAGTCCTCTCTTCCTCCTCACTCAACTTGAACTCATAAAAAATACTGGAGGAAGTTTCGTAGGGATAACAGAAAACTTTCGATGGCAGTTGATCACGATAAACTTTAATTTCTTTTGTCTGGAGCTGGGGAAGGGAGGACATTGACGAGTGGATGTTTTCTCATTCAGTTGATTCATATAAAAAAATTTCCTGCCAAATAAATTCATTAGTCTTAAAAAAATTTTCATATATGCAATTATAAACAAAGGTAAACGGCAATACATAATCATTTATACTTTGCAAGTACTCAGAGTAATTTTGGTTGGAGAATTTTCCTTCGAAGGTCTACCAGCATTCTCAAAATCTTGTGTTAACCCAAGTGAAAAAAGACTCACTGGGTCAACATCAATTTCTGCATTGCCCTTTTGTTTCTTTGTGGGAGATTCACAATCCGCTCCCTCAGTTTGCACTTCCGTATCATTTTCATTTTGCTGCTACAACAATGATCAAGAATATATACTTAATTATTTCAAAATATAGAGGATATAATGGTTATCTAGCAATGATCTTAATTATTTCAAAATATAGAGGATATAATGGTTATCTAGCAATGATCAATTGAAAATACCTCTTCAACATTTTTTTTCTTCAAGGGCAGGTTCCTACTCCAGAGGCAAATCGCACATAACAAATTCCTGTGACAATAATCAGGATTTAAGGTTTGTATACATTGCAATTGTATAATAAAAGCAATTGATATTATATAACATAACCAGATGAAAACTACAAACTCAAACAATTAAAATCACCTTCTCTTCATTCTGTCCATGAAGACCTTCATCTTCATGGATAGCTTCCTCCGACCGGGGCAAATCACACTAAAAAAATTCCTATACAATATTCAGGATTAAGGCTTATATACACTACAATTGTACAAGAAAAACAATGGATATACTACAGATCAACTCATAACATTGAAATCACCTTCTCAACATTTTTTTTTTCAAAAAGATCTTCTTCCTCAACAATTTTGCTGCCATCAACAGTGTCATCTTCATGGCCATTAAACTCTTCTTGTACTATTTCTTTATTTTGCGGAGTCTCTTGGACACCCGCGTAATCTCATTATTGTACCACTGTATCAAGAAATCAAGACAACACTCCAAAATCACCACTTTAGCGCTTTAACAAGTATTACTTATCATACATGTATACCATTCTCCTCTATATCAACTATTACATCAACATCCAGCATTGCAATATACATTAATCCAACATAACAACGAGTATTGCTTAGCATACCACAGTGGAACAACCAGTAGGAAAAAAAAAACAATATGTATGCCATCTTCCCCGGTACGAGTTAATGCATCAAATTCAACATTTTAGAGATACTAACACAACATAACAACAAGTATGGCTTAGCATATCACATTGGAACAATCAGGATGAAAAAAAAACATGTATACCATCATCCTCTGTATCAGCTAATACATCAATTCCAACATTTCAAAGATATTAACTCATCATATCAACAAGTATTGCTTTGCATATCACGGTGGAACAAACAACAGGATAAATAAACCATGAACTCGGTGTATTTAAAGCACATATTTCAAACTGGATAACAAAATCTAACCTTTTCTGATTGAACTTTTTGAGGGCCGAAGAGCTTGGCAACATCTTTCAATGTTATTTTTCGCTTGAGATGACATGGAAAAAAACGAACACCGCATTTCTTGCCGTGGAACTTATCAAAAAACATATGCTGAAAATAAAAAATAGCATATTAAACAACAGGAATAATAAAACGGAAAAGTAAACAAAGTGATCACGATATTTTAATTTACCATTAAGCAATGCCAAAACTTTTTTCTTGAATTTTTTGGACATTGTATCCAGACCCTCTACAATCTTATCCCGAACAAAACCAACCCAATTAAACTCATTTACCAACTTCTTGGACTCAAGGAACTGGAATATGCGATGATTAATCTTCGCATTTGATATGGGCGTAAGCAAGACACACATGCAATACATTACATATATTCGCCAAAAATTAACATCACTCCTTAATCTACCACTATCTAGTAACTCCTTTAACGAAGACTCAACTATATGTTTTTTATCCGTTCCTATGAGTTTCATATCTAAACCAAATCTATCAGCAAAACTGTAAAAAGAATCAGACTCGTACAATGAAATAGGTTCCTTATATTTGCCATATGACAACCCATAGACAACACCAACATCCCGATCCGTAATATACCACCTATTCCCATTAGATAAATTAAAGCACTCGCTATCAGGGTCCCAATAACTCAATAATTTCATGATAGGAGTGAAGGGAATAGCCATCGGTGTCACATAGAACAATCATTTGAAAAGGCTAGATTGAATATACCTCCGAATCGACTCCCGATAAGGTTTTTAAAGATTCGTTGAGGTGAGCGACCTTTCTGGGAATGCAAGGCAGTTGAACGATTGGGTCCTTTGACATTGTTGATTGTTTTCAAAGATTTGCGATTGATTGGATTAGGGCTTCACGAACTCAAACTAGGGCTTTTCCAAAACTACAATAACAAGAACAACAATTTCACTGGGGTAACATGGAATGAGAGATACATTTAATGAATGATTAAACATTCAGTACTTACCGAAACTTGGGAGCAACCGGCGATGATGAAATCAACAACCACGAGCGCGTCTGTGTCATCGATTAGAAACGAGGCAACAGGTTGAAGAAGTTGAAGACAAATAATCGAAGTTGCAAAAAAATTGATGACAGTCGAGGAATGAGAGAACGAGTTTGATGAAGAATGCGAATTGAAGAAAAATGTGAGAGAGATTGCTTCGAACGATGCGGAGGAATGGTATGAATAGAAGCCTAAACCCTTATACCCTTAGTTTGAAATTACCATCTCACCCCTGTTTAATCTCAACCATTCAATTCTAATCTATTATGATGTGTGACTCCTATTTTATCAGCACGGTGCTGATGGGCATCAACACCGGATCCGTACCCATATATTATGTAAAACGTTATCAGTAAATATTAAAGACATTATCAACACTATTCTTAAAAATTTTATCCAACACACAAACAACCTCCTTACACCAATACTTTAATTAAAGAAGATGAATTTTGAATAAAACACCACAAATACTAAAATTCATATTTCTCGCGATACTCCCTCTATCACGGTACTTATGCCTATTCGATCGGGCACAAATTTTAAAAATAGTGATAAAATATAATTTTTTCTTTTACAGTAAAAAAAAATTATATTTTTTTTACTAAAATGAGATTTATTTATTTATTTATTTATTTTTTTAATGACAACTAAAAAAAGAAAGTGGACATAAATTTGGATGAAAAAGAAAGTATGGTTTATAAATGAGTAAGAGAAATTCAAGTTCTCCTTGAATTTTTTTGCATGTCTACCCATCAATTTATAAGCAGTGTAGTGTTTCAATCAACTCCAACTACCACCACCCAACAAAAAAAAAAAAAAAAATTGATATTAAACATGGAATTTTTCCGAATAATCATAAAAATTCCTTGAGTATATTGATTACCCACAGAATTTGTTCTGTGAGTATTCTATCCATAAACATTTTGTTGCTGATTGCACATGAAAAAAATCCGTGAGTAGTTCCGTGAGTAAATTTACTCGCATAAAAAATCTGTGAGAAATTCCGAAGGAAGAGTCAACATGAAGTTGGCTCCCTTATTTGCGACGAAAACATTTTTAGTCACATAATTTTCTATCGCAACATGTCAATGTGATGTTTGCAATAGAATAAATTCCATGAACAATTTTAACCAACCCATCAAATATATATTTCTATTTATCCATACATATCCCAAAATATATATTCAAACATAGTTTCATAATTAATTAATACCACTAAAATACTAGATATAACTGTATATTCAAAATACTTAAATCCATACAATATAGAAGTTTATGTTAGAATGAGAAAAAATAATGAAATTATATTATTACGAAAATAAGAGTACAAATATATATATATACTAGTAGGCGTTGTAGAGACTAAAATAAAATAAATAATAAAAAATAGATACTTATATCTAACCCTCCCCATCAAAGTCAAGTAGGCGTTGTAGAGACCAGCTTGAGTTTGTCTAAAAGCAATCAGAAGGGGCTGGGAAGAAGAGACACCCCGGCTTGCAAGCCACGTACTTCTTTCAACGCGCTTCTGTCCTTACTCACGCGCACTTAGAGACCTCCCAGGAGTTCTTTCAGTAAGGCTCCCGAAAATTAATGTGTACATTGTTGACATGTGTATTCTATTCAATCCATTTAACCTATAATCAACTTTGAATGACCTAAATTCAACAAATATCTTCTAAACTTCGGATGGCCTAATACCGGGTCATCCATATATGGGAGTTGTCCAAGCAACGGGCCAACTCCGGAAGTATCCTATGGTGCGCGTGAGTGAGGATAGAAGCGTGATGGAAGGACTCGTATTAAACTGTGGAGCCAATCTACAATCCTGATTTGCTTGGCTTTGAGTGGCTTACGAGCCAGGGTATCACAGTTGGTATCAGAGTCGATTTGTGATATCCCGCAGTCGTTGACTGGACTTTTGACGGGACTAGTAGATGACGATCCTGGGAGTGCAACGTGAATGTTGTATTCTAAAGTAGGGGAGGATGTGATACCCCCCAGAGTTAAGGTTAAATGGATTAAATAGACTAATCATGTGAACAATGTACACATTCCTATTCAGAAACCCTACTTAAAAAACTCTAGAGTTAAGTGTGTTTGCCTTAGAGTAATTTAAGGATGGGTGACCCCCTATAAAGTCTCCCAGGGTGCGCGTGAGTGAGGACATAAGCACCCTGAAAGGACTCGTGTTGACCTGTGGGGCTAGTCTACAATCTCGACATGCTCGGCTTTCCATGGATTGCGAACCGGGGTGTCACAGTTTGATTTACGGAGAAGACCAAAACGAGATTGACAACCCCACCGGTGACATACTATCAAATAAAGTGACAATCAAACTCCATATGCTTGGTGCGCTTGTGGAAGGTATCATTGTGGGCCATCTTCATAACACTCTGACTATTGCAGTGAAGATCCGTAGAAGATGGCTGAGGAACACTAATATTAGTGAGTAATCGACAAAGCCATAAAAGTTCTGACGTAGAGTCAGCAAAAGCACGATACTTGGACTAGACACTCGATTGAGAAACTAAAGTCTGCTTCTTACTGCGCCAAGAGATGGGAGAATCACCCAAGAAGAAGCATAAACCAGTGGTCGAACAATGATCGGTAAGATCACCAGTCCAATCAGCATCAAAGTAACCTCTAAAAGTCAATGACGAGTGAGAGGAAAAGTGTAAACCATGTAGAAGAGTACCTTTCACATAACGAAGAATATGTAAGACGGCATAGTGGTAAGAGGTCTTCGGAGCGGCTATGAACTGACTCATAAAAGAGACTACATGAACGATATCTGGTTGAGTGACAGTCAAATAGATGAAGCTCCCAACAAACTGACGATATATGGTAGGATCATCAAGAAGAGAGCCTAATTTTACAAATTCAAAACCCTAGCCGCCAACGCTTCCGCTGTTTGCCCTCCCCCGCTGCGTTCCGGTCGACACCGCCTACACCATCAGAACCACCATCGTCCGGCAACCCAGCCTACCGAAAATCTCCACCAACGGCAGCGCGTCCAGCTTACACGTGCCGCTGATGCAAATCAGTGGCATCGGCCATTCCGACGCCACTGTTTTCTAGCTCCGTATGGCGGCCCATCACTCGTCCTCCAGTCGCCGCCGCCTGTTTTGGTTCCCTACATCGTGGTGTGGTTGGTTTTATCATCGGAGTTAATTTTATTTGCATCTGTTACTGATATGAATTTGTCAGTCGAGAATATTGTTATTCTCTCGCATCGATTTCTTGCTTCCAATTCCTCTTCTGTCATGGACAATTAGTGATATTTTGATTCCGGTTGCTGCCATTATATGACACCTAAACTTGGTCTCTTGAAAAATGCGCATCATGTGTCATCTTCACTGCCTATACAGACTGCTAATGGGAGTCGCATTGATATCACTCATTCAGGATCTGTATTTCTACCATTTATATAACTTCCTGATACTTACTGCATTCCTCAATTGACTTTAAATTTTGTATAAGTTGGCCAACTAGTTGAGTAGGGACTTACTGTTACTTCTTCTTCTTCTGGTGTGCACGTTCAGGATCCATGTACGGGTTAACTTTTTAGGACAACTCGAAAAGTTGGTCAACTATTTGAGGTACAATCTTTAAAAATTCTTCTTTGTACTTTCTCTGTTGCTACTGCTCACACCACTCTTACTACCATTCCTTCCCCTAGTCTCTAATGGCACATTCGTCTTGGTCGTGCATTTTTCCCTAAAATTCAGTCTCTCGTTAGTAAGGGTCTGAGCTCTACTCACTTTGAGTAATTTGATTTCTTACACTGTCATTTGAGAAAACAACCAACCTTATCTTTTTCAGAAAATATGTCAGTTGCCAGTAAACCATTTTTCTTGGTTCATTATGACATTTGAGGTCATTTCCTTGTTCTCTCTATGAGTGGGTGTCGTTATTATGTCATTTTCATAGATGATTATTCCCGTTTTATATAGATATCTTTTTTGAAAAACCGTTTATAATTACCTCAAATATACATTCAACTTGCTCAAAAGATTAAAACTCAATTTTCCTGTTTCATACAGACCCCCCTTACTGATAGTGGTCTTGAGTATAGAAATTCTACCTTATTAAGTTTTCTCTTTGCTCAAGTTACATTGATTCAGAGTTTCTGTTCATACACCTCTCAACAGAACGATCGCACTGAGCGCAAAAATCGTCACATTCTAGATAATGTTCGTGCATCCCTTTTGTCTGCCTCTTGTCCTAATAGGTTCTTGGGGGGGGGGAGGAGTTGCCCTCACTACTGTCTATACCATAAATCATATTCTATTATCTGTCCTCCATAATAACACCCCTTTCGAGCGTCTAATGGTCAGCCGCCCGATTATAGTACCCTTCGTCTTTTCGGTTGTGCAGGTTTTGTCCTTATCCCTTCGCATGAACATTCTAAATTGGAACTTTGTGCGTGTTTATGTTTTCTTCTTGATTATGGGGTAGAGCATAAAAGTTATACACTTTGGGATCTGATTATACATAACAAAAATAGAGGCCTATAAATAGGCATAATAGACAGACTCGATAGATTTAAACCTAATGGATCAAACCAAATATAAAACAACTAAATCCAATATAAAACTAAATAATTAAAATATCTCAACATCTTCTCTCAAACTCAAGTAGTTTGGCAAAACAATTTGAGTTTGTAAAGAGAGATTGAAGATAATGCAACCATAATCGTCCACAGTGCAATCAGAAGCAGTGTTGTCAACTAAATTAGAGTTGGAAACAACGAGACTCTCGACGGAGTTGGAAGCAATATAACTCTTGATAGAGTCGGAAATAACGGGACTCTCAATGAAGTCAGAAACATAGCTCTGGAGAAACGTGGTAGACAAATTGTAGACATACGCAGACATGACTTCAATCATAAACAAAATTAGGGCTCAAAACAGAATTAAAACCAGAAACTAAAATCAGAGCCTTAGGTCTCGAGTTCGAGTCTTAACGTCCCCCATTTGTTGTTTTACACGGGCAAGTTTTGTTTGGTTGCATTTATCCGCCTTGCCCGTAAAAGGGCGTCTTGGTTGACCCCCGTTTGTAGATAAATAATTAAATGATGTCGTATCCTAACATATTAAGCTTCTAGTTGAGACGGTCATTTATATCATCTAACAGTTAAATACTTAGTACCAAAATCAACAAACATGTGGCGCACCAAATCACCATCGGGGTCGCTACGGTCCTGTTGGGCATTCATCCTCTTGAGCTGCTGCATGATTATCAGCGTAACTCTCGAAACAATCAAACTGCCCTCCAACCACGCTAGCCGACTCTCGTTAGTCGTTGTAGCACCAGGAGCACGAGCATCTCTGGTGACTGAGTTGCGTTCCGGTGGCACCGTCAATGCCAGCGACCCAAGCCCAAATATAATCTTTTTCTTATTTCGATGTACCAAGGAAAGTAAGCATCATCACAGCTATACTGTGTATCATCAAATTGAGACATCCCTTAATCTATGACATCCATGCTTTCCTAGAAATTGTAAACAAAATATATATTATATATATAGTTTTTATTAAATAAATAGTATTTAACAGGGTTTAGGGGTGTCTCGTATATGCCCACTTATATGTGCCCTATACCTACACTCGTCTTTAAATACAGTAGTTTAAAGAAGTTTGCAATTAAACTATAAAATACAAACTTATCATTTTCAGTGAAGTTTTCATGAATGATCAAGACCCACCTGTATGCGCGAGGTCGGCATCATGCCTCCCTGATGTAGACTGTGCAGTCTTAGGCCCGAAAACTCCTATTTTCGAGAGTTTTAGTTTAAAAATTTTCAAATGCTTCAAGGGTGAGCAGGGTCGTTCCTGACCTTCGAAGGGCTCGGGCGAAATAAAAATTAGGGGCCCTTAAATATATATAATATTTTTTACCTATAATAAAATATAAATAAAAAAATATATTTTTTCTAGCATAAATTTTTAAAATTGCGTACCGGTCCCTTATATTTTAACATACACTATGTGGAACCCCCGCCATGCAAAAAATATAAACGAAAGGTCATCTTCTCATCACAAAAAAATATAAAAATAAGTCTAATGAAACATTTTTTAAAGTATAAGGGGGTTCATGTCATTTTTAAAGTATGCAGATGATTTACACTGACTTTCGAAATCATAAAGGAGTTATTGATAATTTTGCCTAATAATAATAATTATTATTTTGACTAATATTTATGATCTTTTTAGTGCAAAAAAAAAATTAAAAAAAAGACTCCTAAATATATATAAATGATCTACTCCGATTTTCTTGTACATATAATAGAATATAAATTATTAAATAAAATAATTTTTTTTAGAATTTTTAGATAAAATATCAATAGTAATATTAATATTAACAATTTTAAAACAAAAATTAGGGGCCACAAATATGTATAAATAATATATATATTTTTAATCTATAATAAAATATAAATAATTAAATAAAATAAATTTTCTAATATAATACTATTAATATTAAGTATTAATTTTGTCTAATTCTTTTTAATACATAAAAAAATATTTTTAAAATTTAAAGGTATTTGGATTTGAACCCAAAACCTCAAAATTAATATAAATAAAACTTAACCACCAAATCATACTCTTCTATTAATACATTAATGTAAAATAATTTTTATATATAAATAATTGTTATATATAAATAAATAAATAATGGACCCTCAATTTAGATTGGGCCTTGGGCGATCGCCCTCTCGTCTCGCCTCGGCCCAGAAACAGCCTCCTGAGGGTGAGTAGTAAAGTATATTCTAAAATGTGATATATCTTTCAAAAGTTGTTTTGTCTTTACTTATTAGCCTCTTAAATAAGTATACCTACCAAAACAATATTATTTCATACTCTTCGCAAAGGAAAAAATTCCTCCAACAACATTGTAGAGTTGAAAATTCCATCCGATAGCCCTAGAGAGTTAAAATTTCGTCCAATAATATTGCATAGTAAAAATTCCATTAAACAATATTGTAGACTTAAAATTCCATCGGACAACACTACAGAGTTAAAATTTCGTCTAACAACATAACATTAAATAGAAAAAATTGTCCTTGTCACTACCACATATCATTTAGCTGCTTCGAGAGATATATAAGTAAATTAAGTTGAAATGATATATTTATCGACATGGATAAAAATACTTACCGTAATTAATTACTCAAAAGGTCATTCTTTATACTATTTCAAAACACAACAAATCAATATAACAGAACAATGAAAAATTATTTAATGTTAATTGCAATTTAAAAATAATTTAATTTGTTAATTTATATATTTAGCAATTTTCTAGAAGACTTCATTCCCGGTAGCGCTGTCTAATTCCCTGACGGAAACAATGCCACACATGGTTCGCCTAATGTGTCTTTTTCGTCGGGCTTGATTTGCAGGGTATTAGGTTCGGCCGGGAGTTTACACAGTGCGCACTTTTCCCGTCGGGCCTAGTTTGCAGGGTATTAGGTTCGGCCGGGAGTTTACCCAGTGCGCACTTTTTCCGTCGGGCTTGATTTGCAGGGTATTAGGTTCGGACGGGAGTTTACCCAGTGCGCATTTTTGGGTAGCAGCTGCGGGTTCCCACGTCATAAAAAAAATTGTTTAATGTGATATTTTTTTAGAAAAAAAAAAGAATCTAAACAATAAAAATCAGTGGTAAAATTTACAAAAGAACACACGTATACATGCTCAGTTTAAAATATATATTTTAAACCCTAACTGTTAATATTCACACTACACGTCATTATATACAACTAAAATAATCATCATGATATCGAATACTATATGTATACACAGTTATATACAACACAAACACAACTTAATACTTTCCCTCAAAGTAATTGAAGCATAATACAGACTCCTCGGATCGATCAAAACAACATCTCGTCATCTATTTTGGCTTAATACCCAACTATCCACAGAATTGTAGCCAAGAATTAACACTCATAACATGTTAGCCTAATAGCAGTGATGTAGGATCAGCAATTTTGCCTTACTCCCATTGTGTTCGCTAATTTGTTGATGTATTTTTTCAACAATAAAAAAATAAAATCCGAAAATAAGAAATTATCTTCGTTTGATATATTTAGCGTCTGATATTAGGAATCTCTATACAGAAAATAAACTGAAAAATAAAAGACTAAAAATTTAAAGGATGATCCCCGAATTACTGACCTTGTTGTCGATTGAAGATGATTGAAGATACACTGTCAGTTGCAAATCCCAATCCTTAAATACTCTTCAGAAACGGTACTAGAAACCGTCGCCCGAACGGTTACAACGCCTCTTTTTCAACCGTCTGCTAACTCTTCTTCCGCTGACACGTGCCCTCAGTCGACCACACTATTACTTTCACTCGCTCTCAACAGTATCCGACCTCCACAACAACCGACTCGCCTATCCAACCGCAGACCTTCCGACTTTTTGGACCAACCGCAGACCTTTCGACTTATTGGTTCAGCCGCAAACCTCCCGACTTGCAGACCACTCGACTTGTTGATCCAGCCGCAAACCTTCCGACTTGCAAGCCATCCGACCCACAGACCAACCGACCTACAGACCATCCGACTTATAGATTGTCCGACTTGCAGACTTTCCGACAAGCGGACCTTCCGACCTGCGGACCTTCCGACCTGAGGACTTTCCGACCAACGGACCTTCCGACCTGCGGACCTTTCGACCTGCAGACCTTCCGTCCTGAGGACTTTCCGACCAGCGGACCTTCCGATCTGCGGACCTTCCGACCAGCGGACCTTCCGACCTGCGGCCCTTCCGACCTGTAATTTCTTCAGAAATACATCTTTTTTCACCCGATTTTTTGGAAACACCCCTTGATCAGTCCAACAGACCCGATTATAGGCCCATATTTCCTTCTAGCTTGGGCTTTTTAACCTAATTATAAATTTCATACGTAACGTAACATGTTAGCCTAATAGCAGTGATATGGCACAGTTGCTAATAATAAAAATATTAATAGAAAAAACAGAATATTTAATTGAAAACCACAAGTACTGTAGAGGAACTCTTGGCCACTCCTATGTTAGATGAAGATGAGCAGTGTAATATGCCCATCTTTGAAACAACTACAATAATAATAATAATAATAATAATAATAATAATACAAAAAACAGAATGGTCATAACCTTATTTTAATAAAAATCGAATGTGTTCATAACAAATAAAATGAAGAATATGATGCAAGCTTGTTTATAGGATGGGAATGAAAGATTAAAAAGCAAATTAAAGAACGGGCAATAGCCATAGAGCCAGCTTTACCTTAATTGGTAAAAATTTTAATGGCGCCCACACTCACCATCATTTTTGCATCGATCGCATTACGCATTTTATTCTTCAATTCTTCATCATCGTCATCAACATTGTGTTTCTTCTACATGATCAGTCTGTTGTTTGATTTGATTTGAGGGGAACGACGACCTCGACGGCCATGGTCGTCTTCTTCGCATCGTAATTACTCTTTTCCCCCGAAATCAGCTACAAAGTGCACTAAAAAATCCGAATACATAGGGCACCAGTTACGGCTTCGGCTTCCCCACTGCTGGCAACCATAAAGGCAAGAAAATGAAAAAAAAAAGCACCTCTAACCGCTGTCACTTCTCACCTCCGCCGCTGCCGTCCGCATGCGCAGCTGCCGCTGCCCTCGTCGCGACAGTTGTGGTCGCCTCACCGAACATCCATCGCTGAGTGTGTGGTGGAATGGTTTACGGAGTGATGTGAGAGTGGGGAGCCAATTAGAATTAGGGATATAAATTTGGAGATTAATCAAGAGTTACTCACAGAAATAAATTCCGTAATTAATTCCGTCTAAAATACTTACAAAATTAGGGACAAAATTATATTCCGTGAGTAAATTACTGATGTAATTAATTCTGTAAATATTCTGGACAAAATTAAATTTCGTCCATAATTCCACCAATATTACTCACAAAAATATTTCCGTGAGTAACACAATATTGTGATACTGTTGTTTTTTTTTTGGAAAGGAGACAATCCAAATCTCCTAAAACCACACCGTTGTTTCATGAAATACGGATCACGATCTTTCACTGCATCAAAGAATCTGAATAAGCACATTTTGAAACATTTGAAAATGTCTTTGAAATTTTGACTCATTATACAATGTGTTAGAAGAAAAATAATCGTTAAATAATCTTTAATTTGATTCCTCGTGATCAAAATTGACAACCCAATGACCTAAAATGGAACCATCGTGGATTGGTCGTGGCATGTCAAAACATCGTCGGAAAAGATCATTGCTACGTATCAAGGACTCCAATTGAATGCATGAGTGAAAATCGTTGCAGATGAATTTTGAAATGAAACACCACCAACGCTAAAATTCATATTTCTCCTAAAATGATATGATTTATAAATGAGTAAAAGAAATTCAAGTTCTCTTTGAATCTTTTGCATGTTTACCTATGTGACACCCCACCCCGCAAGCCATGTGATAAGTGGAAATTAGGTTATAACATGGGAAAATATTGATTTTACAGGGACTTTTGAATGAATTAATCAAATGAAATATGAGTTATTGAACATGGTCAAATATAATTGAAGGAATTGAAGTTGTAGACTCTGAAGCATTATCACAATTATTTATACTTTTTTTACTGGTAAGTTTTCAGGTCGAACATAGAGATTTTAAGTCATAAAATTAAATTTTCTACAAAATTACGCGCAATTAGAAAAGCGAGAAATATAGTGCTCGCTTGCAAGCGAGCAAAAAAACAGTAAATGACATAATATAAAAGAATGCAACAAAATGAGCGGGATGAAAATGGTAGATGGCGATGGTGCCCGAGCGATGGGTTCAACAGAGAGTGTTGGTGAGCGAAAGCGAGCGGGTGGACAGTGAGTAGACTATAGATATAAGAGTGATGGTGAGTGGTTTGATGAGTGATGTTGATAGTGATGAGTGAGCGGTAAGGATGATCAAGTAAGGTTGTGTGTGATATGTGCGTTCCTTAATGGCTAAATTTTTATGGAGAAAATGAGCGAGTGATGTCAGTGAATAAATGAAATATAGATTTATAATACACAATGGTAGAAGTAAATGAATGTAATCATGCTTGACAGTTAACACAGAATCTTGAATCGCTGCTATTTGACCTTAAGAGATTTACAACAAGACTTCAATGACGTCCATAATTAGAACATTATAAGTAAGAAATGCTATTGTCACTAAATTCCTATGGTCTAATAGACAACCGTCTATGCCTATTAATTATTCTAAACTGTCTCATTTGTGGCTTTACTCTTCTGTGACCTCTCTTTTGTCAGAATCGAATTCGGAACAACAGTTAAGCAGGTCGACAAGGCTCCTGCGTACTTAACTACATTGAACTGCCTAAATTTTGTTAATGAACATGACACGAGTCTAGGTTTAACTAGTCAATTTTTTTATGTTCTTTTA
The DNA here is from genome assembly GCF_009805555.1 of Andrographis paniculata. Taxonomy (NCBI): domain Eukaryota; kingdom Viridiplantae; phylum Streptophyta; class Magnoliopsida; order Lamiales; family Acanthaceae; genus Andrographis; species Andrographis paniculata. Next base: position 3,252,973 of record NW_026137595.1, on the reverse strand, counting down.
TAGTAAACATAATTCTGGAATTTCCTCCCAAACATGAATATGAACAGGGGATGAGGGTGAATACGAAGAAATCATGATATTTCATTAAACTAATAAAAGATTAAAGATCTACATTACGAAAGTAGTACAAAACTTTAACTCAAAGATGTAAACTATTCAAGAAAGCTGTAAAGTGAGCGACCAGAGGAGGAGAGGATCTTGACTCCTCTGGTCATTCTTAACTAGAGAACTCCCTTAAAGAGTTGGAGCTCTTGGAAAACACTAAAAATCTGCAGAAAATATGAACACTTGTGTGTAGTGTAATTTACAAATGGAATCTGACCCTATTTTATAGATCTTCAAAATCGGTAATTGAGAAGCAGTTGAGCGGCAGTTGAAACTGCTGAGGAGTTAGGCAGTTATCAAAAAATTAACTGTTGGAGCAGTTACACTGGCCCTAACTCCCAGGTAGTCTCCTCGCTTGCCTCAGAATGTAGGGGCACAGATCTTCCTTGCTTGCCTTCCTTGGCTTAAGGGCATCGGCGCAACTCAAGCGATACTATCACTGCTTACTGGTATTGGAATGGTTTGATTGCTGGGAGATGAACAATTAGTCAAATTTGGATGATCCACTCTAGCTCCCTCAGCGGCGGATGTCTGGTCGCTGGCACTGGTTCAAGCGGTAAAAGCATTGCTTACCTAGCCGGAAGCGCCTTCAGTTGAATTTCAATACTTAGCTTTTCTGGGCCAGAATTATCGCTTAAAAAGGCTGAAAATGTCAATAATCTCAACAAATAGACTCTGGATCATACCAAACGAAAGAAAACAATAAAATATGCCACAAATCAGATATTGTGATGGTTTTCACATAAAAATTCAAGTAATACACAGTTTTGCCAAGCAAAAAATATACTATTATTTAGAGTTATTAAACCTTCTCACACTAAACTTTTGTTCGTCCTTAAACAAACTCAATCGTATGAATAAAGAGTTAACACGTTCAATGCAGTCAATTCTGCATAAGATCAGTGCCATGATTGTGAATAAAATGAGTATCAAATATAAGCAATTGATCCTTAAGCATTCAAAACTTGTAAATCTGATTTAACATGAGCAAAGTTATCTAGTCTTTCCAGCGCGCTTATGTCCTCACTCACGTGCACTCTAGAAGACTTTCCAGGTGGTCACTCATCCTCAATTTACTCTAGGAAATGCACACTTAACTCTAGTGTTTTTTCAGTAGAGCTCCAAAAAGAATGTAAACATTGTTGACATGAGTAGTTTATTCAATCCATTTTAACTTTTAATCAACTTTGGATGACCTAATACCGGCTCATCCACACAAGGAAGTTGGCCAAGTAACGGGCCAACTTTTGGGTATCATATCCTCCCCCACTTTAAAATGCAACGTCCACGTTACATCATAAGGATCGTCAACTGCTAAGCCCCTCAACAGTCCGATCAACGACTATGGGCTGTCGCAGGTCGGCTCTGATACCAACTGTGATACCCCGAACCGCAAACCACACAAAGTCGAGCGTGTCGGGATATCCGATTGGCCTCACAGGTCAACACGAATTCTTTCAGTGCGCTTTTGTCCTCACTTACACGCATCGTGGAAGACTTTCTATGGGGTAACCCATTCTCAAATTACTGCAGGGCAAAGACGCTTAAATCTATAGTTCTTTCAGTATGGCTCTAAAAAACGAATGTGCATATTGTTGACATAAATAATTTATTCAATCTATTTAACCTCTAATAAACTTTAGATGACTTAATACCGGCTTATCTATACACGGGAGTTGGCCAAACAATGACTCAACTCTGGGGTATCACAACCTATCAATTTATAGGTAATGTAATATTTTAATCAACTATCAACTATTTGAATTAATTAACGTTGCATTTAATCCAACATCCAACTTCGAACCATCAACTATATCAATTTATTAACATTGCATTTAATCCAACATCCAACAGCCAACTTCCAACCATTAACTACATCATTTATTAGCGTTGTATTAAATCCAACATCCATTTAAAGACCATAACGAACCAAGATATTTACATAAAAATTCTCGAAAAAATTTCCCTGGTCAACTGTCATCGTCATAGAAGAATGCTACATTTGAATCTCCTTGGCTTTCGGCATTTACTATCAATTTACCTGATGGAAATATAGATGGTGAATTGTTTTGTTTGAATGATAACTTTGGTGACTCTTCTCACAAACGACTAGTAGGTGTGAAAAAATCAAAGTTCAAAAGAAAAAAATAATGAAGTGTGTGTTGTTGATTTTGCTAAGTTAGTTAAGCACAATGTTGAACTCCGAAAAATGATAAAAAAAACATTTTTTTTTACATAAAAATAATATTTTATGTTTGAACAACACAAAATAGAACTGACAAAAGCTAAAAGAGAATAACATTATGTCAATTGATTGAGTAGGATTATTGATTATGCTACTTATACTTATTAAGGTATAATACGCAAAGGGATTGGAAATTCACGTGAAGATTCTTCATTGGATTTTAGCAAATAAGAATGAGAATCCAAATAATATAGGCAATTACATTCTATATTTAATTTTTTTTTATTGTATTCCTAAGTTTATTCCCTATTTAAATGTTATACATTTTCTATAACTAGTGTCATTTTTTCATTATTTTTAATTTATATATATTATAATAATTTGAGTTTAATATAAATAATTTATAATAATTTTATTATAATTAATTAACTATAAATATCAATAAACATTAATAAATCATCAAATATATAACTTAATATAAACATTAATTACAAAATTAAAATATAAATATATAAAAATGAATTATTTTATATATAATAAAAACAAAATTAATAAAAAAGTAAATAAAATGGGAAAAAAAATACAATTTAAAAACAAACATAAACTAAAATGTAAATAAAATAAAATAAAAGGAAAAACATTACTGCTGCCAATATTGTTGGCATTACAAAAAAAAAATTATAAATTAGCTAAAGATTTTTGAAAGAAACAAAAATTTACAAATTATTATTTTTACTAAATACTTTATTTATGAAAATAAATAAATAAACTTTTTTTATTTAAAATTTTATTAAATTAATAAATATGATTTTATAATAAAAAATTTACAAAAAGTAATATATATTTAATTAAAAAATACAAATTTTTTAAATGAAAAAATAAATATATTTTATATAAAAAATAAAATATTTATTTTTATTATTATTAGTATTATCATTTTGTAACGGATGTGTTCGGGGGGCAACGGACCTCCCGGTCCCCATGTAGCTCTATCCCTGCCTTGCAGTCGTGCGCACAAAATTGTATGTATTTCCTTTTTTTTTCTTTTTCTTCGTTGAGATATTTTAGATATTTAGTTTTAGATTTAGTAGATTTATATTTAAATTTTAGATTATTTAAATTTGAGGCTATTGTATCTGTTTTGTATTACGGAGAATTGATATTCTAATCCTCTCCTCCGTTGCTAGTCTGAATCCAACACAATGTCAATGGAGTTTAACTTCGTATATAAATCTTGGTAATAAAGCTTCCAGAATGCTTGTTATGTATCGTTATTATTATCATTCCTTCTGCAATCAGAGACTGCATCTATTCAATGGCTATTGTACTAACTTTGTATGTAAATTACATAAATTCTGAATAGAAACAAAACTAAATGGATCATCAAACAGGTAAATTCTATTTTTGCCAAGGCTTCCTTGCAAAGCTATGCAACATGACTTATGTACTATATATGCATGCGGAGCAATATTCGAGGTGGGTAGGATAAAACCGCACACGAGGTCATTCCCGTTGCAGTGCTTGGTCCGTGGAAAAGGGCTTAGAGCTCCAATGATGCACAAAAAAGATCGAAGACTGCCAAGAGAAACAAAAGCTAGGACAATTTCGCAGATAAACCAGAGTCGACGCATATCGGGATCACGCTCGTTCATAAAGACGACAAAGAAGTTGGTTACTATTAATTTTTACTTGTATATAGTTGCGTATTCTTTTGGTTTTATATTCGTATGCAATGCAAAATATTGAGAGATGGGGAACGTACGAGTAGACTCACACGAGGAAGCACAATAAAAAATTATGGTGCAACATGAAGGCTACCCGAGTAGCGGTATAAAAATCATATATTTTTAAGCACAATCTAAAGTATTGCATACAATTCATGAATATATTTGTATTTTTTTAAGGTTGAAATGAAACATACTGAAGAGAGAATGCCTCAACTCGGGGACAACGACTATAGAAAATACGAGGCATTTATGAACTTAGTCTCCCATGATAAGAAAAAGTGTATATTTGGATTTGGGTCGTTGTCTTAAACGGTACCTACTGAACGACCGTCGTACAGTAGCGACGGTCGCACCCCTACAGCTGAGCCTACAAACAGGGAGCACATAATGAGAATGAAGCATGAGCAGCAAATATAAGGAAATAATATGACCATTATGGAACAGTTGCGGAATATTCAGACTCACTTAGACCGTTGTGATTCAGACTGCTATACCGGTGCTCCCCCGGTCCGGTGATGTTTGTTTGAATTATATATCGATTACTTTTGGCATTTTCTAAATTGATGGAATGATTGCTTTATTTTATGTTATCGTATGGTACTGAAGATGAAGTTTATTTTGTATTACACGGTGGTTACTATTTGGATTGTTGAAATAATTTCTTATATTATTAGTTTGTATTTGTTTGAGACAGGTGAATGAATTTAAAATGAATTTATATTATTAGTTTGCTATTATTTAGGATAAATATAAGAATTCAAAATGAATCAGATTATTTTTGTAATTGTTTAAGATAGGTGTAGGAATTCGAAATGAACTAGTGATGGATATTTGTAAAATAATTTGCGATGGATATTTGCGAATGAGTGAATTCTCTCGCAAATTTCCAATAAACAAAAAATGAATTTTTCGAGGGAAGAATATAGTTATATATTTGCGAAGGACTATACCTTTGCAAAATTCTCTCGCAAACATTTGCGAGGGATTTTTTTCTCGGAACCAAATTAGCGAGCAAGTGTATACTAATGACATTTATTCATTTGCAACTTTCCATGCTAACAGGTTTTGCAAGGAAAACAATTTGATTTGTGAAGAAATTTTTCTCTTGCAAATCAAGAGTTTTGTGTGGTGCCAATAGACTATAATGGATGACAAAGGATAGTACGACATGGTATAATTATTGAGTAAAATTAAATGGAATTTGTCTCAAATATTTATATATAAATATATTTAAAAAAATTTGTTTAATCTTTTTTTTATATATATATATATATATGTATTGAAAAGAACATATCAATGTTATGAAAACTTAAATGGTATGTTATTGTTCTTTTTTACCATTCTTGCATTTGGTTACTATAAAACTGTATATCGTATGTTCTTTGTATTTAGTTACTATTAGAATTTATTTGTTATGCTATTTGTGTTTGATTACTATAGAAGTTTATTTGGTATGTTCTTGAATTTAGTTACTAAAAAATTCTATGTAGTATATTCCTTTGCTTGGTTACTATTTAAAATTATATATATAAATGTTTGACTAAAATGTGTGAACTTATGATATATCAAATAAGGTATTAATCTTTTAAAAATTTAATGTTTCAACCCATTATTATCTTGTTCTTAAATAATTATACATGAATTTAAATAAATGAGTAATTTGAAAGTTTGAATATAATTATGCAATTATCTCCACACCAATGCTTTAATTTTTCCTATGTTTGGCACTTCATTTTTTTATTTTATTTTATTTTATTTTATGATGTGAGAACCCGCCGCTACCCAAAAGTGCGTACTGGGTAAACCCTCGACCGAACCTAATACCCTGCAAATCAGGTCCGACGAAAAAGTCACACTAGGCGAACCATGTTCGGCACTTCATTTCAATATAGAAACCTTAATTATAATGGTAAATGAATTAAGAGAGGTGCCCATTTTTTAATGACCATTACACCCTTTTTTTTTTTTTTTTTTTTAACTATACCATTGAAAATGAAAAAAATTTATCGAGGTGTATGGTCTTCTATTTAATTACTATCTAAGGGTTTTATTTTAAATGATATTTGTCGATGATAATTAAATTAAATCCAAATTAATATTCCTATAATTAATGATATACGGTAAGTGTTTAATTCAATTAATTTTATAACTTTAAATTTATATGCATTTTTTTACATGGTCCGTGCTTAAAATCAAAATTGAATTTTATTTATTATATGCTAACTGTATATTATATATAGAAGGTTAATTATTTGACATAAATGTAATAAGTTTGAGATAGAGGGGTTTGAATTTTGATTTGAAATTTGAATAGTAAAAAATTTGAATTGGAATAGTTGGATGATGTGATTATAAATAGATATTGATGTGATATTTTTAATATAAAATTAATTTTTGGTATAACTTAAAAAATAAAAAATAGATATTTGATTTGATATTTTTGGAGAAAAAATTATTTATAAATAGTAAAAATTTGGTAAAATTTAATAAAAGAACACCATTATGTATTTTTAAATTGTAAAATAAAATTTGTGATGTACATGATTTTGAGAAGTAGTATTGATTGAAAATTTAATATATATATATATATATTTACATAGAGATGAATTAGGGTGTGTTTGGATGATTTATCATTTTTTTTAATAAAACATTGTTATGTTAATTACATATATAATTTCTATATAATTCATAAAATGGTCTCCTATTGAATAATAAATTTTATTGAAATATAATTTTTTATTTTAAATTACTTCATCAACCCACACTTCAAAATTATTCATAACCAACTATATATAATAAATCTTAGATGTTATTCAAACATGATTTGGTTCCGAACAAATCCAACCAAGATTCTAACAATAATATCAATCGATACAAATAAGACCGTTAATCGAGTTTAATAACTTCTTCTGTAATTTATTTTGTAGACTAAAAAATAAGGTTAGATGTCATTTACAAAATTATTCGAGTAATGATCAATAAATAGATTGTTTCAATTTGCCACTAATACTTCAATTTATTTTTTTATTTATTACTATTATTTTTTTTGTGATTACTTAATTAATTCCTTGTCTTTGTGCTTCAAGAATATTTCTTAAAATATATATTCAAAACACAAAATACTTTTAAATCATTACTTCTAAACATATAGAAAATCCCAAATGTAATTTCACATTAAAAAACTATGATATATTCGTGTTCGAAATAGTTAAAAAAGTTGATATTTATTTTATATAATATAAGTAATATTTAATACAATAATTAAATAAAAATAAATTTTGTATTGAATATATTATATGAAAACTATTAGTATATGATTCATAATTTCTAGAATGGGATTTTTTTTTTTATTACTATATATAGTGAAAATAAAGGTTTAGATAAATATCTAAACAATGCCTCTTTTTTTTAAGAATGTAATATTTTATTGGTCAAAATAATTTCAACAATTTCTATATAAACACCTTAATAGTCTATGTTCTTCTCACAGTCTTTTATTATTTTTTAAGAAAATTTAAATCATTTTTCTTTTAGACTGTGTTAAACTTTTGATATTCTCATTGGCTTATTCACAGTGATTTTTTCTTTTTCAATCCTCTGCATTGTTAAAAAAAATGAAGGTTTTTTGCTTACATACTTACTAAATTATTATTATTACTATCTTCCACTCCTATTCTTCTTGTTCTTCTTTCATCTCTTTCTCTCCCCCTCTTCTTTTTTTTTTTTTTTTTCCTTTAAATTAAAGAGATGTTGATTTATGATATCTTCAAATGAAGTTCATCGGTATAATTTATTATGAGTTGTATTGATTCAATATTTATGTTGAAATTGTATTATTGTAGAAACACATTATGGCCAAAATGAGAACAGCCGAGGTAGAGCTTCCACACCCCTGTCCGATGTGCTATCGAAGATTTGCTACAGCAAAATCATTAGGAGCGCATAAGCGAGGACACACAATACAAAAAAGGAAAGAACAAGAAAATCAGCCAGATGATGTTCGTGAAGATCCTCCACAGCGAGCGGATTCTATACCTGCCGTTGATGTTGGTGCCAGTCACGCTATTGATGGCAACGATGCAGAGAGGTCAGAAAACATCCCCATGAGTTTCGATCTAAATGCCCTCCCAAAAAACAGTGACGAGGAGACTTGAGGAGGACGGTGACTATCTAATATGATTAGTTGAATAAAATTGAACTACGCGGTATTTGTCTAATATATTCACTGAAATTATATATGTTTAATCTTGTATGTATTTATAAATATTCTAACCAAAGCATTATTTAATTGGTATAAAATTTCTTACTTAATTTTTATTTTATTTTATTATTATTTTTTAAAGTGACTACTAATAAAAACTTAACCATACCTATATATTTATTTCCATGGTTATAAGTTTTTGTCATTGAATTTAAAATTCAAAATTAAATACCATAAGGTTTTTTATTAAAATAAAATATAATTCTAAATTATTGTATAAATAGTGTTAAATTATATGGTAAGTGGCTCTAGGATTTGTCGGACTTAAATGCAACACGTTTAAGAGACATTATAGACTGCATATATTTATACAATGATTTATATTCATTTCTTGTAAAATAAATTTTTTGATGTATATAATTAAAAAGTGTTAATACTTCATAATTTAAAAGACACAAACAATGTGTGTTTGGATTGAATTTTTGTTTTTTTTATTTTTATTATATATATATATATATATTGTCACTATGCTAACAATCTATTTGGTCTAAAATAGTTTTCCAACCTCAAGCATGCCAAAAGAGAGCACACCCTCGGCTGGTCTTGTATTTAATTACTATCTAAGGTTTTATCTTAAATGATATTTGTTCATGGTAATTAAATTAAATCCAAATTAATATTCTTAAAAATTAATGATATTAGGTAAGTGGTTAATTCAATTACTTTAAATGTACAAGTATTTTATTTTATTTTTATATGGTCAGTGCTTAAAATAAAATTTGAATATTATTTATTACATGCTAATTGTATATTAAATATGACAGATAATTAAATAGACATAAATGTAATAAGTTTGAGATAAAATTAGGTATTTTTTTTTTTTTATTGTAATATAAAATTTGTGATGTACATAATTTTAAAACTAGTATTGATTGAAATTATATATATATATATATAGATGATTTAGGGTGTGTTTGGATCATCTATTATTTTTATCATACAATGCTTCCAATAATTTTTCATGTCAAAATTTTATAAAAGTTCACATGAATCACTTATAATTTTCTATTTTTATTTGTCTTCTAAATAAACAAAAATAGTTATACATTCATAATTTTCTATATTTTATTAAAACATAGTTATGTTAATTATATATAATCAATATAATTTATAAGATGGTCTCTATTAAATAATAAATTTTATTGAAATATGATTTTTGTTGAGATATTTTAGATATTCAATTTTACATTTAGTCGGTTTAGATTTAGATTTGATCTTATTTTATTTAGATTTGAGTTTATCGAGTCTATTTTTGTTATGAATAAAAATCAAATTCTTTAGTCTTCATAATTTATTTTTCACCTGGTATCAGAGTCTACTTTTCTCCTATCGTAAATATAGCCTACTTACCCGCGTTTGTCTGAGTACATTCAACCTGGAATGCACCCGGATGTCTTCCAATTTTGAGATTTTGACCATGGTTTCTAGTCCTTGCGTTTATGATTTTGATTTTGTTTTTAGTCCTGATTTTGTTTATTTTTTAAGTCATGTTTGCATATCTGTCTGCAATCCGTCTGCTGTGTTTCTCCAAAACTATATTTCTGGCTGTATGGAGAGTTCCGTTATTTCCGACTCCATCGAGAGTCCCGCTATTTCCGACTCCATCGAGAGTGCCGTTATTTTCAACTCCATCGAGGAGTGCCATTATTTCCGATCCATCGAGAGTGTCGTTATTTCCAGAACTACTGATTTTTGTCTATTTTTTAAGTAATGTCTGCACATATGTCTATGATCTATTTACGTTTCTCCAGAACTATATTTCTGTCTGCACGGAGAGTTCCGTTATTTCCGACTCCATCGAGATTGCTGTTATTTCCGACTCCATCGAGAGTGCTGTTATTTTCGACTCCATCGAGAGTGCCGTTATTTCTGACTCCATCGAGAGTGCCCTTATTTTCGAATCTATCGAGAGTGTCGTTATTTCCGACTTCATCGAGAGTCCTGTTATTTTTTACTCTATCGAGATTATTGTTATTTCCGACTCCATCAAGAGTCCTGTTATTTCGGACTCCATCGAGAGTCTTGTTGTTTTCGACTCCGTCGAGAGTCCTGTTGTTTTCAACTCTAGTTCAGTTGAGAGCATTAAGATATTTTTATTTGCATTTTTTGCGCCTGTATTCCAATTTCTTATAAACTCAAGTTGGTAGGTGAATGTTAAGATATTTTAGATATTCAGTTTTAGATTTACTTATTTAGATTTGGTCTTATCATATTTAGATTTGAGTCTATTTATGCCTATTTATAGACTTTTATTTTTGTTATGAATAACAATGCAAATTTTTAATCTTCATAATTTATTTCTCACAATTTTTTTCAATTTTAAAATACTTAAATACATACTTTAAAATTATTTATAATAAAATATATTATATCTTAGATGTTACTCAAATATCATCCCATTCCAAACAAATCGAACCTAGATTCCAACAATGCAACAATATCAAACAATAACAACAAGCCTGTTAAGCTTAGTATACTGACTCTTTTCATAATCTATTTTGTAGACTAAAAAATAAGGTTATATGTCATTTATAAAATTATTCGAGTAATGATCAACAAATCTATTAATGATAAATAAATAGATTATTTCAATTTGTTGCTTACATTTTAATTCCTTTTTGTCGTTAGTACTTGATTACTCATCTTTGTGCTTGAAGAATGCTTTCTTAACATATATTTTTAAAACACAAAATACTCTTAAATTATTACTCGTAAACATTTTAAAAAATTTCAAATGTAATTTCAAATTCATTTATAATTGATATAATTGTACAATATTCGATGGTACCAAAAGACTTTGATATATTCGTGTTGAATATAGTAAAAAATATTAATTGATATGTGTTTGATATCATATAAATAATATATAACACAATACTTGAATAAAAATAAATTATGTATTGAATATATTATATGAAAACTTAATACATGATTCATAATTTTTTGAGGAAAAAAAGATAATTTGCTTACTATATATAAACATAGAATGAAAATAGGATTTTGCAAACATATCCAAACAATCACTTGCTTATTAGGAATATAATATTTAATGAGTCAAAAGAATCTCCCCGATTTCTATATAAAAACTTCAATATTCTATATTATTATTATTATTATTATTATTATAGTCTTTTGTGCTCTCTTAAGAAATTTAAATTTTCACTTTCAGTCTAAGCTTAACTTTTTATATTTCCATTGATTTATTCATAGTGTTTTTTCTTTTCCAAACCTCTCTACAATGTTTTAAAAAATGAAGGTATTTACTTACGTACTTACGAAATTATTATTATTACCATCTTTTACTCCTATTCTTCTTCTTCTTCTTGCTTGTTCTTTTTCTTTTTAATTTATTTAATTAAAGAGATTTGATTTATTATATCATCAAATGAAGTTCATTGGTACAATTTTTATGGGCTGTACTGATACAATTTTGTGTTGAAGCTGTGTTATTATAAAAGTACATTATATGTAGCCAAAATGAGAACAACCGAGGTAGAGTTTCCATACCCGTGTCCGATGTGCTATCGCAGATTTTCTACAGCAAAGTCAGTAGGAGCGCAAAATCGAGGGCACACAATAAAGTCAAGGAAAGAACTATAAAATCAGCCATATCATGTTCATGAAGACCCTCCACAGCAAGCGGATCCTGTGCCTGTTGTCGATGTTGGTGCCAGTCATGTTGTTGATGGCAACGAGACAGTGAAGTCGAACAACATCACCATGATTTTCGATCTAATGCCCTCCGGACGATGGTTATCCGACAGGGTTAGTCAAATAAAATTGAACTGTATTTGTCTAATACATTTAGTGAAAATATATATGTTTAGTATTTGTGAATATTGTAACCAAGACATGGAGAATATGTTCTTTCATTTAATAAAAACTTAACCAGACTTATTGTTTTTGATCATTATAATTACTCGTCGTTAAATTTAAAATTCAAAATTAAATACCATAAGATTATTAATATAAAACTTAATTCTTAATTATTGTATAAATAGCATTAAATATATAAAGTTATAGATTTTAGGATTTCTCGGACTTAAATGCAACAAGTTTAAGATAGATTTTAGAATGTATATATTTTTATACAATTATATGGGTGCGTTTACTTCATGAGATTAGAGTGTATTATATTATTTAATTAGACATAATCTCATTACTTTAATGTATTAGAGCCCTTTATAATTAACAATCCGTTATAATTATACTAATTTATAAGATTATTAATACAATCTAACCGCCTAGTATTATTTAATCCTACCTACTAAATTATTCAAATTACCCTTATCTTTAAACACTTAAAAATATTTTATATAAATATAATAACAATCTCTTTGTTTAAGATATTTTAATTTTATTTTAAATGTAAGTTATTATACATATTTTAAAATTTTAATCAATAATATAGAGTGATAAAAATGCTATAAAATATGTTACTAAAACTTAATTTATAATTTTGAGGACAAAATTAAATATATTTAATAAATAATAAAATTATATCAAATTATATATACATACTATGCCATGACAATAAATCAATTAAATTTTTATATTGTTATATATTATATTGCTATAATTAGAAAAAAAAACTATATAAAATAAGTTATATTAAAATAATTTATAATAACATTATTAAGGGTATTTTGGGTAAGAAAAAATAATCATACCATATAATCAAACACAATAAACATAATATAATTTTATCTAATATCTAACTACCCTCCCAACAAAGAGTGATGAGAAAATCTGAGGAGGACGATGGTTATCTGACAAGATTAGTCGAATTAAATTGAACTTTATTTGTCTAATACATTTAGTTAAAATTATATAAATGTTTAATCTTGTATGTAATTGTGAATATTGTAAACAACGAACGAAGATTATGTTTTTGTATTTAAGTAGTATGAAAGTTTATTAAAATATATTTTTAGTAATGATAATTAAATATGTTATTAATATTTTTGAATATTAATAGTATATATTTGGTAAGCATTAATTTTGATCAATTTTTATATTTTTTAAAAACCATGTTCTTTTATGGTTACTATTTGTAATTAAAATTGAGTTTCAATTATTATGTGTTGTATTATATATTAACTAGTTTTTTTTACTTGACTACTAATAATTAAAAACTTAACACAACCAATCTGAATGTTTATTTTCATCATTATAATTATACGTATTTAATTTAAAACTCAAAATTAAATACCATAAGAGTTTTTATTGGCTATAAGATTTGCCGGACTTAAATACAACAAATTTAAGATAGACTTTCGAATATATATATTTTTATACAAGAATATATAATGTATTATTTTTTCATAGAATAAAATTTGTGATGCATATAATAAAAAAGTATTAGTACTTAATAATTTAAAAGACATAAATAGGACGTGTTAATTGGATTGAATTTTTATTTTTTCTATCCGCACTGTGCTCACAATATATTTTGTCTAAAATATTTTTCCATATTATCTCTACACCAATAATTTCCTATATGTTGGCATTTCATTTCAATATCGAAACCTTATTTGTAATGATAAAGGAATTAAGAGAGGTGCCGCTTTTTTAATGACCTCTACTTAAAATTTAATTGCATTTTATTTATTAGGTTTTTTTTTTTTTTTTTTGAACTATACAAATCCAAACGAGATTCTAACAATAATATCAAACGATAACAATAGCACCGTCAGTCGAGTTTAATAAATCTTTTTATAATCTATTTTATAGACTAAAGAACAAGGTTAGATGTTATTTACAAAATTATTCGAGTAATCAACTATTTTATTAATGACCAACAAATATATTATTTCCATTTATCGCTAATATTTCTATTCATTTTTGTGTTAGTACTTAATTACTCATCTTTGTACTTTGGGAACATTTTTTTAAAATAACTTTTTAAAACACTAAATACTCAAAAGGGATGTTGATTTGATATATCTTCAAATAAAGTTCATTGTTATAATTAACTTTAACAAACCATAATTAATTTGCAACAACAGGTTTCATTTATGCACAACCCAACAGTTTCATTATCCTACTTTAATAAATAATAATTAATTTGCCACCATATTTTTTTTCACTTATCCTACTACTAGTTTTGTTAACTTAATAAATTTCCGATAATACCTTACACTATTTTTTACTTACCTTATTTTTATGTTAAAATATTATTATTCTTAGTCTCTATATCCGGACAATGTGGCGTGAAAATCTCGGACAAGGGAGTATATCATAGATATTATATAAATATCAACTCATTCCAAACAAATTAAATCCAACCAAGATTCCAACAACAATATCAAGTGATAACAATAAGACTGTTAATCGAGTTTAATGACTTTTCTGATAATTTATTTTGTAGACTAAAAAATAATTAGATGTCATTTAAAAAATTGTTTGAACAATGATAAAAAAAATTTATTAACTATCAATAAATAGATTATTTCAATTTTTTGCTTACATCACGATTCATTTTTTCTTTAGTACTTAATTACTCATCTTTGTGCTTCGTGAATTTTTTCTAAAAATATATTTATAAAACAAAAATACTCTTTAAATCATTACTCATAAAGATATAAAAAAAATCCCAAATAATTTTGATATATTCGTGTTGGAAATAGTAAAAATAAAAAACTTGACATGTGTTTGATATAAAATAAAAAATATTTAATACAATACTTGAATAAAATTAAGTTTTGTATTGACTATTGAATATATCATATGAAAACTATAATTACATTATTTATAAATTTTACATAGAAAAAGTGTTAAGTGAAAATAAGATGTTACAAAAATATCCAAACAATCCCTCATTTTTTTAAGAATATAATATTTCTAGGTCAAAAAGAGTCTCAACAATTTCTATATAAATACGTTAATATTTTATATTCTTCTCATAATCTTTTGTTATCTGTTTAGAAAATCTAAATTTTCTCCTTTAGACTGTGCTCAACATTTGATATCCTCATTTGTTTATTCATTGTGTTTTTTCTTTTCCAATCTTCTACACTGCTAAAGAAAATAAAGGTTTTTATTTATATCCTTACTATTTTATTATTATCACTATCTTCCACTCCTATTCTTCTTCTTCTTCTTATTTTCTCTCTCTTTCTTTCTTGTTATTTATTTTTTATTATTATTATTTTTAATTAACGAGATGTTGGTTTATTAATCTTCAAATGAAGTTCATTGGTATAGTTTATTGTGAGTTGTATTGATTCAATTTTTGTGTTGAAATTGTATGATTGTAGAAGCACATTATGGCCAAAATGAGAACAACTGAGGTAGAGCGTCCACACCCGTGTCCCATGTGCTATCAGAGATTTGCTACAAAAAAGTCATTAGGAGCCCATAAGCGAGCACATACAATACAAGCAAGAAAGAGCAAGAAAATCGGGGAGATCATGTTCACGAAGACCCTCCACAGCAGATGGATCCGGTGTCTGCTGCCGATGCCGGTGCCAGTCATGCTGTTGATGGCAACGAGGCAGAGAGATCGAACAACTCCCCATGAATTTTAATCTAAGTGTCCTTTCGAGAAAGAGTGATGAGGAGACCTGATGAGGATAATTGTCATCCAATAGGATTAGTTGAATACAATTGAACTGTATTTGTCTAATACATTTAGTGAAAAAATATATAAAATGTTTAATCTTGTATGTCTTTTGTGAATCTTTTAACCAAGGCATGAAGATTATGTTATTGTATTTAATTTGTATAAAATTTGTTACTTAAAATGTGTTTTTTTTTTGTTCTAATGATAAATTAAACATAATATTAATAATTTTGAAAGTTAATAGCATGTAGTAGGCATTAATTTTCAGTAATTCTGTTATTTAAAATAAGCATGTTTTTTTATGGTCTGTATTTGAAATTTAAATTGACTTTTAATTATTATATATATATATATGTTGTATTGTATATTTATTTCCATGGTTATAGTTCTGTCAATTAATTTAAAATTCAAAATTAAATACCATAAGCATTTTTATTAAAATAAAACTTAATTCTAAATTATTTTATAAATAGTGTTAAATTTATATGGTATCTGGCTCTAGGCTTTGATGGATTTAAATGCAAAAAGATTAAGATAGATTTTAGAATGCATGTAGAATAAATTTTGTGATGTATATAATTAAAAGTATTAATACTTGATAAGTTAGATTGAATTTTTATTTTTTATAGGCACTACGCTGACAATCTATTTGGTCTAAAATATTTTTCCAACTTAAAGCATGCTAAAAGAGAGTTCAACTGTTTGAGCTATCGACCATCCGTTGGTCTTGTATTTAATTACTACCTTAGGTTTTTATTTTAAATGATATTTGTTGATGATAATTAAATTAATTTCAAATTAATATTCTTAAAAGTTAATGATATTAAGTAAGTGGTTAATTCAATAACTTTAAATGTACAAGTATTTATTTATATGGTGAGTGTTTAAAATAAAATGGAATTTTATTTATTACATGCTAACTGTATATTAAATATGGCAGGTAATTAGTCAACATAAATACAAAAGTTTGAGGTAGAATTTACGAATTTTTTTATGGTAAAATAAAATTTGTGATGTGCATAATTTAAAACTTGTATAGATTGAAAATTTAATATATATATATATATATATAGATGATTTAGGGTGTGTATGGATCATCTATCATTTTTAATCATATTATGCTTCAAATAATTTTTCATGTCAAAATTTTCTAATAGTTCACATGAATCACTTATAATTTTCTATTTTTATTTCTCCTAAATTAACAAAAATAGTTATATATTCATACTTTTCTATTTTTTGTAAAACACAGTTTTGTTAATTATATATAGTCTATATAATTGAGAAGTTGGTGCCTATTAAATAATTCAAATTTTATTGAAATATGATTTTCAATTTTAAAATACTTAATACACATTTTAAATTATTTATGATGAAATATATTATATCTTAGATGTTACTCAAACATCATCTCATGTCAAACAAATTTAATCGAGATTCCAACCACACAACAATATCAAACAATAACAATAAGACCGTTAATCTAGTATAATGACTCCTTTTATAATCTATTTTGTAGACTAAAAAATAAGGTTAGATGTCATTTACAAAATTATTTCAATATTGAGCAACAAATCCATTATTCATAAATAAATAGATTATTTCAATTTGTTGCTTACATTTCAATTTCTTTTTGTCATTAGTACTTAATTACTCATCTTTGTGGTTCGAGAATATTTTCTTAATATATATATATTTTTAAAAAATACTCTTAAATCATTACTCGTGTTGTGTTTTTACATAATCTGTCGAACAACAAAAATTTTAACAAGAATGTGTTTCGAAAATTGATATCTAACCAAAAATATATAACTCGGCAGAATTTAAGAACAATAATTAAACTAAATTTGGAACACAAATAAACAAACAAGAACATAGGTTATGATGAACACATAATTGAAAAATAAGAACTCCCTGTTTCTTTCACCAGACGACGATCGGGAACCAGGGGTTCTTCCTCCAGTGGACAAACCCAGGTGGCGGTGCAGCGACAATGCAGCAGCAACTCCGGAGACTTCTCCCTCCGGCGACTCCCAAGCGACTCGACAAAGATGATCGGAGAAAGTATTTTGATGGCTCAGTCTACAACCTAATGACTCACACTTAGGCATTAGCCTAACCGCCTCCAAACAAAACCCCAAACAATGGACTCGATCTAGAATCCTAACACTCGACTGATTTCCCCAAGAACCTCACGAAGAACACCCAAAAAAATAACTTACTGGAAGGAATAGAATGAGAACGAGGTGAAGAGATTAAAACCCCCAAAACTCACCAGAAATCGCGAAGACGAAGGCGATGGAACACCCGAGAGAAACGAACCATATACCCACTGAACTGAATGAGAAGGGAAGGGGGAGATATAAAGCACGGTTCGGTTCGGGCCCATAGAATAGGGTCGGGTTAAAGGGTTTTGGGTTGTGGGTTGGGCTTGGGTAATGGGTTGGGCCAAAAATATCAACATTCTCCACCTTTTTGGCCAAGTCATTTACCGACGGTTGCTCCCGTAGGGATGCATCACAACCTAGTGACCTTTTTCGCCTAATCAAGTCGCACGGGAATTGTCCGGGAAGATTCACCAATACACAATGAACCTACACTCACAAAAAACGTTAAGGAACCCTGCACTCACGAGCAAACATTAGTTCTGCGAACAAACTAACAGCTCATTAAAAAAAACAAAAAAGTACAACTTAACGCAAAAAAGGGGCAATATGTGAACTTCAGCTTAGAACTAATCACAAAGTATATACATATCATGACAACACTAAGAAACACATAGCGGACGCTAATACTAAAGGATCCTATCACGTGCGTGAACACTTAGAAACCATAAAACAAGCATACATCACATTAAGAAATTCAACGTCGATCACAAAGAAGCTACGAATGTAGGTTTGCACAAATTATCACAAAGAGAAACAACTATATCACAAAGTCTAAGCAAATACTATCACAAAGCTTAGCAAACTAACATGCAGTTAGACAAACATTCGGATATTTCCGAAAAACTAACAACCTAGATTCACCTAGTGTAGGAGAAACAAACACAAAACTCAAAGACAACAAAGAAACAAAATCAAATCAAAACTGCAAGAGCTAAAAATACATGCCATCTTTCACATAGAAAAAACAAGTATACTTATTTTTCAGCACAACAGGAAAAAAGAGAAATAACAACTACACTCACACCAGTTTTTCACAAAGAACATACCCACAACACTTATTTAAAGAAAACAAATCCTATATCTCACGCTAGCAGGTAAAAGGAGCAAATTTCAGCATCTTGGATCATAAATATTTTACAACATTTATTATATTCAAAGACAAAATAATAATTTTCAGCACCGTTTTCTCAAAACAAAGGTCATTATGTCTATAAAACAATTTTATTTTTGTGTTGAAATTGTGTTATTGTAGAAGCACATTATGGCCAAAATGAGAACAACTGAGGTAGAGCTTCCACACCTGTGTCCGATGTGCTATCGAGATTCACTACAGAAAAGTCACTAGGAGCTTATAAGCGAGGGCACACAATACAAACAAGAATAGAATTAGAAAATCAGCCAGATAATGTTCGTGGAGACCTTCCAAAAAAAGCGGATCCTGTGCTTGTTGCTGATGTTTTGCCAGTCATGCTGTTGATAGAAATGAGGCAGAGAAGTCGAACAATATCACCATGAGTTTCGATCTAAATGCCCTCCTAACAAAGAGTGATAAGTAAACCTGAGGAGGACAATGGTTATCCGACAAGATTAGTCGAATTAAATTTAACTGCATTTGTCTAATACATTTAGTTAAAATTATAGAAATGTTTAATCTTATGTGTAATTGTGAATATTGTAGTAGTATACAAGTTTATTCCTTGAAATATATTTTTAGTAATGATAATTAAATATGATATTAATATTTTTTAAAGTTAATACTCCCTCCGTCTCGGAACTAAATATCCATTTTCTTTTTGCACGTAGTTTTAGAAATATTAGTATTATATTAGGATATAGTAGGAATAAAGTAGAAATGACTAAAATAACCTTATTAGTATGTGTGATATAAAAGTAATGGCATTTGTGTAATATATTGTAAGTTGTAAGGGTATTTGTAATGTTAGGTAGATAGTACAGTTACTAAAAAAGGAAATGTATACTTGGTTAAGGGACGGACTAAAATGAAAAAATGGATACTTTGTTATGGGACGGAAGGAGTAGTATACATATTGGTAAGCATTAATTTTTGTCAATTTTATTATTTTTTAGAAACCATTTTCTTTTATGGTCACTATTTGGAATTTAAATTGAGTTTCAATTATTATGTGTTGTATTATATACTTAATTAGTTTTTTACTCGACTACTAATAAAAAAATTAACGCGACCAATCTGTATATTTATTTTCATCATTATAATTATTCATCATTTAATTTAAAATTCAAAATTAAATACCATAAGAATTTTTATTGGCTATAAGATTTTCCGGACTTAAATACAACAAGTTTTAGATAGACTTTAGAATGTATATATTTTTATACAAGAATATATATTTTATTATTTTTTTCATAGAATAAAATTTGTAATGCATATAATAAAAAAGTATCAGTACTTAATAATTTAAAAGACATAAATAGGGCGTGTTAATTGGATTGAATTTTTATTTTTTTTCTATAGGCACTATGCTTTTTCTATCCACACTATGCTCACAATATATTTTGTCTAAAATATTTTTCCAAATTATCTCTACACCAATAATGTCCTATATGTTGGCATTTCATTTCAATATAGAAACCTTAAGGGGCCGTTTGGTACAGAGAATGGAATTGCAGAGAAATGATAATAGAGAATAGAATTGGAGAGAAATGAAATTGAGTAGAGAATGAGAATTAATTATATTGTTTGATAAAACAGAGAATTGATTTGAGAAATTTAAAAAAATATGCAGATATATGAATGAGCAAACAAAAATAAATGATTAACACGATAAAAAGAGAGTTTTAACTAATGAAAATTCATGAAAAATATTTTTGGTAATTTTTTTTAAAAAATTATAAATTATATACGATATTTTTTAAGATTATATTTTAGTAAAATTTCTTAAAATGTCGTAAAAATTAAATACTTTAAAAATAAATTAAGTTTGTTTTTTTGTAAAATTAAAATAATATAATTTTTAAAAAATTATAAAAATTAAATAGTATAAAAAATTTTAAAAATTAAAAAATATATATACTGCAACAGAGAAATAAAAATGATTTATTTCTCAAGTTTCATTTCCCTTGACTCAAACAAACAAAAGAAATGATACCATTTCCATTTCTCTGTAACAAACACAACCTAATTGTAATAATAAAGGAATTAAGAGAGGTACCTGTTTTGTAATGACCTCTACTCAAAGTTTAATTGCATTTTATATATTAGGTCTTTTTTTTTTTTTTATTATTAACTATACAAATCCAAACAAATCGAACCAATATTCTAACAATAATATCAAACGATAACAATAAGACCGTTAGTCGATTTAATGACTCTTTTTATAATTTATTTTGTAGACTAAAGAACAAGGTTAGATGTCATTTACAAAATTATTCGAGTAATGATCACCTATTTTATTAATAAGCAACAAATATATTATTTCCATTTGTCGCTTATATTTTTGTTCTTTTTTGTCGATAGTACTTAATTACTCATCTTTGTACTTCGAGAGCATTTTCTTAAAATAACTTTTGAAAACACTACATACTCTTAAATCATTACTCGTAAATATATAGAAAATCCCAAATGTAATCTTCAAATAAAGTTCATTGTTATAATTAACTTTAACAAGCCATAATTAATTTGCCACAACCCACAGTTTCATTATCCTATTTTAACAAATAATAATTAATTTGTCATTTTTTTTTTCACTTATCCTACTACTCGTTTTATTAACATAATAAATTTCTGATAATACCTGTACTCTATTTTTACCTAACCTATTTTTATGTTAATATATTATTATTTCTTAGTCTTTATATCCGGACAATGTGGCGTGAAAATCTCGGACGAAGGAAGTATATCATAGATATTACACAAACATCAACTCATTCCAAACAAATTAAATCCAACCAAGATTCCAACAACAATATCAAACGATACCAATAAGACTGTTAATCGAGTTTAATGACTTTTCTGATAATTTATTTTGTAGACTAAAAAATAATTAGATGTCATTTAAAAAATTATTTGATTAATGATCAAAAAATAGATTATTTCAATTTTTCGCTTACATCTCGATTCATATTTTCTTTAGTACTTAATTGCTCATCTTTGTGCTTCATTAATCTTTTGTAAAAAATATATTTATAAAACAAAAATACTCTTTAAATCATTACTCATAAACATATATAAAGAAATCCCAAATGTAATTTGCTCGAGAGTACCAGATAATTTTGATATATTCTTGTTGGAAATAGTAAAAAAAAAAAAAAAAAAATTAATTGATATTTGTTTGATATAATATAAATAATATTTAATACAATACTTGAATAAAATTAAATTTTGTATTGAATATATTATATGAAAACTATTATTACATGATTCATAAATTTTAAATGGAAAAAGTTTTAGGTGAAAATAAAGTGTTACAAAAATATCCAAACAATCCCTCATTTTTTAAGAATATAATATTTCTAGGTCAAAAAGAGTCTCAACAATTTCTATATAAATACCTTAATATTTTATATTCTTCTCATAGTCTTTTGTTATCTGTTAAGAAAATCTAAATCCCTCTTTTAGACTGTGCTCAACTTTGATATCCTCATTTGCTTATTCATTATTTTTTCTTTTTCAATCTTCTACACTGCTGAGAAAAATGAAGGTTTGTATTTACATAGTTACTATTTTATTATTATTACTATCTTTCACTCCTATTCTTCTTCTTCTTTTCTTTCTCTTTCTTTCTTTCTTGTTTTTTTAATTAAAGAGATGTTGGTTTATTAATCTTTAAATGAAGTTCATTGGTATAGTTTATTATGAGTTGTATTGATTTAATTTTTGTATTGAAATTGTATGATTGTAGAAGCACATTATGGCCAAAATGAGAACAGCCGAGGTAGAGCTTCCACACCCGTGTCCCATGTGCTATCGGAGATTTGCTACAAAAAAGTCATTAGGAGCGCATAAGCGAGCACATACAATACAGGAAAAGAAAGAACAAAAAAATCGGCCAGATTATGTTCATGAAGACCCTCCACAGCGGATGGATCCGGTGCCTGCTGCTGATGCTGGTGTTACTCATGTTGTTAATGGCAACGAGGCAGAGAGGTCGAACAACTCCCCGTGAATTTCGATCTAAATTTCCTTCCAACAAAGAGTGATGAGGAGACCTGAGGAGGATAATGGTTATCCAACTGGATTAGTTGAATACAATTGAACTGTTTAATCTTGTATGTATTTGTGAATCTTCTAACAAAGGCATAAAGATTATATTCTTGTATTTAATTGGTATAAAATTTGTTAATTGAAATGTGTTTTTTTTTTTTTTTTCTAATGATAAATTTAACATGATATTAATAATTTTGAAATTTAATAGGATGCCGGTAGGCATTAATTTTCAGTAGTTCTATTATTTTAAAAATACATGTTTTTTATGGTCTGCATTTGAAATTAAAATTGACTTTTAATTTTAATATATTGTATTGTATATAGTAAGTAGTTTTTTTTTTTTACTTGACTACTAATAAAAACTTAACCATACAAATCTGTATATTTATTTCCATGGTTATAATTCTGTTATTAAATTTAAAATTCAAAATTAAATACCATAAGCATTTTTATTAAAATAAAATTTCATTTTAAATTATTTTATAAATAGTTTTAAATTTATATGACATCTGGCTCTAGGATTTGTCGGAATTAAATGCAAAAAAATTAAGATAGATTTTAGAATTATTTATACAATTATTATACTGTATTTGTTTCTCGTAGAATAAATTTTTTGATAAATATAATTTAAAAGTATGAATGCTTGATAAGTTAAAAGGCATAAACAATGTGTGTTTGGATTGAATTTTTATTTTTTATTTTATAGGAACTATGCTAACAATTTATTTGGTCTAAAATATTTTTCCAATTTCAAGCATGCCAAAAGTGAGTTCAACAGCTTGAGGTACCCAACCTCGGTTGGTCTTGTATTTAATTACTATCTCCATGTTTTATTTTAAATAATATTTGTTGATTTAATTAAATTAATTTCAAATTAATATTCTTAAATTTTAATGATATTAAGTAAGTGGTTAATTCAATAACTTTAAATGTACAAGTATTTACTTATATGGTGAGTGTTTAAAATAAAAATTAATTTTCTTTATTACATTCTAACTGTATATTAAATATGGTAGGTAATTAGTAAATGTAATAAGTTTGAGGTAGAATTTATGAATTTTTTATGGTAAAATAAAATTTGTGATGTACATAATTTAAAACTAGTATTGATTGAAACTTTAAAATATATGTATACATACATATACATATAGATTATTTAGGGTGTGTTTGGATCATCTATCGTGTTTTATCATATTATGCTTCTAATAATTTTTCATGTCAAAATTTTCTAATAGTTCACATGAATCACTTATATTTTTCTGCTTTTATTTCTCATAAATTAACAAAAATAGTTAATATATTCATACTTTTCTATCTTTTATAACACAGTTTTGTTAATTATATATATTTTATATCATTTATAAGATGGTCCCTATTAAATAATACTCCCACCATCCAGGCTAAAATGTCCTTTTTACTATAGATACATAAATTTATGAGGGGTATAATTAGTAAATAATTAAGAATGTATTAGTAAAAATAATTATTGTATAATAAAAATAATTTTAGATTAAGATTAAGATAACTAATTAGTATAATTAAAATTAAAAAAATTATAAATTAAAAGATTAAATGAAATTAAAGTGTATAATTATTTTCCTAAAAAAAGGAAAGTGATAGGATAAGTTGGACAGATAGAAATGGAAAGGTGGACACGGTAAGTGGAATGGAGGGAGCAAATTTTATTGAAATATGACTTTCAATTTTAAAATACTTAGTACACATTTTAAAATTGTTTATAATGAAATATATATTATATCTAAGATGTTAATCAAATATCATCTCATTTCAAACAAATCCAACCGAGATTCCAACAATGAAACAATATCAACCGATAATAGTAAGACAGTTAATCTAGTATGATGTCTCATTTCATAATCTATTATGTAGACTAAAAAAATAAGGTTAGATATCATTTACAAAATTATTTCAATATTGAGCAACAAATCCATTATTCATAAATAAATAGATTATTTCAATTTGTCGCTTACATTTCGATTCCTTTCTGTCGTTAGTACTTAATTACTCATCTTTGTGGTTAGAGAATGTTTTGTTAACATATATATATATATATTTAAAAAAATACTCTTAAATCATTATTACTCATGTTGTGTTTTTACATAAGTTGTTAAACAATAAAAATCTTAATAAGAATGTGTTCCAAAAATTGATATATAACCAAAAATATATAACTAGGTGGAATTTAAGAACAAGAATTAAACTAAATTTGGAACACAAACAAACAAGCAAGAACACAGGTTATGATGAACACAAATTGAAAAATAAGAACTCCCTGTTTATTTCACCAGACGACGACCGGCAACCATGGGTTCTTCCTCCAGCGGACAAACCCAGGCCACGGCGAGGCGACAATGCAGCAGCAACTCCGGAAACTCCTCCCTCCGGCGACTCCCAAGCGACTCGAAAATGACGATCAGGGAAACTATTTCGACGGTTTAGTTTTAAAACTAATGACTCACACTTAGGGACTAACCTAACCGCCTCCAAACAAAACCCCAAACCTACGGACTCGATCTAGAACCCTAACACTCGACTGATTTACCCAAGAACCTCATGAAGAACACCCAAAGGAATAACTTACCGGAAGAAATAGAACGAGAACGAGGCGAAGAAATCAAAACCCCCAAAACTCACGAGAAAACGCGAAGATGAAGGCGATGGAAAACCAGAGAGAAACGAACCACGTACCCACTGAACCGAATGAGAAGGGAATGGGGAGATATAAGACGCGGGTCGGGTCGGGTTAAAGGTTTTTGGGTTGCGGGTTGGGCTTGGGTAATGGGTTGGGCCAAAAATATCAACATTCTCCACCTTTTTAGCTAAGTCATTTACCAATCGTTGCTTCCGTAGGGATACATCACAGCTTAGTGATCCTTTTTGCCTAATCAAGTCGTATGGGAATTGCCCGGGAAGATTCAACAATACACAATGAACCTACACTCACAACAATCGGTAAGGAACCCTACACTCATGTTCGCACAAACTAACAGTGCATTAAAAAAAAAAGGACAACTTAACGCAAAAAAGAGGCAACATGCGAACTCCACCTTAGAACTAATCACAAAGTATATACATGTCATGAAAATACTAAGAAAAACATAGCGAACGCTAATACTAAAGGATCCTATCACATGCTTGAACACTTAGAAACATAAAGACAAGGATAAATCAACATTAAGAAATTCGACGTCGATCACGAAGAAGCTAAGAATATAGGTTTGCACACATTACCACAAAGAGAAACAATTATATCATAAAGTCTAAGCAAACACTATCACAAAGCTTAGCAAACTAACATGCAGTTAGACAAACACACAGATATTTCCGGGAAACTAACAACCTAGATTCACCTAGTGTAGGAGACACAAACACAAAGCACAAAGATAACAAAGAAACAAAATCAAATTACAACAACAAAAATTGATTTACTCCAACTAGCAGCTAAAAATACATGCCATCTTTTACATAGTAAAAATAAGTATACCTATTTTGCAGCACAACAAGAAAATAGAGAAATAGCAACTATACTTGGACCAATTTTTCACAAAAAGCATACCCACAACACTTATTCAAAGAAAAAAAAAATCCTATATCTCACACTAGCCGGTAAAATGAGCAAATTTCAGTATCTTGGATCACAAAGATTTTACAACATTTATTATATTCAAAGACGAAATAATAATTTTCAGCACTGTTTTCTCAAAACAAAGGTCATTATGTCTACAAAACAATTTTATTTACAATCACTATGGGAACAAACGAATCTCACATAGCAAAACTAATCAAAGAATAGACATATTAAAACAGGAAAAACAGCCCATAAACATAATACTAGAAACTATATTACAAGCATATTAAACTCAATTATTTGACTAGCATGCTCCACCATAGACAAAACAATATATAGACATAGATCTATTCATCCTCTTAAATTTTCATTTACCTTTATAGGACAAGGATTTATTTTCAACATTATTGCTATTATGATTATTACTATTAGGTGTTCTACCATTGAGTACTTTATATTTCCAAAAGATAAAATTGACTTTCCATTTAAAAATAAATTCAAATTAGTATGTTTGGTAGATGCTTATATTGATGCCTATTCAAAAAGAGATTTCAAAATATTATGTAAAAATTTTGTATATACTAAAACAACAACTTCCAATCACTAAGGGACATAGCACCGATGAAAAACATACTAATCACACAAGATAGAAAAGTCGCTCAACACATAATTCATAAGGAATGAAAACATAAGTACAAGGGCAGAAACAACCTAACTCACCAAAACAGATCAAACATATCATATAGCAACAAAAAACCACCTAAAGTGCAGTCAACACTTATCTACTAAACAAACGACAAATATAGCAATTCACGTAGTTCCAAGAAAAAATGCCCAAGAACATAAACAATCATAAGCATATTACTCTATGAAAAATTGACATATAATCTTCTAATATATTGCCATCAAGACTTTCAAGATCACACACTTTAACAAAGACTTAACCAATCCTAAATCTGCAATCAGTAGACCAACTAAAATAAAACAAATATGCAGAAAGTAATAGGAGATTTAGCCTTTGACCAAAATCGATCCATCACCATCGATCGCTACCTGAAGATTCTGCCTATTTGATTTCTTGTTGCTTTGACAGATTCTAGCTTTGATACAACTGTTGTGTTTTTATATAATCTGTCAAAACTCGATCGTCTTACCAAACGATTCACCGTGAAACTGAACCACTCGAATTAATTCACAGTGACGTATATGATTTAAAATTTGTACAAACACGAGGTGGTAATGAAATATTTTATTACATTTATTGATGATTGTACAAAATACTATTATGTGTATCTACTTAAAAGCAACGATAAGGCATTAAGTAAATTTATTTTGTACAAAAATGAAGTAGAAAACCAACTGAATTAAACGAATTCAAAGTGATGGAGGTGGAGAATATGAAACTCCGATCGGTGAATTTTATGCACAAAATGGAATAATTCACGAAGTAACTCCACCTTACTCACCTCAATCAAATGGCGTTGCTGAACGCAAAAATCACACATTAAAATAAATGATGAATGCGATGTTGTTAAGTTTTGGACTACCCCAAAACATGTGGGGGGAGAATTTTTAAGCAGTAATTATTTGTTTAACTTAATACCTCGAAAAAAGATGGAGAAGACGCCTTATAACTTTGAAAAGGTCAAAACCATTTTACAAACACCTTCGAGTGTGAGGGTGTTTAGCTAATGTAGTGGTGTCACCTTCAAAACATGTGAAAATCGGTCCCAAGACAGTGGACTGCATTTTCATAGGATATGCACGTAGCAGTACTTCCTATCGATTCTTGGCATTCGATTCGAAATTTTAGATATCCCAAATAATACGATAATGGAATCAAAGAATGCATATTCTTTAAAAATATGTTCCTTGCAAAGGCAGGCGCTGAACTTAGTTCAGTCAACTGAGAACACAAAACTGTAGACCAAGATCGAATGAAAAAGTATGAATTTGAATCTGAACCAGGTCAGAAACCTGAGCTCAGAAAAATGAAGCAAACATGAGTTGAAAAGTCGTTTAGAAATGAATATTTTACTTATCTCCTTGAAAAAAAAACCTTAAACAAATGTTGAGGCGACGAGGTCTGAAAAGAAGACGTAAAAAGTGAAATTGATTCTATTATTCATAATCACACTTCTGAACTTGTGGATCTCCTACATGGTTCAAAACCTCTTAGATCAAAGTGGATATTCAAGACAAAATTAAAACCAGATGGTACAATAGACAAATCCAATGCTAGACTTGTAATCAAATGCTACAAGCAACGAGAAGGCCTAGATTAATTTGACACATATTCTCCTGTCACGAGAATAACATCCATTAGGATGATCCTTGCGATAGCCGCTTTGCGGAATCTTGAGGTACATGAAATGAATGTGAGAACAAAATTCTTAAATGGAAATCTTGATTAAGAGATCTACATGGAACAACCGGAAGGCTTTATAGTTTCAAGAAAGGAAAAGAAGTCTATAGACTTGTGAAATCACTGGATGGATTTAAACAAGCTTCAAAGAAATGGCATGAGAAATTTGATCATACCATGATGAATAGTGGTTTCAGAATCAATGAATGTGTTAAATGTATATACGTAAAAACCACTGAGTCAGATTATATGATAATATATCTTTACATAGACGATATACTTATCGTTAGTAGAAACAAAAATATCGTTAAGTCTACTAAAGACATGTTAAATTCTAGATTTGACATGAAGGACATGGGCTTTGCTGATGTGATCTTAGGAATTAAGATCAACATAACCGGAAATAGTCTAATTTTGAGTCAAACTCATTATGTAGACAGAATCCTCAAAAAATTCAATAAGGATAATACAGGAATAACAAGAACTCCACTGGACACAAGTATCCATTTATCCAAGAATCATGGAAATGGCGTATCCCAAATCGAATATGCTCGGATAATTGAAAACTTGATGTACCTGATGAGATGTATTAGACCCGACATAGCTTATGTTATAAGCAAGTTGAGTACGTATACGGGTAATCCTAGTCGCGAGCATTGGAAAGCCATAGTTTATGTACTTAGGTACTTACGGTAGACTCGAGATTACGGGTTGAATTACAACAGACATCCAGCTGTAGTAGAAGGCTACTTAGACGCAAACTGTATATATGATACTCTCAATTCGAGATCAACTAGCAGATATGTGTTTACACTAGCGGGTGCAACAATCTCTTGGAAACCCTAAAAAAAAAATAATTATTGCCAAATCCACAATGGAATCTGAGTTCATTGCATTGGATAAAGCTGGAGAAGAGGCAGAATGGATTCACCACTTCCTTGAGGACATTTCAGAATAGGACAAACCTGTCTCTGCCATAACCCTCTACTGCGATTGTAAATCTGCTATTGGTATAGCAGAGAGTACAATGTACAATGGAAATAGTCAATATATTTGTCGTCAACAAAATTTCATAAAACAACTGATCACAACTAAGATTATTGCGATAGACCATGTTGTGTCAAAGAATAACTTAGCGGATTCGCTAACCTAAAGGGTTAAATCGTGATGTAGTTTACAAATTGACTAGAGGAATGGAGCTTAAGCCTGCTGAGATATAAGTTTTATAAAAGAAAAACCAACCTAGAAATATTGAAGATCCCAAAAACTAGGTTCAATGGGGTAATCTACCTTTAAGACTTATTTGTGTCACTGTGGGGCGTAGCCAAGTCTCGACCAATTCCTATCAATGAACAGTGAAAAAGTAAGGAATAAAGCAAATGATTGCTTTAATGAGCTCTAAGTAAGTGTTGTATTGCTCGAAAACTTAGAAAGATCACCTATGTGAGAGAGAAGTAGGGCCGCTTCAAAGAAAAATTGTTCAAGCTCAGTTCTTTAGAAACTCTTGCAGAACTAGGACGGGCTCCATGGCCAAAATGGACCAAACTATGAGAACCGAACTAGGGACAAGGATTCTGTGTCGCCATGTAGTTCATTTACTAAGAAACTAAACAATTTAAAAACAAAGTGTCCACTGGTTAGTTGGTAAATACTATATACCGTTCAAATGAAAGTTCAAAGGCACACCTACTTATCTTATTCAAAATTCTCTCTTTTTCCATCGAGTTTTCGTCTTTTCCTCTTTCATGTGAGGGATTATTGGTGTGTATTTTAAAAGAGGAAAAAGACAAAAGAGCAAGTATCCCATATTGGAAACTCAATACATTCCACTCACATTTATATAGCATAAGTGGTCTTTCCATAGTAAATGGAATATTGGACTAAAGCTTGCATGTTTGGGCTTGGATATTTGGACCTATGATATATATAAATATCAACGATGGGCCTTGGGGCCGTGGGGGCTCGTGGGCCACGTGGGCTTAGCCCAATAAGAAAAAAAATCCTTTTGCCCTAATTTTGATAATTAATTGATTAAAATCAATTATCCGATAAAATAAATATGTTACAACTAATTGCAACATGCGGGAGATGGGTACAGATTAAGTGGGAGAGACTTATTCCCCAACGTATTGAAATACAAAACAAAACCCTAATCATTTTTAATATATATATGTATATCTAATTTTTGTTTTTAAAAGCAAACAGAAGAAAACTCTCTGCAATTTTTTTTTCTCTCGCAAGTTTTCCAGAAACCAAAATCCTTATTTTCTTCTACAATCAAAATATCCTCCGAAAAGTTTTCTATTCTCCTTAGTCGGTTAGCAGAATCTGTAATTCCGTTCAATTCGTTGTATCCTGGGAGGCGATCGGTGGCGGCTGAATTCACTTCAAATAAATCGCGTCATTCGCGAGGCTCAGATTCGATATCAGATCTGATTTTCGATTTGTGAACTTAGATTTCGTCATATCTCACATTCGCCAAAATTAATTCCAACACTTTCCTTGCTTGTATTGTGTGCGCTCACTTTTGCTCTCCTAATGACTTTGCTTTAGCGAATCTCTGATAGAACATCGGATACGGGTGTGGAAGCTCTACCTCGCTACCTCGGCAGTTTGTTCTTACTTTGGCCATAATGTGCTTCTACAATAACAAAATTTCAATGCAAAAAATTGCATCAGTCCAACCCATAAAATATACCAATGAACTTCATTTGATGATAAATCAACATCTCTTTAAAAAAAAAAAAAAAAAAAAAAAAAAAAAAAAAAAAAAAAGAGAGAGAGAGAGAGAGGGAGAGTGGAAGATAGTAATAATACTAATTTTTGTAAGCATGTAAGTATATACTTTAATTTTTTTTAACATTGTTGAGAGTTTTTGGAAAAGGAAAAACACTATGAATAAATCAAAAAGAATATGAAAAGTTGAGCCTAAACTGAAAGTGAGGATTTAGATTTTTTTACGAGAGAACAAAAGACTATGATAATAATATAGAGTATTAAGAATTATATATAGAAATTGGTGAAATTTTTTGACTCATTAAATATTGTATTCCTAAAAGCGATTAATTGTTTGGATAAGTTTGCAAAACTTTATTTTCATTTCATGTTTATATATAGTAATCAATATAACTTTATTTTGTAATCTCGGTTGCATTTGTTTGGAATAAGATGATATTTGAGTAACATCTAATTAAATATAATATACTCCATCCATCCCAAACGCAATATTTTCTTTTTTATATATCCCAAATACTCTGCAATATTTTCAAAATAGAAAATAATTAATTATACTTAATCTCTACCCAACACTTTATGTCATTACATCACTCTAATAAAATAAAATAAAATATACATTTTTTTGTCCATCACATCACCTAATTTCTAAATTATCTTACTTAATACTACACAGCTAAAATCCCGTATCCAAAACAAATGTTGCACCTTGTTTGGCATGGAGGGAGTATTTCATTATAAATAATTTAAAAATGTGTATTGAAGTATTTTAAAATTGAAAATCATATTTCCATAAAATTTATTATTAATTAGGAGACCATCTTATAAAATTTATAGAATATATATAATTACCATTACCGTGTTTTATAAAAAATAGAAAAGTATGAATATATAACTATTTTTTTTTTTTAATTTAGGATAAATAAAAATAGAAAATTATAAATGTTTCATGTGAACTTTTAGAAAATTTTGACATGAAAAATGATTGGAAGATAATATGATAGAAATGATAGATAATTGATCCAATTGCACCCTAAATCATCTATATGTATGTATATATAAATTTTAAAATTTCAATCAATACAAGTTTAAAATTATTTACGTCAAACATTTTATTTTACAAAAAAAAAAATAAAAAAATCATAGATTCTATCTCAAACTTGTTACATTTATGTCTACTAATTACCTGTCATATTTAATATACAGTTAGCATGTAATAAATAAAATTCAATTTTTATTTGAAGTATTGACCATATAAAAAAAAATACTTGTACATTTCAAGTAATAGAATTAATTGAATTAATCACTTACTTAATATCATTAAATTTTAAGAATATTAATTTGGATTTAATTTAATTACCATCAACAAATATCATTCAAAATAAAATGTTGAGATAGTAATTAAATACAAGACCAAGTGATGGTGGGTAACGCAAGCGGTTGAGCTCTCTTTTGGCATACTTGAAGTTGATATTTTAGGTCGCATGGTTTGTTAGCGCGGTGCCTATATAAAAAAAAAAAAAAAAAAAAAAAAAAAAAAAAAAAAATTCAATTCAAACACACTATGTTTATGTCTTTTAAATTACAAGTATTAATAATTTTTAATTATATACATCATAAAAATTTTTTTACGAAAAACAAATACAATATGAACAATTGTATAAATATATGCATTCTAAAATCTATCTTAAACTTGTAGCATTTAAGTCCGACAAATCCTAGATCCATCATATAGATTTAACACTATTTATACAATAATTTAGAATTAAATTTTATTTTAATAAAAAAGCTGGTGATAATTAATTTTGAATTTTAAATTTAATGACAAAGAAGTATAACGATTGAAAAAGATATATAGATGGCATGGTTAAAGTTTTTATTAATAGAAAGTAAAAAAAAATAAAAAAAATAAAAAAATCTAACTATATATAATACACCATATAATAATTTATAGACAATTTTAATTTCAACTAGTGACTATAAGAAAATGCTTATTTTTTTTAAAGTAACAGAATTATTGAAAATTAATGTTTACTACATCCTATTAAATTTCAAATGTATTAATTTCATATATAATTTAACATTAGAAAAACAAAAGAAAATATTTTAAGTAACAAATTTTATACCAATTAATACAAGTCAATAATGTTCGTGTCTTGGTTAGAAGATTCACAAATACATACAAGATTAAACATTTTATATATATTTTCACTAAATGTATTCAACTAATCTTGTTGGATAACTATTATTCTCTTCGATTCTTTTAATCACTCTTTCTTTGGAGGGCATTTAGATCGAAACTCAAGGGGATGTTGTTCGACCTCTCTGCCTCGTTGCCGTCAACAGCATTGGCAGCAGGCACAGGATCCATCTGGTATGGAGGGCCTTCATGAACATGATCCGGCTTATTTTGTTGTTCTTTCCTTGCCTCTATTGTATGTGCCTGCTTATGCATTCCTAATGACTTTTTTGTAGAAAATCTCCGATAGCACAGCGGACACGGATGTGGAAGCTCTACTTCGGCTGTTTTCATTTTGGCCATAATGTGCTTCTACAATAATACAATTTCAACACAAAAATTGAATCAGTACAACCCACAAAAATTATACCAATGAACTTCACTTCAAGCAATAATAAGATAGTAATAATAATAAGGTAAAATTGCTGATAACTCCTCCATGATTTTGAAATTCAGCTTAAAATCTCTTTATATTTTAAAAATTGCATGACACCCCTTATATTTTCAAAAATATTGCATGAAACCCTACTATCATGAAACATTCCTTGTGTGAAGATGATTTCCTATCTATATGTTTTACATGGCGAGGGGATTTCATACAATATTTTGAAAGTATATGCAACTTTTTAAAGTAAAATGAGGAGTTACGCTTAGTTTCAAAATAACAAATGGGGTTTTATGTAATATTTTTTAAAGTATAAGGGAGTGTCATGCAATTTTCAAAATAAAATGGAATTTACGGTGAGTTTGGAAACCACAAGAGAGTTGTGGACAATTTTGTCTAATAATAATAATTTAGTAAGTACATATGCAAGTAAAAACTTTTATTTTTGTTAACAGTGTAGATGATTGAAAAAGAAAAAAAACAATGAATAAGCAAATGAGGATATCAAAAGTTGAGCACGATCTAAAAGAGAGGATTCAGATTTTCTTAAAAGATAACAAAAGACTATACGAAGAATATAGAATATTAAGATGTTTATATAACAATTGTTGAGAGTCTTTTAACCTAGAAAATATTATATTCTTAAAAAATGAGGAATTGTTTGTATATTTTTGTAAAACTTTATTTTTCACCTACTGTTTATATATGGTAACCAAAAACTTTTCCGTGTAAATAATATGAACCATGTAATAATAGTTTTCATATAATATATTCAATACAAAATTATTTTTATTCAAGTATTGTATTAAATATTTTTTATCTTATAAAACAAATATTTTAAGAAAATATTCTCCAAGCACAAAGATGAGTAATTAATTAAGTACTACAAACGAAAATAAATGAAATGTAACCGACAAATTGAAATGATCAATTTATTGATCATTAATAGATTTGTTGATCATTACTAGATTAATTTTGTATATGACTTCTAACCTTATTTTTATGTCTACAAAATAAATTATAAAAAGAGTCTTTAAACTAGATTAACGTTCTTATTTTTATCGTTTGATATTGTTGTTTGAATCTCGGTTGGATTTGTTGGAATGAGATGATAATTGAGTAAGATTTAAGATAATATATTTGATTATAAATAATTTTACTATGTGTGTTGAAGAAGTATTTTAAAATAAAAATTTATGTTTCAATAAAAATTACTCTCTCTGTCCCCGTAGGTTATACCACTTTTTTTTTGCACGGTTATTAAGAAAATGTGTACTGTGTTAGAAAAATAATTGTATTTAGTTTAGTCGATGTGATAGTTGTAATAGAGGGTATACATTCATTTATTTAACATTTTACGAATGAAATATATTAAATAATTTTGACATAAATAATTTTTGTATTTGGACAAATAATTTATGTAATTATTTGTAATAATATTATTTTTTTAAAAAAAATTAATTCAAAATATTTGTAATTACTTTAAATATAAATTTAAAAAAATTTGAGTTTTGTAAGATTTACCCAAAAAAATTTACTATTCACAATTTTTTCTCTTAAAAATATCAAATAAAACTCCGAATTTTATTTTTTATATTATACTAAATATAATTTGATATTTAAAATATTACATCAATACATTTTTATATAATATTAAACAATTACTCAAATTAAAAAAATTTAATATTCAAAATTTGAACTCCCAACCAAACACGTCGCCCTTAGAGATTATTCATATAATTTTTCCTCCTAAAAATATCAAATCAATTTTTTTTTATATATAAACTATATTATACATCAATTTTATAGCAAAACATCACGTCAATACTTATCCATATAACATCTAATAATTATTCAAATTAAAAAAAAAAAAACTTACTATCAAAACTCAAACCCAAAATTCGAACTCCAAACACATTGTTAAGTTTATTCACTGAAATGTTTCTCCCAAAAAAATATCAAATCAAACTCTTAATTTTTTTAGTATATCAAAAATCAATTTCATACTCAAAATATCATATTAATTGCTATTTATATAACATTAAAAAAATATATTTCAATTAAAAATTTTTACCAATTCAAAATTCAAGCCCAAAATCTAAATCTCCAACCAAACACACCATTACATTTTATTCACTTATTTTTCCTTTCAAAACTATCAAATCAAATTCTTGTTTTTTATCTTTATATTATATTAAAATTAATCGTATATTCAAAATATCATGTCACTTACATATTTATAATATATCAAACTACCTACTTAAATTAAAAAATTTATTTTTGAAAATCCAAACCCTAACCAAACACATCTGGTTAGAATCTATTTATATGTTTTTCCTTCTCCAAATATCCAAATTACATTCTCATTTATTATTTTTATATTATATTAAAATTAATTTTACATTCAAAATATTGTATTAATACATAATTATATTAAATAAAAAACTAATCAAATTAAAAAAAAAAATTATTATTCAGGTAAATCCAAAATCCAAAATCCAAAACTCAAATATACCGTTAAAATTTATCAGTTATGAAATATTTTTTAAGAAATATTTAACTTCAAATTATTTTTATTTTTTAAAACTTCAACTACGTCAGGTCTACGTCCGATTTCTTATATCATGTCCGAGTCGAGTTTTTGAATTTTTTGGATCATGTTTATTTTTATCAGTTTTAATTAAACTGAATTCAAAATATAATTTTAAAACAATTGTGAGTAAAAAACTAAATAGATTAATTTGAATTAGTTAAGATTTAGTTGTGATTAAAATTTGTTAATTTTTACTTTTTTTTGGAAAGTGACGTAATTTAATGAGGCAACTAAAAAAATGAAAAGTGACCTAATTGGGTGGGACGAAGGGAATATTATTTAATAGGAAAAAATTTTAATAATTATATAGAATATGTATATAATTAACCTAAGGATGTTTTATAAAAAAAATAAAAAGAAAAAATTATTAATATATAACTATTAAATAAAAATAGAAAATTATAAGCTATTCATGTGAAATTTTAGCAATATTTGACATGAAAATTATTGGAAGCATAATATGATAAAAAATGATAGACGATCAAAACACACCCTAAATCATCTATATGTATATATAAGGATATTAATTTGGATTTAATTTATCATCGACAACTATATATATATATATATCCATATATACACGCATCCAGTGCGATTTATTCCAATTCAAGCGCGCACGCCGTCAAGCGAGGAAAGTCACAACTTAATCTATAAAGGTTTTACATGAATATCATTCAAAATAAAAACCCTATAAAGGTTTTATTTTGAATGATATAAAATACCGGAGCATACACTTTGGTAAATTATTCTCATATTCAGTAGCATAGTAACCGAAAAAGAAAAAAAGACCGAATAAATAAAATTCAATTAAACTTAAGTAGATATCATTAAAAAATAGGCACCATTTTTTTAAATTCCTTTATCATTACAATTAAAGTTTCTATGTTGAAATGAAACCCCAAATATAGGCAAAACTAAAGTATTGGTGTGGAGATAATTTGGAAAAATATTTTTAAGAAAATATATTGTGAACATAGTGCGGATAAAAAATAAAAATTCAATCCACACACACCCTATTTATGTTTTTTAAATTATTAAGTACTAACACTTTTTAGTTATATATTGTATACATAACAAATTTTAGTCTATGAGAAAATAATACATTATACTCCATCCGTCCCAAACAAGGTGCAACATTTACTTTTGGCACGAGTTTTTAGGTGAGTAGTATTAAGTAGGATAATTTAGAAATTAGGTGATGTGATTGAGAGAGAAATATATATTTTATTTTCTTATTTGGATGATGTAAGGGGATAGAGTGTGGGGGTAGAGATTAAATATAATTAGTTATTTCCTATTTTGGAAATGTTGTAGGGTGTTTGGGACATACCAAAAAGGAAATATTGCAGGGTGTTTAAAACGGTGGAAGTATATAATTGTATAAGTATGCGTGCTAACATCTATTTTAAACTTGTTGTATTTAAGTCCTACAAATTAAAATTAACACTATCTATTAATAATAAAGAACTAAATTCAATTAAATAAAAAAGTCTTATGGTACTTAAGTTTGAATTTTAAATTTAACGACGAATAATTATAACAAGGGTAATAAATATACAGATTGGTACGGTTAAGTTGTTATTAGTAGTCAAGTAAAAAGAACTACTTACTACATACAATACAACATAAAATAATTAAAACTCAATTTTAATTTCAAATAGTGACCATAAAAAAATGCTTATTTTTCAATACATTTATTGAAAATTAATGCTTAA
Organism: Andrographis paniculata; assembly: GCF_009805555.1. NCBI lineage: Eukaryota > Viridiplantae > Streptophyta > Magnoliopsida > Lamiales > Acanthaceae > Andrographis > Andrographis paniculata. The sequence goes on along the minus strand of NW_026137595.1, from coordinate 3,214,159 downwards.
AGCATGCTATTAAATTTCAAATATATTAATATTATATTTAATTTATCATTAGAAAAAATAAACAAAAAAAAAATATATTTTTTAAGGAATAAATTTTTTTATACTACTTAAATACAAGAGCATACTCTTCATGTGTTGGTTACAATATTCATAAATACTTACAAGTAAAAATATTTATATACATTTTCACTAAATATATATTAGACAAATACAGTTCAATTTAATTCGACTAATTTTGTCTGATAATTATCGTCCTCCTCAGGTCTCTTTTTCACTCTTTGTTGGGAGGGCATTTAGATCAAAAATCATGGATGTTATGTTGTTCGACTTCTCTGCCTCGTTGCCATCAACATCATGACTGGCACCAACATCGGCAACAGGCATAGGATCTGCTTACTATGGACGGTCTTCACGAACATATATAATCAGGCTGATTTTCGAGTTATTTCGTTGCATGTATTGTGTGCCCTCACTTTTGCGCTCCTAGTGACTTTGCTGTAACGAATCTCCGATAGCACATCGGGTACGGATGTGGAAGCTCTACCTCGCTACCTCGGATGTTCATTCTCATTTTGGCCATAATGTGCTTCTACAATAACACAATTTCAACACAAAAATTGCATCAATCCAACCCATAAAAATTATACCAATGAACTTCATTTGATGATACAATAAATCAACATCTCTTTAATTAACAAAAAAAGAAAAAAAAAAAGAGAACGAGAGAAAAGGAGAAGTATGGGAGTTGAAGATAGTAATAATAATAATTTTAGTAAGTATGTAAGTAAATACTTTAATTTGTTTTAACATTGTTGAGAATTTCTGGAAAAGAAAAAACACTATGAATAAATCAATAAGGATAGAAAAGTTGAACGTAAACTGAAAGTGAGGATTTAGAGTTTCTCAAGAGAGAATAAAAGACTACGAGAATAATATAGAATATTGAAATTTTTATATAGAAATTGGTGAAATTCTTTTGACTCATTAAATATTATATTCCTAAAAAGCGAGTAAATGTTTAGATATGTTTGCAAAACTTTATTTTCATTTATGTTTCAATATAGTAATCAATATTTTTTTTTTCTCTAAAAATTGTGAATTATATATTAAGTTTTCATATAGCATATTCAATACAAAATTTATTTTTATGCCAGTATTGTATTATACATTATTTATATGATATATCAAAAAAATATCAATTAATTTTTTTTACTATTTTCAACACGAATATATAAAAGTCTTTTGGTACCATCAAGAATTGTGTCTTAGAAATTTTTATATCGCAAGAATATCAAATAATTATCGAAAAATAAAATTCAATATCAAAATTATTTATCGAAAAATAATTTTGATAATCACAATAATTTTATCTAAACAAATTCGATAATCTCAATAATATTATCGAAATAAATTTGATAATCAATAATAATTTATCAAAATAAATTCGATAATTACGTCGAGTCGAGGTAGAACCTCTCTCCGTAAAAAAGAATACTCCCCGATAGTGCCTCCGGTTCGTGGCGCAATGTTCCCAAAGATAAAACGATATTCATCTCTGAATTAGGTGGCACCCCAATATTTCGGAACTCCGGCGAACTAAAATAAGGGGACTTGAGCTATGTCGGGAGGCTAAGGAAGAGAGAATTATTTCAGGAATATTAACCGGAAATTAGCTGGAAAATACTCCCGAAATGAGTAACGAGGAGAAGACAGAACTCTTCTTGTTGGTGTGCAAAATGGAGTGGTGGGGAGGGCCTTTTATAGGCACCTCCACCTTTGGGTTTAAATTCCAAGCCGAAACCGTCGGCTCTTAATCCCGGCAACGTCCGGTCATAAACACCAAATTTAATTCCGATATAAACACCAAATTTAATTCTATTCATAAATATATTATTTGAATTTTGAATTTCAAATAATTATTTATCATGTATGCATGTAATTATCTGGTCCAGGAAGGTGGCACGCGCGCCTGTGGCTTACCGGCATTCATATGCCTAACCACACTATCAATAAGCACCATACAACCCACATGCATTTCAACTCACCGAATAATCGGTTCCGGAAATTATGAATTTCATTTAAAATTAAATTCCAACGATTAAATAATTAACCGATTTTTCAACAATCTCCCACATGAGTGGAAATGCCCCTTAATTAGGACAACACACAGTTTAGTTCCAGGGGCACCGACACATCGGGATAGGTAGCTTGTGGCTTTGAACCTTCTTTAGTCAATATTATTTTATGTACCGGTGGCCTAGTTGACACGATGCATTGAACTATTCCACCTTTATGTACATTTTAGTCAATAATATTGACATGCCGCTATCTCAACCTCATTTTTTTCTCACGTTTTGATCAGTTTCGGCCATGGATCACATCTTTGGATTCATAAGTGTTTTATTTGAAGTGGCCCTCACTTCACACTTATATAGGTAATCCTATCTTAAAGTATCAAGTTCTACTTTTAGGATTATTAAGAGTTAGTGACTTAACCTCAGCACTTTGCACATTGTAACACTCGTAGCTATTTAGGGAATGGTAGTCAAATGTTCGTGTCGAACTATTATAGCTTAGTTTTCTCATTGAACCAAGGCTTGGGATCTCCAACTGATTTGGTTGGGTTACCACTGTAATTGTATATTAATTCATGGATTTGAGATTCATTCCCTTTAGAAGTTGATACATTTGATCAATATAACCATTTGATTGGAGGATCCGCAAGGTTTTACATTGACCTATAGTCAATATTCATAATATCACTAGTGATCAATTGTCACACAATGTTGTGTCTTTGTCGGATATGTCGAAATTCATTATTGTAAAATTTATTCTTAGCATTTGCTAATACAGCTTAGCTATCACAATATATTATTAACGGAGGTACAATTTTTTTTTCCAAAATAGATCGACCTATATAAGTTTGTTTTATGGACTTCCACGAAATTGCTCCACCTCCGGTCATCAAAACATATCCGCTTGTAAACAATAATTATTTCCACGTCAAATATTCCGTTAGCATCACAGTACTCTTCAAGTACTATATGATATTTCGGGTAGTGTATGCCAAAAGTCGATAGTATTTTTAAATAGCTCAAGACTCTTACTAGCTTTATACAACCTATCGCTTTCTCCGCGATTTGCTTGGGAAGCGATACTTACATTTTAAGCAGCAAACCCCCAAATATTTGTACGTAGGTTTGTTGCATTTCCACAATTTATAAGGAATTTGTATCCTTATATTCGAGTGGAATTCTATTCATAATATATTTGCAGTTAGAATTGTCCCCCACAATTTTTAGGTAATTCTAAATAAATCAACAAGGCATTCATGCGTTACATAAAGTCATTCGATCATGGTGAATATGATTTTGTAGTCTGATGAGTTATCCAACATAATTCTTCATACAGAGTTACACATTTGTATCTACAATCACTTCGAACTATCTTGAAATTACAGCTCAACTGATTCGTTGACTTAGTATTATTTTTCTAAGGCATTATTGCTTCTTTCTTTCCCATTAACGGGTAAATGTAGCAATATCTCGTGCAATCATTTATTAAAGTGATTAATATTTTTTTCACCTCAAATTTCCACATCTTTTAAATCACACATATCAGTGTGAATTAAATCCAATGGCTTCACTTTTTTTTTTCTACAGTATTAGTCATTTTTGTCCCACCCAAACTTTAAGTTTAGTTTTAGTGTCAATATTTAGTATATTAAAATTTATTAATCTTTTTATAGCATTTAGATTAGTATTACCCAATCTACAATTTAATAAATCGGCACACTCGAAACAACATTTTGTTCCATCCGACCAGCATCTGTCGATACAGTAGAAACGTAGATACCGGATGCGCCTACACTTAAATTTCTGGCAAAATCCATGATGTTGGCAATTTGACCGAGTGACGATGTTTTCACAATATATCAAAATACTCGTTTTTACGATTGTTAGAAAAAATTTGTATCGCGAGAATATCAAATATTTATCAAAAAATAAAAATTCGATATCAAAATTATTTATCGAAAATAAATTTGTTAATCACAATAATTTATCAAAATAAATTCGATAATCATAATAATTTTATCGAAAAAAATCCGATAAACTCTATAATTTTATCGAAATAAATTCGATAATCACGTCGAGTTGAGGTAGAACCTCTTTCCTTAAAAACGACTACGCCCCGGTAGTGCCTCCAATTTATGGCACAGTGTTTCCAAAGATAAAACGACGTTCGTCTCCGAATTAGGTGACACCTCAATATTTCGGAGCTCCGGTGAACTAAAATAAGAGGACTTAAGCTATGTCGGAAGGGTAAGGAAGAGAGGAGTATTTCCGGAATATTAACAGGAAATTCAGTGGAAAATATTACTGAAAGGAGTAAGGAGTAAAAGAGAGAACTCTTCTTGTTGGTGTGTAAAATGGAGCGGTGGAGAGGGCCTTTTACATGGCACTTCCACCTTTGGGGTTTAAATGCCGAGCCGAAACCGTCGAATCTTAATTCCGGTAACGTCCGATCATAAACATCAAATTTAATTCTAATCACAAACACCAAATTTAATTTCAATCATAAATATATTTTTTGAATTTTGAATTTCAAATAATTATTTATCATATATACATGTAATTATCTGGTCCAGACAAGTGGCATGCACGTCTATGGCTTCCCGGCATTCATATGCTTAACCACACTATCAATAACCACCATATAACACACATGCATTTCAACTCACCGAATAATTGGTTTCGAAAATTATGAATTTAATTTAAATTTAAATTTCATCGATTAAATAATTAACCGATTTTCCAACATTGTGCAATTATATAAATTATTAATGAATTTGAAATTATATTTCGTATTTTATTATATGTTTACAAGTAATGATGTAAGAGTATTTTGTGTTATTAAATGTTAAGAAAACATTCTCGAAGCACAAAGATGAGTAATTAAGTACTAACGACAAAAATGAATTAAAATCTAAGCAAAAAAATTGAAACAATCTATTTATTTATCATTAAGATTTATTAATCATTGCTCGAATAATTTTCTAAAATGACATCTCACCTTATTTTTTATTCTACAAAATAGATTATGAAAAGAACCATTATACTAGATTAACGGTCTTATTGTTATCGTTTGATATTGTTGCATTGTTGGCATCTCGGTTGGATTTGTTTGGAATGAGATAATGTTTAAGTAACACTTTGATATAATATATTTCATTATGAATAATTTTAAAATGTGTATTGAAGTATTTTAAAATTAAAAATCATATTTCCATAAAATTTATTATTCAATGGGAGACCATCTTATAAATTATATAGAATATACAGAATTAACATAACCGTGTTTTATATAGAAAATAGAAAATTATGAATATATAACTATTTCTTCTTTTTTTTTTTTTAAATTTAGGATAAATAAAAATAGAAAATTATAACTGGTTCATGTAAACTTTTAGAGAACTTTGACATGAAAATTTATTGGAAGCATAGTAGGATAGAAATGATAGATGATCCAAACACAATCTAAATCATCTATATGGATGTATATATAAATTTAAAATTTTGAATCAATAGTAGTTTAAAATTATTTACATCACAAATTTTATTTTACAATAAAAAATTCATAAATTCTATCTCAAACTTCTTACATTTATGTCCACTAATGCTCTGTCATATTTAATATACAGTTAGCATGTAATAAATAAAATTCAATTTTTATTTTAAGTACTGACCATATAAAAAAATACTTGTATAAAGTAATAGAATTAAACACTTACCTAATATTAAGAATATTAATTTGGATTAATTTAATTACCATAAAAAATAATCATTTAAAATAAAAGGTTGAGATAGTAATTAAATACAAGACCAACCGATGGTGGATAACTCAAGCGGTTGAGCTCTCTTTTGGCATGCTTAAAGTTAAAAACATATTTTAGACCAAATAAATTGTTACCATAGTTCCTATAAACAAAAATAAAATAAAAATTAGTCAATACAAACACTCCTTGTTTATGTCTTTTAAATTACAAGTATTAATACTTTTTAATTATATACATCATAAAATTTATTCTACGAGAAAAAAATAAAGTATAAATAATTGTATAAATATATGCATTCTAAAATCTATCTTAAACTTATTGCATTTAAGTCGGACAAATCCTAGAGCTATCATATAGATTTAACACTATTTATACAATAATTTAGAATTAAATTTTATTTTAATGAAAAATCTTGTGGTATTTAATTTTGAATTTAAAATTTAATGATAAAGAATTATAACCATGGAAATAAATATACAGATTGGCATGATTAAATTTTTATTAGTAGTCAAGTAAAAAAAAAAAACACCTACTTACTATATACAATACAACATATAATAATTAATAGACCACTTTAATTTCATAAGAAAATGCTTATTTTTTAAAATAATAGAATTATTGAAAATTAATGTTTACCATATACTATTAAATTTCAAAATATTAATATTAAATATAATTTCTCATTAAAAAAAAAAAAACATTTTAAGCAATAAATTTTATACCACTTAATACAAGTCAATAATCTTCATGCCTTGTTAGAAGAATCACAAATACATACAAGATTAAACATTTTATATATTATTTCACCAAATGTATTCAACTAATCATGTTGGATAACTGTTATTCTCCTTAGTTCTTCTAGTCACTTTTTGTTTGGTGGACATTTAGTTACAAGGGATGTTGTTCGACCTCTCAGCCTCGTTTCCGACAACAGCATGACTAGCACCAACATCGGCAGCAGGCACACGATCCATCTGGTCTGGAGGGTCTTTATAAACATGATCCGGTTTATTTTCTTGTTCTTTTCTTGCTTGTATTGTATGTGCCCGTTTATGCATTCCTAATGACTTTTTTGTAGTGAATCTCCGATAGCACAGCGGACACGGGTGTGGAAGCTCTACCTCGGTTGTTCTCATTTTCGCCATAATATACTTCTACAATAATACAATTTCAACACAAAAATTGAATCAATACAACTCACAATAAACTATACCAATGAATTTCATTTGAAGATATAATAAATCAACATGTATTAAATTAAAAAATAAAAAATAAATAAAAAAGGAAGAAGAAGAAGAAGTAGAAAGAAAGAAAGAAAGAAAGAAACAGAGAAAGAAAAAATAAAAGGTAAGTAAAAACCTTCATTTTTTAACTGTGTAGAGGTCTGGAAAAGAAAAAACACTATGAATAAGCCAAAGAGAAGAAACAGAGAAAGAGAAAATAAGAGGTAAGTAAAAACCTTCATATTTTAACTGTGTAGAGGTCTGGAAAAGAAAAAACACTATGAATAAGCCAAAGAGGATATCAAAAGTTGATCACAATGTAAAAGAGGATTTAGAATTTTTTTAAAGAGATAACAAAATACTATGACAATAATACAAACATTAAAGTGTTTATATAGAAATTGTTAAGATTCTTTTCACCTAAATATAGTATTATATTCTTAAAAATGAGGGACTGTTTGGATATTTTTGTAAAACTTTATTTTTACTGTATGGTTATATATACTATAATAACCAAGATTTTTTTTTTCCGTCTAAAAATTAGTAATCATATACTAATAGTTTTCATATAATATGTTCAATACAAAATTTGTTTTTATTCAAGTATTGTATTAAATATTATTTATATCATATCAAACAAATATCAATTAATTTTTTTACGATTTCAACATGAATCTATCAAAGTTTTTTGGTACTATCGAGCATTATGCAATAATATCAATTATAAATGAATATGAAATTAAATTTGGAATTTTTTATATGCTGAAAAAGAGATCTCGAAGCACAAAGATGCGTAATTAAGTACTAACAAGAGAAGGGAATCAAATAATTTATTTATTTATCATTAAAAGATTTGTTGATCATTACTCGAATAATTTTTTAAATGACATCTATCCTTATTTTTGAGTCTATAAAACAAATTATCTTATTGCTATCGTTTGATATTGTTGCATTGTTGGAATCACAGTTGAATTTGTTTGAAATGAGATGATGTTTGAGTAACATCTAAGATATAATATATTTCATTATATATAATTTTAAAATGTGTATTAAAGTATTTTAAATTTGAAAATCATATTTAATTTCAATAAAATTTATTATTTAATTAGAGACCACCTTATACATTACACACAATATATATAATTTACATAACTATGTTTTACAATAAATAGAAATTTATGAATATATAACTATATATTTTTATTTAGGAGACAAATAAAAATATAAATTACAAGTGATTTGGGTAAACTTTTAGAGAATTTTGACATTAAAAATTATTTGAAGCATAATATGATAAAAATGATAGATGATCCAAACACACCTAAATCATTGATATATATATATATATGTCTATATATATATATTTTTTAAATTTTCAATCAATACTAGTTTTTAAATTATGTACGTTACAAATTTTATTTTCCTAGTACATGAATTCTATCTCAAACTCATTACATATATGTCAATTAATCTGCCATATAGAGTATATTATTAGCATGCAATAAATAAAATTCAATTTTTATTTTAAGCATACCATAAAAAAATACTTGTATTTTTAATTAAACATTTACCATATATCATTAATTTTAGGAATATTAATTTGGATTTAATTTATCATCAACAGATAAAGTAAAATCCTTAGACAATACATGATAAATTGTTTTTTTTAGTTTCGTATCTGATCCCTTTATCATTTTAGGAATCTAAGTGAAGCCTGTTTGAAAATAGTTCCGTAAGTAAAATATTTTCGCTAAAATAATTTTATGGTGCCGGACTCGTCACGCTGGCAACCATCACTGACGTGGCGCTGACGCGGCTGACATGTCATCGCCACGTAGATGTCACATCAGAGGACCATTTTAGCGAAAAAATTTTACTTGCACTTGCAGGACTATTTTAAGATAGAGTCCATTTAAATGTCCTAAAAATGATAAATAAGGTCATATACGAAACTAAAAAAATAGTTTACCAAGATAATTTTTAAAATAGAAGAGTTAAAAAAATTCCACGTGTTGCTGATGTAGCATCTAGATGGAGATGTCATGTCAATCGCGTTAATGCCACGCCAGCAATGGCAGGCCAACGTGGCGAGTCCGGCATCGGAGGACTATTTTAACGAAAAAATTTTAGTTACGGAACTATTTTCAGACAGAGTCCGCTTAAAGTACTAAAATGATAAAGATGATCAAATACGAGACTAAAAAACAATTAACCTTAAATATAAAACTATAGACTTCGGTAAATTGTTCTCATATTCAAATGGCATAGTAAAAATAAAGACCTAATAAATAAAATGCAATTAAATTTAACTAGTGATAATTAAAATTTATGCACTTCTCTTAATTCCTTTATCGATTATGGTTTCTATATTGAAATGAAATACCAGACATAAAGGCAAACTAAATTATTAATTGGTGTTGAGATAACTTGGAAAAATATTTTAGACAAAATATATTGAGCACAATGCCCATAAAATAATAAAAAATATATATATCAATATAAACACACCCTATTTATGTCTTTTAAATTATTTTATTATGAATACTTTTTAATTATGTACATTAATAATTTAGTCTACAAGAAAATAATACATTATATATATTTGTATAAATATATGGATTCTAGAATCTATCCTAAACTTGTTGCACTCAAGTCCGACAAATCATAGAACCAATTACTATATAACTTTAACATAATTCATACAAAAATTAACAAATTAAATTTCATTGTAATAAAAAAATCTTATGGTATTTAATTTTGAGTTTTAAATTTAATGACGAGTAATTATAACAATGAAAATAAATATGCAAATTTGTCTAGTTAAGTTTTTATTAGTAGCCAAGTAAAAAAAAACTACTTACTCTATATAATACAATATATAATAATTAAATCTCAATTTTTAATGCCATATATATAGTGACCCCATAAAAGAAAATGCTTATTTTTAAAAATAACAGAATGACTGAAATTAAAGCTTACCATGTACTATTAAATTTCGAAAATATTAATTTAATTTATCATTAGTGAAAAAAATATTTTAAGTAAAAAAAAATCTACTAAGTAAATACAAGGACATATTCTTCATGCCTTGATTACAATATTCATAAATAGGTATACGAGATTAAACATTTATATGTATTTTCACTAACGGAATTAGACAATTAATGAAGTTCAATTTTATTTGACTAATCCTATTGGACTTGGATAAGCATCGTTCTCCCCAAGTCTCTTCATCACTCTTTTTTCTGAGGGCATTTAGATCGACACTCACGGTGATGTTGTTCGACTTCTCTGCCTTGTTGCCATCAACAGCATGACTGGCACCAACATCGGCAGCAGGCACAGGATCCATCTACTGTGGAGGTTTTCACGAACATGATCCGGCTGATTTTCTAGTTCTTTCCAAGTCTATATTGTGTGCCCTCGCTTATGTGCTTCTAGTGACTTTCCTGTAGCGAATCGCCAATCGCACATCGGACGAGGGTGTGGAAGCTCTACCTCAGTTGTTTTCATTTTGGCCATAAATGTGCTTCTACAATAATACAATTTCAACTAAAAAGAAATGAATTACCAATGAACTTCACTTCAAGATATAATAAATCAACATCTCTTTAATAATAATATAAAAATAGAGCGAGAGAGGAAAAGAATGAGGAAGAAAAAAAGAAGAATAGTAGAAAAAAAGTAATAATAATAATTTAGTAAACACGTATTCAAAAACAAATTTTAATTTTTTGTTAACATTGTGGAGGATAAAAAAAAAAACACTTGAATAGACTAACGACGATATGAAAAGTTGAGCACAGACTCAAAGAGAAGATTTAGATTATCTAATGATCGAGTAAAAGACTATGAGAAGAATATAGAATATTAAAGTTTTTATATAAAAATTGGTGAAATTCTTTTGACCTATATACTATGATATTTTTATTTTTTTTAAAAGAAAAGTGAGACATTATTTGGATATATTTCTAAATCTTTATTTTCACTATATGTTTATATTTAGTAACCAAATTTTTTTCCCTTTGAAAAATTTGAATGATATATTAAGTTTTCATAAAATATATTAATACGAAATTTATTTTTATTCAAGTATAGTATTAAATATTTTTTTATCGTATCAAAAAAGTATTTAAAAAAAATATTCTCGAAGCACATAGATGAGTTATTAAGTACTAACAACGAAAGCAATCAAAATGTAAGCGACAAATTGAAATAATCAACTTATTGATCATTACTAGATTTGTTGATCATAACTTAAACAATTTTGTAAATGACTTCTAACCTTCTTTTTTAGCCTACAAAATAAGTTATGAAAAGAGTCATTAAAGTAGATTAACGGTCATATTGTTATCGTTTGAGATTGTTGTTTGAATCTCAGTTAATTTTTTTAGAATGAGATGATGTTTGAGTATCATTAAGATAGAATATATTTGATTATAAATACTTTCAATATTTGTGTTTACAAAGTATTTTAAAATAAGAATTATATTTCAATAAAAAATTATTATTTAATCAGATACCATTTTATAAACTATATAGAATATACATAACTAACCTAACCTAACGATGTTTTATAAAATTTAGAAAATTATGAACATATAACTATTTTTGTTTATTTAGGAGATAAAAATAAATAAAAATTTATAAGCTATTCATGTGAAGTTTTAGGAATGTTTCACATGAAAATTATCGGAAGCATAATATGATAAAAATGATAGACGATCCAAACACACCCTAAATCATCTATATGTATATATAAGAATATTAATTTGGTCTGATAAAAAAAAATATATTAATTTGGTCTGATAAAAAAAAAAAAAAAAAAAAAAAGAATTTTGATTTGGATTTAATTTATCATCTACACATTTGGTGGGAAGATCCCCAATTCAAGCACGCACCCCTCAAGTGAAGGAAAGTCACCGTTTGATCTACAAAAGTTTGATACGAATATCATTTAAAGTAAAACTCTTAGATAGTACTTCATCCGTCCCAAACACCATGCAACATTTGTGTTTGGCACGAGAATTTAGTTGGAGAGTATTAAGTATGGTAATTTAAAATAATTTAGATATTAAGTGATATGATTGGAAAGAGAAATGATTATTTGTTTTTTTTATTTGAGTGATGTGATGAGATAAAGTGAAGTGCATATTAATATATGTATAAAAATATTATTAATTATTTCTAAATTTGAAAATGTTGCAGTGAGTTTGAGATAAAAAAAAAATGTTGCAGGGTGTTTGTGTGTTTGGGACGGAGGGAGTAATAAAATACAAGACGATACACTTCAGTAAGACCACAGATCATATGCTGATTTAGAAATCTAAATCAGCATGTGCAGACGTTGATTAATTAAGGACAATTAAGTAAATTAAAATATATTTTAAGAATTAACGGTAGTGATTAAATATCAGCATGTTCTTCAGTGCCGTAGCGCCTGGTGCTCGAACATTGGCTCGAGGCATTTGAATTAATGTTTTTCAACATACAATATACTCTGCTTCAGTAAATTATTCTCATATCCAAAAGCAGAAAGTAAAAAATATATATATATATATATAGTGAAATGAAATGCCAAACATATAGGCAAAACTAAAGTATTGGCGTGGAGATAATTTGAAAAAATATTTTAGACAAAATATATAGTGAGCATAATGCAAATTAAAAATATATATATATCAATCCAAACACACCCTATTTATGTCTTTTAAAATATTAAGTAATAATACTTTTTAATTATATACATAACAAATTTTATTCTACTAGAAAATAATACATCATAAAAATGTGTAAATATGCATTCTAATATCTATCTTAAACTTGTTGCATTTAAGTCCGACAAATAAGAAAGCCAATTACCATATAAATTTAACACTATCTATACAATGATAAGAATTAAATTTCAGTTTAACAAAAAAATCTTATGGTATATAAGTTTGAATTTTAAATTTAACGACCAATAATTATAACAAAAATAAATATACATATTGGTATGGTTAAGTTTTTATTAGTAGTCAAGTATTTTAATTTCAAATAGTGACCATAAAAAATTGCTTATTTTTTAAAATAATAGAATTATTGAAAATTAATACTTACCTCATGCTATTAAATTTCAAACATATTAATATCATATTTAAATTATCATTAGAAAAAAAAAAAAAAGTTTAAGGAATAAAATTTTATACTACTTAAATACAAGAACATACTTTTCATGCCTTTGTTACTATATTCACAAATAAATACAAGATTAAACATTTATATATTTTTTCACTGTATTAGACAAATGAAGTTCAATTTAATTCGACTAATCTTGTCGGATAACCATCGTCCTCCTCAGGTCTCTTCATCACTCTTTGTTGGGAGGGCATTTATATCGAAACTCATGGTGATGTTGTTCGACTTCTCTGCCTTTTTGCCATCAACAACATGACTGGCACCAATATCGACAACAGGCACAGGATCCACTTGTTGTGGAAGGTCTTTACGAACATGATCGGGCTGATTTTCTAGTTCTTTCCTTTGCGCTCCTAGTGACTTTGTTGTAGTGAATCTCCAATAGCACATCGGACACAGGTGTGGAAGCTCTACATCAGTTGTTCCTTCTCATTTTGGCCATAATGTGCTTCTACACTAACACAATTTCAACACAAAAATTGCATCAGTACAACTCATAGAAATTATACCAATGAACTTCATTTGATGATGTAATAAATCAACATCTCTTTAATTAAAAAATATAATAAAAAATGAAAGAGAAGAAGAAGAATAGGAGTGGAAGATAGTAATAATAATAATTTAGTACGTATGTAAGTAAATACCTTTATTTTTTTTAACAGTGTTGAGAGGTTTGGAAAAGAAAAAAACCCTATTAATAAATCAACGAGGATATGAAATGTTGAGCCTAGACTGAAAGTGAGGATTTAAATTTTCTTAAAAGAGAACAAAAGACTATGAGAATAATATAGAAAATTGAGGTTTTTATATAGAAATTAGTGTTTTGTGCAAACTTTACATTAACATAAGGAGATTTCATGCAATAAATAAAATAGAGGTGTTTTGTATTTTTTACTAAAACACAAGGGAGTGTTATATAATTTACCCTATTAAAAATGTTTCTCCCTCCGTCCCAGTTACCATGTCCTCTTTATTGTAGACATAGAAATTTAGGAGGGGTATAATTAGTAAATAATTTAAAATATATTATTGAAAATAATTATAGTATAAAAAAAATAATTTTAGATTACGATTAAGATAACTAATTACTCTAATTAAAATTTAAAATGAAATTAAAGTGTATAATTATTTTACAAAATAGGAAAATGACATAATAAGTAAGACAGAAAAAAATGGAAAGGTGGACACGATAAGTGGACCGAATGAGTATATTCCTAAAAAGTGACCGGTTGTTTGGATATGTTCGTAAAACTTCATTTTCATTGTATGTTTATAGATAGTAATCAATATTTTTTTTCCTCTAAAAATTATGAATCATATATTCAATTTTCATGTAATATATTCAATACAAACTTTATTTTTATTCAAGTATTCTGATATCAAACAAATACCAATTAATTTTTTTTTTTTTTACTATTTTCATCACGAATATATTAAAGTCTTTTGGTACCATCAAATATTGTGCAATTATATCAATTATAAATTAATTTGAAATTGCATTTGGAATTTTTATTTATTTTTATATGTTTATGAGGAATGATTTAAGAGTATTTTGTGTTTTAAAAATATAAGTTAAGAAAACGTTCTCAAAACACAAAGATGAGTAATTAAGTACTAACGACCAAAAAGAATCGAAATGTAAGCGACAAATTGAAATAATCTATTTATTTATCATGCATAGATTTGTTGATCATTACTAGAATAATTTCCTAAAATGACATCTCACCTTATATTTTAGTCTACATAATAGATTATGAAAAGAGTCATTAAACTAGAGTAACGGTCATATTGTTATCGTTTGATATTGTTGCATTATCGGAATCTCGGTTGGATTTATTTGGAATGAGATGATGTTTGAGTAACATCTAAGATATAATATATTTCATTATAAATAATTTTAAAATGTGTATTGAAGTATTTTAAAATTGAAAATCATATTTCAATAAAATTTATTACTTAACAAGAGATCATCTTATAAATGATATAGAATATATATAATTAAGATAACCATGTTTTATTAAAAAAATAGAAAAGTATGAATATAAAACTATTTTTGTTAATTTAGGAGAAATAAAAATAGAAAATTATAAGTGATTCATGTGAACTTTTAGAAAAGTTTGACATGAAAAATTATTGGAAGCATAATATGATAAAAATGATTGATGATCCAAACATACCTTAAATCATCTATATGTATGTATATATAAATTAAAATTTTCAATCACTACCAATTCTAAATTATGTACATCCCAGATTTTTTCTACAATAAAAAAATTCATAAATTCTACCTCAAACTTATTACATTTATTTCGACTAATTACCTGCCATATATAATATACAATTAGCACGTAAGAAATAAAATTCATTTTTACTTTAAGCACTGACCATATAAAAAAAACTACTTGTACATTTAAAGTAATTGAATTAACCGACTACCTAATATCATTAATTTTTAAGAATATTAATTTGGATTTAATTTAATTATCATCAACAAATATCATTTAAAATAAAACCCTGACATGGTAATTAAATACAAGACCAACCGAGGGTGGGTAGCTCAAGCCGTTGAGCTTTCTCTTGACATGCTTGAAGTTGGAAACATATTTTAGACAAAATAGATTATTAGCATACACTACAAAAAAAATAATATATTTGTAACGGAAATCCGTTCCTAAAATTCACGTAGCTAACGTAATTTCATCTCTAATTCAGTCTCTAATATCGTTAGTAACAGAAAAAGTAAATTTAGGAACGAAAAAATTTCGTTACAAAATTGATCATTTCTTGTAGTGATACTACTGCCTATAAAAAATAAAAATTCAATCCAAACACACCTTGTTTATGTCTTTTTAACTTATCAAGTATTAATACCTTTTAATTATATACTTCACAAAATTTATTCTACTAGAAACAAATATAATATAAATAATTGTATAAATATATACATTCTAAAATCTATCTTAAACTTTTTGTATTTAAGTCCACAAATTCTAAAGCCAGTTATCTTATAAATTTAACACTATTTATACAATAATTTAAAATTAAAATTTATTTTAATAAGAGGCTTATGGTATTTAATTTTGAATTTTAAATTTAATGACAAAGAATTATAACCATGGAAATAAATATACAGATTGATATGATTATGTTTTTATTAGTAGTCAAGTGAAAAAAAAAAAAAAAAACAAAAACAAAAAAAAACTACTTACTATATACAATACAACATACAATAATTAAAATAAGAAAATGCTTATTTTTCAAAATAATAGAATTACTGAACATTAATGCTTACGGCATGCTATTAAATTTCAAAAATATTAATATCATATTTAATTTATCATTAGAAAAACATAACATTTTAAATAACAAATTTTATACCAATTAAGTACAAGTCAACAATCTTCATGACTCGTTAGAAGATTCAAAAATAAATACAAGATTAAACATTTTATATATTTTTTCACTAAATGTAACAGATAAATACAATTCAATGGTATTCAACTTAACCTATTGGATAATCATTATCCTCCTCATGTCTCCTCATCACTTTTTGTTGGAAGAACATTTAGATCGAATTCATGGGGAGTTGTTCGACCTCTCTACCTCATTGCCATCAACAACATGATTGGAAGCAGTATCGGCAGCTGACACCGGATCCATCTGCTGCGGAGGGTCTTCATGAACATGATCCGACTGATTTTCATGTTCTTTCCTTGTCTGTATTGTATGTGCCCGCTTATGCACTCCTAATGACTTTTTTGTAGCGAATCTCTGATAGCACAGCGGACACGGGTGTGGAAGCTCGACCTCGGTTGTTCTCATTCTGGTCATAATGTGCTTCTACAATAATACAATTTCAACACAAAAATTGAATCATACAAAGTCACAATAAATTATACCAATAAACTTTATTTGAAGATATAATAAATCAACATCTCTTTAATTTAATTTAATTTTTTTTAAAAAAAAATACGGAAGAAAGAAGAAGAGAGAAAGAAAAAGAACAATACGAGTGGAAGATAATAATAATAATAATAATAATAATAATAATAATAATAATAATACCGTAAGTATGTAAGTAAAAACCTTCATTTGTTTAACAGTGCAGAGGATTGGAAAAGATAAAAATAACTATGAATAAGCCAATGAGAATATCAAAAGTTAAGCACAGTCTAACAAAAAGGATTTAGATTTTCTTAATAGATAACAAAATATTATGAGATGAATATAAAATACTAAGGTGTTTATATAGAAACTGTCGAGATTCTTTTGACCTATGAAATATTATATCTTAAAAAATGAGGGATTGTTTGGATATTTTTGTAAAACTTTATTTTCACTATATGTTTATATATGGTAACCAAAAGTTTTTTCCATCTAAAAAATTATGAATCATGCCCTAATAGTTTTCATATAATATATTCAATACAAAATTTATTCTTATTAAGTATTGTATTAAATATTATTTATATCGTATCAAACAAATATCAATTAATTTTTTTACTATTTCCAACATGAATATATCAAAGTGTTTTGGTACCATCGGGTAATATGCAATAATATCAAGTATAAATGAATTTGAAATTACATTAGGGATTTTTCTTTTTTAAATGTTTGCAAGTAATGATTTAACAATATTTTTTGTGTTTTAAAAATATATTTTAAAAAAATGTTCTCAAGCACAAAGATGAGTAATTAAGTACTAAAGACAAAAAAGAATCGAAATGCAAAGGACAAATAGAAATAATCTATTTATTGACCATCATTAGATTTGTTGATCATTACTCTAATAATTTTGTAAATGACATCTAATTATTTTTTAATCTACAAAATAAATTATGAGAAAAGTCATTAAACTAGATTAACAATCTTATTGTTATCGTTTGATATTGTTGTTGGAATCTCGGTTGGATTTAATTTCTTTGGAATGAGCTGATGTTTGTGTAACATCTATGAAACTAACAAATAATAATATTTTAACATGAAAATGGATAGATAAAAAAATAAAGTACGGGTATTATTGAAAATTGATTAAAAAATTAATAAAAACTAATAGGATAAAGGAAAAATAGTGCCATATTATTTATTATTTGTTAAAATAAAGATAATAAAACTACGGATAGATAAAATTGTTTACTATATATAATGGGATTGTATATAAATTTAAGGGACAAAAAAATGGTGCATAAGTATCGGGACGGAGGGAGCAACATATTTGATTATAAATAATTTTCAAATGTTTGTTGATAAATTATTTTAAAATTAAAAGTGATACTTTAATAAAATTTATTACTTAATAGAGACCATTTTTAATATGTAGAATGCATTCCCTTCGTCTTAGCCCAGTGAACCAATCTGCTTTTTTTGTAGTAGATTATCCAAACACGACCTAAATTGTGTGTATGTATACATATATGTTTTTGGATTTTCAATCAAGAATAATTTTTATATTATGTACATCACTAATTTAATTTTACAATTAAAAAAAATACATAAATTTTATCTCAAAATTATTACATTTATGTCAATTAACCTGCCATATATATAATAAACCGTTAGCATGTAATAAATAAAATTCAAATTTGTTTTAAAGTACTGACCATATGAAAAAAAATATTTGTACATTTAAATTAATAGAATTAATTGAAATAAACACTTACCATATATCATTAATTTTAAGAACAATATCATTTAAAAAAAAAAAAAAAAGGCCCTTAGATAGTAATTAAATACAAGACTAAGTACAAGACATAGCATATAGTTAAAAAAAAAAAAAAAAAAAAACAGACCTAATGAATAAAATGCAATTAAATTTATGTAAAGGTCATTAAAAAATAGGCACCTCTCTTAATTCATTTTATCATTATAATTAAGGTTTCTATATTGAAATGAAATGCCAACATATAGGAACAACTAAAGTATTGATGAAAAATATTTTAGACAAAATATATTGTGAGCATAGTGTGGATAGAAAAAATAAAAAATTCAATCCAAATAATACACCTTATTTATGTCTTTTAAATTATTAAATACTAATTCTTTTTAATTATATACATCACAAATTTTATTCTACGAGAAAATAATATATTATAGATTCTTGTATAAAATTATATAAATTCTAAAGTTTATCTGAAACTGGTTATATTTAAGTCCGACACATCTTAGAGCCAAGTACTATATACATTTAACTCTTCATGCATTGGTTACAATATTCATAAATAGATACAAGATTAAACATTTCTATATATTTTCACTAAATGCAATTCACTTTAATTCGACTAATCTTGTCGAATAAACTATTGTCCTCCTCAGGTCTCCTCATCACTCTTTGTTGGGAGGGCATTTAGATCGAAACTCATAGTGATGTTGTTTGATTTCTCTGCCTCGTTGCGATCAACAACATGATTGGCACCAACAGCGGCAACGGGAACAGGATCCGCTTGTTGTGGAGGGTCTTCACGAACTAGATTTGGCTGATTTTCTAGTTCTTTTCTTGCTTGTATTGTATGTCATCGCTTATGCGCTCCTAGTGACTTTGTTGTAGCGAATCTCCGATAGCACATCGGACACAGGTGTGGAAGCTCTACCTCAGCTGTTCTCATTTTGGCCATAATGTGCTTCTACAATGACACAATTTCAACACAAATTGCATCAGTACAACCCACAAATAATTATACAATGAACTTCATTGGATGATATAATAAATCAACATCTCTTTAATCAGAAAAATAAAAAATAAAAGAAAAAAGAAAGAGAGAGAGAGAGAAAAGAAGAAGAAGAATAAGAGTTGAAGATAGTAACAATAATAATTTAGTAAGTATGTAAGCAAAGACCTTCATTATTGAGAGGATTGAAATAGAAAAAAAAAGAAGAACCTATGAATAAGCCAATAAGGATATGAAAGTTGAATACTATAAAATATAAAATACTGAAGTGTTTATATAGATATATGTAAGATTCTTTTGACCTATTAAATACTATATTCTTAAAAAAATGAGGGAATATTTGGAATGTTTGAAAATTTTATTTTCACTGTATGTTTATATTAGTAACCAATTATTTTTTTTCCTCTAAAAATTATGAATCATATATTAAGTTTTTATATAATATATTCAATACAATATTTAAAAGTTTACAAGTATTATGCAATATATCAAAGTTTTTTTTGGGTACCATCGAACATTGTGCAATAATATAAATGATAAATGAATATGAAATTACATTTTGGATCTTCAATATGTTTGCGAGTATTGATTTAAGAGCATTTTGTGATTTAAAAACTTGTATTAAGAAAATGTTCTTGAAGCACAGAGATGAGTAATTAAGTACTAACGACAAAACAAATTGAAATATGAGCGACAAATTGAAATAATATATTTATTGATCATTAATAAAATTGTTGATCATTACTCAAATAATTTTGTACATGACATCTAACCTTATTTTAGTCTACAAAATAAATTATAAAAAGATTCATTAAACTTGATTAACGGTCTTATTGCTATCGTTTGGTATTATTGATAGAATTACGGTTGGATTTGTTTGGAATGAGATAATGTTAGAGTAACATGTAAGATTTAACATAGTTGGTTATTAATAATTTTAAAGTATTTTAAAATTATAAATTATATTTCAATAAAATATATTATTTAATAGGAGACTATTTTATGAATTATGTAGAATTATATACATATATAATTAACATGACTATGTTTTATAAAAAAAAAAATATATAACGGTAAATTATGAATGCATTAACTAATTTTCCTATTTAGGGGATAAATAAAAGTAGAAAATTATAAGTGATTTATATGAAATTTTAGAAAATATTTGACATGAGAATTATTGAAAGCATAATATGATAAAAATGATAAATCATAACTAATAGGTTATTTAAGGCGTCAACTTCAACCCTATACCACCACCAGTTCATCCCTTACAGAACAAATTAATATCTTATTTGATATATCATAAATTCACACATTTAAGTAAGCATTTATATATATAGTTTTAAATAGTAACCAAGCAAAGGAAAATACTATATATAATTTTATAGTAACTAAATACAATACCAAATAAACAATTTTATAGTAACTAAACATAAATAGCATAACAAATAAATTCTTATAGTAACTAATACAAAGAACATAGGATATAAACTTTTATAGTAACCAAATGCAAGAACGGTAAACAAGAACAATAACATACCAAATGGAAGAATGGTAAACAAGAACAATAACATACCATATAAATTTGTTAATAAATATTTTAGCGAAATCAATAATTTTGGAAGAGTTTTGACTGCAGAAGAAAAAATTTGAAAAGACCCATATATTAGCCCAATCAAAAGTCCACATCAAAAGTCCACTTATTCCAATCCAATTTAACATGTAACGTGACCACTTTAGTTATTAAGGAGGAGAGACTTGTCTCCTCGGACAAAAGTGTTTGTTATTTTCTCTTTCACTTCCTCCACCAAATACCAACAAAGTTTTCATTACATTGATATGGTTCTTTTGAACATATATATATATATATATATATATATAAACACAATATTAAACAAATGTATTCTAAAGATATATATATAAATATTCAAGACAAATTTGATTTAATTTTTATTCAATGATTATACCATGTCGTACTAGCCTTTGCATCCACTGCGGTCTATTGGCACTAGCGATATTGGCAATACCTACGTTTTTCCTTTTATTTTATTTTATTTTTATTTATGTTTTAGTTTAAATTTGTTTATATAAATTAAATTTTTGATTTTTTTATTGATTTTTTTTTATTATTTATAAAAGAATTATTTTTATATATTTATATTTTAATTTTATAATTGATATTTATAGAAAATTATATATTTGTTGATTTAGTAAATGTTTATTTGATATTTATAGTTAATTAATTATAATAAATTAATTATAAATTATTTATTTAAATTGAAATTATTATATTGTACGTTTATAAATAAAGAGTAGTGAAAAATAACACTTAGTTATTAAAAAAATGCATAACATTAAATAGAAAATAACTTGGGAATACCAAATAAAATTAAGCATACCAGTATTTTGTTACTTGTAAGTTTTTAATTTGATTTTACTATTTCAATTTTTTTCTTTAAAAAATATCAAATCGAACATCTATTTTTTATTTATTATATTATACTATAATTTAATTTTATATTCAAATTATTGCATCCATACATATTTATATTTCACCACACAATTATTTTAATTCAAAATTTTACTATTTAAAACAAAACCTTACTAGTAAACACATGTAATTGCCTAAATTTTTTGGATTCTCATCCAAACTATCGAACTATTGGCTAAAACCCGATGAAGAATGTTCAAGTATGTAATGTCCCAATTCGGAGTGTATAAAATAATATCATTATAACAAATAAATATTTTTATAATATTTTGAGATTAAAAAATTAATATTTCAAAATAAATTTTATTCTTATTTTGTATATTGATTATAATTATAGAGATCGTTTAACATAAATATCGATAAAGATAATTATAAAATATAATATAAATTTATATATAGTAATATAATAATAATATTAAAGGTGATGATGATAAGGATATATAATATTTATAATAATAATATAATATAATATATATACAAACAAACAAAGTAACACATTTCTTCGAGCAAAAGCATAGACACGGGAAGAAAAGAGGAGAAAGAAAGAAAGAGAAAAGGAAATGAAAAGATTTAGTCGTTTGATTTCAAATTCGATTTCGGTATTGTATTTCTTGCTATAAGTAAGTTTAATTATGGGTTTTAATATGAATTTAGATAGTGGGAATATTAAATTAGAAATTCTTCAAAAATGTTATTTGGCTATTAACTCGACTAATTTCTCTAGCTAATAGTCTATTTGTAGTCCTAGCGTTATATTTTATTTTGAGACTTTCGTATCAATCCGACCCGAATTAGAAATGGCAGTCTATTGCACCTGTCTGTTTATTCATATATTTAAGTATTTTTATTTAATAATCGGGCGATATAAATATTATGAGGTATAAGAGTTTTATAGTTAGAATATCGTATTCTACTAAGTATAAAAGTTTGAAGCCCGACGAGCTAATTATAGAAACTAGCTTTTGAATAAGCAGGTAGCTCCTATGAATAAGCATATAATTCATCTGATTTGAGTAAATAATAAGGTAGGTGTACGCAGTGGCGGATCCAGAATTTTGAATTTGGTGGGTCCATAAATTAATATTATTAAATTAAAATTAAAATTAATAAATATATCAACAAAAATTTACATTAGAAAAATACGAAATTTCAAATTAACAATCACTTAGACATCAAAATAGTTATAAGTGTTCACGACGAGATTACTTATATTTTGGTATCGGCTGACAATAGCATATATACTAATTTTCGTAAACACATCTCTTTCTAGAAAAGTAACTAAAGAATCATTTAATAATTATTCTTTCATGCTATTCCGTAAGTTTTTCTTGATAATAGTTATAGTTGAAAATGATCTTTTCTTTGTCTCAATAAGTTTCATAGAAAGTTCATTTAAATTCTTCAAATCTCAAAATATTTCATCACAATAAACATCAATAATGAAATTACCTAATAATAATTCAAAAATCAGCAATTTTGCTTCTGACAATTCTCTATAATATAATTATACAAGTACTTATTTTCTATTTTTTTTATTAAAAGAGGAAAGTCGATTGGAGGAAAAAAAAACAAGACATCAATAATTCTTTTGGTGGGTGTTGTCAAATACCGAAACTGATTCATAAAATAAAAATAGAACTAATATTTAAGGATATATTTATAATTTAGTGATAATTAGTATTATTTTAAATTTTTTTGGTGGGTCAATTGACCCACCTTGCCTAATACTGCATCCGCCCCTGGGTGTACGTTGAAGAAGATTTGGGTGAGATTGTTAAAGTCAGAGAATATCGATAAGAGGTAAGCAGTAGGGAATTAAATTAAATTTTAAGAAATTAGGTATGCATATTGTGTGTGATTATGTTTATAAGGTTAATGTGATAATATGCAAATCATTTTGTGAGTGCATGTATATATTTATATATATATGTGTCTGTGTTTGCATGTGTGAGACTTCGCAATTTATGATATTTGATATAAGTATTTGATCACGTTGGTGAATGTATGAAAAAGAGTATAGGTGAGCTCTCTCACCAACCCTTTTCGGTAAATTCACTTATTTGACATGCTGCACACATATTGCACGATTCATCGGATATATTTTATGGATCTATCGTTTAGTCGCCGTGTGCGGTAGTGCTAGGCGAGGGCATCATCTGGGGTTAGAATATTCGACTCTGATGTACCGTAACACTTTGGTGATAGTGGACGATAATAGTCGGACAACTGGGTGACTTAGTCGCACGGTCATTCAGGAATTAGACCCATTGTAGTTTAGACGTATTTGGTCTAATCATTCGTGTTTGGTTTGTTCCACTCATTGGAGTAGCTACTAGTGAGGTCTACCGGTAGTTTATGATCATATGTCAAACTCCAAACGTGATCCCGTTAGGGCGCGCGAGGAAGAATAGAGTTTCCGGGTTTCCCTTGGGTGATTCCAAGTTGCACGGATTCTACTACATTACACGGGATAGGGTTAGTCAGTGGGGGTCCTATCTTCGCTATCACAGACTATTGGGCGTCTTGTGGTTAATGCCAACAACGTTCGACTATCCATGTATTGATTGTGGGAGTCGTATGGTGGGTATATGGAAGTGACCGGATGACCGTTATATTATTATGGGTTTATCAGGTCCTTCCTTGAGCCGAGTATTTGTCCGGCTATTTATTGATGATGGTCTAGTGAGTTTGTTATTATGGGGCTGAGGTTATTCCGGCTGCTCACTTAGACAGATGCAGCGAGTCTATTATTATGGAGCCGAGGTTATTCCGGTTGCTCACTTCGACGGATGTATATATATGTGCATGTGCATCGAGTTTAATATCCTTGTTGCATCATTTCACTATTGGCATATCATTACATGTATTTTATGATTGACGGAGATTAGACTTTATTTTAAAAGGTATGACATGACATATTTCACGTTAGCTCTTAAAATGGATTTAATTCTAGACTAAATTTAAGAAAAAAATTTGGTTTAAGTATGCATGGCACCTCCAGGACAGGGGACATCTCGGAATATAGAAACACCGGCTGAGTGAATGAATTTACATCTATTGTATTATATGTAAATGTTTAATCGGAAAAACCTCTTGTTTAGGAGTGTGTTTTGTAAATATTTATAAATCAGATTTTGTTATATAATAATGCACTTTTATGGTTAATTTTAGTCTTAACACTGTATTGTGGGGCCCAAAGTAGGAGGTGACGACCTCATGATGTAGTATGCCGGTAGCATTTCCAATACAAGTCAACTGTGCATATAAATTTTTTCAAGATTTCTTATGTAAATTTATGGGTTTGTTATGGTCTTTAAATGGATATTGGATTAAATGCAACACTAATAAATAATGTAGTTGATGGTTGGATGTTGGATTAAATCCAATGTTAATAAATTGATGTAGTTGATGGTTGGAAGTTGGATGTTAGATTAAATGCAACGTTAATTAATTCAAGTAGTTGGTGGTTGATTGAAACATTACATTGTCTATAAATTGATGGGTAGACATGCAAAAATTAAAAGAGAACTCGAAGTTCGCTTACTCATTTATAAATCATATCACTTTAGGAGAAATATGAATTTTAGTGTTGGTGGTGTTTCATTTTAAAATACATCTTTTTCTTCGAAGGAAGAAGATGATCCACCATAATTTTCACAAATGCATTCAATTATTACAGATGAAATATTAATGAAGTCCTTGATACGTAGATTTTTTTCCGACGATGTTTTGACATGCCACGACCTATCCATGGTGGTTTCATTTTAGATCATTGGATTATCAATCGTGATCGTGAAGAAGCAAACTAAGATTATGTAATGATAATTTTTATCTAACCCATTGTATCATGAGTCAACATTTCAAAGATGTTTTTCTTGAATGTCTTAAAAATATATATATTCAAATTTTTGATGCAGTGAAGGATGGTTTGGGGAGACTTGGATTGTCTCCTTTCCAAAAAGCAACAATAGTATTCCAAGTGCTAGCTTATGGTACACCAGCGGGTTCGACTAACGAGAATGTTCAAATCTGAGAATTAACCCCTATTGAATTTGTTAAAAGATATTCCGTACAGTTGTTGAGATATTTTCAGAATACTATCTCAAAGCTCCTAATGAAAAATATATTTGACTATTGCTCCATATCGGTGAAAGTCGTGGTTTTCGTATGTTGGATAGTTTGGATTGCATGCATTGGGGATGGAAAAATTATTCAATTGCTTGGGCAGGCCAATATACAGGTTGTAGTGAAAAGTCATCAATAGTCTTTAAAGTTGTGGCAGATTACGGTATTTGGATTTGGCATGCATATTTTAGTTTACTTTGATCCAATAATGCTATTAATGTTTAAACTCCTCAACGTTGTTTAAATCGTACTTTAGGTGTTCCACCTTCTGCACATTATTATATCCAAGAAAAGGAAATGGACTGTTATTTAGGTGATGAAATCTATCCTAAATGGGCCACTCTCGTGCAAAAATCAGCAACCCGTGTGGTCCGAAGAAAAAATTATTTGCACATAAACAAGAACTATGCATGAAAGATGTGGAACACGCATTTGGAGTTCTACAAGTATGTTGGACAATCATCAAAGGACCATGTCGCTTTGGGCATAAAAGTATTTTTCATGATATAATATTCGTGTGTATTATCATGTATTATATGATAACAGATGAAGAACTTGACCTCGGTGCACTAATAACAGAATATCGAGAAGCACCAATTCCAAGAGTTGAAAGAGCTATGGATCAAGAATGTTACCATCAATTTATTGAATGATATCTTCGAACTAGAAGTAGAAATGCTCATTTTAAACTACGAGATGCTTTAATTAAGCATATATGGGAAGAATGTAGTAACTCTACCTATTAATTATGTTATACTTATTATAACTACCAAAAACATATGAAATTGTCACGGAAATTTGTTGCGGAATTATCATTATCACAACTTTTTATTGTAAATATAACAAAAAAATTTATATGATTTGTACTTTGCTTTAGCAAATCTTCAATAGCAAATCATGGAATTCCGCGACAATAATTTCCATGACTGTACTCACGGAATTCTGAAACAATAATTGTTACAATATTTATTTCACTATTTGTCATTGAAATCCACAACAAACAAGGAGCGAATTTATCATTCTCAAAATTTGTTGCAACTTTCCGCGACAATAATTTTAAATAAAATAAGTATAAAAAATGTTTCGGTACTCTGAAAATGCATTTATTTTTTTACTATTAATTATTTATATTGTTGTGGTTGTCCGCAATTATGACTTTAAATAAAATAATTAAAATATTATTGTGGTATTCCACAAAAATATTTTATTTTTACTTTAATCTTGTTGCTACATTCCACAGTATTATTTTTTTTATTTATACATTATTCAAAAGAATACAACTTTATCGCCGGTGTTTTAGTAAAAAAAAAATGAAGAACCTTTTCAAGATATTGCATCTTGTAATATATAATTTGTTTAGAATATATATATTTTTCCATATTGAATAATAGAATATAATAGTTTGTAAATTTTTAATTATAGGTGGAATTACAAAAATTTTATGATAGTTCTAATTCTGAACCCAATCTAAAACAACTCGTTACATTTAGTGGTTTCAACACAAAAGATCGTATCCCAAGACTTTATTCAAGAGGTAAGATAGCAAATATCTAACTTCGTCCTTGCATGTCACATATGCATCTTATTCAAGTGTTTTAATGGATGGGCATTTAAAAATTAAGGAAGAATTGCGAGAAACTAATAAAAAATTAGATTAGGTTTCTCTATTTTTTCTTATAAATATTATTGATATATTTTATTTTAGACTTTAGATTGTAAAAAGATTATTTTTTTACGTGATGTAATTTCTTCGTACGCATCCTGATTTTCAAAAGTTAAACGATTCTATTCCTTACAAACGATGTATATTTGATTCTTATCGAATGCGTTGATAGAAAAATGGGGGTGGAAGTGAGAGTCAGACCGGTGAAGCGAGTGGATGTAGACAATTTTATGGCAACGGAGAGAATGATAAATTTGAAGACGGCGATGATGAAACTATTCCTCCTACGCAGTATTATTAAAATTTTTGTATAATTTTGTTTTTTTTTTTTTTTTTTTGCCTTTGATCTATTTTTGTTTAACATTAAAATTAATTTGAATACAATTTTATTTTATTTTACTATTTTAAAAATATAATTAATTTTAATTTTGAAATTTAAAAATATTTTATGAATATATAATTTTATTATGTTAAATTAAAATTAAATTGAAATAAAATAAATGAAAAATTATGATTTAATATTTTTTTTCAGAGAATGTTACAGCAATTTGGTTAGAGCAAAAATTAATGTTGATCACTATTGTCACTTAAGACCACAACAAATTGTAATTAAATCATTCCTTACGGAGAAAACTGAGGTAATTGGTTTCGGTCTTCTGCAGCAATAACAAATAGTCACGAAAAATCTAGCACGAAATTAATTCTGCAATATATTAGTGACAGTTCAATAAATTTGTCACGGAACCATATATGTTACCCAATAAATAATTCCATGACAATATTACATTTTTCTGGTAGTGCATGTTTAATCAAATAATAATATTACCTATTTTCATCTATATTCCAAATAAATGTTGTTCAAAAACATTAAATTTATTTGTAAATTAAAACGTTATAGTCAGTCTGTCCTAATCCAAATAGACCATTTGAAAGTAGACTAAGAAAAAATAATATTTTATTGATTAGTGAAAGTGTAAGATGATTTTAGCATTTTTGCCCTTCGTACTTTATATATAAATCAATTGTATGTGTAATTATATATTTGTAATTTATGTAGAAGTTAAATGGTACTTTAGTATTAGTATGATTATTTTTACTATAATAAAAATTTTATTTTTTCAGTGAGATCGATGAAAAAAACATTACTTTCAGCTGATACGGATGAAATATAAAATAAAATATAGAGGGTATATTCTTTAATCCATAACCTCACGATTACAAGTTCACGCCTACACCACCAGATCATTCCTTGGGACTATAAATCTAGATTATGTGTATATATTAAGGATGTCTAATTTTAATATTACATATGTAAAATCTAATTGTAATTATCTATCAAATGCCTTGATTTAAGCATAATATAATTATCTATAATTTTGAAATATATCTTAGACAAAATATGTTTTGAGCATAGTGCAGATAGAAAATAAAGTTCAATCCAAGCACCTCTTGACTCTTGCTATATCCTTTAAACTATTAAGTAACACAACAATTATTTTTATACATCACAAATTTTATTATATTTGTATATGCATTCTAAAAATATCTTATACTTGTTGTATTTAAGTCAAATAAATCCTAGAGCCAATGAGCTTCAAAATTTAACACCATATATACTATAAAGAATCAAATTTCCTCTAAATACAAAAATCTTATGGTATTTAATTTTGAATGTTAACAAATAATCGTAAAAATGGAAATAAATATACACTAGTTAAATTTGTATTAATAGTCAAGTAAAAATAAAATATTTTACAATATATAATACAACATATTATAACTAAAATTCAATTTTAATTCGAAGTCGTGAACATAAAAGAAGGGACCAGTTGCAGTAACACATGTTTCCAAATTATTGTGCTATTTTAAAATATGTGTTGTCATTTTATACTTACGAGTTCGTTGTATTGAGATTAACGGTAGTATTGTGTTGTATGGACTATTTTTATTTATTATCCGTTTATGTCTTGTATTTGTAATATTTTAATATAAATTTTATGTTTTTTTTTTCTTGTGTTGTCTGTTAATATTTAAGGTGTTGTCAGCATGATATTAAATAATTATATTCAACACACAAATAGCCTCCATAAAAGAAAATAGTTTATTTTCTTGTATATTAATTTAATACAAGAATATACTCTATAAGATTTTATTACAATATTTACAAATACATACAACATTAAACATATATATCTTCAATAAACAATGTATTAGGTAACCAGTGTCCTTCTCAGGTCTCCTCATCACAATTTGTTGGGAGGGCATTTAGATCGAAATTCATGGCCATGTTGTTCAATGTCTCTGCAATGTTACCATCAACAAGATGATTGGCACCAATATCGGCAGCGGGCCAATGATCCATATGTCGCGGAGGGTCGTCACGAATATGATGCAACTGATGTTCTAGTTCTATCCTTGCTTTATTGTGTGCCTTCGCTTGTGCGCTCCCAATGACTTTGTTGTAGCAAATATTCGATAGAACATTGGATAAGGGTGTGGAAGCTTTACCTCGGGAATTCTCATTTTGGCCATGATCAGTGGATGATATAACAATTCAACATTTCTTTAATTAAAAAAAAAAAAAGAAAAGGAGAAAAAAAGAATACAACTAATAATAATAATAATAATAATAAGTTAGTATGTATGTATTATAAGAAAGAACAAGAGACTAGTATTATAAAATATTGAGGTGTTCATAGAAATTGATTAAATTCTTTTAACCCATTACACATTATAGTTTAAAAAAACTGAGGACTTGTTTGGATGTATTTGTAAAACTTTATTTCCATTGTATGCTTATTGTTTATAGTAACCTATATTTCATTTCCTCTAATAAGTATGAACTTTATAGTTTGTTTGGTTTTGATTTAAAATTGTGAGTTTTTGGTTCAAATAGTATTTTGATATTATATTTTGTGAGCTCAATAATATATTTTTATTAAAATCGTATAGACTGAACAGTGAAATTTCTGATTTGAAATGAAAATCAAATACACTCATAGATTAAGTTTTCAACACTAATAAGTTGTACGTTGTCTTACTACAATGGATTCCTCCAATCCCACGGAGTCGAGAGCGAAGGAATAAAAAACCGGAGACCCAAATTCATGGGACAAAAGCGAAGAAGAGAGGATTGAGTGTTTAGATGGATAAAGGAGGTGTGTGTCTAGAGAAAGGGAGATTTTAGAACGGTAAATAAGGGTATTTATATTACTTCATCTGTCATTTAAAATTATACTCATTTGATTGGAACAAGTTTTTTAAAAAAGAAGTGAATAAAATAGAATTTTTATTTTTTTTAGTAATGAAAAAAAAGTAGAAAATTTGATATTTTTTTATAAAAAAAAAATGAGAATAATTTTAGATGACAGTAAAAAATATATAACGACGTTGTTGATTCGATCTCACATAGTAATGGGTCGAGTTATATTAATTTTAATTTGGTGTTGGATTTTGGCCTCAAACACGCATTATCACATACACAAATTTGTGTCTAACTAATACATTTACCATATATTATTAATATTTTAAAATATTAACATTGGATTTAATTTATCATCACCAAATATCATTTAAAATCAAACCCTTGTATAGCAATTAAATACAAGACCACTTTGGCACATTGTTTTCATATTGTAAAAAAATTGCTACTATATAAAATGCAATCAAATTTAAGTAGTGGTCACTAAAAAAAAATAAGTACCTCCCCTAATTCTTTCATCATTATAATTAAGGTTATTATATATTGAAATGAAATGTGAAACATAGGTAAAATTAAAGTATTGGTGTAAAGAGGTTGTTTGTGTGTTGAATAAAATTTTTAAGAATAGTTTTGACAAGGTCTTTAATATTAACTGACAATACATACACTACAAAAAAAAAAAAAAAAAAATAGTATATTTGTAATGGACTGGAATTTCATCCTTAAAGTTCACGTAGCTAACGCAATTTCATATCTAATCGCGTCTTTAATATCATTAGTAACGGAAAAAATAGATTTAGGAACGAAAAAATTTCGTTACAAAAATGATATTTTCTTGTAGCGATAGTATATGTATAAATTAATAAAAAAATAGTTTTGTTAATGTAATATAAATACAATATATATATATATAAACTGACAATATGTGATAATAATTCATGCAACACATACTATCATTCTGAAATATATGGCGTATAAAAGCAACACCCATAAAATGTAAACTTCCAATAATTGCATGATTATATTCAAACTTTTAAATTACTCAACTAATTTAAATCCATGTATAAATTAATTTAAATCCATGTATAAATTACTGCCTCCAAATGAGCCCCGTGAGATTTTATATTATATTAAAAAATAATAGTATGTTATTGGTTACTGAAAATGTGTAAGAAGTTATAATATTTTTGTCCTTTTGACTCTATGTATAAAATAATTGTATATGTAACGATATGTTTGTAATTTAAATAAAAAAATTAAAAGTATTTTAGTATCAATATACTATTACTTTTACTAAAATAAAAAAGAGATATTTTGGAGTTAGATCGACAAAAATGATAAAAATATTACGTTGAGGGGGACGAATAAAATATTTAGAGCAACATTAAAATGGGTTACCACATTAAATTTTAAAAATATTAATGCAATATTTAATATATAATAAATTCATGAACTTAAGCATTTATAGAAAGAATTTTAAGTACTAACCAAACAAAGGAATATATACTCTATAAATTTTTATAGTAACTAAATAAGAATATACTAAAAAGATCTTTACAGCACTTCCTGAGTTTTGATTGGCCAAAAGCAAACTATAAATAGGCTCTTATTTAAATTTGTATATGTAATTAATATAAAATTAAATTTTTTTAATTATTTATTTTTTTTAGTTTGTTTGATATTGTTATTAATAAAAATGTAATACTTCCTTCGTCCCAAACAAGATGCAACATTTACTTTCGAGATGGATTTTTAGGTGGGTAGTATTAAGTAGGATAATTTAGAAATTAGGTGATTTAATGGAGAGAGAAATAAATATTTTATTTTTTTATTTGGATGATGTGAGAGGATAAAGTGTGGGGTAGAGATTAAGTATAATTAATTATTTCATATTTTGAAAATGTTGCAGGGTGTTTGGGACATACCAAAAAGAAAATGTTGCAGGGTGTTTGGGACGAAGGGAGTATTACATTTTTCATAAAATATCATTAAAATAATATTAAATATAAAAATTCAAATTTAAATATAACTAAATAAATTTTAAGATATATATAATTTTTATATTATAAATATATTTTAAATTTTATATATAAATATATTTTTTTTAAAAGAAATTGACCTTTAAAGAAACCCAAAATTTTGAACTCTGGCTATGGGCCTAGGGCTAGCACTGAATTTTTATAGTAACCAATCATAAATAACTCGCTAAATTCACTCTTATAGTAACTAAATATAAAAATTAAAAAAAAAATAAAAAAATATATCATAAAAGCTTTTATACCAACAAAGTAAATGAATAACTCTATAAACTTTTATAGTAACTAAATAAAAACAAATACCAAATAAATTCTTATAGTAACTAAATATAAAGAACCTACTATATAAACTTTTATTGTAGCAAAATACAATAATGGTAACCAACAATAGGAACATACCATATAAGCTTTCATTACATGCATTGATATGTTTATAAATATATATGTATCTAAACACAAGATACAAATGTATTTTAAATATATATATATATATATATAAAGGCGAATTGGATTCAATTTTATTAAACGATTATATCACATGCTCGACCCTTGTCGTCCATGGCTGCCTATTGGCACCAACGTTGGTAGCAGGGACATGATCCATCTGCTGCGGAGGGTCTTCATGAATACGATGTTAATAAAGTAAGTTTGTAAAAAAAGTTTATTTTAATATTATTACAATATGATTTTTTCTGGTTAACCATCATCTTCCTCAGGCTTCTTCGTTACTCTCTGATGGGAAAGCATTTAGATCAAAACTCGTGGCCATGTTGTTCGACGTTTGTGCGACGTTGCCATCAATGGCAACAGGCACAGGATCTATCTGCTGTAGAGGGTCTTCATGAACATGATCCGGCTGATTTTCTTGTTCTTTTCTTGCCTGTATTGTGTTTCCTCGCTTATGCGATCCTAATGACTTTTTTGTAGCAAATCTTTGATAGCAAATGTTATGAAAATAGGGGAAAAGAAAATGAAAAGTGTACAGGAATGCACGCCCAAGAAGATGAAAATTTGTTAATCATATTCGATCAGAATAATCTACGTCTAGAGGTGGTTAAACCAAGTATTTTCACTAATGTATTTTTTTTTTGTCGATCACTGAGAATATGTTTCAAATATTTATAGATGTCAAAAGTAAAACTTTAGACAAACCATAGAAAATGCGATCCAAACATTGTACGAACTTACACAAAATATTTCTTTGAGCTCCAGCTTAAATCATGTGCAATGCACAATACCATGCCATGTCATACTAAGAACCCAACAAGAATTTACCTAATTTTTTACTCACATTGTATAACTGAGTTTTATGTTGTTCAATTTTTTTTTATTCCACGTCAATAAAATTATTATTTTATTTAATACAAATTTATATAATATATTTTATAATATCTATTTAATCAAATAATTTAATAATATATTATTTAATTATATATGTTTTATGCTTATTTTATTACCTATGCAATATTTTAATTTATTTCTAATTAATATAGTATTTTATGCATATATTTTTTATTAAATATAATTATTTGATAAAAATCAAATGGATAAATATAAATTTATTATAATTATTATTAAAAAAATTTATATTTTTAATAATACAATATTTAAAATTATAAAAAATTATATTAATTATTTTATAAAATTAAATAAAAATTATATAATTTTATACTTCATTCGTCCGACTGCAAGTGTTACATTTACTTTTCACATATTGATATTTGAATAATAATTATTACATCAAAAATGTAGTACAAAGAATAGAAAATAGCAAAAATACTTATTTAGTGTTTTATAATACTAATATAATAACATTTGTATAAAAAATTAAATAAATATAAAAATTATTTTTAGTGTTGAATATAATAGCACAAAATATAAATATAACTTTTGCAGACAAGCAGAGAAAATAAATTATTTTTAATATTTTATATTTAATTATAAATATAATCATAATTTATATACTATAATACTAATTATATTATAAATATATATACATTATCGCTCTCCTTCTGACTGTTCCAACCATTTCTGTTTTTATATAGTACTTCCTCCGTCCCGGCTATCGTGTCTCATTTACTGTAGGCATAGAAATTTAAGAGGGATATAATTAGTAAATAATTATAAATGTATTAGTAAAACTAACTATCGTATAATAAAAATAATTTTTGATTAAGATTAAAATAACCAATTAGTCTAATTAAAATTTAAAAAAAAAAAATTAAAAATAAAAAATTTAATATGTAATTAAAGTGTATAATTTTTTTAAAAAAATAAAATAATAGAATAAGTGGGACAGACGAAAGTAGAAATGTGGACACAGTAAGTGAGACGGATAGAGTATTTTTTTTGTGGCAATGCCAGTTTGTTTGTTTTGTGAAGTGGTTGGAAATGAAATTTTTTACGTGAAGTATACGAAATTGTGTAGATAATATAAAAATAATAGAGGTACGTAAGAAGAACACAGTCGTAACATTCAATGCTCAAGAACTTTGTGTTCCATTTTGCTCTGAGACTTTACCGCACAATGTGTATATATATATAAACTCTTCGTCCTCGCATCTCTGCGGACACTACAAAAAAAATAAAATAAAATTGCAAATTACTTTAGAAAAATTATATCACAATTTATAAAATTTTTGTAACAATTTTCAATTACAACAAAATTTACGTTCCAGTGAGACTTATAGTAAATCTTATTATAGTAATCCGAAATAACAATTAAAATTTTTCGTTACAGAAAATTGCAAAGAAACTAGTGACCCTCATTTCCATCGCAATGTTTTGAGACAAATATGGAATAATAACTTGCGAAATAATATAACTATTATTAATTTTGTTATAATTTTTGTAGTAGATTGTCTATTCAATTTTTATTTTTGTTTTTTTGCTTGTTTTTTTGCCGATCTATATAACAAATATTAATTCAAATATTCATAATCAATTCAATTTAATGATTCGATTAATATCTCTCGTCAAATATACGAGAATTAATTGAAATCATATAAAATTTTTAAATTTAAATAGTGTCTAATAAATTACAAATACAATATATTTAGAATACTGACGCATAAAGCATAAATATATTAGATTATATAATTGTTTTATAGATATATTTAATTAAAGATATTTATGTATAGATATTTTTTTATGTATTTTACAATTTTAAAAAATCAGATAAAATTAATTAATAATTAAATTTAAATATAATAATTTCGTAAATAGCAGCCGTTTAACGCTAATATTATACTACTATTAAATATAATTATATGTGCCCTGTTTGTTTTAAATTAATTTAAATTAATAATTATGTTAATATTTTTATGTTTTTGTATTATATAGAATTTTTTCAACAAAATGATATAGATGATATTTACAAAATTAAATTAAATTTATTATTTATAAATGTATTAAATTAATATTCTATTTTCACATCATTTATTATATAATACTCCAGAAATATATTTAAACTTTATATCCAAACAAATTTCAAACTTTAATACTATATTTTCAATTAAAAGAAATTCAAATCCAAAATCACCAAACCAAAATATAATTTCCAAAAATCATGTCTAAAGTATTATATATTTTCAAGTATAGATAGGTGTATATATAATGTAAAATTAGTTAATTAATGCTTTAATTTCACTTCAACCAGTATTTTCATAGAATTTTATTAATTTTAACTCGTTTTGACTTTTCTTATTTTTAATAAAATACAGGGTAAACTGTTTTTTAATTTCGTCGCTGGATTCCTTTATTATTTTAGTCTCGTAAATGAAACCTGTCATAAACTAGTCTCATAAGTGAAAATTTTTCTCTGTTTTAGTCCTCCGGTGTCGGTGGCTCGCCGGAGGCCACGTGTCTGCCAGGTCAGCGACATCTGGCGGATACGTGATTTTATTTTTTAAATTTTTTTATTTTTAAATTTTTTTTAAAATTTATTTTTAATTTTTTTATTTGGTCCAATTAAAAAAATAAAAAATAAATAAAATTCACGTGTCCGCCAGGTGTCGCTGACTTAGCGGGACACTTGGCGGACACGTGGCTTCCGGCGAACCACGCAAGCGTCTCCGGCACCGGAGGACTAAAACAACAAAAAATTTTCACTTATGGGACTAGTTTGCAACATATTTCACTTACGGGACTAAAATGATAAGGGGTTCAGCTACGGAACTAAAAGATAGTTTCCCCTAAAATATATACATATATATTATATTTAAATATGATATTTTGTTTGATTTGCTACACTAATGCAGCATATCAAATTAATATTATCCGAATAAAATGATTGTAGTTAGCACAATGTTACAAATTTTTGGAAAAAATAATAAAATAATCTATGGATAAGATCAAATTTAAATATAAATTTTATTAAATTTATAACCGAAGATTTAAAATATCTCAACATCTCTTCAAATTCAAATGGTATTACAGAAACTAGACGTAACGCAAATAAAAATAACAGGTGACTCCCGATCAGGACCAAATAACAGTTGACTCTTCACCGGGACCAAATAATAGTTGACTCTTCACCAGAGCCGAAAACGAGATGACTCTCCACCGGAGTCGAAAACGACATAATTCTCTACCAGAGCCAAAAACGACATGACTCTTCAACGGAGCCGAAAACGACATGCTTCTCCATCGGAGCCAAAAGCAGTTGACTCTTTACCGGAAGTTGACTCTCCACCGGAGTCGAAAACAACATGACTCTCTACCGGAGCCGAAATAAATAGATCGCAAACACCAAACAAATCGCACACAGACAATAGACAACCAGCGGAAAAATGACAGATCGCAGACATATTTCAAGCAACGGACAAGCAAACGGACATATGACATAGCACCTACAAATTTCAGATCGTACCCAGGCAACTGACAGATGGCAAATAGCATATTTCAGATACAGAATTGCAAGAAGAAAAACTTACAAATGCATGATCTCAAAATTACAAGACCTCAGAGTACAATTCAGGTCAAATGTAGCCAAAAAAATACGGGTAATATAACTCTCAAAATTACAAGACCTCCAAATAAAATGATTGTAGTTAGATCATGTGCAGTAATATAACTCTCAGATGGCCATTTATTCTGTTAGGAGGCTTTTTTATGATAAAATATTAAAAAATTATGTGTTACATGAAACAAACAAAATCAAGTAATTTTATGTATATACTATATTCTTAGAAGTGCCAATTTTCAACAAGATTCAAAATTAAAAATTGGGTCTATTTGGTTGATTTGGAACTTATAATATTTCATTTCTACATTTATTTTCTACAAATAAATATATATTACATTTAAAGTTTTTTCATTTTTCATTTTTTTTGTTTTGAAATTGAATTATATTAAATATGTATGACTAAATATATGTTTTTTCTATTTGTATTATATAAATTTTGTTAAAATATATACTCTCTTTCTCCCATAACAAAGTATCCATTTTTTCATTTTGGTCTTTCCCGTAACAAAGTATTTATTTCCTTCTTTTTTATACTATCTGCCTAATATTACAAATACCCTTACAACTTCCAATATATTATATAAATATCATTACCTTTATATCACACAATACTAATAAGGTCATTATAGGCATTTCTACTTTATTTCTACTATATCCTAATATAATACTAATATTTTTAAAACTCCTTGTAGAAAGCAAATGGATACAATAGTTATGGAAAGCATAGAGTATATATTTATATTATTGAAATTTAATTTTTAATATACATATTTAAATTTATTTTTAACTATATATGATATTATATTATAGATAAATATCATCCAACTAAACTTGCAACCACAAATCCAAATAGTTGAAAACTAGGTGTGATTCTTTAGTTTAGATTGATAGAATTTTGATTTTGATTTTATATTTAAATAATTCTTGACGTGATATTATATAAAATTAGAAAATATAATAATTTTTTTGTGTGATTCTTTTAGTTTATATTGAAAAAATTTTGGTTTTGATTTTATATTTAAATAATTCTTGACGTGATATTATATAAAATTAGAAAATATAGTAATTTTTTTGGTGCAACTCTCGTAATGTTAATTTGACTTGATCAATATATATTTTTACATAATACAATATATATATATATTGTATTATAACATATCATATATATTATAAATATGATGTGATATATACCATAAATATTGTTCATCTTTACGACACTCTGGTCAAATCAACATGATGTCATATTAGCATGGATTAGCATGTGATTCATGCCTTGACATTTTCATTTTTTTTCTTTTTTTTTTATAGAAATCCAAAGAGTAAAATTAATGAAAAGAAAAACCGAAAAGAAACACACTCAAGTTGTGGTTTAGATATTTTGCACTTTAGTAAAAGCTAGGCTTTGATTTACCTATATAGTTGAATGAATATATTGTAATATAATATTTTAAATAAAATTAATATCTAAGTAATAAACAATACAAATATAAATAAGCATAGTGGAGGTGGAGGTGAAGTCATGATTTCAAACCCGACGACTATTATCAACTATTCTCATACAAATCAACTCAAAATAAGGAACAAGGGGAAACATATAACAAAACAAGCCTCTCATGTATATCATGTAGTATAAGGAATGTTTTGTTATCAATCAATCAATCAATATACACCACACTATATATGAGCCTTTTGTATATATCATTCCCCAAACTAAACAAATTTGTATCTGCTTGTAATACGTACAATTCACATTTGCGCTCTACTTTTCGACCCTTATAAATCGGATGGAACAAATACACATCTGGATGATAGAAGCCGGCATCACAAATATGGCCGTGCTGTCCTATTATTGACAGTGTTTCTTTCTCTGCATCACAAACTTACAATTTCATGCACATGAGTGTCAGCTGATCTTTGGACGCATCCGATGAAGCTGCCTCCACCACCTGAGTAATAATATATGTACTCGTAAGATAAATCAAACAACGGTTTTTACTTATGTGCACCAAATCAAGAGCACGAGTTTTTCGTCACTCAAAATTACTCTATTAGATCAGAAGGGGTTTTAACATAATAGAAGTTGTATTTAGAAGAGTAAGAAGCGGGAATTCGAGAATTATGAGGTTGTAAAAGCA
Source organism: Andrographis paniculata (assembly GCF_009805555.1). Taxonomy (NCBI): domain Eukaryota; kingdom Viridiplantae; phylum Streptophyta; class Magnoliopsida; order Lamiales; family Acanthaceae; genus Andrographis; species Andrographis paniculata. The sequence continues at coordinate 3,173,637 of NW_026137595.1, read as the reverse complement.
GAGATCACCAATTAACTGATGATATAAAGCTTAAAGAAAATAACCTGGAAGCCAACTTTTGTGTACAGATCCTCAGCAGGTTTGTTGTTGGGATCTACGTGGACAAAGATCTGATTCATCCCTGTTGCACAGCAGATAGAGAAGAAAGAAATATTCATTTTAGACGTATTTTATGAATTAGAGGATAAAGATGGGGGCATATGGAAAAATTGAAGGATATTCTTCTGAGTAGCTAATCTTGAAATTGGGATGGGATACCTGTAGTCCTGGCTACATCAGTAGCCAAGTATAACATGTTTGAAGCAATACCCTGGCGACGAGCATATTTTGCAACGCATACATTAGCAATGTAGGCGTATTTATGTGTATCAAAGGGTTCTTTGCTAGCCATAACAGCCGATAGTCTCTTTGCTTCCTGCAAGAAAAACAATAATTTGTATAATAAGCATCCTCAGCTTTAGGGGAAAAAGCAGACATGATCTTTTTTCAAGCTGCTCGTATTAAGCTTCAACCAAAATTACATGGCAAAGAAAGAATCCACCAGGCTACACCCAAAATATTTCCAAGAAAAAACTAAATATTGGAAATAACAAAAATTTTGAACATGCAAAAATGCAGACACAATTAGCATCCAAGGATATTTAGTTGCACACATGAAATCTTTAATCATTGGCAACTAAGTAGAATGACAGATCATATTATATCCACAATTAATATAAGTACCCGAGGATGTGTTTCGCCATGGACAAATTGCCTTATGCTCAAGTCCAAAGTTCCCACTATGCTATTCAGTACAGTTCTTTTACCATTTTTATCATCCTTTTTAACCTGCAAAGTGAAGAAAAGTAAATAAATCAATAAATAATAATAATAATAATAATAATGCCGCAAAGAACTGTAACCATCACGGTTCCCGACTGAAATTAAAGGTCAAAAATGTACTAATAAAATGTATGTTCAGCCACACAACCAAATGGAAAAAGCTTGTAAGGATCATCAACAAGAGAGACTTATTGCCCAGAGATGAACAGAATAAAATCTAGCCAATGACATATGGAACATTATAGCAATAAGGAAAAAGGATTGTCAGCTTTAAGGGGGAAGTAGAGAGTGCATATCTCAATTCTTCAGCAGACGTACGTAAGCAAGGCAAGAAGATTAATGAAATTGTTTAAAGGTTAATTGACTTACTGCAACGAAACAGAAGCAGTTCAGTGAATTTCCTTCCTGCCCATGACATCTTCGTCTCAATGCATAAAACTCCTGTAAATATATGCCAATGCCAAATCAAGTTGAGGTAAAAGGACACTTAAGAGCTAAAAAAAGCTGGTCATCAAGTTAAATCACATTAAAGAGCTAAAAACAAAACAAACAAATTCATACTTTCGATAACAATGTGATGACGTATATAGAGCAAGCATATTCAATACGGAGCAATATGATGATAAATCATTAACCAACATTCTCCGGATAAATTATGAGTATGAGAGAGAGTACGAGAGAGAGAGAGGTCATAAAAAATTGGTTGGGTGGCAACTGTGGCATTAAAGAAACAGGAAGGAAAAAGCAAGATGAAAAAACACAACAAATTGGAGGTAGTCTATCTATACAATTTCAAGACAATACGATCTAAAATCTAAAGGTTCTTATTCGAGCTAACTGAACAGATTAGTCAGATTCCATTTATTACTACCAGACAGGATGAGGAATCTGATCTTAGCTAGTTTCCAAGTCAACTGCAATAAATTAAAAGTTGGATCCTGTAAAGATCATCACTTGTAAACCCATAATTCGGTTGCAACTCACCTCTTCAGCATATTTTCTTTTGTAACTGTCAACATGCCTGAAATATGAAGCAAATCAAAATCAAGTATGGCACTTATAGGTTGTTGAATAGAACAAATTTAATAAATACTTGACGCAATAGAAGGTTTCATTACAATGAATGGATATAAGATATCAACTAATGTATGACCTCATATATGAGAAGGATTCCCAATGGGCTTCTGCTCGGAGCCATGCTGCCGTCTGCCATTGTTAGTCAGACATGGAGACAAGAAATCTGAAGTTCTTTCAGAAAATAATATGTGAAATAAAATTTATACAAGGCACACAAAATAAGTTCTTATATGTGCAAGTTCATATGAGGATGCACATGGATTTTGTCAGGTGCTTTTCATGCAATTAATTAGACAGAGACAGGACGATCATATCTAACCCAATACTCTTCATCCAGAATAGCTTCACGAGCAACAAAACGACCAAAGTTCCAGTTTTTCAGTCCAGCACATTCTTCATCAGTAAGTTGCTTTCGGTCAAATGAGAGTTCAGGCAGCTTTGAGCTTTCTTTCTTAGAAAGAGGCAAGCGCTGGATGCTTTGATCATTGTTGCAATGAACCTCTAGATTCTTCCATCTATAGTAATGAGCAGGAAATGTCTCTCTGCGGGATTTTGATGTACAAAAGGTGGGTCAAAAAGAATGTTAAAAATGATCTAGAGGGATGTTAGAAAGTGTATTTTCTAGTTCTTGAAACCGGTGGAAATAACTTATTACCTAGTCCACATCTGGAATGTTTAGTAAAATATTATGCAATTGCAATATAAAGTGGTTATGATCATTCAGTAAAATTTGAAGAAGTAATAACTGAAGGTTCGGATATTAATGAGACGTAATAGCAAACAATATCATGATAGCAGATAACACATCAAAATCAGAAAATGCAAGTTTTATCTTATCTCATGTCATTAACATCATTGAATAAGTCGCTCAAATTTGAAATTCAAATAGTTGAGACTATAGCTTTGTTACAGTTCTTTTCCCGGCCGTCTCAAGAGTAAACTATCTTCACCTCAGATCGGAACATAGTCATTGCAAGGCAAGGCACATAATTTCATAGGTATGTTTGTTAATAGTTGAAACATCTTACAGACAGCACATATATCCCATGTGCTTGGATTGTATCTAATACATGTGCTAAACTGCTAATACATTTAATTTATTTCTCCATAGGCTACGTGCTACCAAATTTAACAAAGCTGAATGTGAAAGACAAGACAGTTTTATTATATTTTTCTACACTCTCGTCTCCCACTAAACACCATACATATATATTACACGCCACAAGAAGACAGAATGTTGATAGTAAACAAGAAGGCAAATACCCAAAGTGCACTCAACATATCAAGAACAACTGCATGTTGTAGAAGTATATGACAGAAAAAAGTGGAAACCGATAAAAGAAGCTAGCTCCTTCACAGCTTCCCCTAAATTTAAAGGTTATCATCCTTAAACTTAAAGTGTTTCATCCTCATGGTCAGCTCTCATATTTGCAAAAATGGTTCACTTGATAACCACAGCTTCATAATTCTACACAATCCAAACAAACATATTCAAATACCTGCAAGTTTAATGATACCCCCACAAAAGGCAATTTCATATACTTAACACCTAGAACACAAACAAGCATACCTAAACAAACAAGAAGATCTGAAAGCAGGAATTTATGCAGCACATTCAAGATAATATTACATGGGAGAACAACATCAAAGAATCAAGGAAATCAAATAAATCAAATGGCAATCATATCAGTATTACCCGTGCTTAATTTTATTTATTCTCTCCATCCATTCTACAAAGAACAATGATACCATACCAGCCTAGTCTTCCCCCTTCCAATTTCCAATTTAGAGCTACAAAAATTCTTGCTGCAAACCGTTACACAAAACAGGAAGAAATACAGAACAACGAATAACCGCTAACTAACAGTAACTTATACCAAGCATCGAAACACCATTATTCTATAAATTAACCATGCAAATCACAAAACACTTATAGCAAAATCAAACACTAGCGAGCTCAGGCAGCATCCAGACTCCAATAATAAACAAAATAATCTTTGGAAAAATGCCAAATTCGTGATTACCTAGTAAACATTCCCACGACGAGTAGCGATTTGCGTTTGTTTGGGAGAATCAACGCCAACTGAGTTTCCCTAACCTTGAATTGCTGCAAGAAATTCCCCTTCAGCTCCATCCGTTTCCACTCTTCCTCCACGCCCAGTTTGCAGCAGCCGGATAACGATCAAATATTCAATGGCCCTAATTCGTAACCGTCGAGCATATATTCAACAAATTTAGAGGCGGGCTTCAAGAAAAGGCAAGTGAAAACCGAAATTGTGAGGCGGAAACACGTTTGGTGAAGAAATTGAATGAAAATCGTGGAAAACCTCCAGCGGATAAAACTGCATAACCGCAAAAGGAAAGAAAGGCACGGTGAACGCCGGTCAACACCGACTTTGTTATATCCGCATTTTGGCAACTCCGTGGGTCCGCAGAATGGAATAGCGACTTTGCCTCAAAAACGGGTTTTGGGATAGCGATTCTTGAACTAAAGTCGCATTTTTTAAAATTGTTATGCCGATGGATTTAATCCTGGCCGTTGATTACTTGATTTTGACTAGAGTTGCATTTATGGCTAAGTACCTGGTAGTTATAAACTGTCGTAACAGTTTTGTTGTCGCTCAAATTAATTTTCGACGGCTATCGAGTCAAGTCAATCGGAAATCGGATGGATTCTCTAGAGAATCCCATTAATTTTTTATCAACTCGGCTTAATAAGTTTTCAAAAAAGAATTCGAACAACAATCGAGAATTTCGCAAAAAATAAATCCGAAAATATTAGTGACAATGTACAAAGATTGAAGTATTTTTGGGTAATTTGATAATTTTATATGAAACAATATGATATTTTAATTTTTTATTATAAGATTCAAATGTTTGTTTATTATTTCTGAGTTTCTTAAATAGTAAAATATATCTGATTTATTAAGAAAATAAGTAATGTTTTCATTTAATACTCTTCGTTAACTTTCAAAATTTACATTTGTTTTTTTTTTTTAATTGATTTTTTAATATTAATAATTATATTAAAATATAGTACAAATAAAATGAAAATGATAAAATATTTCTATTAATATTTTATAATATAAATATAAAAATAATTTTAATGTTAAATATAATAACGCAAAAAAATAAATATCAAATATAAAGCCACTCAAATTGCTATGCATGTGTCCAATTTATATGTCACAAATTTTTGTGATTAGCTATTCGACTTTGGCAATAGATCATGTGTTTATTCACATATTAATTCAACGTGATATGAAATTAATATGATCTCTTAATCAATATCTAACAATTTTATTTAAATTAGATAATATCTAAATAAATAATTAAAATTTAATTCAGCGATACAGAAATTTTAAAATCGGCGTATAATACTTGCGTAAAATTTTATAATCTTGACTTTTACAAATACAATGATTATAAGTTCATTCTTTTCGTAGTTCAATTTAATTTCTTTGTCGAAATAGCAGTTAGATACGATACAATACATTAAAACAACAATTCATAAATAAGATTAGTAAATTATTTGCCCGTTTTGGATACGTATGCAAGAGAAAACGCAGGCAACATCGGTGGCGCCGCAGCCTTGGTAGCACGAGATGGCTCCCGACTCGGCCCCGGCGCAGCCCACCATGCATGTCGCCATCTCGTTGGCACACCCGGCCACGCATTGCCGCAAATCGGACTGTGATTGCAATCCCCGTTGTCCATCGGCGTCGACATGTAGCAACACTACATGCAATACTGTGACGATAACGGCGACGGCGGCGGCTATCGGCACCACAAGCTTGCTTAGGCTCCTACACATTGGAGGATTTTTCATACACCTAGCTTGATGGGTTTTAGAAATTTGTAACCTTTCTAGTATATATATAGAAAAAATAAAATAAAATAAAATAAAAAACCAATATATGCATGAAATTATGGGTATTGTAAATATCTATGGGATCCTCTGAGTGAGATGAGAACTCGTAATCGTTACCAAAAGTATAAATTAAGTCCAAAAAAATAAGTCACATTAGGTGAATATGGACAAAAGTCACGAAAGCATGTAAGGGTAGGGGCAAGTGACCCCAGCCCCCAAAATTTATTTTTTGTTTAGTTTGAAAAATAAAATAAGGATGTATTTATAATAATTTTTCCCGTTCCCCCAAATTTGCTATAATATTTATTTATTTTTAGTAAAAAATAATAAAATTTGCTATATAATTATGTTCATTTTTTTCGATTCCATTATTTTTGTCTGACTTTTTCTTTTTTTTAATTTTTCCTTCTCTTTTACGTAGTTGCACCCCTCAAAATTCAAAGGTCAGTTCGGTCAGTGTAGACGAACTATGTGTGACAGGATATGGAACCTTCAAACAAGTGGATAAAGTTTGTTTTGGGACACATGATCTTAGTATGATGATGATGCGATGGTTTGTTTGATTTGTTAGGGTTGTATGTGCATTTATATTATTTACTTATATGTGCGTATGTATGCACATTGGATACGGTTTCTAGTTTTTTTAAATTTATTATTATTTTAATTTTAATTTAAAATATTTTTTATCATTTAAGTCATTAATATTTCAAAGTATCTATTTTTTATTTAAAAATAATAATTATATACTAATACTAAAATATTTTTAATTTTTATTTATATTACAAATATATATATACAAGCAAAAATATAAAAGCTCTTCGACACTTTCATACTGACTAATAAAATATTATTAATTTCTAATTTACTATAAATTTTGAAAAAGTTTTTTTGAGTTGAAACGAAAAAAATAATTTTATTTATAAAAATAATATTTTAATATTTTTTATCCCGATTTAATTCTGTTATTTTGTTTGAATACAAAAATTAAAATAATAAGAGTATTTTAATATAAAAGTGAAGTAGGTAAAATATAAAATTAAAATATTATAGAAAATTTGTTAAAAAGTTGATGAAAAATATAATACGATAAGTAAAAAAATATAGCGGTTATTATTATTTGTCAAAATAAATGTAATAAAATTATGATTAAATAAAATAATTTATTAATATGCATAAACTGACAATTAAAAAGCTTGATATAATTATAGGGGATAGAGAGAGTCTAATATTTGGTGGAAAATAAAAATCAACCGTTTATTAAAATTGTTATAAATGTATAGTAAAAAAATTAAAAATATTCGTGAAAATTATGCTTACTTTTCTTTTATATTTATTATTATTATTATTATATATTCGTCATCATCCATCCTTATCATTATTATTATTATTATTATTATTATTATTATATTATTATTATATATATTATATTTTATATTTGTATTTATCCGTTTAACAGTTTTTTCAATCATAATCAATATATAAAATAGGAATAAAATTTATTTCAAAGTATTAATTTTTTTATTCCAAAATATTATAAAAATATTTATTTGCTATAATAATATTATTTTATACACTCCAAAATCGGGGTATTACAATATATATCAATAATGTATGACATTAATGAATCATTGATGGTTTTTATACAGAAATTCGAGTAATATACAGTTTTGTCAAACTAAGAATATGCTCCTATTTGGAGTCATCATTGTGCAGTACAAAAAAAAATAAAAATCTCTGCTACACGTTCAAGCTTGGACACCTTGAATCCAGGTCATAAATTAGGTTTTTTTAATAAAGGCCCATTGCACATGCTCTTATACGACCATTTCATCAGTGACCTTAGCATAATTAGCAACGGACCGGCATCGGCGCTTTTCAGTCCCGGCCGCAGCACAAAGGGGATTCCAACAGCACCTTATAGCTACTCGACAGAGCGGCATCTGCGTGTACAGCAGCGATTTCAGCAGCAGCTCACAGCTAGTGACAGAATCAACGTGAAATCTTGGAGATGAGACAAAATATCGATTTATTTTTATTGATTCAATATTTTTTTTTTCATTTCTACCAATGCAGCCAGATAAAGAACAAGAAAAAAGAAAATAAGAAGAATTAAATATTTAGAATAAAATTAAACAAAATTATATAAAATTTAGAGTGTGTTTCTTCGAACAAGATTTGGGATTTTTTACTATTATGGTATTGTAGAATCAGCCTCGGGTACAGACAACATCTGCAACTATGGGTTAGATTTTGTCGTGTTTGACTTTTTCCTTTCTTTTTTTTTTTTTTTTAAATTTTAACCATCATAATTTATTATTAATAAATAATTTTTAATTTTTTTAATAATAATAATTTGATAAAATATATATATTATTTTGTAGACAATAAAATTTTATATAATATAATTAAATAAAAATGTAAATATTTAGTTATAATTAACAAAAATTAATATTCAAATTACACTATTACTATTTTCATAAATTTAATTTATTCATATCTTATATTATTATTCTTTTTATCTACCAAATCTATACAAATCAAAACCTTCAAATTCAAATCAAATCTATAAATCAAAAGAAACATATCATTTCAAACCCAACCTAAAATTCAAATTTAATCCAAATTCAAACATAATTTTCTCAAACTTAACCAAAAGAAACACATCCTGAATATTTTTACTAAAATTAAATAAATATTAAAACCTAGAAGTACAAATTAACAAAAATATAGAATTATTATTAATTTTTATGTAATAAAATAAAAAATTGGAGGTGCAAATGATCATAAAAAATATATAATTTAATTATTTTTTATAATTTAATTATTTTTTTAACACAACCCAAGCTATTACTTAATCTACACTACTCATTTATTTGTCATTTGAAATACTTTCGATGCTTGGAATTGATTATTTCAAATTTAGAACTTTCAGATAAAATGAAGTAACATTTCAATTAAAAGCATACAAGTGTTAGTAATATTATTAAAGGATTAGCCAATAGAAATATTTATTATTTCTACCGCTAACCACTATTTTAATATATTGTATATAATATATATATATAATAGATAAGTAAATATATATATGTAGATGTGTGTAAGTGAGTGTGTATATTATAATATATAATATAGATGTATAGTATATATATATATGCAAAGGTTTATATGTATAATAACGAGAGAGAAATAACGAGAGAGACGGGGAAAGAGACAAGTAATTGAATGTAGTTATTGTCATTCATTTAGGTTACATCAAGCACCTATATTTATAGGTGAAAATTGAACCTCACGCAGAAGGAAAAAGCATACATGGTTACAACGTAGCACCTTCATAGGTGCTACGTATACAACACTCTCCCTTGGATGTTTTTATACAAAAAATGTGTCTCGTTAAAACCTTACTAGGAAAAAAAAAAATTCTCTGGGACAAAAAATCCTAGTGAAGGAAAAAGAGTACATCATTCTTGTATTGATTCTCCCCTTGATCTGAGCATTATTGGAGATCCCTGAACCGACGCATTCCAATTTTCTTTACCAATTTTTCAAATTTTGCCGTCGGCAATGCCTTGGTTAATATATCCGCCAAATTATTATCTGATCGAATTTGTTGCACATCAATTTCACCATTATGCTGAAGGTCATGAGTGAAAAAGAATTTTGGTGAAATATGTTTCGATCTATCTCCTTTAATGTAACCCCCCTTCAATTGGGCTATACAAGCCGTATTATCTTCATACAATGTAGTTGGGGGAATTTTATCGTCAGGTATTAACCCGCAATTTTTCAGAGTATGTTGAGTCATTGACCTCAACCAAACACATTCTCGACTAGCTTCATGTATTGTCAATATTTCAGCATGATTTGAAGAAGTGGCAGTTAAATTTTGTTTCATTGATCTCCAAGAGATCACAGTTTCGCCACAAGTAAATATATAGCCAGTTTGTGACTTGGCTTTATGAGGATCCGATAAATATCCTGCATCGGCAAATCCAATTAATTCATGTCGAGAATCTTTCGAGTAAAATAACCCGAGATCAATTGTTCCTTGGAGATAGCGAAAAATGTGCTTAATTCCATTCTAATGTCGTCGAGTAGGCGATGAGCTGAATCTTGCCAATAAGTTTACAGCAAATGATATATCAGGTCAGGTGCTGTTAGCAAGATACATCAATGCGCCTATAGCACTCATATATGGCACTTCTAGGCCAAGTGTTTCTTCATTTTCCTCTTTTGGTCCAAATGGATCATTTGCTGGATCGAGTGCTCTGACGATCATTGGGGTACTTAGCGGATGTGATTTATCCATCAGGAACTGTTTTAGTACCCTTTTGGTATAATTTGATTAGTGGATAAGGATTCCACTTTCCAAATGCTCAATTTGCAGACCAAGGCAAAACTTAGTTTTTCCAAAATCTTTGATCTCAAACTCCTTTTTCAGATATTCAACAGCTTTTTGGATTTCATTAGGAGTTCCAATTAAATTGAGATCATCGACATATACAGCGATGATTACGAATCCTGACCCATTTTTCTTTATGAAAACACATGGACAGATAGGGTCATTTATGTAACCTTCTTTGGTTAAGCTTTCGCTGAGACGATTGTACCACATTCGGCCTGATTGCTTGAGCCCATACAAAGATTTTTACAATTTGATGGAATATGATTCTTTTGGCTTTGATTTAAATGATTCAGGTATATATTGATCTCTTCTGGGATTTTCATATAGACGTCATTGTCTAAAGAGCCGTAAAGATAGGCAGTAACCACATCCATTAATCGCATATCAAGATTATTGTGTAATGCTAGACTCACTAGATACTTGAATGTTATTCCATCCATGACCGGAGAATATGTTTCTTCAAAATCAATACCCGGTCTCTGGGAAAAACCCTGGGCTACAAGCCTTGCTTTATATCTTGTGATATCATTATTTTCATTTCTTTTTTTCACAAACACCCATCTGTAACCAACAGGTTTCACATTTTCCGGTGTTTGGACTATAGAGCCGAATACTTGCCGTTTTTTCAATGAGTCCAGTTCAGACTTAATTGCGTCTTTCCATTTTGCCCAATCATCTCTTTGCCGACATTCATCAACTGATTTTGGTTCATAATCCTCATCATCTTTCATTATATCGAGTGCTCCAGAATATGCAAATGCATTATCAATATTTTTTTTCTTTCTGTTCCAATTTTTTCCACTAGTGGTATAGTTAACAGAAGTTTCAATAACTTCTTCATCACTTTCATCAGAATTTTTGGTATCAATCTCTTCAGGGGTTGTATTGACCTTTTCGGGTATCTGATCATTGTTGATCTCTTCACCAGTATTTACAATTTTCTTCTTTCATGGATTCTTGTCTTTGGAACCCAACTGTCTGCCACGTTTTACGCGGACAGTATGCTCATTAGCACTCGGCACTTTCCCTTCTAGGATATTTATTTTGGCTGGTGCATTTGCTGTTGCAATATATGATTTCGTAACTCTGGCAGCATCACTAAAAGCATCAGGCAATTGATTTGCAATTTTCTGCAAATGCACAATTCTTTGAACTTTAAGTTCACTATGTTTCGTACGAGGATCAAATTCAAGTGGTATTTTCCACGAAATTTCTTTTTTCAGTTGATTACTGTCTCCCCCTAATGTCGGGAAATGAGATTCATCAAAATGACAGTCTGCAAACCTTGCAGTAAATAAATCACCCGTTGTTGGTTCAAGATATTTTGCGATCGAGGGTGATTCATACCCGACATATATACGCAACCTTCTTTGAGGTCCCATTTTCGTGTGTTGAGGTGGCGCAATTGGAACATAATCAGCACACCGAAATATTCGCAGGTGAGATATATTTGGTATTTTTCCAGAAACCAATTGAGTGGGGGAATAACAGTGATAACTGGTCGGCCTTATTTTCACGAGGGCTGCTGCATGCAATATAGCATGTCCCCAACATGATACAGGAAGTTTAGACCTCATCAATAATGGTCTAGCAATTAATTGCAATCTTTTGATAAGGGATTCAGCCAGGCCATTTTGCGTATGCACATGGGGAACAGGATGTTCCACAGTAATCCCAATTGACATGCAATAATCATCAAATGTATGTGATGAATACTCTCCAGCATTATCTAGACGTATTTTCTTTATCGGGTGATATGGAAATTGTGCTCGCAATTTAATTATTTGTGCAAGTAGTCTAGAAAAAGCTAGATTGCGAGTAGATAACAGACATACGTGTGACCATCGCGTTGACGCGTCAATTAGTACCATAAAATACTTGAAGGGTCCACATGGTGGATCTATTGGTCCACAAATATCACCCTAAATTCTTTCCAGAAAAGCTGGGGATTCAAATCCAACCTTTGTTGGAGATGGCCTAATTATTAACTTCCCTTGAGAACAGGCAGCACAAGCAAATTTATTCGGACTCAAAATATTTTTCTTTTTCAATGAGTGGCCATTTGAATTTTCAACAATTCGCCTCAGCATTACATTGCCAGGATACCCAAGTCGATCGTGTCAAGTTTTAAATTTGCTAGTAGCCATTTGGTCTACTAGGTGATATGTTTCAATGGCACTGATTTTTTAGTAATATAAGCCGGAAGAAAATGATGACAATTTTTATTTCACAATTCTTTTGCCATTCACAACCTGAGTTATCAGAAAATATTCATTTTCTGCCTTATTCAATGTTTCAATGTGATACCCATTTTTCCGAATATCACTAAAGCTCAGTAAATTCCTTCGAGCTTTGCTTGAGAACAAGGCATTTTCAATTGCCATTTTTGTCCCTTTTGGGAGATATACAATAGCTTTTCCTGAGCCTTCAATCATTTTCGATGCACCACTGATAGTAACAATTGTGGTCTTTCCCATATCAAGATGGGAGAAATAACTTTTGTTTTTCAGAATGCTGTGAGTCGTAGCACTGTCGATAAGGCAGATGTTGTCATCGGCTCCAAAATATTTGGCATCCATATCTTTGCAAGAAGGTAAAAATAATAAAAGACATGTATTAGTAACATAATCAAAATAGACTTATATTATAGGGGGTAATACAAAAAAAGGGGGCAGCAAACATCAAAATAACAAAAGAGATACAACATCATTTTATCATTTAACATCATCAGCTATATCAAGCAGATCATCGGCATCCAGGAGCGTGATATTTTCATTTATCACATCGTCAAATGTGTCATCATGGACAGCGTGATTTGTTTCGAGGGCAATTATTCCATGTCTTTCTTTTGAGGCCGATACAGTTCAGCCAAGTGACTGGCTGTGCGACAAACATGGGCCCAATGGCCTTTGATTCCACACCGGGTGCATTCCTCGTCATTATTTATGTTTCTCCCGGTGTTGATCCTCTGTTGAGGCTTGTACGGCCTTCTATCATTGTAACGCCGATTTGGCACATATCGGTGTCTATTTTGATAATTATTGTGACTGTATGCGTTTGCCCGGCCCCGTCCGCGATTCTGATTTCGATCGCGATCAATTCTTTGATTTCTAACCTGCCCACGGCCACGCATCGGATTTGCCGGTTGTATCGCATTTGCCTCTGGAAATGGATTTGCACCTGTCGGCCGAGATTCGTGGTTCTTTAACAGCAATTCATTATTTTGTTCGGCCAGCAAAAGACAGGTGATCAACTCAAAATATTTCTGGAAGCCTCTTTTGCGATACTGCTGCTGCAAAACCATGTTAGAGGCATGAAAAGTGGAGAAAGTTTTCTCCATCATATCATATTCAGATATATTTTCGCCACAGTGGCGTAGCTGTGATGTTATTTTAAACATTGCAGAATTATATTATTGGACTGTTTTAAAGTCCTGAAGCCGTAGGCTTTGCCATTCGCTTCGTGCCCTTGGCAATAATGTCAGCCTCAAATGATCATATCTTTCTTTCAATATCTCCCACAATTCGAGTGGGGATTCCAGCGTGACATACTGCATTTTCAGTGCCTCATCGATATGATGACACAAAAAGATCATAGCCTTTGCACGATCTTGGCTCGGGGAGTTTTTATCCTGGGCAATGGTATTTTCCAAGCCCATTGATGCCAGATGCATTTTAACATCGCGAGCCCATGCCATATAATTTTTGCCAGAAACGAGGAGATGGAGAAATTCCTGTTTGGCAATGCTAGTCATAATAAACAGATAAATTATGAAATATTACCTTGCGGAAATTAAAATATATAATCGTGCTGATAACGTGTTGTAATATTATTATAGGATTAGCCAATAGAAATATTAATTATTTCTGCCGCTAACCACTATTTTAATATATTGTATATAATATATATATAATAGATAAGGAAATATATATATGTAGATGTGTGTGCGTGAGTGTATATATTATAATATATAATATAGATGTATAGTATATATATATGTATATATGCAAAGGTTTATATATATAATAACGAGAGAGATAGGGAAATAGACAAGTAATTGAATGTAATTATTGTCATTCATTTAGGTTGCGTCAAGCACCTATATTTATAGGTGAAAATTAAACCTCACGCAGAAGGAAAAAACATCCATGGTTACAACGTAGCACCTTCGTAGGTGCTACGTGTACAACAACAAGAACGTTTTAATATCAATGTCTTTTTATTATTTGTTTTTAATGTGATTTAATAAATTGTTACTATAATGATGTATTCCTCATTATTTTTTCTTAATAAATAAATATGAATAAAAATAACAATTATAAAATTCAATTAGCAAAATTGTACAAAATTTATATATTGTTTTATGAAATTACGTCAAATTCTTTATATTTTTAAAATTATGTCAAATTGAAATTAATTGAAATTGATTATAGTGAACTAAAATTAATGAGTTTTATTATTATTATTATTATTATTATTGGATCAAATTCATATATTTAGTTATATTGGAACTACTATTAATTTTTTTCCCAAAATATATTAAGTTCTTACATAAAATATCGCATAAAATTATTATTTAAACAAAATACAAATTAACATTTTATTTCAAATTAGATTTAAATTACAATCAAACATTTTTTTAAAAAAAATAATACTCCTTCTATCCCAACTCAAAATATCATTTTTACAATTTTCATTCGTCTCACTTCAAAGTATTCTTTTTCCTATTTTAGTAAAAGTAATCATATACTATACTAAAATACTCGTAACTTTTACCTAAATTACAAATATATCATCATACATACAATTATTTTATACATAAAGTCAAAGGGCAAAAATGTCAAAACCTTTTACACACTTCTATTAACCAATTACATACTATTATTTTTTAATCTACAACAAAATTCCAAAAGATCCATTTGAAGTGGGACGGAGGAATTAGTTTGAATGTGAGTTTTGTGATAAAAATATATATATATATATTAATACTGTCATAGAAAATAAGTAGTTATATAATAAATAATATTTTTTCTATCTTGTAACGATGTATTCATTTATTTTTTGGACATTAAACTTTAAATATTAATATTATATTCATATGTAATACAAATTAAAAGAAAAAAATAATAAAATATCTTTATTAGAAGTATAAAATAGTATATAATTATAAAAAATATTTTAATATAAAAATATAATGACGTAAAAGACAAGAATATCTATATATATATATATAATTATAGATATATATATATTTTGTGCTTGTTGTTTTAATAATATATGTATGACATGTTATATTATATATATAAATATTGGATAAGTGTGAAGCAATTGCAATTCATTATTCATATTTACAAATATATAGGCATTATCGGTCATCTAAAATCATTCACCTCTCGCCTACACAACATCTAAGAATATAAGTGTGTTTACTTGTAAGATTTTAATTTTGGAACTTGATTTTAAATAGTAAAATTTTGAAATAAAATAGTTATTTGATGTGATATAAATATGTATTGATGTGATGTTTTGAATGTAAAATAAACTTTTTGTATAATATAATAAATAAATAAAAGTGTTTAATTTAATGTTTTTTTGAGAAAAAAATAGTTGAAATAGTAAAATTACGGTATAAAAACCCTACAAGTAAACAGACCAATGTGTATCATTACAAGTAGTTGCGTAGTGCATATGTGTATAACACTACCCTTATAACACTACCCTTTGAATATTTATATAGAAAAAATGTGTCTCGATAAAACCTTATTAGAAAAAAAAAATCATTCGTGGAAAAAAATCATAGTGAATGAAAAATAGTACAACATTCTTGTATTAATGTGCTCTCCTATTTTGGACTTTATTTGATGTCTTTCATCCGACGCATTCCAATTCTTTATACGAATTTGTTGAATGTTGCAGTCGGTAGCGTATTCGCAAATAAATCTGCAAAATCTTTAGACAATCGAATTTGTTTCATATCAGTTTCGCCACTCTTTTGAAGATCATGAGTGAAAAACAATTTTGGAGATATATGTTTTGTTTGATCGCCTTTAATATACCCTTCATTTAATTGAGCCATACAAGTTGCATATCTTCAAATAATATTGTAAGAAATAACACATCATCAGAAATTAAGTTCCAATTTTTCTGAATATAGTAAGTCATAGACTTCAACCAAAGGCATTCATGACTGGCTTCGTGAATTGCTAAAACTCAAAATGGTTTGAATAAGTTGTTGTTATCATATGTTTATGAGATCACCAAGAGATTGTTGTTCCACCATAAATAAATAAATAGTCAATTTGATATTTTGTTTTATGTGGATCAGACAAATAACTAGCCGAGATTCATTTGAATAAAATAGACTGAAGTCATGAGTTCCCTAACATAACAAAAAATATGTTTGATACCATTTCAATGGCGCTTTGTCGGGGATGCGCTAAACATGTCCAGTAAATTTACTCAAAAAGATATGTTTGGTCTGATACAATTGGCAAGGTACATTAATGCGCAAATAACATTGAGATATGATACATCGAGGTCAAGTATTTTCTCTTTTTTTTTTTCTATTGGCCTAAATGGAGTTTTGTTGAGATCAAGGGATTTGACCACCATTGGTGTACTCAGAGAGTGAGATTTATCCATATAAATTTGTTTTAATACCTTTTGAGTATATGTGGAGTAATGGATAAACATTCCATTATTAATATGATCCACTTGTAATCCCAGATAATATTTTATCTTTTCAAAATTCTTGATCTCAAATTCTTTCTTTAGATATTCAATTCCAATTTGAATTTCATCATGAGTTTCAATTAAATTGAGATAATTGACATATATTGCAATAATGACAAAACTTTAATCAATTTTTCTGTATAATAACGCATTACTGGATCATTATTATAACCTTCTTGTATTAAATATTCACTGAAACAGTTATACCACATTCGCCATAATTGTTTAATTCCGTATAATAACTTTTTCAATTTGATGAAATATGATTCATTTGAGTTTAAAGTTTATGCTTCAAGCATATTGAATTCCTCATAAACTTTCATATAAATATTAGTATCTAATAAGCCATAAAAATATACAGTAACTACGTCTAAAAGACGCATGTCGAGCTTCTATCGCACTGCCAGGTTCACAAGATATCTAAATGTTATTCCATCAACAATCGAATAGTATGTTTTTATTGAAATCTACTCAAAGTCTTTGTGAGAATTCCAGAGCTACAAGACGAGGTTTATATCTCATGATGTCATTAAGCTCATTTATTTTTTGTACAAACACTCATTTGTATCCCACTAGTTTTATATTATCTAGTGTTTGAGCAACTGATCTGAAGATCTCTCTTTTGTTTAATGAGTCAAACTCTGATTGAATCGTATTTTTCCATTTTGGTCAGTTATTCTTTAGCCAACATCCATAAACTGATTTTGGCTCTAAATCTTCATTTTCTTCCATTATATCAAGTGTTAAACTGTATGAGAGTGTATTATCCATAATTGTCTCTTTACGGTTCCACATTTCCTTGAAGTAGCATAGTTAATTGAGTTTTAAATAATCTCATCATATTCTTCAAGATTGTACTCTTCCGAGGCAATTATTTCATGGTTGACTTCCTTATTAGATTGAGGTTTATCAATGTCAATCTTGATATTTTCATAATTATCATCGTTCATTCCTTTTTTCTTTTGAGAATATTTGTCTTTGGAATCGAGTGGTCTAATACATTTTAAGTGTATTGTTGATTCATTAACACTTGCAATTTGTCCATCGGGACAGTTATTTTAACCTAAGCATTGGCAGCTTGAATATATAATTGTGTGACTTTACTCGAGTCATTGAATGCATCCGGTAATTTGATTTGCAATATTTTGCAAATGTATAATGTGTTGAACTTCTAGTTCACATTGTTTTGTACGATGATCACAAAAATTCAATGGAATTTTCCAACTAATATCTATTTTCGGTTCATTTTTATCTTTCCCTAATGTTGGAAAATATGATTCGTCAAATGAAAAGCTGCAAATCTTGCACTTAATAAATCACCCATAGGTTCAAGATATTTTATAATTGACGGCGATTCATATCCAGCGTAAATGCTTAATTTACGTTGATGAGCCGTTTTTTACGTTTGGGAGGGGGGTTGAAATAGGAACATAAGAAGCACACTTAAAGCTACGTAGATAAGATATTATAATTTTCATCACCGCGAGGAGAAATATAATGGTTTCTCCAGAGTTTTCAATTAATTTTGCACTGCCACTTATTATATTGACATTTATCTTTTTCTTTTTCAAATGGAAAAAATATTTTATGTGTTTTAATATAGTATGTGTCGTTGCACTGTTGATAACTCTTGATTTTTTCATATTTTATATCTTATTTTTATTTAATTAATTATTATATATGTCGAGTTTTGTATAATTTATGTTAATTTATTCCAATAATTATATTTATTTCATTTTGTGGTTATTTTTGTTGCTGTGCGGAATTCAAAAGACGGTTGGGCGGCTGCTGTGCGGAATTCAAGCAACGGCTGGGAGGCTGTTGTCCGAAATTCAAACGACGGCTGGGCGGCTGCTGTACGGAATTCAAGTGACAGCTGGGCGGCTGCTGTGCGGAATTCAAGCGATGGCTGGGCGGCTGCGTTAAATCCGCCAAAAATAAGTAGTTATTAGTAAGTTATTAAGTAGTTATTAGTAGCTATTTTTATAAGTAGTTATTTATGGTTATTTTTAGATGTTATTTGTAGTTATGCTTATAGATAGTTATTTATGGGCGGTTGTAACCGCCAAACTTCTAGAAGCTTCCTTCCCCTATATATATCTCTTCTCATTGTATTTTAGAAACAACCATATACATAACCATACACTATTCATCGTTTCATACACTCTATTTTCCTCATTTCTTCTCCTCCATATTTTTATCTAGTTTAATAATATGAGATTTTCGATTTTGTGTCGCGAGAAAACTAATTTTCTCCTCATTTTTCTTTTAATTCCAGCATATTATTTTAGCTAATGAAATTCCTATCATATTTCTCAACCCACTTTCACCTAAAAATTCTATGTTCGATTTGAGTTGTTCAAACTAGATTTCAACAAGGTTGCGGAAAGGCGGCAGAAGGGTTAACTATCCATGCCTTTGATCGCGTCGTATTCATTAATAGAGATTATGCGGTTCGTAGAAACTAAGTACGCCGAAGCCTTTTCGACCTGCGTAGTTTTTGTTCGGAATTTAACTCCGATTAAATAGAGGTATCAGAGGGTTAGAGCCACTAGCAGAACGGTTGGAAAAATAATTTATAGAGCATAAGTGTTGGTCTATTGGGTCACAGATATGTCCGGTGACAGCAGCTTTTCTAGTAAATAATGTTCTTTGTCGGGTGTCGCTGAAGCCTCGTTGTAAATCCCTTAAGTCAAGTATCAACCAAGTCGAGAAATCGGCTTAAGTGAGCAAATGCAATCACGCTCCTTCCTCCGAGCCGTCCTGCAATTTTACATATATTTTTCGCTATCACACCTTCGTCATCTTGCTCATTTCATCCATGAAAACTTAATCATTAAGAAATGCAAAAGTCACACACAAACGTCTCGCTCCATCCTCTTCGAGATACGTATATTTTATTGTTGTTTTTTTAGTTAGATTTAATTTCTTCAATTTATTTTTTCAGTTCTTCGATTACATAAACTTATTGCACTTTTTCTAATTAAATATAGGATACTCACATATTATTTGAGTTCAACCCGGATACTCAAGGTTAAATAGATTTTTTTATTTTTGACGAAGTTTTTTTTTAGAGGTATTACACGAACACGCACATCACTATTTTTATTTTATACATATATTGTTTTTTGTATCTTAAAAGATATTTTTAAATATCTCAAAACCCTTCGATCAAATTTTGGCATTGTTGCCGGCGAATACACCTTGTATCTTCGTTTTGATTGAAAAATTGAATATAATGCTAATTTATTTTTATTTCAGCATTTTTTTAATTTTATTTTGAATATCTAATTCATCGGTGGTATGCTTCGTAAGTTTCAGGAGTGTAATATCCACCAAGGATCAATCCTGCGCGGCAATTTATCGTTTGACAGAAAATCAGAAAATTTATAATTCGGATCCGCTGCCTCTGTTCTGTTCCATTTCCTATTCAGTTATATATAATAATAATAATAATAATAATAATAATAATAACCGTAATAATAATTATTATTATGTTACAAATAAATATATATAATAATACGTAAATAAGTAAATAAATAAATAATAGTAATAATTAATTTTCCTTGTTCATTCAGAACTTTCAGCGGCCGGTTTGTTCGTGGATGAATTTTGAAGCCCAATAAAGCCGACGTATGTTATTGTGAACCGAATTGTGCCCGCTTGCTCGTTGATCAAAATTACGCCCGCTGCAGTAATGATTGTCAAGGTCAGTCTCTCAGCGGAGCCTTTCTGACAAACAGTGTCGATATGCCCGAACGGGAGGAAAGGTCTACCCTGTCTACTCAATCTAACAAATAAAATTATGACATGTCTATGTATGTATTATTATTATTATTTTAAATCACAAATTACAATTTAAATTGTAATTCCTCCTCGAGCCAATACATATCTCCCAGCAATTAGATCATCGCCCTAACCTGTGACAGTCGACGCCGCCACCACCGATCGACGCCGACACTAAAATCAGCAGGTTTATTTTATTCAATTTATATCAACCAAATCTTCGCCAGAATTTTTGTCCGCTCTAGCCAAATTCATCCCCCGACCCCGAAGAAATCACCGCCGTTGTCGCCGCCGAAATCAGCGTGTGTTTTGTATTTTTTACTTCATAATTTTTAATTATCTCTTTTAAATCATAATTTACACTCAAATTCAGATCTGATTCATTCCATCCCGTCGGGTGAATGCACATCGTAGCTCTTCCCAAATTTGCCCTCTCTCTAGTTGCTCGTTGCCGACGCTACAGCCACCAATGCTGCCAACGCGCTTCAACAATATTTCTCCTCTCTGTAAAATTCATCGCAATCAATAATTTTCCCCAAAGTTTGACCCGACCGAGAGTCCGGTCCTTCCTATCGATGTCGCCGAAGAAGAAAGTGAACTAACTGAAAGAGAAAATGGAGATGGAAGTGAACGAAAAGAAAGTGAAGCCACAAAGAAAATTGTTCGTATTATGGGTGGTTATTTTTGTTGTTGGTGGACGTGGTTTTAATGGTATGTAGATTATGTGTATTTAGGCACGACTGCGATAATTTTTTCTCATGAAAATTCAATCCAATTTGGTTTTCAATGCTCTCTAGTTATAGAATGTGTTAGCATATGGATTTTGGGATGTTTGATTTGAAATGAGTTTTATTTGCTTTGGTGTTTGTAAATTATATTGATCAGATGGTGTCACTGCTACCTTTATAATATTTTTTAAGATTATCAAGTTGATTTCATTCGAATGGTTTCATGTGCAGTTTAAGCCATTACTTAATTGAATTACATGTTTGTTTCATTCAAATAATTATTGATATTGTTTTCTTATTAGAAGCTTTCTGCTGAAAATTTAAAGTGATTATGAATTATTTAAATTATCTTTGTTTTCTAAAATAATTTTGCTAGTTCTATTTTACTTTAACACTAATATATAAATATGAGACTAATAACAAATTATTAGATGGTATATTGATGTTGATTCTTGCCTATTTATAAAATAATTAAATAATTTAATTAAAATTATAAAATTTAAAATATTATTCAAATATATAATTACTCGATATATAAAAAAATGAATAAATTACATGAAAAGCCAAAAATGAAAAATAGACATAAGAAGTATATATTTATCGATATCATAATTATTTTTATTAATATATTTTTAAATTATTTACTCTCATGTCCCAGTTAAAATGTTTATGTTACTGTAACACTTAGATAAAATATAATTAGCAAATAATTAAAATTATATAATAAAAATAATTATAAATTCAAATAATTTAATTAAATTTAAAAAATTATAAATTATAAAAATTAAAATATATAATTATATTTTTTTAAAAATAAATAAATTATATGATATCGATGAAAAAAATAAATATTTTATATAGGACCAATGAAATATTAATTATATAGTTCTTATAATTTTATACTCCCCTCCGTCCCATAAAGAAATATCAATTTGCTTTTTGAACATAGTTTTATATAGTAGGAATAAAGTAGAAATAATTAAAATAACCTTATTAGTATGTGTGATATAAATATAATGGTATTTATGTAATATATTGTAAGTTGTAAGGATATTTATAATGTTATGTAAATAGTACAATTATTTTAAAAAAAAATATTTTATTACAGAACAAACTAAAATTAAAAAAAATGAATATTTTGTTATAACATAGTATATAATCCTAACATACCATCCATCATACATGACACGTGACGACAACTATCTTTTTAACAAAATATTTAATTCAAACAAGAAAACAAAACTTATCTTAAAAAAAAAACACGTGTTAAAAATATCCAAACCTGTCAATAGAGTATATCTTCATAGAATAATTCACATAATAATTACTTCTGCCATTCCACGCTTTTTTATTCATTTTAAAAAATAATTATATATTGTTTATCCCTTAATAATTTATTTATTTTTATATTTTAATCTATTACATAATAAGTATTTTTCTTAATAATTATATTATTTATTTAACATTACAAATATCTTTCTAATTTATCATATATTATACAAATATCATTACTTTTATATTATATGATTAATTTAATCTTTTTATTTTTATTTCTAATTTATCCTAATATAATATTAATATTTCTAAAACTTTATATAAAAAATAAATGAATATATAGATAGAGCAGTATTTTATTACTTTTTCAGCATAAGCTACAAGTCCTAGACATAAATTTAAAAAAAAATAATTAATAAATAATTAAAAATATATTATTAAAAATAATTATCTTATAATAAAAATAATTTTAAATTAACTAATTAGTAAAATTAAAATTGAAAAATTATAATTTTTAATTTTAATAAAAATGAATAATAATTATTAATTTTTCCTATTATAGTAAAAAATAGTACAAAAAAAAATAATTTTGTATTTAAACATAATAAAATATTTTTCGATGATAAACCAAAAAAACAAATGAGCCTCCGAATAATAATTTTTAAAATTTAAACAACTAAAATTGAAAGAAAGATACTCATTTGTCCCACTTAAGGTGTCCTTTTTTTTTAAAATATAATTATAAATTTTAAAATATTTTAAAATTTACAATTTATATATTTTTTAATTTTAATTAAATTATTTAACTATTTTAATATTAATTTATAATTATTTTTATTATATAATAATTATATTTATTAATATATAACTACACTGTACACGGATGGAGTAATATAAATATAGAGGAGAGACGACAGTGACGACGAGACACAGTGGACAGAAGAGGTCGCCATCAGTAGTAACGCCTTCACTGTTCTGTACAGACTGACGTTAACAGAAGCAGCAGTTGCTTTTGATTCTGCTTCTTTTTCTTTTTCTGCACTCAAATTATTTTGCTCGACACCGCGTACGCCCCGTGTCCTGTGGTGTACATCCATCCCATCTCCTCACTCATTATTGCATTTGCGCTCAGAAATCGTGTGGCTGATTGTCCATGGCGGATAGGGGAATTACTGCCATCCAGGAATTATTAATACCAGGATTCATTTGCCCTACCCTAGCCTAGCCTAGCCTAGCGTTCTTATCCGCGACGCAACCTTCTTGGCAGTTTCCCCCAATTGAGTCACCACTCCATCCACCATCCTATTTATTCCCTCCGCCATTGAAAACCAATTATTGTTGATACTTTTTTCCATTTGACTGCGCCTTATGGCCTCTACTGACTTCGGCCTGCAGAGAGAGGTTTGTTCGGCTCTTCTCTGTCTTGTTTCAATTTGTTTCGAATCGTTGCCCAGTTACTTGCTTTAGGATGGAATTTGATGAATTTGGTAGGGAAATTGAGTGTTTATAGCTAGCTGTTTCTATGCTTCAATTTATAAAATGATTCATGATGTCTATGTCCATGGAAACTTTCGAACTGCCTTTGAAAATTCATTGCACCTATTACGTTCGCTCGTATGGTTGAGGTATAATTCATTTTTCGGTTTTGGACTAAGTTTAATTTGTCTGGATGATAATCACTTAGAATGTCTAGTCCTTCAAAGGTCTAACAATGGCGGCCAAACTTGTTGTGCAGAAAGTTCTTATGAAAACCGCTGCTAATCAGTCGCGAATGAATCAAGCCAGCATTAAGCGCAGAGTCGGGAAGTATGAGATTGGTCGGACCCTCGGCGAAGGAGCATTTGCCAAAGTTAAATTTGCAAGAAATTTAGAGACTGGTGAGCCCGTTGCTCTCAAAATTCTTGACAAGGAAAAGGTCGTGAAACACAAGATGGCCGAGCAGGTATCCTCAGAGTTCTGATATCATATTCGATTCGATGTTAAATTCTTGCAGTAACATTCGGATGTTTTGTTTAGATTAAACGGGAGATTGCGACAATGAAGCTGATCAAGCATCCCAACGTAGTTCGCTTATATGAGGTCTCAGATTCTCCCAAGCAGATGAACACATTCTTCGTTTTAGTTTACATTAGAGATAATATTTTCCTGGAATTCTGCAGGTGATGGCGAGCAAGACGAAGATATTTATTGCAATGGAGTATGTCACCGGCGGCGAACTCTTCGACAAAATAGTGAGGAGACAACTTCAATTCCCATTCCGAACGATACTAACATTAATTCTATTGTCCCTATGAACTCATAATGGAATGTTTGTTCTGTAAAGGTAAAGAATGGAAGGATGCGCGAAGATGAAGCTAGAAAATATTTCCAGCAACTCATTAACGCTGTCGATTATTGCCATAGTCGGGGGGTTTTCCATCGCGATTTGAAGGTAATCCCGGATTCGAAAGCATGCCATTAGAAAGGATTGGGGAGATTGTAGTTAGTTAAATTGGATGAAAATTTGAGCTTACGATGTAGCTTTGTTTCCTTAATGATGCAGCCGGAAAACTTACTGCTCGACGCTGCTGGAAACCTTAAAGTATCCGACTTTGGACTAAGCGCCCTGTCCCAGCAAGTCAGGGTACGAGATCTATGATTTCACTGCTTTAAATTTTGTACCAGATTCGAATCATAACGTAAATGTAAAAGATATCAATGTGTGTGTTCAGGATGATGGTTTGCTTCATACTACATGTGGAACTCCAAATTACGTCGCTCCTGAGGTGCGCTCATTAGCTAAATACAGATCCCTTTTTCGGTGTTCATGAGTTTATAGCTTCCCCCCGATATGTTGTCCGGTTGATGAGTTTAGAATCTGGACAGGCCCTCCACGATCGAGGCTATAATGGAGCAACTGCAGACCTGTGGTCGTGTGGAGTCATACTCTTTGTCCTGCTCGCCGGTTACTTGCCTTTTGATGATTCGAATCTTCTGAATCTATACAAAAAAGTGAGCATCGAATGAGTTTCTGTTGTTATATATGCCGGTGATCTTTTCCATTTCGATGAGTCTGATGGCTCTTATTGTTAACTTGTCCAGATATCGTGTGCGGCGTTTACTTGCCCACGTTGGTTCTCATTCGGCGCCGTAAAATTGATTACTCGAATCCTGTATCCGAATCCTAACAAAGTAAGAATGCTATGTGATGTATGCACATATATATAAGCGTTTACTTTTGTGATATAATTTTTTGAGTACATTCTCTTTTGTTGCAGCGTATTACCGTTGCTGAATTGCTGGAAAACGAATGGTTTAAAAAGGATTATGAACCTCCAATATTCGACGAGAGAGAAGATACAAATCTCGACGATGTGGAAGCTGCATTCAGAGATTCCGAGGTGTGTTTCAATGGCATATGCTTATGTATTTTTATGGTTTATCGTTTTTGCGCCACAAAAATTCACTCGGCTATTTTCTATGAGCAGGAACATCTTGTGAGGGAGAGAACTGAGCAGCCGACTGCAATGAACGCCTTTGAGCTAATTTCAATGTCGAAAGGTCTCAATCTCGGGAATCTATTCGATGTCGAACAGGTCTGAGCAATAAATGATTCGATAGAACAACAAGACAACTCGAACCATTTGAGAATTTTCGATGAGAAGTCTCGGGTTCTTACGTGCATTTGACATATTGTGTCTTGCAGGGATTCAAGAGAGAGACGAGGTTCACATCTAAATCTTCGGCTATCGACATCATTAATAAAATCGAAGCAGCGGCGAAACCCCTCGGATTCAATGTCGACAAGAAGAACTATAAGGTAGTACATTCGCAAAGCTTCCCGGCTAGTCGTTGAGGTATACATTTCGATCTCAAGAAGCTTCTTTTCTTTTTTCCAGATGAGGCTTCAAAACTTGAAAGCTGGAAGAAAAGGCAATCTTAATGTTGCCACAGAGGTACGTATACTTACTAAAAGAAAGAAATGTAGTCGAGGAGGGTGTCCCGAATAATACATTGAGGTGCATTGTGCATTTAATCATCTATTATTTTAATAGATTATATAATTATTCAATATTTACTATAACTAACTATTGTACTACTATAAGATTATTAAATTTATCTAAAATACTTTTAATTAAATGATAAAATTAATAGTAAGTTAGGTATTACTCATAGATACAATAGTTTTTTTTGCATAAATTATATTTTAGTATTATTTAGTACTCCCTCCTTCCCATGAATATAGTTTTAATTGGGTTGGGTACGAGATTTAAGAAATATTGATATTATATCGGTAGTTGGTAAAAAGTATGGATAAAAGACTTTTTTGCCTTGTAAGTGTATTAGTGTAAAAAATAGTGACAATTGTGTAATAAAAATGAAAAAGTATAGGTAGTTTTACGGTGATATGGTTATTTATGAAAATAAGACTATTGTTTTGGGGCGGACAAAAATGGTAAATAAGACTATTATATTGGAACAGGAGTACTATTGATAGGAGAAGAATTGATAATCTTGATTATAGTATTATTACAGCAGACTTTACTTAATCTAATAAATTAGACTGGATTCCCTGTCCTATTAACACCTTATCCTTCGTGCTCATATACAGTGTATATACATAGTGTGTATACATACACAGGTTTATAACAACATACACACGTGTGTATGTATATATATTATGTGTGTGGGGATAGGGGAATAAAATTTATTTTTGGGATAGACGATCCTAGGCTAGTAAACACATAATAAACACATGATTAGGTTGGATAAAAATTGGTTTATGTTTCTTTAGCTGAGATTTTTCAAATTCTACTATTTGAACTCTGCGTTTTCCAAAAAAAAAATACATTTTTTTTCTTTCACAGAACATCCTATCAAACATTATTTTCATACCAAATACAAATCGATTTTTTTTAAACTCATCAAAAGAAACACACCAATATTTGCTTTCAATTCGTGCAGGTCTTTCAAGTCGCGCCATGCTTGCATATGGTGAAGGTTCGGAAGGCGAAAGGTGACACCTTGGAGTTCTACAAGGTATATATGTGCAACATTAACAACTTCCATCAATCAAGTGCTTCTTTCTATTCGATTTGCAAAATTTATCGTCGGTTGGTATGGTTTTGGATGCAGTTCTATAAAAACCTTTCGACCTGCCTAGACGATGTGGTCTGGAAAACAGAAGACGACATGCCGGGCCCAAAGCAGGGGTGAGCTTGCAGTCCAGTCCAGTCCAGTCGAGTACTCGGTCCGATGGGTTTTTTTGTGTCCCCCAATGGACCTGCAGGTTAGCTTGAAAAATGATAATTGCTGCATTTCAGCAGATTTCTGGCTCTGTGAAATTCAACAGACGTTGCAGAAGTATATGAAACATGCAGGCCATTACATTACAAATTGGTCTGAAAACAAGAGTTATGCATGGATGGATGGATGAATGAATGAATAATGTTGATCAAAATGTTAGATGCGTCAAGATTATGTTAACATTTAGACTATGCATATGCAAGGAGGAGTGATGGCCACGGAGTTTTGCACTCGTACCACACCCATGCCATGCTATTACAAAAAACATTATATTATTGTCCCGGAAGGGATAATCTGGTGGTGTAGGGATCGGATTTGTGACCGTGAGATAATGGGTTCAAACCAACGATGCCTCAAGTCACCTACCACACATGGTTCGTCTAGTGTGACTTTTCTGTCGGGTCTGGTTTGCAAGGTATTAGGCTTGACCGGGGGTTTATCTAGTGCATACTTTCGGGTAGCGGCTGCGGGTTTTTATGTAGGGATGGCATACCGTACTGTACCGAAAATATCAGTCGATACCGATATTGTACCGAACTTTTTGGTATGACTAAAATACATATCGGTACTGTATCGAAAGTTTTAATATATCGAATTTCGATATACCGAAATTTTTTGTACGGTACCGGTATATACCATTTATACCGAAAATTTCAATTTCGATATGATATTGGTATATATCGCTTATACCGAAAATTTTGATTTCCGTAGATATAGGTATATACAGATTATATCGAAAATTTAAAATTAAATTTCAAAATAATTAAAAAATTAATAAATATCACTGTTCTCTATTCTCCAGCACAAAAATATTATAAAAAAATCAATAAATTTTTAATAATTTACATTTTTTTTGTTATAATTTTAAAAAAATATATTAATAATTATTATTTATATTAATAATTAAATTATTTAATAAAAATATTTAAAATATCGTACGGTATCGTACCGAAATACCAAATTTTCCAAAAAATCATACCAATATCGTACCGAAACTTTCAGTATACCGAAATTTTTGATATTTTCGGCACGATACGGTACGATAAGTCGGTATTTCAGTATGTTCGGTAAATTTATCCATCCCTATTCTCATGTCATAAAAAAATATATATATTATTATGTCGTTTTAGTTATCGTGTTGACTAGATCAAACTAATATTATGTTGATTTGATTTGATTTGATTTGAATCAATTAGCAAATGTTTATAAATAAAATAAAAAATTAAACAAATATCGATATAATATATATTCCTTCCGTTCCAATACAATAGTCTTGTTTATTATTTTTGTCCGTCCCAATATAATAGTCTTGTTTACTATTTTTGTTCGTCCCAAAACAATAGTCTCATTTCTATAAATAATCATATCACCATAAAATTATCCATATATTTTCATTATTATTACACAATTGTCACTACTTTTTACACTAATATAGTCACAAGGACAAAAATATAATTTAAACTTACTTTCTACCGATTACCAATATAATATCAATATTTTTTAAATCTCTTGTCAATTATGTACTTAAATATTTGGACACAAGTTTTAACATAAACGTGCAATAATTGTTAATTTTTTCTATTTATAATAATAAAAAAACGTTTTTTAGTAAGAAAGAAATGAAAATACTTTTTTTAACAATTTAAAAATAAAAATAGTCATAAATTTAAATGATGAAGAAAATATATTTATTTTAATACATAAGATATGTTCATACAATATATACTCTAAATAAAATTGTTAATACATAATTTAAACTAATACAATATATAATGTATTAATTGAAACTATATATTGGGGATTTTGATAATAAACACTATATTAATTTCCTCTTATCAACACATTAAGTTATTAACATTTTTTAATGAATTAGATTATTTCCATCTTCATTAATTTTAGTTTTTTGGGCCAACTTCATTGTCATAAAATGTTTCATAGACAACTTTTGTACCACAATAACTAGTTCTTCATTTTGACTCAAATTTTAATTTACACCAAGCATGTTTATAAATAAATGTTTTTTTTACAATCTACAAAATATATTTAATGTGTCTTATTTAAGATATCATCAATAGATTCTTCGTTCATTTTTTGTTGGTTAACTTGTTAAAAGTACCCAACGAATTTTGAAACAGCTTAATTTATCTTTTGTCGATGATTCTTACATTGGTTTATATTTCTTGAAATCACTCTTCAAATTTACTATCATTAAAATATTGAGATTTTTTTTTTTTTTTAGAAAATAGTACTCTTTTTTTTATCAGTGTTTATTAGTTTATCTTTCATTCTGTTAAGTCATCCACTAATAAGAAGTAAAGTTTTATGAGTTTACTTTCTTTTGATCTTTGTCGTTGGAGCAATAATTTTTACATCATCTTCATCTTGTTGATTGACTTATGTGCAAAATTTAGGAATATTTTTCATTCGTGTATTTTGCAAAAAAGCCATCGATGATGGAGGATAAAATAAACTTTGAAATGATTGAAAATTTTGAGGATTAAAAGAACCTCCAAATGATTAAAAGTTTTGAGGATATGATGAATCTCCAAAAAATTAAAAATTTCGAGGATAATAGTAGTATAGAGGAATAGAAATTTATGAAGACACGTAGAATTTGGGACAAGGGTTTTAAAATTTTGCGAGACATTAGGGTTGAAAGAGTTTTGTGAACATTATTGATTTCCAAGCATGTTCGTAAAACTTGGAAATGAAATAGGCTTTTATGAATTTGAAGATTCTTGAGAATTTGGCTTCATTTTTAAAACTTATCGTAGTAGTGAGAGAAAATACCGTGGCTTAGAAAAATAAAAATCTTTGAAAAAATGGTGTGTTTTCATTGTGAAGTACAAATATATTTATAGAAAAATTCACATACTCTATAAGTTATATATATTATGTATTGATAAATCAAATCAATTTAATTTTATCATTGTTAAATTTTTTTAAATGCATTTTTGTATTACATCACAATATTTTTTTTATCATTGTAGTAGTGATCTACATTTCTATATTTGTCTTATTGAACGTTATTTGTAGTGGTAAATCATATAAATTTAATTATGTGTCATTGTAGTAGTGATCAATCATTTCAATTTTGTCTTATTGAACTTTATCGATTGTATTATTATATCACATCATAATTTAGCATTGTAATAGATAGTTTTGAACACACTTGCATTATTAAATCACATCATAATTTATCATTGTATTAGACAACTTTAAACATACTTGTATTGGTAGATCACATCATAATTATCATTGTACTATACTGAACACACTTACATTGTTATATCCATCGCTATTATTATGTATCATCAAATTTATTTTCAGTTGTTTTATTATTGGACTACTTATTTACATATTTTTAAATATATTTTATAATTATTTCATATAATTATTATTATCATATTATTTATTTCATATAATATAAACTAAAAATACTCTATATTGGCAAAAGCTCTACGTTACACTTCACTTCAAAAAATATTTGTAACAAATAATTTTGTTACAAAATAAAATATCAAATTCATCTCAAATTATTTCGAATTCAGACTCTGATGAGGTGGATCTAATTTATTTCAATTTGTGGATGCATTTTCAACATCAAGATGTTATCACTAACCATGAAGAGGAAAATCAATCTCGCCGAAAGACATACATTAAGAGAATTTGTGAAGGTCATAATCGTTTGTTCAACGATTATTTTTATGAAAATTATATATATGCAGATTATTAATTTCATCGTAGATTTCAAGTGAGAAGGCATGTGTTTCTTTGTATTGCATATCTTCTCAGAAAGTGAGTTCTTCCAACAATATCGAGATGCAACGAAAAGGTTTGGTCTATCGCCATTACAAAAATACACGGATGCTTTGCGTGTGTTGTCTTTTGGTGTAGTTGATGATATTGTAGATAACTATATTCGTATTGAAGAGAGTAAAAATAGAATGTGCTTAAAAATTTTGTTGAAGGATTCATTTCAACAAAATGCAACATAACTACAACAATTGTTGTATCTTGTAGAAAAACGTGGTTTTTAAAAAATGATGAGAAATATTGATTGCATGCACTGGGAGTGAAAAAATTATACAGCTGCTTGAAAAGGTCAATTTTCACGTGGAGACCATGACAAATCAACTATTGTATTAGAAGCCGTTGAATAATATGATCTATGGATTTGATATTCTTTTTTCGGAGTACCAAGTACATGCAATGTACTTGATTAATCTCCGATTTTTAATGACCTATTGAATGATAGAAGTCCAAAAGTATAAGTTTCATTGTCAATAATCACCAATAGTATGGGGTATTATCTAATGAATGGAATTTATCCTCCATGAACGATATTTATCTAATCTACTTGCTGCCTCAAGGACTTGAGATACAATTATTTGCACAACATCAAGAAACTGCTCGAAAGGATGTAGAACGTACTTTTGGTGTTTTGCAAGCTTGATTTGCTATTATTTGATGTCCGTTACACATTTGGGATATTGATTTTATTGGTAAGATAATGAAAACATGTATCATTTTGCATTATCATCCTTGATGATGAAAGAGATACTTATCTACGTTATTATGATGTCTCTCATTTCGAACAAATGGGGAAGAGAATTTTAGTGGTTCAAGTCAGTCATATGATAAGATAAACATTCCGAAATGATTGAGTTTCTAAGAAATAGAATGCGACTTCGAGACAGATGAGTACAACATCAACTCTAAGCAGATTTTGTTGAAGATATATGACAAAATTTTGGTTCGATGAGTAATTAAGTTATTTGATTTATTTTAATTATAATATTTCTTTTATATTGTAATGTAATATAATATAATGTAGTATTTTCTTCAAAACGTTTAGTTATTATTTTTATATTTTATTTTATCAATTAATCAATAATAATTATAATAATAATATAATATAAAAATAATTTGATATTGAAATTAAAAATTAAAAATAAATTAAAACTCAACTTAATTAAATAATAAATAAGTACTCCTACCGTTCCATGTAATATGGGTGTATTACTGTAGACACATAAATTTAAATAAAGTACAATTAGTAAGTAATTAAGAAGTCTATTAGTAAAAATAATTATTATTTAGTAAAAATAATTATAAATTAAGATTAAAATAAGTAAATAGTTTAATTAAAATTTAAAAAAATTATAAAATTTAAAATTTAAAATGCGATTAAAGTGCATAATTATATTTCCAAGAATAGAAAGTACAAGTTATGTGGGACGGACAAAAATAAAAAATAGGGACAAATTATATAGGACGGAGGGAGTATAACTTTTTGTTTCCATAAAGTTTTAATAAATCAAAATATTAGCAAATAATAATAATAATAATAATAATAATAATAATAATAATAATAATAATAACAATAATTAAAAATAAAAAATATAATTAAAAATTAATATATATATATATGTATTATATGAGAATAAAAATTAATTACAAAATTAGAATGTGTTTTTTTTTTTTCATGTATAAAAATTGAAGAGACTACTTTGTTGATGTGATAGAGAGAAGTTACCGTGAAGTAAAAAAGTAGCAGAGATACAAAAAAAAAGGATCATATTGTGATATTATTATAGAATTAGCCAATAGAAATATTAATTATTTCTACCGCTAACCACTATTTTATATATTGTATATAATATATTATATGATAATATATATGAATGTAATAACTTGCATGTATATTATAATATATATATGTATAGTATATATATGTATGTATATGGATATATATATATAAAGGCGAGAGAGATGGAAGTGAATTGATTGTGATGAAAAGGCAATCCAAATTGAGTATTCCATACACATATTTATAGGCATGAAAACCCTGTACCGAAGGAAATATAAAAGCATACAAGATGGCTACGTAGCTACACGTTTATGATACGTGTATAATACTCCCCCTTGGATGCTTTTATACAAAGAATGTGCCTCGTTAAAACCTTACTAGGAAAAAACCCTGTGGGAAAAAAAATCCTAGTGAAGGAAAAAGAGTACAGCATTCTTGTATCGATTCTCTCTCCCTGATCTGAGCATTATTTGAGATCCCTTAACCGACGCATCCCAATTTTCTTCACCAGTTTTTCAAATGTTGTCGTCGGCAATGCCTTGGTAAATATATCCGCCAAATTATTATCTGATCGAATTTGTTGCACATTAATTTCACCATTTTGTTGCAGATCATGAGTAAAAAAGAATTTTTGTGAAATATGTTTCGTTCTATCTCCTTTAATGTAACCCCCCTTTAATTGCGCTATACAAGCTGTATTATCTTCATACAATGTAGTTGGGGGAATTTTATCGTCAGGTATTAACCCGCAATTTTTCAGAATATGTTGAGTCATTGACCTCAACCAAACACATTCTCGACTAGCTTCATGTATTGCTAATATTTCAGCATGATTTGAAGAAGTGGCAGTTAAAGTTTCTTTCATTGATCTCCAAGAGATCACTGTTTCACCACAAGTAAATATATAGTCAGTTTGCGACTTGGCTTTATGAGGATCCGATAAATATCCTGCATCGGCAAATCCAATCAATTCATGTAGAAAACCTTTCGAGTAAAATAACCCGAGATCAATTGTTCCTTGGAGATAGCGAAAAATGTGCTTAATCCCGTTCCAATGTCGTCGAGTAGGCGATGAACTGAATCTTGCCAATAAATTTACAACAAATGATATATCAGGTCGGGTGCTGTTAGCAAGATACATTAATGCGCCTATAGCACTCATATAAGGCACTTCTGGGCCAAGTGTTTTTTCATTTTCCTCTTTTGGTCTAAATGGATCCTTTGTTGGATCGAGTGCTCTGACGATCATTGGAGTACTTAGCGGATGTGATTTATCCATCAGGAACTGTTTTAGTACCCTTTTGGTATAATTTGATTGGTGGATAAAGATTCCACTTTCCAAATGCTCAATTTGCAGACAAGGCAAAACTTAGTTTTTCCAAAATCTTTGATCTCAAACTTCTTTTTCAGATATTCAACAGCTTTCTGGATTTCATCAGGAGTTCCAATTAAATTGAGATCATCGACATATACAGCGATGATTACGAATCCTGACCCATTTTTCTTTATGAAAACACATGGACAAATAGGGTCATTTATGTAACCTTCTTTTGTCAAGCTTTCGCTGAGACGATTGTACCACATTCGGCCTGATCGCTTTAGCCCATACAATGATTTTTGCAATTTGATAGAATATAATTCTTTTGGCTTTGATTTAAATGATTCAGGTATGTTGATCCCTTCTGGGATTTTCATATAGACGTCCTTGTCTAAAGAGCCGTAAAGATAGGCAGTAACCACATCCATTAATCGCATATCAAGATTATTGCGTACTGCCAGGCTCACCAGATACCTGAATGTTATTCCATCCATGACCGGCGAATATGTTTCTTCAAAATCAATACCCGGTCTTTGGGAAAAACCCTGGGCTACAAGCCTTGCTTTATATCTTGTAATATCATTATTTTCATTTCTTTTTCTCACAAACACCCATCTGTAACCAACAGGTTTCACATTTTCCGGTGTTTGGACTATAGAGCCGAATACTTGCCGTTTTTTCAATGAGTCCAGTTCAGACTTAATTGCGTCTTTCCATTTTGCCCAATCATCTCTTTGCCGACATTCATCAACTGATTTTGGTTCATAATTCTCGTCACCTTTCATTATATCGAGTGCTACAGAATATGCAAATGCATTATCAATATTTGTTTTCTTTCTGTTACAATATTTTCCACTGGTGGTATAGTTAACAGAAGTTTCAATAACTTCATCATCACTTTCATCAGAATTTTTAGTATCAACCTCTTCAGGGGTTGTACTAACCTTTACAGGTATCTGATCATTGTTGATCTCTTCACCAGTATTTACAATTTTCTTTTTTCGTGGATTCTTGTCCTTGGAACCCAACGGTCTGCCACGTTTTATGCGGACAGTGTGCTCATTAGCACTCGGCACTTTCCCTTCTGGGATATTTATTTTAGCCAGTGCATTTGCTGCTGCAATATATGATTTCGTAACTCTAGCAGCATCATTAAAAGCATCAGGCAATTGATTTGCAATTTTCTGTAAATGCACAATTCTTTGAACTTCAAATTCACTATGTTTCGTACAAGGATCAAATTCAAGCGGTGTTTTCCACGAAATTTCGTTTTTCAGTTGATTACTGTCTCCCCCTAATGTCGGGAAATGAGATTCATCAAAATGACAGTCTGCAAACTTTGCAGTAAATAAATCACCCGTTGTTGGTTCAAGATATTTTGCGATCGAGGGTGATTCATACCCGACATATATACCCAACCTTCTTTGAGGTCCCATTTTCGTGCGTTGAGGTGGCGCAATTGGAACATAAACCGCACACCCAAATGTTCGCAGGTGAGATATATTTGGTATTTTTCCATAAACCAATTGAGTAGGGGAATAACAGTGATAATTTGTCGGCCTTATTTTCACGAGGGCTGTTGCATGCAATATAGCATGTCCCCAACATGATACAGGAAGTTTAGACCTCATCAATAATGGTCTAGCAATTAATTGCAATCTTTTGATAAGGGATTCAGCCAGGCCATTTTGCGTATGTACATGGGGAACAGGATGTTCCACAGTAATCCCAATTGACATGCAGTAATCATCAAATGTATGTGATGAATACTCTCCAGCATTATCTAGACGTATTTTCTTTATCGGATGATCTGGGAATTGTGCTCGCAATTTAATTATTTGTGCAAGTAGTCTAGCGAAAGCTAGATTGCGAGTAGATAACAGGCATACGTGTGACCATCGCGTTGACGCGTCGATTAGTACCATAAAGTACTTGAAAGGTCCACACGGTAGATCTATTTGTCCACAAATATCACCCTGAATTCTTTCCAAAAAAGCTGGGGATTCAAATCCAACCTTTGTTGGAGATGGCCTGATTATTAACTTCCCTTGGGAACAGGCAGCACAAGCAAATTCATTCGGACTCAAAATATTTTTCTTTTTCAATGAGTGGCCATTTGAATTTTCAACAATTCGCCTCAGCATTACATTGCCAGGATGCCCAAGTCGATCGTGCCAAGTTTTAAATTCGCTAGTAGCCATTTGGTCTACTAGGTGATATGTTTCAATGGCACTGATTTTTTAGTAATATAAGCTGGAAGAAAATGATGGCAATTTTTCTTTCACAATTCTTTTGTCATTCACAATCTGAGTAATCAGAATATATTCATTTTCTGCCTCATTCAATGTTTCAATGTGATACCCATTTTTCCGAATATCACTGAAGCTCAGTAAATTTCTTCGAGCTTTGCTCGAGAACAAGGCATTTTCAATTGCCATTTTTGTCCCTTTTGGGAGATATACAATAGCTTTTCCTAAGCCTTCAATCATTTTCGATGCACCACTGATAGTAACAATTGTGGTCTTTCCCATATTAAGATGGGAGAAATAGCTTTTGTTTTTCAGAATGCTGTGAGTCGTAGCACTGTCGATAAGGCAGATGTTGTCATCGGCTCCAAAATATTTGGCATCCATATCTTTGCAAGAAGGTAAAAATAATAAAAGACATGTATTAGTAACATAATCAAAATAGACTTATATTATAGGGGGTAATACAAAAAGGGAGGCCAAAAAGCATCAAAATAACAAAATAGATACAACATCATTTTATCATTTAACATCGTCAGCTATGTCAAGCAGATCATCGGCATCCAGGTGCGTGATATTTTCATTCATCACATCGTCAAATGTGTCATTGTGGGCAGCGTGATTTGTTTCGGGTGCAATCCTTCCCTGTCTTTCTTTTGAGGCCCGATACAATTCAGCCAAGTGACTGGCCGTGCGACAAACATGGGCCCAATGGCCTTTGATTCCACACCGGGTGCATTCCTCGTCATTATTTCTATTTCTCCCGGTGTTGATCCTCTGTTGAGGTCTGTACGGCCTTCTGTCATTATAACGCCGATTTGGCACATATCGAGGCCTATTTTGATAATTATTGTGACTGTATGCGTTTGCCCGGCCCCGTCCGCGATTCTGATTTTGATCGCGATCAATTCGCTGATTTCTGACTTGCCCACGACCACGCACCGGATTTTCCGGTTGTATCGCATTTGCTTCTGGAAATGGATTTGCACCTGTCGGCCGAGATTTGTGATTTTTCAACAACAATTCATTATTTTGTTCGGCCAACAAAAGACAGGTGATCAGCTCATAATATTTCTGGAAGCCTCTCTCATGGTACTGCTGCTGCAAAACCATATTAGAGGCATGAAAAGTGGAGAAAGTTTTCTCCATCATATCAGATACATTTTCGCCACAGTGGCGCAGCTGTGATGTTATTTTAAAAATGGTAGAATTATATTCTTGGACTGTTTTAAAGTCCTGAAGCCGTAGGCTTTGCCATTCGCTTCGTGCCCTTGGCAACAATGTCAGCCTCAAATGATCATATCTTTCTTTCAATCTTTCCCACAATTCGAGTGGGGATTCCAGCGTGACATACTGCATTTTCAGTGCCTCATCGATGTGATGGCACAAAAAAAAGATCATGGCCTTTGCACGATCTTGGCACGGGGAGTTTTTATCCCGAGCAATGGCATTTTCCAAGCCCATTGATGCCAGGTGCATTTTAACATCGCGGGCCCATGCCATATAATTTTGGCCAGAAACGAGGAGAGGGAGAAATTCCTGTTTGGCAAGGTTAGTCATAATAAACAGATAAAATATGAAATATTACATTGCGGAAAGTAAAATATATAATCGTGCTGATAACGTGTTGTGATATTATTATAGGATTAGCCAATAGAAATATTAATTATTCCTACAGCTAACCACTATTTTATATATTGTATATAATATATTATATGATAATATATATGAATGTAATAACTTGCATGTATATTATAATATATATATGTATAGTATATATATGTATGTATGTGGATATATATATATATATAAAGGCGAGAGAGATGGAAGTGAATTGATTGTGATGAAAAGGCAATCCAAATTGAGTATTGCATACACATATTTATAGGCATAAAAACCCTGTACCGAAGGAAATATAAAAGTATACAATATGGCTACGTAGTTACACGTTTATGATACTTGTATAATAGATCACAAATAAAAATACAGAACAACACAGAGTAAGTCACATTCAGTGATCTTCTCAACGGAATTTAAAAGAGTAGGGTTTAGCCGATTACCAATTTTGAGTTTTTCACACACTTGTAAAAAATAAACACTTAAATTATGTTTCAACTAACCTGTAACACAAACAAATTATGTTAGATAAACACAAATTATTGTGTTCTTTTTTATTCACCCAAAACAGCTTTCGATTCACAAATTTGGACCCTCGTAAAGACAAGTACAGGAGGAGCCAAGAAGAAGAATGGAGACCATAAGGAAGACGATGAAACTCTTATTATAAAAAAAAAATTATTTAAAAGAATAATTATTGAGATTGAGCCATGTGGCATAATCTGAGCATCCGAAACACATATTCCCGTGCAGGATCGAAATAACCCTACTACATGTGGAGGAGAAAGAAGATATAATTTCTTTTTTTAAAAAAAATTGTATATATTATATTTAATATTATAATTATAGTTTAAGTTTTTTATTTTTAAAATTAGTAGTATATTAAAAAAATAATACTAATTTAATAATATTATTTATTAAATTATTAATTAATTAATTTCAAAAAATATTTCTATATTTATTAAAAAGAATATAAAATAATTTAAATATAATATATAATAT
Organism: Andrographis paniculata; assembly: GCF_009805555.1. Taxonomy (NCBI): domain Eukaryota; kingdom Viridiplantae; phylum Streptophyta; class Magnoliopsida; order Lamiales; family Acanthaceae; genus Andrographis; species Andrographis paniculata. The sequence goes on along the minus strand of NW_026137595.1, from coordinate 3,133,882 downwards.
TTATTAATATTTTTTTTTATGAAATACAAAAGGTGTGTTTGTTTTGAAAATTTTTTTTAATATAAAATATAGAAAATTATATAGATAATATAAAAATAGTAGTGTATATAGTATATTAATTTTTTTAAAAAAAATGTATTAGAAAATTGTATCAAAGGAAACAAATTCAAAGTAGTATGATATATAAAAGATATAGATTTTTAAATATATTTATATAAATTTTATATTAAATAAAATAATAAATTTATTGATGTAATAGAAAAAAAAATTAAAAAATAATTCTACATTAGAGCAAAGAACAAAGTGAGTTTTTATCACGTCCTTAAAATGATGTAGCATGACATAGCAGAAAGAAAAAATATAAAAACAATAATCAGATTACTTATAAATAAAAAAAAAATTATTTATTTATTATCTTACCACAAATTAATTTTATAAAAAAGTTAAAAATTTTAAAAGTAAATAAAAATATCTGTTAATTAAAAATAAATAATTTTAACTTAAAAATATATTTGTCTATTTCAAAAGCTATTTGTAAAATAGTTTTAAAAAACCTCCCGATGTGTTCTTTTATGAAATTTTCTCCAATATCTATTATTATATCAAAAGATTTTTGGCAAAAAAATATCTAATCAAATATATATTTTTTATTTTTTATATTATAGTAAATATTAATTTTACATTCAAAACATAATATCAACATCTATTTATACTACAATTATTTCAATTCAAAATTTTTACTATTCAAATTCCAAATAAACCATCAAACACAAACACACACAAAACACATCCTAAAAGTAAAAGTAAAAAAGCTGGCCTCAATCCAAACCGACATGCCAGGGAACATCGACACAAACAATCAACCAAAACAAAACAAAACCAAATTCAAGAACATGCAGGCAGGCAGGCAGCAGCGTATGAAGCATACCTCCATTTGAAGCGATATGGCCATATCCAAAATCCTGATGAACCTTGGCATTGAGAAGACGAAGACCAAGACCAAGACTTTGTGATCAAAACCAAACACACTGCCAATGTATATGTAAATCCACATCAACAACCAGTTACCAATACCAAATCCAAATCCAAAGCCTTTGGCAGATCCTCCAAGAAACATCAGTCACCTCACCAAACTGCCTTCCAGAAACATTAACCTGAGAAAAGATTAATCCAGGCTTTTCCATCAAGACACTACTGTTTGATTGAAATTCCCAAACCATAAATAAATCCAACTCCCATGCCATGCCATCTTTCTCGGCACCTCTCAAAGCCAGACCAACAAAATTCTGCCAACTCCTTACCTGGGATATGAAAAAGGCACACGCCATACTACCGAGGACCATCAACCAATCAGAACCCAGAGACAGAACCCATCCGATTAACAGCAACACTCCACCTGCCACACTCCCCACCAAATCCACAGATCAACACGACAGAGCAATCAACCTTGGGAAATTGCATCATTGCAACTAGCAGGAGGTGATCAAACACTGCGCCAGCCAAATCAACCAGCCTGCTTGATCGAAAGAAAAACTCCCAGAAAAACAGTGTAAAGCTCAATCAGAATTCAAATATCAATCAAGTTCCATACAAAACACTCCAGCAGCCAAAAATACAAAATCACATGCCAAAAGAAAAAATCAAAACCTCCCAGGTCCCCAAGCACACACACACACACACACACTACAGGCTGACCCTGCATCAGTTCTGATTTTTTGTTTAGACACACTACGAGTGCGATGCCGATAGACAGGAGGGAATTTGGCCTTGGCGAATGGAGGCTTTTGATTTGAAGGTGTTGACGCAGAGCTAAGAGATTGAGATTTGGCCGGAGTATTGAGGGAGCTGGAGTTGGAAGGAATTATATCTGGAATTATGTTATGATTACAAGGTTCAGAGGTAGGGGGCTGGGAGGGCCAGAGGGTAACACTGCAGCAGAAAGGTTACTAGTATCCTCTTCTTCAAAAAGAGCCAAGATATTGACAACTGCAGCAAGACTAGATTCCTTAAGAAATTCCGAGATGGACTGAGTTTCTTTCTTTTGCGAAATAATATCTTCCTTACTAATTTTTTGGATCTTCTTGCGAATTGTCTTGGTCTTCTTAGCTTTAACCTCCTTAATTAATTCAGAGTCTGAAACCACCTGAGGAGGCTTTTCACGGTTTGAGATAAGGGAGGTAGCTGAATTCGAGAGGTAGCATGGTGGGGAAATTTTGTGCCTTCCAAGCTGCTCAATGCAAGAGGATTACTAGACAAAAAAACCTCATCCAGCTTGGAAGCAATAGAATAGTCCCAATTTGAGGAAATAGGATTGGAGTTCAATTTAGAACGCATTGGAGGAGGAGAACCTTCATCAAGAACAGGGAACGGTGAGTCTCCCAGAAAGTTAATTCTTTAGCACAAATCAATTTCAGTCTACATATTTAGCAGACGAAGCCTAAAACAAATAACAACAACAAAATTCTTTTCCTTATACATACCTTCTCAAGCAATGCATGCACTTGGCTTCAAAACTAAGAGAGACACACACAAAATAAAATAAAATACTCCCCGAGTCCCAACTAAAAGTGTTTCTTTTACAAATTTTGCGTGTCCTACTCAAAATAATTATTTCCTATGATAGTAAAAGTAATCACATTAATACTAAATTACAACACACTAATACTAAAATACCATAAATTTTTACAGAAATTGCAAACTAACTATTATACATACAAATAATTTATATATAAAGTACAAAAGGAAAAAAGGTCAATCTTTAACACTTTCACTAACCAATAAAATACTATTATATCTTAATCTACTATAAAAATCCAAAATAGTACTTTGGAGTGGGATGGAAGGAGTAAAATAGAAACATAAAAAAGCTTGCACTTTCGATTGGAATTATGATCTCTTATGAATTTTAGCAACTAGACATAGTTAAGGGAGCAGTATTAACATAATTATTGATATATAAGAAAATTGCTTCATTATTCAGCAAGTTATAAATAGCAAGTCACATAAAAAGATTAATACTAACATGTATAACCACAGCAAGCTTACCATATTTCTTCTTCATGAGCTCCTGACATAGACAATATTCAACTTTAGCAACTTGTCTCTGGGAGCACCCATAGAAGACATTGTGCTTCAAATAGAATTCGAGGCTATACTGCGAGAAATAAGGTTTAAAAACTAACGTTGAGAACTATGCACATGATCGAACATGCTACACACTTTTTCTTGCCTTCTTTCAGGTAAAGTTCTGGAGTGCGTTTTCAATCCTTTTATCATATCATCCACCAATAACCTAGTCCGAGGTTCCGGTACCATCCCTTTTGACATCATCTCATTGAAATACTCCAAAGCTTCCCCTACAATCCCTTTATCATAAAGTCCATGAATAACAATTGTGTAAGATTGTTGATCCGGTCCGAATCCACTTCTTTCCATCTCATCCCATATAAACTTCATTCGATCTTCATCTCCCCATTTCACGAACAATCTCAAAACCAAATTGTAAGTATCCACTTCCATTTCGCACCTTCCTTTCATCCTCTTCAAAATGTCATCAACTTCTTTGGGTTTGCTCGACATTCTCAACAAAAAACCGTAAGTCAAAGCATTTGGAGAACAACTATCTCCATTCTCTTCCATCTCATTAACCAACTTGTAAACTTCATCCACTCTCCGATTATTGCAGAACTGTTTGATGAGCGAATTGTAAGTCACAACATTCGGTGGACAATTCCGCCGCTTCATATCACCAACGATCTTCAAAGCTTCCGGAATCCTCTTCTTGAAACACAATCCATCTATTACAGTGTTGCAAATTGCCACATCGGGACTGCACCCTTCCTCCAACATTTTGCTAAGCAAATTCATCGCAGTCATTATTTTCCCCGTCTTGCACAACGAATTGATGAAAATCCCATAGCTGAATTTGTCGGGTTTGACTTTTGATCTCACAATGTCTTTCCATAATCTCTTGGCATCACGTAAACTTCGCAATAAACACCATCCATTGAGGATGATGTTCCACGTCTTGATATCGTTGGGAAACTCATTTACGTTGTTTCGAAACAATAGCTCTGCTTCCTCCACATGTTTGTACCTGCAAAGGGACAATAGAATCGTCTGAAATGCAGCCAAGTTGCGTTCAAGACCATAATCTTTCATCCTGTTGAAAACACCAATTGCTTCTTCGACATTGTGTGCTGCAGACAATCTACCCACCAAAATTGCATATGTCCGCATGTTTACCAAATTTTTCCTCCCCATTTCATCGAGCACTTGGTAGACTTCTTCGAAACGCTTCATTCTACCAAGAATATCCAGAATCTCGTTATAGACCAATACGTCTACCCCATTTGAGTTCTTAGTTTTGCAAACCAAGTTGAAGAATACCTTTGCGATCTTATAATTGGAACGGTTCCGCGTAAGGACATTCATAATCACGTCCTGTGACAAGGAAAAGTAGCATTTTCTAAGGCAGTCCTCGATTTCTTCAATGGGACGGTGGGAATGTATCTTCAGAAGGGATTGAACCTTGAGAGCTTCATCATCAAATGAGCTACAATGGTAGGGAAAATTACCCGAGCTAAACTGATGGTAATGCTGGAGAACTGGAAAGCCAAATCTTGCGGATGTCAATAGATTGGATATGATAAATCTCGATGAATTAGTTATTTGTAGTTGGACTCTAGAAAGCATATCGACTATTGCTGCCACCACAATCCAACCAGAACTGTTTGTAAGATGGTGAATAAGAAAACTATTTGTCCTCAACAATTAAAATCGATCCTTGTAGCAATATTCTTGCATTGTATTCACGATAAGCATCATCTACAAAAATAGTTAAAAAAATAATTTTAATAACAAAGTTCAAACAATTCAATATGTCAAAACAATCAAAATTTACATCTAATTCCTCAAAATTAATCAACATAAGCATAATGCATTTCTAAAAGCCTCTCATTTGCAACATTTAAATGCTCAAACACGATATTTTCAAAATTAAAATTAATTGATAATACCATCCCGAAATAATTGCAAAGACCACAATGCAACAAGTGGAGAAATACGAATTGCCAGTCCCATAAAACCGTTTAAAACAACCTTATACAAATAAAGCAGAGAGTGCCTATGGACATCAAACAACTAAAATGATCAATGGGAAGCAGCATCAAAGCAACCACAGCCTCGCCTAAGAAACGGCGGCAGTCAACCTCCACCATTAATTATGATAAACTATATTTTCATTATAACTAATCATTGTAAGAGTGTGCAGTAAGCCTTATTCATGAAAAGTGAAATTCAGGGGGACGGTTAGGGTAAATATTTTATAAAACTATAACATACAAAAAATTGATTACTTAAAAACTCAAAATTAACAAAGAAATTTAGACAACCTGATCTGAGTCTTGGACAGAGACAACCACTGCGTCGTCGGCAATTTTGGACGAAGAAGATGACAGACAGACGCGTCGCCAAGATTTGATGGAGTAGACGACGGGCGGGGATGTATCTGAACGAAAACAGACGAAGGGAGAAAGATGGCACAGGAAGACGGCTGAAGATGGCGAAGACGGCAGCGGAGACGGCGACGGGCGCGAGAAACTTAACAGGTAGGTTCGGGTGTTCGGTTTGAGTCTGGGTTGGTGTGGGAGTTTATTTTGAATTCTAAGTTCAGTGGCTTGTAATGATTTTGGGCCAACCTAACTTCATTTCTAGCTCCGGAAATGAAGGCTTTGGGTGATTTTGACGATTAGCTGATACTTTTTTAGAACTAACACTTTTTTAGCTATTAGTTCGCTGATTTAATTAGCTGATTTAATTCGTGGTTTGTATTAAAGTGTTTTATATTATTATTTATACATAAAATTAATTATTAAGGATATTAGTATGTTATTTTTTTAAATATTTAATTTTGTTTATTTTGATTTGAAATTTATGAGAAATTTTGTTATTAATTATTAAAAATTATAAAAATATTGTAAAATATTTATTATTATTTTTAGTATTTAAAGTTGATAATGTGGTTAACTCGCGGATGGTGTAATTTTATTTTTTGTATAATTTTATATTATGAAATATGATATTTAATTTTTTTAAAATATCTATTTTTTTAATTTTTTTGAAGTGATATATATATTTTTTTTTAAGAAAAAAAAAAGATAAGATGTAATTTAATTTTTTGTAAATGATGTGTAATTTTTTGTTTTGAAAAAAATTATTTAAAATATTTTTTATAGAATTCGGGTGATAGTGCAAAAATAAACTAAAATGTGGTATAATTAATAAATATAAAATAATAATAAAAAAAGAAATATATAAATAATATACTTTTTTTAGAGTAAAAAAAATAAAATTTATAGTTGAAATAAAATTACTGTAAATTTGCTACAAAAATAAAATAATTGGTTGAAAATAAGTAATGGGTTCAAAGTGACCTAAGTTAGAGGTTTGTTTGCCAAGATTTTATTTAGGATACGATTTCAATATATGTATATATATACTCCTTTGGTCGGTTCATTTGGAGTTATATTGTGTTTGTTTGGAGGTTTGGATTTTGAGTTCGGATTTTAATAGTAAAAATTTTGATTTTGAATAGTTGTATGATATGATATAAATAGGTGTTGATGTGATGTTTTGAATGTAAAATTGATTTTTAGTACTACCTCCGTCCCACATACCGTGTTTGCTGCACTGTACACACAGCATTTTAGGAGGGGTGTAATTAATAGATAATTAAGAATGTATTAGTGAAAATAATTATCCTATAATATAAATAATTATAAATTAAGATTAAGATAACTAATTAGTTTAATTAAAACTTTAAAAAAAATTAAAAACCTTAAAATGAGATTAAAGTGTGTAATCATTTTCCAAAAAATGAAAGTGACATGGTACGCGGGATGGACAGAAACGACAACGTAAATATGGTATGTGGGACGGATGGAGTAATATAAGTAATATTTTATTGGTGAATGGAATTGTAAAATTTTTGATATTTTTATCCTCTAATTTTGATTTTAGTATAAAATAATTAAATGTGTAATTATATATTTATAATTTAAATAAAAATTAAAGTATCATGATATTAGTGTATAATTACTCAAACTAAATTTTTGAGTGAAACAGACTAAAATAGTTAAAAATGTATTTTTAGTTGGGACCCAACAAATTTATGGAGTATTTTTTATTCTAAACAAAAATTGATATTAAATAGTATACAAAAATTATTCTTTATATTATCAATACTATTTCTATATTTGACATGAAAAAAAAAAAAAAATCTTGAAAATCAAAATATTAAACTAACACTGTATATATATATATATTATTTTATTTTATTTACCATTAATTTAATCCATCTACAAATTCACATTAATAAATAATAATAATAAATAAATAAATAATTACTCATAAAATCATTTTATGGTGATCAAAATTATCAAAATGTGCTCAATTATAAGCAATAACAATAATAATTTGCATAAATTTCATTCGTTCTTTAATCCAATAATAACAATATTTTTATTCAATCAAAATAATTAATCATATAATAAAACATATTAAATTTATATGTGTAAATGTCCCTATCAAGAGACATAAAAGAAAAGTTATTTTCAAAATATATGCAATTGTTCCTATCATAAGCAATTTTCCATGAGAAAGTAATATATATTATATATTTTTTTTTAATAAAATAAATAATCCCAAAAAATCTAATATGTACATCTAATCACTATTAAATTACATATATTTTTATAATTAGATTTAAATTTAAATAACATGAAATATAAAATTAATTCCAACACAATATTCACATGATGTACTTAAAAAAAAAAAAAAAACCAAAAAAAGAAAAATCTTCCATTAATAATAATAGCCCATACCATTATTTATCTTCGACGTGGATATTTTCATTACGGGGAATGTTACGGTGCTGATTTGAAAAAATAAGTATCGTGCTGATTTTTCAAATCATCACTCATAAAATATAAAAACAACACAAACAGCATGTGTGGTTTTATAATAATGACATGTGTTATTTGTTTATAATTATATGTGTTGTACCAGTGTATGTCATATGTTGAAATGAACTGCTGCATGTGTTGTATGAGACTATATCACGAGTTGTTAGTTCATGTGTTGCGATAGTTAGAAATCACATGCGTTAAATATTCATATTATACGCGATATTTGATTGATTTTGATTGGTATCTACCTAATTTATATGCGTATTGTTCATTTGCAGTGTGCAGAGAACATATATCAAATTTGACGTAATTGGCAGGAAAAGTAAAGAAAAATTCAGAGTTGCACTACCTTGTTAGTCATGATCATGACTAATTCTACCCTTTTGAAATCGGAATTTAATTGAAAGTTCAAAAGTCCAACTACTAAAAAAAATTAAGGCAAAATTAAAAGAGAAATGCAGGGAGTTACAAACGGAGAGAGAGAGAACAGTCAGAAGCAACGCAGAAGCAGGAAAGTGACAGATTCATAGATCGCATATGAGCAAATCAATAGAAAAGATTTCCCTTCAAACTATGATTTTATCTTTCTTTATTGAGTTTTGCTATTTAATTATGGAATAGATACTTTTCAGTTTGAGAGATGATAATATTTTGGTTTTGTATTTTGAAGATTATTGACTTTCTTTATAATTTTTTTTTATTATTATTATCAATATTTTTCTATTCTTGAGAATAATGTTTGTGATTGTGAGATTGGTTGAATATTTTGGTACTGATATTTAAATTGGTCTAATAATTTAAAATCAATTCAGGTAGAATATCCATAATTGTATTATTACTTGAATAGGTGACAACCAGGTGTATACTTCCTTTCCGGGGGTTAGATAATTGCTTCTCTTAGGTAGTAATTGTGTATATTTCTTACAGACGTACCTAGGTTTATTAGCTTAATTATGGATAATTAACGGTCCTATTTTGATATTAATTTTTTTTAATGAAAAATAAAAAATAAAAATAATCAAACTACACAAACCCCAAACCAAGCACACCCCTCGTATTTTGATATTAAAAGTTTTTTAATGAAAAATATGGCTCCATTCACATGGTATGTAGTGTACGTATGAGAAATTGTGTGAAAAATATAAACATATTATTTTAAGTTGAATATTTGACTTTTTGTAATGAATATATGAAATGTTCTTTTACTTTTGTAAAAAAAGATATATTGTTTATTTTATTTTATTTTATTTTATTTTTTGGAATCATAACTGAGAATTAGCGTTGAGATAATAGAGTTGAATGAATGCGTTTGTTTAGCATTTTCGTTTAAATTACTTTTTATGTAAAATATAAATATATATATATCCAAAATATCTTTAAAATTTCTATAAATATATTTCAACTTAAATACAATTTTTTTTTTCAATTAAAAAAATTTTAAATCAAATTCTTCCATAACTCCAAGACTAAAAGAAATGTCGGTAACGAAGCCTAAATATTACTTACATTTTAAATACAAAGTAAACTAATTAAATATATATTATGTTGTACGAATTAAAATACTATCATAAACAAACAAAATCAAAGTTAATAAATAGTTGTTCAATTTTGTACGGTCGACCATCAACATCACGAATAGACCCTAACACCGCCAAAATGCATATTAATTTATCCTTGATATTTTTGGAAATACTATTTAAAATCATACTATAATAAAAAGTACATAAATTACTAAATTTAATTACATCTCTAATAATAATAATAATAATATTTAAAATCATACTATAATAAAAAGTAAATAAATTATTAAATTTAATTACATCTCTAATAATAATAATAGCAAAAAATTAGGAATGTAAAACTAGGGGTGGGCACGGTGAATATTTGCAAATATGCAGGTATTTGATATCCGAATCGAATCGAACAAATACTCGAAATCGTGAATCGTATTTGAACCGAAAATATTTGCAATATTTGCAAATAATTCGAACTGAACTGAAATTAAAAAATAATTAAAATTCTAATTTAATCAAAATATTTGCAAATATTTCAAATATCCGAACCGAAACTGAACTGTAACCGAACCGAAACTGAATCGAATATAATTATTAATATAAATTTTAAATAATAATAACATAAATATATTCGAAACCGAACTGAAAAAAATACCAAAAACCGAAACCGAACCGAACCGAGCAAATATCAAATATAGAGTATTTGCATTTGAACCGAATTTTCTCGGTTAACCAAAAATTCGATTCGATTCAGTTCGGTTCCACGGTTCGGCGGTTCGGTTCGATTTTTTTTACCACCCTGTGTCCTGTGTGAAACAATACTATAGGTACCTGGAAGTCAGAAGTAACTAGCTAGCTAGCGAAGGAATAGAAGCAATAATTGAATTCTCCCAACACTTAAAAAAGAAAATGATTTGTATTTTCTTAATATTTTAAATAAAAATTAATATTATGGGAAAAAATTATTTTTGTCTCAGTATAGCCAAAATTCATCAATTTTGGTTCTAATATAAAAATCTTATCAATTTTGGTTCAAATATAACCAAAACTCATCATTTTTTATCCTAATATAACAAAAATTCATCATTTTTGGTCCAAATATAAAAATTTTATCAATTTTAGTCCCAATATAACCAAAACTTATTATTTTTTGTCCCAATATAATCAAATATTATCTTTTTTGATCACATCGTCAACGAACCGACGAAAAAGGAGATGACATGCAACTCTCATTTGGAGAGGAACCAGACGATGCTGATTCTACATCCTGCATTTCTCCATGCACTTTGACAACAGAGATTTCAGTGTAATCTTTTAAAAACATTTTTCCCGCTGAGATGCAATGAATTCTCTGGCATCTGTCCTCCAAAGTTTCTTTATTTATTTTCATTTTGTGTCTCTTCCCAACATTGGTATGAATCTCCTGTATTAGAGTACGGACAAGTTTTGAACATCATTTGGGATGCATTACTGCAAGAAAATTTTTCACTAAAGTATGGAGCTCTAGGAAAATGATCTCCCGAAATGCTCCTACTTTGTCCTCTTCTGTTATCAATATTTTTCGTAGGTTTGTTGACGGTGAAAAAAAAAAAGTTTGATTATATTAGAACAAAAAATGATAAGTTTTGGTTATATTGGGACTAAAATTGATAAAAATTTTATATTTGAACAAAAAATGATGAGTTTTGGTTATATTGAGACCAAAATTGATAAAGTTTTTACATTGCAACCAAAATTGATGAATTTTGGTTATATTGGACCAAAATTTTTTTTTTCTCTAATATTATTTATTGATACAATTTTTAATAAAAATATATTATTATTTTTAAAAAAAACAATACATTATAGTGGGTGTGTTTCTTCAACTCCAAATTTGGGGTTGTCCAGCGGGCAACCGGCAGGTTTTACCTTTTTTTTAAAAAAAAAATTAAATAAAAATATAATTGAATATTTATTACCATAGGGGAAAAAATATATAGTTATTTTTGTAAATAATAAAATTTTCTATAATATAAATAAATAAAAATTTAAATTGGGTATAATGCAAATTTATAATCAAATCATATAATATAAATTTTATCAATTAAATTTAATACATATTTACACTATTTTATTAATTATCCATCAAATCAATATACATCAAAACTCCCTGAACCCCAACAAAATATAAACAGAAAAGAAATAACAAAATTCAAAATACATTTTTTTTTCTCACAAAACATCCAATTATATATTATTTTAATACCAAATTCAAACCAAGTTTTTTTCAAACTCATCTAAAGAAACATAAATAAAAACCAAACTCTAACTCAAACCCAAACCCAAAATTTCCCAAACCCCTTTTAAATAAACACACTCAATAATACTCTTTCTGTCTCAAAAGAGTTGTCTTATTTTTTTTATTTTCGTCCTCCCAAAACAATTGTCATGTTTTCTTATTTAGTAACTGTGGTCCCCATTTTATAATAAAATTATTCCTACTTTTTCAAATTATCCATAATTATTACTCTAACTTACTTTTTAAAATAATTCAAAAGGTAAAACATTTTAGTATTTTACATTCTACTTTATACAAACTCTCAATTAAATACTACTATTTATTAATTTTCCTGCCAACACCCAATAAGACGCTCTTTTGGAACCAACGGAGTATAAAAAAGTCAAATCAATTAATTATTTCAAATTAATTTTAACTTGTAACCAAATAAATATAGACAACAACCAAAGCTGTATTATTCAAAAAAAAAAAAAAAAAACCTAAAAGCAAAAGCTGTATCATTCAATATATATACATACACTTAGCTGGAATATATTCATCACATGTCACTCTATATATACATATATATATATATATATAGAGAGAGAGAGAGAGAGAGAGAGTTTATCTCTTATTATAAATGATTGGGCGAGAAACAGAGCATAGTACTGATCATCAGTTACTTGAAACAACAAAAGAAGAGATCAAAAGAGATAGAGATATACATATATATTTATATATATAGAGAGAGAGAGAGAGAGAAGGAGAGAGAGAGAATGGGAGGAGACAAGACAATAGTTGCAGTGGTAGGTTTGTGTGTAATTTTGGGGATGAGCGTGGCGGAAGGGTACAGGAATTACACGGTGGGAGACGACTTTGGGTGGTCCGAAAACCCTAAACTCGATTATCAGACATGGGCGGCCAACTACACCTTCTCCCTCGGCGATTTCCTCAGTAATTCTTTCTTAATTAACCTCCTCTCTCTCTCTCTCTCTCTCTCTCACTCTGATATGCTTCATGATATTGGTTCGATCCAGGAATTAGTTAATTAGTAGCTAGCTTATGATGTCTGAGCATTCAATTCTTCCTACGGATGATATATGTCTGATTAATTCATCCTTAATTGATTTCATCAGTATTTCTTGCATTCCATTGCTGTCCGAGATCTGATACTAGTATTATATATATATATATATAATGAAAATGTTGGTTTGAATTTGATATTAAAATAATATTTGATATCATATTTTGCGAAAAAATATATATATATATTTTTTATATTAAAATAATAAAATTTGAAAAAATTTGTCATAAAAAACGTACCCAAATCTTTCTTTATTTCTCTCTCCTTTTCGTACAGTTAGTTATCTACTACTTCAGTTTACAACCGCCTGGTATTGGTGATTAAATTTTCTAGTCTTAGACACACCTCTTTCTTTCTGTACTCACACAGCCTTCCTTTTTTTGTCAAAATTTATGTTTCTTTGTGTAAAAGAATACTTCCTCCGTCCAAATAATAAGTATATATTTACTTTAGGAGTGGAGTTTAAGAAATAATAGTATTATTATTATAGTAGGTAGATAAAAGTAGTGTAATGACATTTTTACCTTTTACTTTTTGGTATAAAAGTAACGATGCAATGTAAAGTAAGGGTATTGGTAGAAAAACTAGAGTATTTAATGAAATTGTTACTTTGTAATTCGACGTCTCAAAATAGAAATATGTATAGACAGAGGGAGTATCATCTTTCTACTATTTAAATTTTGCATTTTCGAAAAAATATATAATTTTTTCTCTAATAAAATATCTCATTATATATTATTTTCATATGAAATTTAAACCAAAATTGTTACTCCCTCCGTCCCAATACAATAGTTTTGTTTACTATTTTGGTCCGTCCCAAAACAATAGTCTCATTTCCATAAATAACCATATCATTATAAAACTACTTTTACTTTTTCATTATTATTACACAATTGTCACTACTTTTTACACTAAGGGTGTGTTTGTTTGGGGGATTGGATTGGATTTACACTATTCATCCCATTTTTTTCCCTAAAAAATATTAAATCAAACACCTATTTTTTATTTTTTATATTATACTAAAAATTAATTTTACATTCAAAATATCACATCAACACCTATTTATATCACATCATACAACTATTCAAATTCAAAATTTTTACTATTCAAATCCCAACTCAAAATCCAAACCCCCAAACAAACACACCCTAATATACTCACAAAGGTAAAAAAAAAAAAATTACCATTTATTTTTTATCCACTACCAATATAATATAAAGAACAGAACCACGACTATAGTTCTAAAACAGAGGGAGTATTAAAAAACATAAATAAAATAGGGATTAGATGCCAATGATTGTCTAATGATATAATGATGATCAAGAACAGAACAGAACAGCCCATTTGATCAATTCATTCATCTTTATTTATTCATTTAATTAATTAATTAATTAGTTAATTATCTAATAAAATAATCCTCAAATACTACAAATGGATTTTGACTGCCACCACAACTTATTTAATTTATTATAATATAATTATAAAAAAATGAGTATTTAGTTTTCCGACATGTTCATGTTCTATCACCTGTTGTCTTTCCATATGTCTGCTTAATTTCCTTTTCTCATCATATGATCCCTATCTTCCTGCCCCAGCAACCTCACATTCCTTAAAGCTTAGTCTCGATTTATTTAAGTTTTCTAAAACTTTAGAACTAATAATAATAAATAAATAATGTATTTAATATGATATGTTGTGAAATAAAACAAAATTATTGGATCTAATTTTTTTTTTTTTAAAAAAAAAGTTACTAGTAATTAACAAATAGTGTCAAAATCTAAAAAAAAAAAATATTTTTAATATATTCTGTAAAAAGATATATATATATATATATTATTAAAATATATGAATAGATCGAAGATAACTAGAATTGCATAATAGCAAAAATCTCAATATAAATAAAATTTAATATAAGGAATTATGATGAATAATACTCCATTAAATAAACACAATATTGAGGTTTTAATTTAATATTTTAAATATAAAATAAATATTACTCTCTCAATTTTGTAAGTAAAAATGTGTTTACTTTTGGATTTTGAATTGGGATTTGAATAGTAAAAATTTTGAATTTGAATAGTTGTATGATGTGATATAAATAGGGTTTGATGTGATGTTTTGAATGTAAAATTGATTTTTAGTATAATATAAAAAATGAAAAATAGATGTTTGATTTGATATTTTTGGGGGGAAAAAATTGGATGAATAGTGGAAATCCACCAAAATCCTTCAAACAAACACACTAAAAAAATGTTTATACCATATTAAATAAGAAAGTACAATTTTCTTCAAATTTATACCAATTATTTTTCCATCTAATACATAAATGTCACTAAAGGATCTCACGTATTTTTTATGCGCATTTTACTTTATTCTAAAATTTATATTACTAACTCTATAAAATTTTAATTATACTCTAACAAAAAAAATACACAAATAATATTAAAATATTATTATTTTTAATCTTCGTGACCAAAACATCTACTCTTTTTTTCTAAAGTATTGTGTGCATATTGTCATTTTCGTCTATCGCACATCTTATTTCACTTTTTTTCAAAAAAGTTTACACTTTAATTTCATTTAAAATTTTTTAATTTTTTATTTTTGAATGGAGAGAGTAAATAAATAGAACCTTTATTTATTTATTTATTTATTCTTTTTGAGTTGGCTCTGAGTAAATCTCCTATCGAAACTAATTGTTTACAAACTAGATCCGATAAGATAAATCATACTAGATGAACTGTGTGTCACATCCTCATTAGTCATTGCATCTTTTATATTTTCTTTTAAAAACAAAAAATTATTTATTTATTGTCTCACCTACCATTTAAATTTGGGTAAACTGCTTTTTCAGTCCCGTAACTAGACCCCTTATCATTTTAGTCTCGTGAGTGGAGTCTGTCGCAAACTAGTCTCATAAGTGAAAAATTTTCGTTGTTTTAGTCCTCCGACGCCGGAGACGCCCGCGTGGCTCACCGGAAGCCACGTGTCCGCCAGGTATCTCGCCAGATCAGCTACACACGTGGATTTTTATTTATTTTTTTCATTTTTTCATTTTTTAATTTATTTTCAACTGGACAAAATAAAAAAATATAAAAAGGTAAATAAAATTAAAAATAAATTTTAAAAAAAATTTAAAAAATAAACAAAATAAAAAAAAATAAAAAATAAAATCAAGCTATACCTGCGGACACGTAGCCTCCGGCGAGCCACACGGGCGTCTCCAGCGCCGGAGGACTAAAACAACGAAAATTTTTACTTATGGGACTAGTTTGCGACAAGTTCCAATTACGAGATTAAAATGATAAGAGATTCCGGGACTAAAAATAACAGTTTATCCTTTAAATTTCGTTATTACTAATTTTTATTTTTCTCGTCAGTCTTTAACACAGACAACAATCATTCAGTCGTCCAGACCTACAACTCCACCATATACAAACTTTGCGACGACGCCGACGCAGCCGACAACGACACCATCGAGTGGTCGTCCGCCGACCCTTCCTCAACGGCGCCACACCCGGTGTCAGTGCCGGTGCAGCTTCGCAAAGTCGGGACCACGTACTTCTTCTCCGGCGACTACGACGGGGAGCAATGCCGGAGCGGGCAGAGGATGATGATCAATGTGACATACGGGCAGGGCCTGCCGTGGAGCCCCGACGATTCGCCGGCACCCGTCGGAGCACAGTCCGGCGACGATGCGGCGCCGGAGACTATAGTGCCGTACAATTTCGATCATCCTCGGGACATAGGGGACGATGATGATGAAAATGTGGCATCTAATTCTGTGGTTTTTTGGCCATGTTTTGCAGCTCATTTGAATTTATTGTTGTTATTTGTGGTGGGATTTCTTTTTTACTTCTAAGTATTGGTTGTTACGAAATGAAATTTATTATTTATTATTACTCCCTCCGTTCGCCTGGAGGTCATGTTTAATATTAAAAATATCTTTATATTTATATAATTTTTTTAGAATAAAAATTATTTTTGTACCATTTAATATCATAATTATGAATTTTAGTCCTATTGATTTTTTTTTATTTTTATCAATTTTGGTTTCGCTCAAATGAAAATTTATCAATTTTAATCTCATGATGGTTGATTGGGACTAAACACGGCCGTGTTTTCTTAAATACGGTTGTGTTGGATGAGTTAGAAGGGTGATTGGGCGTCCCGGACAACCAACACGGCCGTGTTGGGCTCAACGTGGCCGTGTTGAATGACCGTGTTCATGCTCTTGTTCACGGCTATATTCTAAACACGTCCCGTGTTCTCAAAACAACTATGTTCCTGTGAATGTTCATAACCCTGTTTCAACTCAGCTATGTTCATGACCTGTTCTTAACACAACCATATTTTAGACATGTTTTCAATATAGTCATATATTGTAGGTCATATTGATTAATATTATTTTCACTTCTTTGTTAAAATTATTTAATAGGAGTATATATTTATAATTCAACAAAAATATTTTGTACAATTATTTCATAATATAAAAGATAATCATGTTTTAATATTTTAAAAAATAATTGTAAAAGAAATTATAAAAATAACAATATATTAATATATAAAAATTATTTTTGGTCATAATATAATCAAAATTCATCAATTTTGGCCCCAATATAAAAATTTTATCAATTTTGGTCCCAATATAACCAAAACTCATCATTTTTTGTCCAAATATAAATTTTTTTATCAATTTTAGTCCCAATACAGCCAAAACTCATTATTTTTTGTCCCAATATAATCAAACTTTTTTTTTTGTCCCAATATAATCAAACTTTATTTTTTTTTTGTCACAATATAATCAAACATTATATTTTTTTTGTCACACACTGTCAATAAACTAACGGAAAATGCTGACTGTTGAGATATTTTAGATATTCGATTTTAAATTCAATAGATTTATATTTAAATTTGATTTTATTCATAGATTATATTACTTAGATTTGAGTCTATCGAGTCTGTTTTGTATGACCTATATATAGGCTCTTTATTTTGATGATCAATAAGACAATCTCATTATTTCCCCCCAAAATTTGTAACATGGTATCAGAGTCTATTTTCCTCACGCCGTAGATATAGCCTACCAACCCGTGTTTCTCCGGGTACATTCAACCTGATTGTACCCGGAGATCTTGTGATTTTGAGATCATGCCTTTGCAAGTTATCTTTTTGCAAATCTGTCCGCTGCTTGTCTGTTGCCTGTGTGCAATCTGAAATCTTCGCTGCTTGTCTGTTGCCTGCGAGCGATTTGAAACGATCTGCCATATGTCCTTTGTCTGTCTGTTGCTGCGTGCGATCTGTCATTTGTCGTTGCATGTCTGTTGATGCGTGCGATCTTCCATTTGTCGTTGCCTGTCTGTTGCCTGCGTAAGATATGTCATCTTTCGTTGCTTATTTGTTTTCGAAAATCTGTCTACGATCTGTCATCTGTCCGTTGTTTGTCTGTTGCTTGCGTGAGATCTGATATGTCCGATGTTTGCGATTTGTCTGTTTTCGGCTCTGGTGGTCATATGGTTTTCGACTCCGGTGGAGAGCCATCTCGTTTTCGACTCCGGTGGAGTCATCTCGTTTTCGGCTCCGGTGGAGTCATCTCGTTTTCGGCTGAAGTGGAGTCGTGTCATTTTCGGCTCCGGTGGAGTCATGTTGTTTTCGGCTCCAGTGGAGTCATGTCGTTTTCGGCTCCGGTTGAGTCATCTCGTTTTCTGCTCTGGTGGAGTCATCTCGTTTTCTGCTCCAGTTGAGTCATCTCGTTTTTTGCTCCGGTGGAGTCATGTGGTTTTCGGCTCCGGTGGAGTCATATGATTTTCGGCTCCGGTAGAGTCATGTCATTTTCGACTTCAGTGGAGCCATGTCGTTTTAGGCTCCAGTAGAGTCATCTCGTTTTTTTGGCTCCGGTGGAGTCATCTTATTTTCGGCAATGGTGGAGTCATCTTGTTTTCGGCTCCGGTGGAGTCATCTCGTTTTTTGCTCATGTGGAGAGTCATCTCGCTCCGGTGGAGAGTCATCTCATTTTCGTTTCCGGTGGAGTCATCTCATTTTCGACTCTGGTGGAGTCATCTCATTTTCGGCTCTGGTAGAGTCATCTCGTTTTTTGCTCCGGGTGGAAAGTTATCTCGTTTCCGGTTCTAATGGAAAGTGAACTATTATTTTTATTTATTTTTTTTTTTTTTGCGTTTATATTCAAATTTTTTTATCAAATTCAAGTTGGTTTATGTTATACCACTTGAGTTTGAGGGGGATGTTGAGATATTTTAGATATTCGATTTTAGATTTAGTAGATTTAGATTTAGATTTGATTTTATTCATAAATTAGATTACTTAGATTTGAGTCTATCGAGTCTCTTCTGTAGACAATCTCGTTATTTTCCCCCAAAATTTCTAACACTGACGTGAAAAGAAATCAAACCTTATATTTATATTTGAAGAAATTGCACAATCTTGCAGCATTTTCCGTCGGTTTGTTGACGGTGGCACCAAAAAAGATAAAATTTAATTATATTGAGACAAAAAATGATGAGTTTTGGTTATATTGGGACTAAAATTGATAAAAATTTTATATTGGGACAAAAAATGGTAGTTTTGGTTATATTGAGACCAAAATTGATAAGATTTTTATATTGAGACAAAAATTGATAAATTTTGGTTATATTGAGATAAAAATGATTTTTTCCCTTTTAATATTCATAATTACATATATTTTTAAAAATTTATAGTAAAAATTTTAAAATATTATTTTGAATTAATTATTTTATATATTATATTTCTAAATTAATAAATTAAATTTATTTTAAAATTTTTCAAAAAATTATGGAAAATATATATAGTTATGATTATTGAACAAATTTATAAATATATTATTATTTTTATAATTTTTTTACAATTATTTTATAATATAAAAAATAATTAATTTTTAATATTTTAAAAATAATTATACAAAATATTTTGTTAAATTATAAATATATATCAAATTATTTAAAAAAAGAATAAAAATAATACTAATGAATATGACCTGCAATATAATATAATTATATTGAAAACATAGGGAACATGACTAAAATATGACTATGTTCATAACAGAATTGTGAACATAGATATACTGAGAATATGATGATGAAAATAGACAATTGATAAATTTTTATTTAAGCAAGATTAAAATTAATATAAAAATTTCAAAATAAATAAATTTAATAATTATGATATTGAATGTTAAAAAAAAAAAAAAATAAAAAAAAGGAAATTTGCTCTAATTTTTAATATAATAAATACTGTAATGTTACCTCCGTGCGAAATGTCAAACAAACCCAACCCCTGAAACTATAAAAGGAATCGTCTTGATAGAGTTCTTGGAAATCCATCTATTCTTTCTTCTCAAGAAACCCGACATTGCCTGAACATTGAACAACATACGACGTTGGGAAATGGCGGAGTCCTCGGTGCCTGCTGCGTGGTCGGCGTTACTCTCCGGTAAGTCCGATGAAGAAAAGGAGGAACTTCTGGACAGAATGCTGACGCGATTGGCACTTTGCGACGACTCCAAGCTCCAAGACTTGCTCACCAGGGTCCTTCCTCTTGCCATCGCTGCACTCGCCTCTGCATCTACCTCTCTTCGGAATAAAGTAATTCGACATATTCTTATTTAATTTAGCTATTTTCTTGGCGCTGTTAACGTATAGACTTTGGGAGAATTTCTGGAACTTGAATCGAAGTTGAGGCAGGCTTTGGATTCTACTTTGAATTGTTTGATACGAACTCTCACTTAAGTTTTCGTGTTGTGTTCGAACAGCATTTCGGTGTCGAAAATTTTGTCATTTTTCTTAATTGTGTTAAAGTATCTCTGGGAATCGCCGGACAGAGATTGTATTGAGTGGTCTTTTGGAATTGAAAAGTGGGTACAAGAAGGATTGCTGCCGATTCTCTAAATTAGCTGGAGCAATTGGTTTCTATTAAAATTTTTTAGGGTAAATATGTATCGGAGGTTGATAGAAAGTAAAGAGGCTCTTATGTCTTTCCTCAAGATTTTCGACTAATTTTGGTCCTGCCACATAGAAATTTTCTTTTGAGGTGAAGTTTTTTACTGGTATTTGAGGATGTTACTGCTCTTTCTCGACTATGTAGCCAACGTGCTACAAAGAGCCCCATTTTGGCATCTTGTTATAAATAGTATTTACTTTTCCTTCGGTAGAAGTTTATGTGAATTTGGGGTTGAGAGGACCTTTATAGTTGTTCAGATTCTAGTCGTTTTTCAATATTTATAATTATACATCTTGAATAATTTCCGCTTGTGTAGGTGATGGATGTAACTTTTTTATTAATATGCTAGGTTCTTGAACTCTTGAGCCATGTGAACAAGAGAGTGAAGCACCAGCCCGAGATCGGTCTACCGTTGTCTGATCTGTGGAAGTTGTATGTCGAATCTAGTTCTGATCCTATGGTCAGAAACTTTTGCATCATTTACATTGAGATGGCAATTGATCGTTTGCATAAGGAGGTGGGTGTTTGTTATTATTAAATTTATGGATATGCCAAGAAAGGCCTAGAAGGATGATGGAAGTATTTGGTTCAACTATTTGTTCTTCACTTAGGGAAAAATAAATGAAAGGTGTATAATATTTTCTATAGTAATTTGAAGCTACAAAAACTATGCATATATATATATTGAATACTAGAACTAGAAAGAACTGAGGGAAACAATCCAAATGCAATCCGACCATATAAAATATATCATGAAAATCAATTACAATGCTATTGTAATATTGTGATTTGGGGAACTGTTGATGCACTTCAATTCTCAATTGTATAGAAGTTGCATTTTTAGGTAATTATAGATATTTTTATCTTCATTCATCATTGGTTGACGTGCAGGAAAGACAATTGATGGCTCCTGTACTTTTAGTCAACATTTCAAAGCTGTCTCTGCAGCATCAGGACATATTACTTGGAATAGTAGGGAAGGTATTCTTTAAATTTTCAGTTGGAGATACTCGTTCTTTTGAGTTTTGAGTTGTTACTATATCACTCTCTATGATATTTGCAATCATGTACTGAGATTCAAAAGATAGGGTAGAGCCGCTTGATGGTTGTTGACCATCAATACATGCTGTTATTAATTTAAATGTATTTACATTTTTTCAAAAGTCATGAGAACAGATTATGCATCTTTGGCTCAAGTACTTCCAATAAATGTAAGAAGAATAGCCTCAGTTACAATCTTTGTAAAATATAAGTTGAAACAGATCAATGTAGCCTTCATGTAACAGATTCTGTGCTTACCACTAGGGGTGTGTTTGTTTGGGGGTTTGCCTTTTGGTTTGGGATTTGAATAGTAAAATTTTTTAATTTGAATAGTTGTATTGTACGATATAAATAGCTATTGATGCAATGTTTTGAATGTAAAATTTATTTTTAGTATAATATAAAAAATGAAAAATAGGTACTTAATATGATGTTTTGGGGGAAAATTTTTTATGAATAGTAGAAATTTAGTAAAGTTTGATAAAAGAACACACCCTAGGTGTTCCCTGCATCTTTAACATCATATCAACCTAGGACAACCATGAGCACGTGATGTGTAAACTAATTTGAATGATATATTCTTTTTTTGTTATTATTATAATTATTATTTTCTCAATTGCCTGAGGCTTGCTAAGATCTTAAAGAGAATTTACTTCAACAAGAGATTGGAACAATATAGCTAATTAGGGTGTTATTTCTTGAGATATTGTAAACTAGTTTATGGGAGTGACTGAATTACAAATTTCATGTTTCACTGGGTGCTTTTCAACGTTGCTAGAGATGTATTTTGTGGGGCAAATTTGGATACATTTTCTTACTAACCTTAATAGAGTTCTATCTCCCAAGAAACCCTTGAGATTGATTGTGCATAAATTCTGTTTATCAGGGAATTAATGAGTTTATTTTGACAAAGAGCCTTTGGCTTTGTTTTTAACATCTCAGTATATATGTATATATTTTTACTATGATTCCTCTCCAAAAACATTACATCTAACGCAATAACACCGATTTTCAATACAAAAAATCATATCCAACTTATATTTCAAAACTCCCCAAAATCCCATAACACAAAAAGAACAAACACTTTTTGTTTCATTTATTGTATTTATTTATGTTTAGCCTAAAATTCCTTCTAGTGGAATACATATTATGTAATGTGCCGAAAAAAGATAAAAGAGGATTTGTGGCCATGGAGAAAGAGAGGTTGTTTAGTTGGGACCAGGCATCGAACTCTTTAGGTACAGCTTTCCTGGAGGTTGTAATAATTATTATTAACTTAGGTTCATACACGAGCTTGTGATTATATTTGTTAAATCCATTGTTCATTTGAGTGATCTTCATACTTCATGATATGGCGATTGATTCATTTAACAAAAAAGAAAAAAGAATGATATGCTGTTGATTTTTTAATTATTTTTATTATTAATAGATTAATCCATCAACAAGGAATTTTTAAAACTAGAATGCATTAATGGTTTTTACTTTTTTTTTTCCTGAAAACACCATGTCCCAGAAGGTTTTTTAGGTCATTGATACTAGTTGCCTTTAATTTTGTGTTTTTGTTTACTGACTTGTGTGGCTGTCTTGGTTTTAGGTAATTGGAGAGTGCCATACATCACATGTCAGTGATGATGTGATGGAAAAATATAAGATATTAGTTGGTTCTAAGGACTGTGAGGTATTTCTTGAATTTTGTCTTCACACAATTTTGTACCAGCCATCCTCTCAAAGGTTAGATTATGATCAGATGTATATTGCTAAGTGCATGTTCATATAATAATTGAAGCAACAAATAAATATTCAGCTTAAAAACTAAGGATGAATTCTGCTTTGCAGTGGAGGACAAGTGGGTGGGCTTTCAGCTGTGCAAGTCAAACGTGTTATTGGAAAACAGCCACTGAAAAGTGATATGCTACGGGATAGAAAGGTAATATAGATTGATTCAAACTATTGTTTTATTTACATTGCTGAATATTAGAATGCGCATGCCTATTAACAGGAACATATCTTGCTAATGTCTCATCTAGACAGGGATGTTGAACATCATTGAAGGCTTGGAGCTTCCTTCTGAACTTGTTTATCCTATCTATATTGCTGCCTGTGCAGATAGGTATAGATTTGATTAGGCTCTATGAACTATTAACTCCAAATGAATCTTTTAGCTTCTTTTATGTTGATGGTGTATGTTGGGTTTTCTGCTGTGCCAGTCATGAATCTGTAATAAAAAAGGGGGAGGAGCTCTTGAAGAAGAACACTTCTGGTGTGAACTTAGAGGATCCAAATTTGATTCTCAGACTGTTTCTATTATTTAATGGTATGAAAAGTGCAAGCTGATTCTATTGGATGGCGAACATTCAAGTTTCTGATTTGGAAAAATCAAGTTCGAAGTGTAACTAACCTTCTTGTGGAGAAAATATTGAGCGGCATATTTGAATGTTCTGTTTCATTTGGTCTATACTTGATATTGCAATGTAAAATTAATTTATAGTTGTGGCTTTGTTTCATGACATACAGGAACATCTGCATCCGAAAATGTTCCTCTGGAATCCAAAGTCAATCCAGGGAATCTAGCTCTTAGAGTGAGACTGATGTCTACTTTTCTCCGGTCAATTGCAGCAGCTAACAGTTTCCCATCAACATTACAGTGCATTTTTGGATGCATATTTGGTTAGTTGAAAACTCTTTGATTTCAGTAAATATTGTGATGGTTTTTCTTGCATTAAAGTAGTAACAGTTCTCTATGTATATCAGCAAGAATAATCTGATTTTTGTGTTCACCTCCTTCATGGATGAAGGTTCCACTTCTTGAGTATTAAATGTGTAATTGAGTTTGGGTGCATTTTCTTAAGTTTCTACTGATCTCAATGATTTGTATACAACGGATTTTTGTGTATTTTTAATAATCCAATATTATCTTTTATTGCTGTTTATTTGTTTATTTTTATTTTAAAATATGTTGGACTTTGTGATATGTTCTGAATATTCTCTTCACTTGACAACTGAAATGGATTTTTGAGCTCTTGAATGGAATAAGGTGATGCTTTTCTTATTTAACCCCTCTCTCCTCTACCTCTTCCTTTACTAAAATTGTATTTAAAAACCATAAACTTCCTAGTGCTTCCTAGGGTTTTAAGAAGATGAGATTGCTGGGTTAATCTGATTGAAGCATGAATATGGCAGCAAGAAAGAGGGCATTCCAGTGTGATTTTATATCTTTATTAAATAATTTTTGCATGTTTAATCTCTAGGCTAACTCAGAGAGTTCTGGTGCTGGTTCAGTGCATTGTCATCTTTTATATGCAAACAGACTTATATGCTTTTGTGATGTTCTTTTTGTATATTTATTGACAAATCTTGGTGCAACATGCCTTAATGGTGATTTGATATATTCAGCCTATATGTGATGTTATTTGTCTAAACCTAGAGAGTTCTGGTTCCTGCTTAACGTGTTATCATCTTTAAATAACTCTAGGTACTGTTGAGACTTGAGATGCTGTATATTTTGGTTCCATTATGTTTCTCTATGGTATATCAACTAGAAAGTTGATAATAATATTAGTATCCTTTGTTTTGAAATTTTTCTTGAAGAGTACAATCTTAAAATACAATGACATAATGCGATTTGGGTGGGCTCCTTTTTACATGTGTACGTGTTAATATCTTGCTTCTTGTTATTTGTTGAAGTGGCTGGAAGTTGGAAATTTCACTTTTGTTGTTATACATTGAGGAAGAAGTTCCTTTCCTGGATAGTTTGATATTGATTATAAAGATCATTTAGGGTGTGTTTCCTTGTAAAATTTTAGTTTTTGGTTTTGGTTTTAAATAGTAAAATTTTGAATTGAAATAGTTGTTTGATGTGATATAAATATGCATTGATGTGATGTTTTGAATGTACAATTAATTATTAGTCTAATATAATACATAAAAAAATAGGTATTTAATTTGATGTTTTTGGAGTAAAAAAAAAGTTGAAATAGTAAAATCAGGTGGAAAGTTGTACAAGTAAACACACCCTTAGTGCTTTTTAAAACTAAATAACAAGTTGCATTCCTTGTGTGTGTTTATATAGTATTCATTTTATGCAACTATAACTGGGGATATGCAAAGGGAGGTGAGTCTGCCTGGCCTCACCTATCTGCTGACCTGAACCTCTAGAAATAATATGGGCAATTTTGTGTAAACACAAATATATATGTAAATACAAACAGAGTATTATACACTTTCTAATATTTTGGCAAATAATTATTCCAAGTTGAAGTGCAAATAGCCTTTTTTTGTATTTCATATGTCATCAAATTAATACATTGAAATGGTGGGTCTGTTACACTGCTTATTTTGTGTTTTTTATCAAAAACTTCACTATTCAATCTCTCAATTTCCCTCAAAAAATACACCCAACTATATTGCCTAGCCATGTTGATACTTGTTATATTGCTTTATCCAGGAAATGATGCCTCAGCTAGGTTGAAGCAGTTGGGAATGGAGTTTGCAGTTTGGGTCTTCAAACATGTAATTTGATTTAATTTATTGTGCTAAATGCAATTTTCCTCATATAAATATATAATATTTAATGCTTCGAGGTATGGGATATTGGGTTTGCAGCTACACAAATTTGCCTGTGATGTAGCAATGCTGTTAACTTAATGAATCATAGCATTAATTCGTGTCTTGCGGGCTCGAAAGAAACTATGTCGTGTTGTTTGTTGATTCATTCAATCTCTCAACAATTCTACTATATTCAGATTTTGTCTGTTTGTAAATCCTCAAATTTGATTTCTGACATGTGAAGTCTTGCATGTATAATATAAGACACTTTTGAGTTAGCATTGTCATATTAGTATTATGTTATTGTTATATTTTCTGTTTCTGTTCTGATTATTAACTAAACAAAGGTATTTTTAAAGCGAAGTAGTTGTTGGGATTGATTGTTTATTAGTACAAAGTATTAGCAAAAATGTCAAGTAAAGATCTTACTTCTTAGTTTATAATTTAATTATGCCATCATACAGTCATACTTCCAACGTTGGTGGATTCTCCTTACTTTTCACCTTTAGTACCTGTGAGCAGGATATGATTATGAGTCAGCTAGGGTTTCTTCTTGTACTGATTAATTTCATTCTCTGAATTTTCAAGAAGCCATGTTGTACATCCATGACTACATAATTCATGATTCCATGATAAAGTGGGTGTATTTCTGAGAACTTATTCTACAATGTTTATTTTATTTTCTGTGTAGGCTAGGATGGATCAGTTGAAGCTTATGGCCCCTATTATACTAACGGGAATTCTGAGAATGCTAGATAATTTTTCATTGGGTTCGGGTAAGTTTGTCTTGTTGTCCCAGTGATGGCATCTTCAATAGGTGTTTCTTTGTTAATCATTTTCATTCCGTACAACCTGATTCACATCATCTCATTGATCCAGATACTGTAGCTCGGGCAACTAGAAGTTTTTGTTTTCAAGCGATTGGATTACTTGCTCAACGTATGCCTCAACTCTTCAGGTAACATTCTTATGACTCATGTGCTATATTGCTTATTCAGCCTTTTTGTTAATTTAGTGATGTGTATTGGCCTGCATCTTTCTAGGGATAAAATTGATGTTGCTGTTCGACTCTTTGATGCTCTGAAGTTTGAGGAACAGTATATCCGCCCAACTATTCAGGAGGCCACAAATTCTCTTGCTGTTGCATACAAGGTATCCACTCGTTTGTTTCACCTAACAGTTCTCTTCATTTCAACAGCTCATTTGATTATGGTTGCTCTGGGTCTCAGGATGCACCGTCAGAGGTGTTAAAGAATGTGGAGTTGTTACTATTGCAAAATTCTCAAGTGGTATGATTATGCTCACTTGTCTTATCTATATTATCTTCCTTTTAGTTGGTTTTGTCTATGTGGTTGAATTGGATATGATGGATCATTGTGCCCTGAACTTGCTTAAATTTTGAAAGCATAACATTGTACTTATCCT
Source organism: Andrographis paniculata (assembly GCF_009805555.1). Lineage (NCBI taxonomy): Eukaryota > Viridiplantae > Streptophyta > Magnoliopsida > Lamiales > Acanthaceae > Andrographis > Andrographis paniculata. The sequence goes on along the minus strand of NW_026137595.1, from coordinate 3,106,075 downwards.
CTTGCTTACAAGGAACAAAGTGAAGTACGCTTCTGTGCTGTGAGATGGGCTACTATATTATTTAGTTTGAAGCATTGTCCAAGCAGGTTTATTTGTATGCTTGGAGCTGCAGATTCTAAATTGGACATAAGGTTAGCTAAAACAATCCATCCTTGAACTGTTGACTATATTATAAACGAGGATTTAGGGTGGTTAAGATATTAGCTCTGGCTTTAGTTAGAGGGCTCGAAGCTTCTTTTTGTTTGGCTCTCTCGGCATTTATTTTCTTTTGTCTCATTTCCTTTCTTCTCTCGTACTCTACGGTTATGTTATTTTTATAATAAATTCTTTCATTCTTCTAAAGAAAATAAATGAGGCTTGAACACAAGCCTATCAACCAGTGTAAGTGTTATGATAATTTTAAGAGAAATACTTTAATTGGCATCAATACAAAAAAAATGGGCAATTTTCTTTTTAGCTATTAATTGCTGAACATTTGATGCGAAATATTCATAGGATGCATTTTTCCTGTGTTCTGTGCATCTATCTTCAAAATCTTAACAACCAGAATGATATCTATCGACATTATTGGCGTTCTCCTGTTCACTATACTTTCTGTTCTTGTTTCCCCGAGTTGGGTATTCCTATAGAAATGAAGCCTGAAATTCACCAAGCAGTTTTTTTTTTTATTTTTTATTTTTTTATTTTTTTATTTTTTATAATCCAAATGCAAGAAGAAGCTGCTTCACATGAGTGCTAGCAAGCATGCTTATAAGAAGAGCTTTAGACACTTCTGCTATGTGAAGGTCCAGATGATCTATTACACAATTACAGCTTTGTTTATATGCAGAGAGATGGCACTGGAAGGTTTATTTCCTGGTGAGGCGCAGAGGAAGACTGTGCTGCAAAGTATTTCTACAGATTACCCAAGACTATCTGAGATGCTGGCTTATATTTTAGAGCAGCAACCAGCCCTCTTAGATTCTATTGGGACAGGAGATGTGAAACTACTTTTTCCATCTAATACATATGTGGCTATGATTAAGTTTTTGATGAAGTGCTTGGCAGCTGATGCTGCACAGATTAATTTAGCTGAAGACTCCGGAGTTTTACACACTGTGGAACGGTTGTGTTTGCTGTTGGAAAATGCCATGACACATGAAGGTTCTATTCAGTTGCATGCCTCAGCTTCCAAGGCACTAATAACTTTGGGATCATATTTTCCTCAGGTAGATTTAATGCTGCCTGTGGAAGAGAAGCATATTGTTTGTCTTTCAATACATCTTTATCCTCTTGGGGGGATTGGATTTCATAGAAAGCTAGAATTGTGTTCTCTGATTATTTCCATCTTTTGTCCTGTATATAGGTTTTAGCCTCTCGCTATTCTGAAAAAGTTCAATGGCTCAAACAATATCTGAGTCACTTGGACTATGATACAAGGGAATCTATGGCACGTTTGCTTGGAATTGCTTCATCAGCACTTCCCATCACTTCTTCATCTGAACTTATTGGGGAAATAGTATCTTCAACTAGTGGAGCACAAAAATTGAGGTTCTAGAGTTGTTCCTAACATGTGATTTTCCTATTAGCTATTTAGTTATTTCAACACTATCTGATTGAATGACTGATTTTTTGTTCTTAGGTTTGAAATGCAGCATGGGCTGCTATGTGCTTTAGGATATGTCACAGCGAATTGTGTGTTGACAACTCCTTCTGTAAGTTGTTCCTTACTGATAAAGAGTGATTAGAGAGGTGGTTAATAATGAGACACAGATAGCAGCTAACCCAATCCAATTAATATGAATTTTCTCATCACAAATCCTGCAATTTATCACTTTTATAAGTTAAAGATATATAAATTATTGACAATCACCATTGGCGAGCACAAGAAAATGTAGTTTCCACTTTCCATCTTCAATTCTAAATTTTGTATCATCGTCGTCATCTTGTGTTTATATCTATTCTCAAGTTCAGTGTTTATGGACACTGTCAATCTTTTCCTTCTGGAAATTTGAACTACAAGAAATAGATTCATATGCGACAGATTTCCAATGAGTGACAATTTTCATGTGGAAGTTATTTGGTTTGGTTTTGTCTCTTAATTTATGTTCAAGTCTAAATCTATAGACTACATGAAGAATTAAGTGGCTGAGCTGTTATATTGTGTTCTCTACTTATGCCTCTATCCTTACCTACAGATCTCAGAGTCAGTACTTCAAAGTGTTCTTAAATGTTTGGTCAATGTCGTTAATATAGAGACCGCAGCACTAGCTTCGGTGGCAGTGCAAGCCTTGGGTCACATTGGAATCTGCATCCCGCTGCCTCCGCTTCTCATGGACTCTACTGCAGGTGAATGTTGCACAAAGTTCACTTCTAACATTTCATGTGAATACTTGCTTCTTCTGTAGTGATGCAAAGTTGTGTGAACCAAATATATATAACACATATATACATACATATATCTTCAGCTTCCATCTGGACCATCTTGGATGATAAATTCAAGAAGCTTCTCTCTAGTGAGGACATTAAAGCTGTCCAAAAAACTGTGATTGCATTGGGTCACATGTGTGTGAAAGAAACATCTTCTTCACATCTAAATACTGCTCTTGAGCTGGTCTTCAGCCTTTCCAGGTCAAAGGTGGGTGATCTGTAGTTAATTAGGGGAAAGATGATTAGGATGAAATTTTTTTTGGAAAATGGATTTGATTTTTCCATTTTGAAACAGGTTGAAGATATCTTATTTGCTGCTGGAGAAGCTCTTTCATTTTTATGGGGAGGTGTTCCCGTCACTGCTGAGCTGATTCTCAGAACTAATTATTCCTCCCTATCTATGAGTTCAAACTTTTTAATGGGAGACACATCCTCTTCTCTTCAAAGTCTTCCCTCAATGGACTTCCAAAACGTTGAGGGTTACCATGTGACTGTTAGAGATGCTATTAATCGAAAGCTCTTTGATGAACTTTTATATAGTAACAGAAAAGAGGAGCGTTGCTCAGGAACTGTCTGGTTGCTATCCCTCACAATATATTGTGGTCGTCATGCAAGCATCCAGAAATTGCTCCCAGACATTCAGGTTTGTGTTTGTGTGATTGTCTGATGGTGTGAAAAACATTGATTTGCATATCACGGTTTTTTGAGCTCTTGATGGAAAACATACATTAACTTGATTGAATTAGAAAATCAAACTCAGTTATGTTAGCTTCAATGCAGTTTGTAAAATCTTATAAATTTCAGTCTGTGTAATTTCAAGTATTTGGTATTATATCCTCTTTTTTTTAATAATAATTACTTGAATTTTGTCTCTTTCAGTTTCTGTTGTTGTAGAATTTGCATTTCTTCGTTTTCTGGTATTCAAATGATATGCTTCTTTAAGTGCTTTAGTGTTTTTGGCTTTTTGCTATATTCATAAGTAGAACTGATGTTCTGGTTCTTAATTGTTTTATTATGGACAGCTTCTTATTTGCTTTGTTCTTCTTTTAATAGATTTGAAAGTAACTTCTTTCAATAGTTATAGAGCTGCATTGATCTTTTTTTCTGGGACATGTTGGTTAATCAGACATCTTTGCTGGCAAATACATATTCTCTTGGATTAGAACCAAACAAGAACTTTTGTCATGTTTTGGCTTGGGATATGGAAGGCTGAACAAGAATTTCTGTGAGGAACTCCATTTATAACTTAAGTTTCTAAAATATCTGTCTTCTGCTAATGTACAGGAAGCATTCTCACACCTTATTGGTGAGCAAAATGAACTTACACAAGAGTTAGCATCTCAGGGCCTTAGTATTGTTTATGAACTTGGTGATGAGGGTATGAAAAAAGGCTTGGTTAATGCACTTGTCGGAACTCTAACTGGCTCAGGGAAGAGGAAAAGGGCTGTTAAGGTCAGGTTTACTTTTATGCTACTAATCGACTTTCTACATTTTCCTCTTCCGTGTTTTGGCTTACTCTGTTTTGTATGTAATCTTAGTTGGTTGAGGACTCTGAAGTGTTTCGAGAGGGTGAATTTGGTGAGAGCCCTAGTGGAGGGAAACTGAGCACTTACAAGGAACTTTGTGGCCTCGCTAATGAGATGGGGCAACCTGACTTAATCTACAAATTTATGGATTTAGCCAATTATCAGGCTTCCCTCAATTCAAAAAGAGGGGCTGCCTTTGGATTTTCAAAAATAGCAAAGCATGCAGGGGATGCCCTACAACCTTATCTGCAGGCCTTGATTCCAAGACTTCTTCGCTATCAGTATGATCCCGATAAAAATGTACAGGTATAAAATTTCTTCTGTGCTTCAGAATATAATGTTTGGTTTTTCAATCTTCTACTTGAATATATGATTGTCTGGCATTTCTCCAGAAATTTTTTGAGCTTACTTTTTTATTTTGGTCCATTTATGTAAATCAATTGAATTTCCCTATCCATTCAGTTACATTGATTTTGTGCATTTTATTAGGATGCAATGTCCCACATCTGGAAATCATTAATAGCTGATTCAAAGAAGGCCATTGATGAAAATTTGGACAACATATTTGATGATCTCTTGACACAATGTGGGTCTAGGCTTTGGCGGTCCAGGGAGGCTTCTTGCCTTGCGCTAGCAGACATACTTCAAGGGCGTAAATATAATCAGGTGATCGTCTTGAGATACACTTGAACTACTATCAACTTATAGCTTCAATGTTTTTGGTTATGGTGGGCACATACTTTTAAACTCCATTTATTGAATTCCTTGTTGTTTAGTTCATCACAGTTTCTTCTGCTTTGACTTCTTTCCCCTCTCCTCTCAAATCCCTTCCTTCTCTGGTGGAGATTATCAAGTTCTATATTCTGCCAGCAGGACTTTCTATAAGTTTTATTTCTCATTTAGTTCTCGCATCTCGCAAAACAGATGCACCTCATGGAGGACTCTAAGAAATGAGCTTACAGCTATGCAATTCCAGAGACGGATATGCTGTCAAACATTTGTATTATATAGACACTATTAAGAATCATCAACCTTTATTTATTGCATATTTGGTGTAAGATAATAGTGAGTGCATACATTTGGAACCATTGTGTTCGTAAAATGTTCACATTTTATAGCATATTTGTGTGTGTACTCTATTTACCTGGAAAAAAATTCTTGTAAATTCAAGCATGTATATGCAACTTAACATAGTAATCATAGCCTAACTTCTTGTTCGTCTATCATCTCTGGACTGTCCCATGTTGGAAAGGAAATCTTGTGATGATGACTCTCATTGACTTATTTCTGCTGCTCTGTATTAGGTTGAGAAGCATTTAGTAAGAATATGGACAGCTGCTTTTCGGGCTATGGATGACATAAAGGAAACCGTTCGAAATGCGGGTGATCGGCTATGTCGAGCTGTTGGATCATTAACCGTGAGGCTTTGTGATGTCTCTCTTACACCAGTTCCAGAGGCAAGAGAGACAATGGCTATTGTTTTACCCTTGCTGCTGACAGATGGTATAATGAGTAAAGTCGAAAATATTCGAAAGGCATCTATTGGCATGGTCACCAAACTTGCTAAGGTATATTCTGGGAAGATTTCAGGAGCAAGACAATAAACGTAAAACATTTACAATAATTGCCAGCTCATAGTTAACTGAATCCGTTTGACATCATTTACATGTTTTACGGATCAACTCCTTTATTTAAGAATTCCAAGCATGTCTTTATTTAAACAACCTGATCATCCTTGTCTCCCTAATTTAGTGCTTCCAACATATTTTTATGATGTCTAGATATCTCCCTTTTAGGCCACAATGAATTTTGTTGACATAATTGTATTGATCAAGTTTCAGATATTTTCCTTTCTACAACTGTCTTGATATTCTTTTCATCCATATTTGTAGGGTGCTGGGGTTGCTATTCGTCCATACTTAAGTGATCTTGTCTGTTGCATGCTGGAAAGTCTTTCAAGCCTTGAAGACCAAGGAATGAATTATGTTGAGGTCTGATGACCTTTAACGTTGTGACTATATGAACTAAATTACTATCTCCATTATTTTTAATGTTCTGTCCTTTAGATGATTGCAGTTGTATTCTAGGTAGCATTAAATTGTGTCAATTTACTAAGTTTCTGTACCAGTATGTTTTCATGATGGGGTTGTTTCTTCTGTCAACTAGTTGCATGCGGAGAATGTGGGAATACAAACTGAAAAGCTTGAGAACTTGCGAATTTCAATTGCTAAAGGATCTCCAATGTGGGAAACACTTGAACTGTGCATAGATGCTGTTGACTCTCATTCTCTAGATGTTTTGGTTCCTCGTCTCACCCAGTTGGTGAGATCAGGCATTGGATTGAACACCAGGTATCCTACTAACTATTAATTCTTAAAACTCATTCGTTTAAGTTTCCAGAACCTGGTATTCAGTTTTTGCTCATTCACTTGAACTTTTCTCTGTGTATCATGCTTCCTCTTACTGCAATTGGAATGAATGAAACAATTTTCAGTGGTTCCCGTTTCTTCATTTAGAATTTAATGTGTGTGCATTATTTATTTATTTTTTGGGGGGTGGGGATGAGAACTAGATTTTATATCGACAGTGTTTAATAGAAAATAGAGCTACAGCCAAATAGATAACTCAACATTTCTTTATCACCGCGCTTAGCATAGTTGGAATTCCATGTGCCCTCTGGGGAATGAAGAGGCAAAGCTTGTTTATCTCTGAGTTCAACATCCATGGGGGCTTTGTATTTGTGAGTTTTATGTTCATATGCATTGGACATTCCAAACCTCATAGTTATTATTGTCAGATTGTCCTAAGATTGACAATTGTCCTAACATTGTCAGTTATGTTTTATTTTGATGTCTGACTCAATAGTATATTCCATCAGGGACATACTATCACCAGCTATAACTGTCTGCTTGTATTCATTAACTGTCATATGAGAGATTCATATCTACTTATCTAATTTGTAAATTAACATAACAGGGTTGGTGTTGCAAACTTCATCTGTTTGCTTGTACAAAAAGTTGGTGTTGGGATCAAACCATTCACGAATATGCTTTTGAAGCTTTTACTTCCAGTTGTGAAGGATGAAAGAAGTGCTTCATCGAAGCGTGCATTTGCAAATGCATGTGCTATTGTTTTGAAGTATGCCACTCCATCACAGGCCCAGAAATTGATTGAAGATACTGCAAATTTACATTCTGGTGATAGGAATGATCAGATTGCGTGCGCAATTCTATTAAAAAGCTATGCATCCACAGCTCCTGATGTATTAAATGGATACCATGCTATTATAGTTCCAGTTATTTTCATTTCAAGGTATGTCAAGGTGTTACTATGCCCATTTCTACGATAATGTGAATCACTCTTTTTGCAATTGATACCATTAGTTCTTTCTTGCATGTAATTTGACTTTTAGAAATAATGCATCTTTTATTTTTCATTTTGGAGTTCTTTAGAAAGTTATACTACATGGTAAAGATACTTGGAATTTTAGGCAGTGTTAGTATTTTAAAAATAAAACTAAAATACAGAGAACATTGACATTCTTGAAATATCACTTCCATTTTCTGCGCTATGAATTGATACTCCTGTAGTGACAGCATATGGCATGTTTCATTGTTCATTTGTCTTATTTAGAGAGCATACTTAATACAAGACAATCATACTTGCTATTCTGCAGATTTGAAGATGACAAGATGATTTCGAGTCTGTATGAGGAATTATTTGAAGAAAACATGAGCAGTGAACGAATAACTCTTCAACTTTACTTGGAAGAAATTGTTGCTCTTATCAATAATGGAATTGTGTCGTCCTCATGGGCTAGTAAAAAGAAGGCATGTTTAATCATCTGTTACATTTATTTATTTTTTAATATAATATCTCGATATATAATTTTATCTGTTCAGCTAATTTATTGTCATATTATGCTATCTTGTGAAGATCTCGATTTATTTTTAGTTGATCGCAATTGTTGGATTAGCAGCATGGAAACTATCTTCCCCAAAAATAAAAAGTTTCCTTTACTTTCACTTAAGTGTCACTTCTTCTTTGTGAAATCCTTGAATAGTTGAAATGTGATTTTGTCGATCGTGCAGGCATCAAAAGCAATATGTAAGCTTAGCGAAGTCCTCGGCGAGTCACTATCTTCACATCATAGTCTTTTGCTCACTTCTCTTATGAAAGAACTTCCTGGGCGTCTATGGGAGGTAACCATTACGATTTTGTTCTTTTTATATATGTATTTTGCAGTGCTTGATCGGTTGTTGCATCTCACACAAATGATTGTCGTAAATTATCAATTACACAACAAATTATTATCCAAATAAATCTTTACATCCAAAAACACATCTTCTTCCGGGATTGATTCCTACTGCAATGTCAATTTAACCCTACATCCAAATTATTGATTCTTTTGCTTACTATTCATTAAATTTTTTTCCTCCAAAAAATATCCAATTAAATACCTATTTTTCATTTTTTATATTATACTAAAAATTAATTTTACATTCAAAATATCTCATGTAACACCTATTCAACTATTCCAATTCAAAATTTTTACTATTCAAATTGCAACTCAAAATCTAAACCTTTAAACAAACACACCCGAACATGGATTGGTTCCCTCCTTTATGGCATGCTATATCCATTTGTTAGGTCTCATCTGTTTCGACTGATGCCATGTTGCGCTAACAGTTGTCTTTTGTAGTTGTTCTATATCTCCATGAATCTACCAACTTTTGCTTGCATTTTACGACATATAGTTTCATTTAACAAACTAATAGCTTTGATGTATGTGATAGGGGAAGGAAGAGCTACTAAATGCATTGTCTGCCCTTTCTACGTCATGCCATGAGGCGATTTCTGCATCCAATCCCGATGCTCCGAATGCTATATTGAGCCTAATATCTTCTGCGTGCACAAAGAAAGCACAAAAATATCGTGAAACAGCTTTTTCGTGTCTTGAGCAGGTATATTCTGCCTCTCAGTATTTCTTATTGATGTATTCATTCCTAACAGCACTTACTTACGAGTTCTCGGAATGTGATGCTGGTTGGATGTTTATTTCAAAGACATTACCTTACTTAACAATCTTTTCATTACTTTTTTTGATGTATTTACATGGCTGAAACTTTATTGCTCCGGTTTTTAGGTCATTAAAGCATTCAACAAACCGGAGTTCTTTAACACGGTGTTTCCATCTCTGTTGGAGATGGGGAATTCACTCGCCGGCCAAACCAAGTCGGGTCAGAGTGACAAAAAAACAGGTACTCCACAAATCCTTAGCTCGTCGAATCAATCATCCTCTTGTAACGTGCATCGACTTTTCCATTTTGTATGATTTGTTAAATCGTTGCTACTCTGTAAGTTGTGTTGTAATTATAGTTCACAGCCTCCGAAATCGATCTAATGATACTTTCTTTTCACTTACACAGACGAGGAGGAGAGCACACCGGCCGCTTTACAAGAGAAGATATTAAGCTGTGTCACTGCCTGCATCCATGTTGCCCGAATCGATGATGTTCTTCAGCAACGGAAGAGCATCCTCGATTTCTATATACATTCTCTCTCCCCAAGCTTCCCCTGGCACGGTATGCTCACTTCTGATTTCACAATTGTCCCCAATTTACTCGGCTTGGCTCCATAATGACGCCGCATAACTTTCATATTTTGGACAGTTAAAATGGCAGTGTTCTCTTCTGTCAAAGAGCTTTGCTCAAAGTTGCATACAAGCATTACTGACTCGAAAGATAGTCCCTCGGAGACCAACACGATGACTTCTATTCATGAGGTAACATTCGGGAGCACAATTGTTTAGTCGCGCCTTGAATCTCCATTCTGGATTCTGATACTGTGAGTTGTTAATGAATACTCAGCTATTTCTTACACTCTCGCCGGAACTGCTGAAGTCCCTTCGCACAATTAAAATAGGGCAGGTAGGTTGAACTCTCCCGAAAATGTTGCTGCGATGTTTGAGTTATAGTCAATGTGTAACTACAGCTCAGAGTAATTTATTTCTTTTCTTGGATCGGATCGATCTCAGGTTCATGTCGCTGCAGCAGAGTGTCTTCTAGAGTTAACAAATCAGTACAGTGCTGCTCCGCCTTCCAATCCGGCACAACTAGGATTTACAACAGAGCTTCGAGAACTGATCGAAATTGAAAAGAACGAGCAAGCAAAGTCTTTGTTGAGGAAATGCAGCGGCATCCTGGACATGCTCGAAGCGGATATGAAGCCGTGATTGCATCGATGCGCGTAATCATATGAACAAATCAGTTTATTCATCACAGAAATAGGGTAAGTTCAAAAGCTAATGCTCCCTATGTATGATTTCTCCGTGCAATGCTCAGACTGTGACCAAAAACAATGGCTTTCTTGTGACTTATTTAACTTATGAAAAGAAGAGCTTTAATGTTAGCCTTAAAGATTGCAGTGTAAATGTTAATCGACGACATTTTAGAGGAATTCATATGTGCTGTAAGGCGAACACTGCAGAATTGGAGAACAGGCAGATTAAAGCTACAGGAACCACAATTTAATGATCTATTCGCACTTTGCTATCGACATTAGCCCTAATCGACACATCGCAAGACCAGGAATGAATCTCGAACATAAAATAAAAAACAATTAACCTTGTAGAACACATACCGTAGCATTGCGTACAGCAGGAATCAGAGGATTCTCTATTCTTGACCTCCATAAATGCACGAGAAGCAGATCATTACGTCAGCGACAGATTTCGTTTTGAATGTGGAGTCCCATCCCAACCTTCCCGCCATTGCAACTGTTTGTTCCTAGTAAAACTGAAGTGGTCTATATTTATGGATTGGGCCTTAGATTACTTAATGGGCCTGTGACTGAAATTGGGCCTAAGCCCATTTAGTGTTAAAAAGGAAAGTTAAGCAGATTCTGCAAGTTCTGCTGTAGCGTAATTCCACATTTCTTTCCTCTGCTCACTCCAAAACCCTAAGCAATTCTCTCCGGCGGCGTTGCGGCGGCGGTCGTCATCGTAATGGAGGACGTTTGCGAGGGCAAGGATTTCTCATTTCCGGATCAGGAAGAAAAGATCTTGTCGTGGTGGGACAAAGTCGACGCCTTCAAAACTCAGCTAGAACGCACCAAAGATTTACCGGAGTACATCTTCTACGATGGTCCGCCCTTCGCCACTGGCCTGCCTCACTACGGCCATATTTTGGCCGGAACTATCAAAGACATCGTGACACGGTATCAGTCCATGACTGGGCATCACGTGACCCGTAGGTTCGGATGGGATTGCCACGGTTTGCCTGTGGAGCATGAAATTGATCAGAAATTGGGGATTAAGAGCAGAGAGGATGTTCTTAAGATGGGAATTGGGAACTATAACGAAGAGTGTAGGGGAATTGTGCAGAGGTATGTTGGTGAGTGGGAGAAAACTGTGGTAAGAGTGGGAAGGTGGATCGATTTCAAAAACGATTATAAGACCATGGATTTGAATTTCATGGAGAGTGTGTGGTGGGGGTTTGCTCAATTGTATCAAAAGGGTCTTGTTTACAGAGGTTTCAAGGTTTGTATCCTTGTATTTCTAGTGATTAAGTTAAATTTCTAAGTTTTATGCTGATTTTTCATTATACTTGTTGATTGTTAGATACTGGAATTGTTGTTGTGTGCATTTCTGGACATAGGATAGTTTTCTAATGTTCGTTGAGTAAATTTTGAAATTAGGAACATTTTGGTAGCATTTGATGTTCTAAGACGAAAAGGTAAGTTTGAAAAAGAATTGAGTTAAAAACAATTTTCTCTCTGGGAACTTTGATCTGAACAAAGTGTGTTAGAATAGGGACTTAAAGGTTTATCAAATTAATATCTGCAAGTATCGGATGACTGTGCTGAAAATGCCTTCAGTCCATTTTCCCCATGTTGCATGACCTTGATAGCTTTCTTGCAGTAATTTATGTACCCTTCATCTTATGTATATCTGTATTTCTATGGCCATAACAGCTTAACGAGTACTTTAGACAGTTGTGCTAAGTCAACTGGAGAAATTTGATGCCATATCACAAGCTTCTAATGCTCAAATTTTGCCTTTTGAATATATTCTCGTTGTTGTGCATATATATGTTGGGGCAAGGAATTTGAGCAATTGAGCATAGCTTTGAAACTGATTTTACTATTCATGATGGAAGTTATTAGGGAACCTTCATTGTTATCTTTTTCAGTGATATAAGCTCCCATCATTTACATGCTTAATTTCTAATTAGATTTTCCATGCAGGTTATGCCGTACAGTACAGGTTGCAAAACGCCACTATCGAATTTCGAAGCCAATTCAAACTATAAAGAAGTTCCTGACCCGGAAATAATGGTATCTTTTCCTGTAATTGACGATCCAGACGGTGCAAGTTTTGTTGCGTGGACCACAACCCCCTGGACACTGCCTTCCAATCTTGCACTCTGTGTCAATGCCAATTTTGTGTATGTTAAGGTCCGAAACAAGTTCAATGGGAAAGTTTATGTGGTTGCAGAATCACGTTTGGGGGAGCTTCCTGTTGAAAAAGCCAAAAAAAGCTTGCCGGATGGAACTGCTAATGCTTCTGAAAATGCAAAAGCCAAACCCAAGTCCTCTGGCGGAAAATCTAAGAATGTTGAGACATATGAAATACTGGATAAGTTTTCCGGAGCTTCGCTTGTAGGAAAGAAATATGTCCCTTTATTTGATTACTTCAAGGATTTCTCTGAAGTTGCATTTAAAGTTGTTTCAGATAACTACGTCACTGATGACAGTGGTACTGGGATTGTACACTGTGCTCCTGCATTTGGAGAAGACGATTACCGAGTCTGTTTGGAGAATGGGATAATTAATAAGGGGGAAAACCTGGTTGTAGCTGTGGACGACGATGGCTGTTTTACTGAGAGAATTGTCGACTTTAGCAAGCGCTATGTGAAGGATGCAGATAAAGATATAATTCAAGCTGTGAAAGAGAAAGACAGGCTAGTGAAATCTGGAAGCTTTACTCACAGCTACCCCTTTTGCTGGAGATCTGACACGCCACTTATATACCGAGCAGTGCCGAGTTGGTTTGTAGCTGTAGAAAAGATTAAAGATCAGCTGCTAGAAAACAACAAACAGACGTACTGGGTACCCGATTTTGTGAAGGAAAAGCGCTTCCACAATTGGCTTGAGAATGCTCGAGACTGGGCTGTCAGTCGAAGTAGGTTTTGGGGTACTCCGCTTCCTTTATGGATCAGTGAGGACGGTGAGGAGATTGTTGTCATGGATTCTGTTGAGAAACTGGAAAAGCTTTCAGGTGCCAAGGTGACTGACTTACATCGTCATAAAATCGATCATATCACAATCCCCTCAAGTCGAGGTCCAGAATTTGGTGTCCTTCGGCGTGTAGAGGATGTGTTCGATTGCTGGTTTGAGAGTGGATCAATGCCTCATGCTTACATCCATTATCCATTCGAAAATGTTGAACTGTTTGAGAAAAACTTCCCGGGACATTTTGTGGCTGAAGGACTAGATCAAACACGAGGATGGTTCTATACGCTCATGGTTCTCTCGACTGCGCTCTTCGGTAAACCAGCTTTCAGAAATCTCATTTGCAATGGACTCGTATTGGCGGAAGATGGGAAGAAGATGAGCAAGAGATTGAGGAATTATCCACCGCCTTCCGAAGTTATAAACGAGTACGGAGCTGATGCATTGCGGTTGTACATTATCAACTCACCAGTTGTTCGTGCGGAGCCTTTGCGGTTTAAGAAAGATGGAGTTTATGGTGTAGTGAAGGATGTCTTCTTGCCATGGTATAATGCTTACAGATTCCTCGTGCAAAATGCCAAAAGGCTTGAAATCGAAGGTCTTGCGGTGTTTACCCCAATCGATCAGAACAGACTCCAGAAGTCTTCGAATGTTTTAGACCAATGGATCAACTCGGCAACTCAGAGTTTAGTCCATTTCGTGCGGCAAGAAATGGATGCTTATCGACTCTACACGGTGGTTCCGTATCTCTTGAAGTTCTTGGACAACTTGACGAATATATACGTGAGATTCAATCGCAAGAGGCTGAAAGGCCGTACCGGAGAGGATGATTGCAGGACTGCTCTTTCGACGCTGTATTATGTGCTTCTAACAGCTTGCAAAGCTATGGCGTCTTTCACCCCATTCTTCACGGAAGTTCTTTATCAGAATCTGAGGAAAGTTAGCGCCGGATCGGAAGAAAGCATTCACTACTGCAGATTCCCCGAAGTGGAAGGCAAGAGGGGAGATCGTATCGAAGAAAGCGTCAACCGAATGATGACGATCATAGATCTCGCAAGGAACATCCGCGAACGTCACAACAAACCGCTTAAAACACCCCTCAAGGAGATGGTGATTGTTCATCCAGACGAGGACTTCCTGAGCGACATTGCCGGAAAACTTAAGGAATATGTGCTGGAGGAGCTCAACGTTAAATCTCTTGTTCCCTGCAGCGATACGTTGAAGTACGCTTCGTTGCGCGCCGAGCCTGATTTCAGCGTGCTGGGGCGAAAACTCGGGAAATCCATGGGAATTGTTGCGAAGGAAGTTAAATCCATGTCGACGGACGACATATTAGCTTTCGAAAAAGCCGGGGAGATTACCATCGCCTCTCACGTCCTGAAGCTAAGCGATATCAAGATAACTCGGGAGTTCCGGCCTCCCAACAACGTGAGCCTCGAAGACATCGACGCGAAAGGAGACGGCGACGTCTTGGTGATATTAGACCTGCGGAGGGACGACTCGTTGCTCGAGGCGGGAATCGCTCGAGAGATCGTAAACCGAATTCAGAAGCTGCGGAAGAAGGCTGCGCTCGAGCCCACCGACGCAGTCGAAGTCTTCTTCAAATCACTGGACAAAGGCGAAACCTTTTCAAAAGAAATTCTCGAATCGCAGGAACAGTACATCAGAGAAGCTCTCGGATCTCCTCTGCTACCGGCGACTTCGCTTCCGCGCCACGCCATCGTCCTCGCCGAAGAGAGCTTCCACGGGATATCGAACATCTCTTTCGCCATTACTCTCACCAGGCCAGCCCTTGTGTTCGACACCGATGCGCTTCTGACACTGAACGGCGGGAACGACAAGTTTGCGAAAGGATTACAGACGTATTTGTTGTCGAGAGATTACCAGAATTTGAAGACAGAATTTCAGCAGGGACAAGGTAAGATGAAGGTGAGCTCCATTGAAGGTCAGCCTGAAGTGAATTTAGTTTTGGGGAAACATGTGTTTCTTACTGCTGCTGATTATTTCACTGCTACCAAAAGGTGTGCTTGATTTTGTTTCTTACAATTTTTTTTTATTTTTTTTTTGTGTGTGTGTCATATTTATATTCCTCTACAGATCTGCATTTTGTATTTTTGCCATTATGTGTGCTTTTCTGCAAAGATGAGCATTGTGTATTGGGACTATAATTGTCTTTTTTGATGATGATCCATCCTACTTGTCACTTTTGATTTGATTTGATTTTTTCTTTTCCAAAACCTTTTATGGCAAAGAATATGATGCAAGAATCTTGTAGAGCATGATCAATAACAGTATTGTAAACAACATATGTTTTTATTACATATTATTTGTTCATAATTATAAAAAAAAGATTGTTCATGTTGAGTACATTTGGTATTGAAATTTAGCACTGTAGCCACAAAATAAGGTAAGGGGGTGGCTTTGTGGAAGCGTGGCAGGATAATCTTGCTTAAACTTGGGCAAAAGCAAAATGTTTTGATCATAAGAAAGCAAGATTAAGCATCAAGTAATGCCTCTCTTATCCAATCAGATCAGACTGTCCCATCAATATCACATTTATTGTATTACAACAAGATTCCACAGAATTAAATTGATCTATAAATACAATTCAAATCCAAAGCCCCTAATTTCTTAGTCAATAATGATCCTTTCTGATGAAACAAATATCCCAAACAAAAGCCACACCCCACTTAGGAAAATGATGCCCACTTTAAACCACTTTTTGGGAGTTTCTTACACACAGACACCAAATGGTATAATAATATAAATCTTTTCTTTCTTTCTTTCTTGAGAGAGGATGTCTGAAATTGTTGCTATATCAAGTCAGATTATTGTATATTTTATATATAAAAGCATACTCAGTCACTTCTTGGCCATCTCCCACTCATTCTTGTTTTCTGCCACTTAAATTAAATAAAATCCCCAAATTCTCTCTTCCCTGCCCAAAATCTTACAATGGATCCTTCTTCTTCCCCTCTGGCCTATGTAACAGCCCCCAACAGCCCCACTGATTTTGAGTTCAAAGCTTTCGACGATCGCGCCATGGATTCCGACGCCGCCGACGATCTCTCCGGCAAGTGGCGCCACCGCGATCGCGGCGATTCCCTGCCGGCCATGGCGTTTGCCGACGAGCTATTCCTCAACGGCCAAGTGATGCCTCTGAAGCTCCCCCCGAGGCTCCTAATTAACGACCCCTCCGAACCCAACAGCTTCCGCCGGAGATCTCCGCCGGCGGCGGGGACCGTCTGCCGGCTGCCATTCCCGCGGCGGATGAGCTCGTGGAACGACGACTTTGATCCGTTCGCCGCCGCTTTGGAGAAGGTCAGAGACGAGCCCCACCGGAAAAGCCAACACCGACGGTCGAGATCGTATTCGCCGTTCAGAGGCCACGTCACGCGATCGCCGGAGCCTAATAGAATTACTCCGGCGACGGCGAGCCATAGCCACAGCGGGCCGTTGGAGTTGAAAGGGTCGGCGTACGCGAGATGGGTTCGTGACCAGACCCGCGAAGGGATAATTAGCCCCGCGATAAGTCCGCGGAGCTCCGTATTCGCGAAAAGGGTTAGGCCCGTTAAGGACGAAAACGACGAGGAAGACGGGTTGGACAACATAGGAAGATCGAAAGCGAATCATAATGGTAATAGTAAAGTGTGGAGGTTTGTGCAGAGGTGGAGGGCGGGAGGGTATCTGGGGAGAGTGGTGAGCTTTAAGTCTAAATCTAAGGGGAAGAAGAAGAAGATGACGACGACGACAATGGCTGTGATGGAATATAAGAAGTCATCGTCATCTTCGTTGATGCTTTGCTTGGGGAGAGGAGAATGAGATGAGATGATATGAGATGAGATCATCATTGCAGATGCAACAATGGTGTTCTGTTCTGTACTGCATATTATATAATAGTATGTCTATTACTATTTCCTCATATATACTTTGGTTTATGTCGTCGTTTACTGTACTACTGCAAATTTGGGGCGTTTAAGGTTGTTGTGAATTAATTGAAACTTCTCTCTCTCTCTCTCTCGTGTTGTCTCTTCGCCACTAAAGAATGATTTTTTCAATGAAAGACATTCAAATTGAGGGAATCCTCGCCCTCGATCGAAAATTTATTCAATATTTTCTTTCGGACAGCGGCTACAGTTAAAAAAAAAAAAAAAAAAAAAGAAATGATGGATAATAACACGACAGAAGAAGTAGATGAGAGAACACTTGTATCTTTGTATTTTCTCAATTATGAAAGATACAATATATAGAAAAGTAACTAATACCCACAAAATAAAGGAATATCTGCACTACAAAACGAAGTTCTATAATATAGCTAAACGTTACAAAGATTTATTCAATCAACAACTTCCCTTAATTCTGATTTGAGAAGACAAAATTTAAGGTCTATTTAGATTGGCTTCTAACAATTGCTTGTGATTTTTTCAAATAATAATAATAAATACCATACGACGTTATATAATAATATAATAATAATGGTAAGTATATATATAAGTACTTGTATATTAGTATATAATATTTATATATTATAATATAGTAGAGATAGATAGACGCCGGGAGAGAGAGTTTTAAGAGGATGAATTGTGTGTTTGTTGTGTTTTCTCATTCTAACAATTAACACCTATTTATAGGTGTAAAAACCTTGTTCCGAAGGAAGAGAAAAGCATACAATAAAAAGGCCACGTAGTCACTACGTACATATTACATAACACATGTGCCTCGTTAAAACCTTACTATGAAAAAACCCTGTGGGAAAAAAATCATAGTGAAGAAAAAAGAGTACATTATTCTTGTATTAATGCGCTCCCCTTATTTTGGACTTTATTTGATGTCTTTCATCTTACACATTCCAATTCCTTGCACCAGTTTGTTGAATGTTGCAGTTGGTAGCGTCTTCGTAAATAAATCTGCAAAATTTTCAGACAATCGAATTTGTTGCACATTTTACCACTTTTCTGAAGATCATGAGTGAAAAAGAACTTCGGAGATATGTGCTTTGTCCGATCGCCTTTAATATATCCTCCATTTAATTGAACTATACAAGTTGCATTATTTTCAAATAATATTGTAGGAGGTAATACATCATCAGAAATCAAGTCACAATTTTTCTGAATATGGTACGTCATAGACCTCAACCAAACACATTCACGACTGGCTTCGTGAATTGCTGAAACCTCAGCATAGTTTGAAGAAGTTGCTGTTATTTTCTGTTTAGTAGATCTCCAAGATATTGCGGTTCCACCACAGGTAAATAAATAGCCAGTTTGATTTTGCTTTGTGTGGATCAGACAGATAACCAGCATCAGTATAACCAATTAATTCATTTTGAGATTCACTTGAATAAAATAAACTGAGGTCATGAGTTCCCTGAAGATAACGAAAAATGTGCTTGATACCATTCCAATGGCGCTTTGTGGGGGATGCGCTAAACCTGGCCAGTAGACTTACTGAAAAAGATATATTTGGTCTGGTACAATTTGCAAGGTACATTAATGCGCCAATAGCGCTGAGATATGGTACCTCGGAGCCAAGTATTTCTTCATTTTCTTCTCTTGGCCTAAATGGATCTTTATTGGGATCAAGGGATCTGACCACCATTGGTGTACTCAGAGAGTGAGATTTATCCATATAAAATTGTTTTAATACCTTCTGGGTATATGTGGATTGATGGATAAATACTCTATTGTTCGCATGATCTACTTGTAAACCCAGACAATATTTTGTCTTTCCAAAATCTTTGATCTTAAATTCTTTCTTTAGATATTCAACTGCAATTTGAATCTTTTCAGGAGTTCCAATTAAATTGAAATCATCAACATATATCGCAATAATGACAAAATTTGATCCATTTTTCATTATAAAGACGCATGGGCATATTGGATCATTAGTATAACCTTCTTTTATTAAGCAGTCACTGAGACGGTTATACCAATTCGCCCTGATTGTTTAAGTCCATACAATAACTTTTTCAATTTGATGGAATATGATTCCCTTGGGTTTAATTTGTATGTTTAGGCATATTGAATCCCTCAGGGACTTTCATATAAATATCAGTATCCAAGGAGCCATAAAGATATGCAGTGACTACGTCTAAAAGACGTATATCGAGCTTTTCTCGCACTGCTAGGCTCACAAGGTATCTAAATGTTATTCCATCAACAACTGGAGAGTACGTTTCATCAAAATCTACTCCAGGCCTTTGTGAGAATCCCTGAGCTACAAGACGGGCTTTATATCTCACAATTTCATTATGCTCATTTCTTTTTCGTATAAACACCCTTTTGCATCCAACTGGTTTTATACCATCTGGTGTTTGAACAATTGGTCCGAAGACCTCTCTTTTGTTTAATGAGTCGAGCTTTGATTGAATCGCATGTTCCCATTTTGGCCAGTCATTTCTTTGCCGACATTTATGAACCGATTTTGGCTCTGGATCCTCGTTTTCTTCCATTATATATCAAGTGCTAAATTGTATGCGAAGGCATTATCAATAATTGCCTCTTTACGGTTCCAACATTTTCTTGAAGTAATATAGTTAATTGAGTTTTCAATAATCTCATCATGTTCTTCAAAATCGTGCTCTTCTGGAGCAATTATTTCAGGGTTGACTTCCTCGTTAGATTGAGGTTTATCAATGTCATTCCTGATATTTTCATGATTATCATCATTAATTCCTCTTTTCTTTCGAGGGTGTTTATCTTTGGAACCGAGTGGTCTACCACGCTTTAAGCATGTCGCTGATTCATTAGCACTTGCACTTTGTCCATCAGGGACAATTATTTTAGCTGGAGCATTAGCAGCTTGGATATATGATCGAGTAACTTTGCTCGAGTCATTGAATGCATCCCGTAACTGATTTGCAATATTTTGCAAATGTATAATGCGTTGAACTCCTAGTTCACACTGCTTTGTACGAGGATCACAAAGATTCAAAGGGATTTTCCAATTAATATCCCTTTTTGGTTCGTTTTTGTCTCCCACTAATGTCGGAAAATATGATTCGTTAAAATGACAATCTGCAAATCTTGCAGTGTATAAATCGCACGTCATAGGTTCAAGATATTTTATAATTGATGGCGATTCATATCTGACATAAATGTCCAATCTACGTTGAGGACCCATTTTTGTACGTTTGGGGGTGGAATAGGAACATAAACAACACACCCAAAAATACGTAGATGAGATATATTTGGTTCGTGACCAAATACTAACTGCATTGGGGAATAGCTATGATAGCTTGTCGGCCTCATTCTTATAAGTGTTCCTGCATGTAAGATTGCATGCCCTGAAACAGGCAACATAGATCTCATCAGTAATGGTCTAGAAATCAATTGCAATATTTTAATAAGTGATTATGTCAAGCCATTTTGTGTATGAACATGAGCAACTGGGTGCTCTACATTAATTCCAATCGACATGCAATAATCATTAAATGCATTTGATATATATTCACCAGCATTATCCACATGTATAGTCTTAATTGGATTATCGGGGAATTGTGCCTGTAATTTAATAATTTGGGCAAGCAATCTTGCGAATGCCATATTGCAAGTAGATAATAAACTAACATATGACCATCTGGTATATACATCAATAAGCACCATAAATATTTAAATGGCCCACACGGTGGGTCTATTGGTCCACATATATCCCCGTGTATTCTTTCCAAAAATGTAGGTGATTCAATACCTACTTTAGCTGGCGATGGCCTGGTTATCAATTTTCTCTGAGTGCAGGCAACACATGTTAACTCATTTGAGTTTAACACTTTTTGACCTTTTAATGAATGGCCATGCAAATTCTCAATTATCCGCCTCATCATTATACTGCCAGGATGTCCAAGGTGATCATGCCATATTTGAAAATCGGTAGTCTTTTGATCTACCGTGAGGTGTGTTTCAACAACACCTAATCTGGCATAATATAAACCAGTAGAGAGTGAGGATAATCTCTCAATGATGCATCTCCTTTTATCAATGATATTGGTGATCAATAAAAATTCACCATCGGTATCACTCATAGTTTCAATGTGATAACCATTTTTCCGAATGTCATGAAAGCTCAGTAGATTTCTTCGAGCTTTAGTGGCCAACAGTGCATACTGTATCACAATTTTTGTCCCCGCGGGGAGAAATATAATGGTTACTTCAGAGCCTTCAATTAATTTCGCACTCCCATTTATTGTATTGGCATTCATTTTTTCCCTTTTCAAATGTGAGAAATATTTTTCGTGTTTCAATATAGTATGTGTTGTTGCACTGTCAATAAAACAGATATTTGCATCATTTTGATTGGCATCCATTTAACCTTCAAATATAAGTAAATGCAGTATTAATAAAGGCAAATATAATTATTACAAAATACATTACAAAAAGGTAATATGCGATAATTTAAATATTACAAAACATAATGTAAAATGACATAATATGTCTATGACTGGGGGTTTTCTGAATCTACGACAAAATCCGCTATATCAAGATGCGTTGTGTCGTAATCCAAAAGATCATCATCGGGGTCGTCATTATCAACGTAATTAATCTCGACCTCTTTCCCATTTTTTTGTAGTGAGACTTGATAAAGATCGGCTAGGTGTTTGGCTGTTCTGCAGGCATTGACCCAAAGGCCTTCAATGCCACACCGATTACAACTTCCGATTTGTCTCTTTCCCTGTTTAGCCTTTTCGGCTATATCCCCATCTTGGGGTTTACTCTGCATCCTGTTAATGTCAAAACTGCGGCGATTGTAAGGGGTATATCGACCACGTTGACTCTCACGACCGCGACCACGTGCACAGCCTCTACCACGTCCTCGGCCTCGTTCAGAAAATGTCACGTTCGCTTCAGGGAACGAACTGGAACCAGTGGGCCAGGACTGATGATTTTTCATCAGTAACTCATTATTTTGCTCAGCTAATAAAAGACATGCAATGAGCTGTGAGTACTTTTGAAAATTTTTCTCGCAATACTGCTGTTGCAACACAACATTAGAAGCATGAAAGGTAGAGATAGTCTTCTCCAATTTATCAGTAACAGTTTCTCCGCAGAGTTTCAACTGAGATGTAATCTGATGGATAGCAGAGTTGTACTCTGTAACAGTTTTAAAATCCTGCAACCGCAGGTTAAGCTAATCATGTCGGGCTTTGGGGAGAGTGATATATTTCAAGTGCCCAAATCTCTCTCTCAATTCATTCCACAAATCCAGTGGTTCTTTCACCGTCAAATATTCAGACTGTAGAGGAATGTCCAAATGATAACGGATGAAAATAATAGTATTAGCCCGATCTTGGCTTGTAGCCGTATTTTCACTAGCAATTGTATGAACAAGGCCCATAGAAACCAGATGCATTTCTACATCCAGGGACCGAGTCAGAAAATTGTTGCCGGTGAGAGATAGAGGTTTAAAAGAAAATTTTGCAAGGTTTTCCATAGTTTAGAAAATAGGTAATAGTATAAAAATAATACTTACCAAAAATAAGATAGGCAAGAGCTTCACGCTGATAACGTGTTATATAATAATATAATAATAATAGTAAGTAGATATATATATATGTATAAGTACTTGTATATTAGTATATAATATTTATATATTATAATATAGTACAGATAGATAAACGCAGCGAGAGAGAGTTTTAAGAGGATGAATTGTGTGTTTGTTGTGTCTCCTCATTCTAACAATTAACACCTATTTATAGGTGTAAAAACCTTGTTCCGAAGGAAGAGAAAAACATACAATAAAAAGGCCACGTAGTCACTACGTACATATTACATAACATACTATAATATATTATAAAAATAATTAATTTATATATTAATTTTTTTAAAAAAATAAAAAATAAAATTATATTATTATTTTTAATTTATATATTAAACTTGAATTAAAATTTAAAATTATAATTGAGATACCAAATTTAAAAGTAATATATAATTTTTTTAATTATGCTAAAATTATTAGATATAAGTTATAAAATTTTAAAATAAATTGGAAATACAAATAATTTAATACTCCTATTATATTGTAATTTTATTTTAAATTTATATATTTTCTTTAAATTAAATTTCAAAATATAAATAATTAAATTTTAAAAATAGATTTTCTATACTTTTAATAAAATATTTAAAAATAATTAAAAAAATTATAAAAAATATATATAATTTTTATAAAAGAATACAATTATATTAATAGCATGTCCTTTTTAGTAATTTTACATCCAAACAATTTTTTTTTTCATGAAAAGTTGCTTTTAAAATAATACATCCAAACAGTTTATTATGAAAAATACTTTTAAAATAAATTACAATCATCTCAAATGAAATGTTTGAAATTAAAATAAATTACAATCGTCTCAAATGGAAGCTTGGAATTGAGAATAAATTACAATCATCTCAAATGAAAGTTTTGAAATTAGAATAAATTACGACCACTTCAAAAAGAAAGTTTGAAATAATAATAAATTACATCGGTAATTAAGATCGTAACTATAATCGTAATTGATCTACTGTCATATTGGCTGATTGGAGACGCATATAAAAGGTTTTCCCCCTTCATTCAAAACACACAAAAAATATCCTCCTCTCATTTTCTCATCACTTCTAACTTTTCGGAAACCTCCCAACTCAATTCTTCACTCGTTTTGTTCGTCGGAACTTCGAAGATCTGAGGTGTTACTTTTATCAGAGACATAAACTATTTTTTTTAAGGTTAGAACACCAGCCACCGGAGGCACTACCGAGACGTATCTAATTTTAGGAAAAAAGATTCATCATTGATTCGGTTTCACGATATATTTATTTCTCGCAATACCCATTTACTAACAAGTTTAAGAAAAGCTTCAATCTTTAATGGCTTGGTGATTATTTCAGCAACTTGCTCTTCGGACTAGCAATACTCCAATGTGATTCTTTTTATTTCAACTTGGTCTCTCTGGAAATGATAGCGTGACTCATATGTTAGGCTTGCAAATATGTTGATTATCGTCGTTTCCTTCTAGGTCTTTTTGTTTTAGTAAGTTCATATGTTAGGCTTTTAGTTTCAATTAATTATGCATTCGGGGCTTCAGTTGCATTTATGTTATTATTTGAAAATCTAGGATCCACATCCAAGTTGCAAATATCTCATTTAATTGAACCAATATTTGTCTCAGAATTCTAATTCCATGTTTTATTTTCAGCAAAGACCATATCTCGATTCACGGTTACTTTCTTTGTGATGGGGTTGAACAACTTGTATCCACCTTGTTTGTAACCAATATAAAACTATTAATCATCTAATTTTGTTCTTGTCACTACTGGAACATGAGCATAGGCCAGTGATCCAAACACTCTAAGGTTGTTCACACTTTGTTTGAATCCACTCCAAGCTTCAGAAGATGTCATAGAATGATGACTTCTTGTAAGTGACATGTTTAGCAACTGAATTGAACATGCTACAGCTCACCTAAAAAAAATTAGGCATACCTTTAGTCTTTAGCATACTTCGTGTCATATCTAATATCGTCTGATTTTTCCTCTTAGCCACTCTATTGTATTTTGAAGTATAGGGAAATGATTTTCGCGGCATATCCTATACTCACACAATAGTGGTTGAACTCAATGGATGTGTATTCTCCTCTACCATCACTCCCAACACCTTAAGATTGGATACACTTTGCCTCCGACAAGAAACTTGAATTTTTTAAAATAATCGAAGACTTTAGATTTCTTCTCCAAGAGGTATACCCAACCTGGTATAGTCATCAATGAATGTAAAAAAAAAAATTATTTCCACCAATCGACAATGTGTTCACTGCTCCGCAAACATTTGTGTGAATCAATTCTAATGGATGCTTTGCACACCCTGATTCTCTAGAAAATGAGGACATATGACTCTTTCCAATAACACAAGTTTCAAAAAGCTGATTAGGATGATTAATATCAGAAAGTCCCTGCACCAGACTCTCCCTAAAGAGCTATTTCATATTCTAAAAATTCAAGAGTCCAAAACAAAGGCGCCAAAGCCATGATTCATCATTCGAAACAGTGTTAAGACATTTATAGTTGTCTTTAGCATAAAACATACGATTTTTGGACAATGGAGACAGTGCTAAGACATTTATAGTTTCCTTTAGCATAAAACATGCAATTTTGATTATTTTGGATTGTTATGGCATATCCTTTCTTGATCAATCGTCATATGCTCGACATGTTGGTCTTCATATGTGGAACATAGAATACATCTGTGATGTAGCTATGTTATCCCATTGTCAATAAGATAATAATTTGACATTTTCCCGTCACCAACATTGATTGACCATTACTAAACCTCACATTAGTGCGAAATGATTTATTGAGTTCGTTGAACATATCTTTCTCACCACACATATGAATTGTGCATCCCGAATTCAAGAACCAATGTGTGAAGTTGGTGCCTTATTTGTAGCAGTAAACATTAAGAGTGCATGTCCACTCTCTTTTTATTCATTATTAGTATCACATTCTTGAGTGCAATGGGCTACTTGATTGTTATTTTCGTACCTACACTTGTTTGTAAAGTGGCAACGCTTGTGACAATTGTAACACTCCACATTAGATTTATCATACCTCTCTTTAGAGTGACCATGAGGAGGAATTGTCAGTCATATTACTGCAATAACCTCTTCCTTGGCCTCGTCCTCGACCAAATTGATTACTACCTCGTACTTTTCCTCTTCCTCCACCTATGAGATTTTCATCCTTTCGATTAGTTTACCACGAATGGAAATGTGTACTTGAAAAGCTTGCTCCATCAGCACAACTATTTTATTTTCATTCATCCGTTGCTTGTGAGCTCATAAGGATCTTGACAATAGTTGGACTATCATTGTTGACATATCCTTGCCTCATTCGATTATGTTTCAATATGCTCGAAGCTAGAGGTTAAGGGTTTCAGAATTTTCTCCACCTTATTTTGTTCCGGAAAAGTTTCTTCATGTGTCTTCACATTATTTGTCATGGCCGAGACTCGAGCAATGTAAGTTTCAATTGTCTCCAAAGGTTCTATTTGAAGTTCATATTTTCGTCTAAGAGTTTTAAGTCTCACCTTCTTCATCTTGTCATTACAGAAAAAAAAAAAAAAAAAATTAATGAAAGACAAAGATGGAAACTTATTTCTAAAGTTCTACTTATTTTTAAATTTATACAATATTTTGTTAAATGAAAATAGTCATTTTTACTATATTTTACTTGTGTTGTAATATATGTTATATACACATATATGCGATGTGGATGCATGTAAGTTAACTACGTATTCTTTGTAACTAGAGAAACAATTGGCCAACTTCCTGCCATTCACTTAAGGCGATTTAAGTCGGCTAATTGATCCTATAAATAAGAGAGTAAATGAAATAAGACACCACACTTTCCTTCATCAATTCTCTTTCTCGTCTGCATCTCTGTAAACATATATACATAGATACTTCCATACATACATTCATATCTATTACATACATATAATAATATATTACATATAATCATTGCACACTACAAAGATATATCTATATATATATCCGTTTTCCCAAGGCTGGTTTGGGGGAAAACACTGTCCAAACACTGTGCACAGTATTTTTCCCCCAAACCAGCCCGATTCCCCTTTGCAGGACAAATGCTGCAAATGCAGCTTTTGCCACATTTTTTTTAAAAAATATATAATATATATGTCATTTTGTAGAGAATACATTTTTCTATAATACAAAAAAAAAATTAAATATATATTGGGTATAATATAACTTCATAATCAAATCATACAATATTAATTTTATCAATTAAATTTAATATACATTTATATTATTTTATTCATTATCCATCAAATTAATACATATCAAAACTCTCAAAACTCCAACCAAATCCAAACCAAAAAACAAACAACAAAATTCAAACTCATCCCAAAATTCAAATAAAAATCAAATCCAAACTCAAATCCCCCAAACCCGTCTAAAGAAACACATCATGTATATTTCATATATACATATATTATATTTATATATCAAATATATATATTTACCAATTACTCCTTCCGTTCTTTAACAATCTATCCATTTTTTTATTTTGGTCCGTCTTATAACAAATTATCAATTTATTTTGTTAGTAATTGTACTATCTACGTAACGTTACAAATACCCTTCAATTTTACAATATATTACACAAATGTCATTACCTTTATATCATACAATACTAATAGAGTTAATTTAGTATTTTTACCTTTATTTCTACTTTATCATAATATAATATTAATATTTTTAACATTGGATATAAAAAATAAATGGATATATAAATATGAAATATTAATAATAACTTATAGTGATATTTATATTTAAAAATTAATTTTCTCTTAATATGTAGATTAATATATTGATATTAATATATAAATTTAAAAATATTTGTAATTACAGCAAAATTATATTTACTAAAACGTATTAATCGAAAATTAACAAAAATAAATATATTTATAATGAATTTACTGAAAATATAAATAAATATATATATTTATATTACTAATATAAATTAATTTTATATAAAAAATAAATAAATAAATAAAAGTCTAACTATAAAAATAGTTATTTGTCCAATAAAACAATAAATAGAGCGGCAGTGCTTTCGTTACGACCATATCTACGACATCAACCGCCGTCGAATCGCCTGCCGGGTTCAACGTGGCGAATAGGTAGTTGATTGTGCTGTATTACCAGCAGGCGAAGATGTCCAAGAAATTTAACCAGAAGGAGGATGAGATTCAGAAAGTTCCGGAGAGGTAGGGTATTGCAACGTAAATTTCAATTTAAAAACCTCTGTGATCAATCGGCTTTACTGATGGATGCTTAGATGTATACTGCTTCTCTTTCATCATTTGGTTCGATAATGATATCTTTAAGCACTATCTGGCTTGAAATTCATGTGCTCCTTGTTCCCATACTACAAATTTGTTCTTAATCATTAACCCTAAGAATGTAAGACTCGGATGGATATATAATTGATGAAACAAAAAGATGAACTGCACAAAGGGAGAATTCGATTAATATATCTATATATACATCGCTGATGTTATACATAAATTGATTTTTTCAAACTATGCAGCCGACGAACCTTGTTAGTTGCTACCCTTCGAGTCACTGCTACTTTGTCACTTTTACCAGAAATAACCAGCCATAGGAACACAGCACATTCTCCCTCTGTTTATCAGCTTTTCGAAGGTATTCTAGTTTAGTGTCTCTTGAGCTTTCAAAAGGCATTGCCCTTTTCCTTTGTGGACGAAACTGAGGCACAAAATTGGGTAGAGGTTTTTAAATCTCCTCATGTTGATTGTTCATAATAACTATGTTGCAAAAACACCATCCCTCCGTCTCTTGGGATTTGGTACCGCCTCTGTATTATTTTTCCGCATCATGGCTGTAAACTCGTCATAGTTTATTCTTCCATCCTGCAGATATGTGGAAGTGACACCACAGTGAGCTTTATGCCGAATAAAATTCATACAAGTTTTGTAGAAAATGAGGCAAAATTGCTTATACTTATAGTTTGGAAAGTTTGTACTCTTGTGTTTTAGAAAAGATTAGAGATTTTGTGCAATGTTTTCTAAAACACGAGGGAATTTCATATAATTTCTAGGGGATTTTTTGGGATATTTTATAAAACACGAGAGTCTGGTACAATTTTTAAATCACAAAGGAGTCAGGAGTTAGTGCAGACTTTTCATATTATGGGGTGGGTTATAAGTGATTTTGTCAAAATGTGATAAATTCGAATGTGTGTTTTTAAGCTTACATTATCAGCATCCACTTCAGTGATGATTTCTTTGATGTCCCTTCCATTATCCATGCCGAACTCTCGGAGAGCTTGCTCGAGTTCTTCCACTGTAATGTACCTGATTAGAACAAATTTCGCAGTATGAGTCTAATATAATTCTACCGTAACATACGCAGACTGTTCTTAATTTTTTCTTGACACTATACCCGCTGTTGTCTTTGTCGAAATACTGGAATGCTGTGTAAAGATGTTCTTCTCTATCCATTCTGTTCATATGCATTGTTGCTGTAATGAATTCTTCGTAGTCTATTGTTCCATTTCCATCAGCATCAGCCTGGTGTTTCCGAAAGATATATGACAGTTATAAATATGAGTTGTTTTTTGTTGATAGTCAATAGATTTATTTGTAGTTTGCTTATCGTATGAAGTTTTATGGAACTTACAGCTTCCATTAACTGCTGCACTTCGTATTCAGATATCTTGGTACCTTTCTTGGCCAATCCTTGCTTGAGCTCTTCAAGAGTTATCGTACCACTGCTGTCGGTATCCATCCCTTTGAACATCTCTTTCAATCCCATGATTTCTTCCTCCGACAGGCATCCGGCGATAACCTGTAAAATTCCCCGACCAGTAACTTCGCCGAAGAATAGGTATGTTTTCTTGTAGCTCTGTATACATATATATATATATATACCCGTAGTGCGACTTTCTTGAATTGATTCATAGCCTTGAATTGTTTCAGCCTATTCAGAACAGCATTGTCTATAGGAGTATCGGGCGCCTCGCCATCCTCCTTGATCCATGGATGATCTTAGAAACACGAAAAACCAAGGTAAGAAGCCATTGCTAAAGTAAGCACATTACATTGGACTGTTTGTTAATCTTGAATACACCATAGGTTTTTATTCGAAAAATCACAGTTTAAAGTCGGTAGTCAAGAAATAAACATACTTAAGACTTCAAAGGCTGTCATTCTCTGTTTTGGATCTGCATTCAACATCTTCTTGATAAGATCTTTTGCCCCGTGTGAAATTGAAGGCCATGGATCACTAGCGAAATCGACATGCCCGCGTAGAATTGCGTTGAATATTCCATTCTCCGTTTCTGTAAAATTACTTACATTTTTTATTTTTTGTTGATCATCCAGAACTCAGCGACGACAAGAAACCATCTTGTCGGAAATTAGATTGTACCTGCCCAGAATGGAGGAACTCCGCTGAGTAAGATGTACAGCATCACGCCGATACTCCAAATATCAACCTCTGGTCCGTACCGTCTCCTCAAGACTTCTGGAGCTATGTAATATGCACTTCCTACAATGTCTTTGAACACTTCTCCTGCATAATGTATATAGATAGATAGCCCATAGATCACATATGCTGTCTGAATTCGAGGATTGTATGAACTATGAACTAACGATCGATGTTTTTTTTTTCAAATTTTTTCAGGCGATCGTTGGAATCGCGAACCTTCTTTGTAGAACACGGAGAGCCCGAAATCTGTGGCCTTGAGAGGCGAATTCTCATCCTTATTGAGCAGCAAGAAATTCTCGGGCTTAAGATCTCTGTGAATGACTCCCATGGAATGACAGGTGTGCACGATCTCGACGATGGTTCTGAGCAGGGACGCGGCGGCGCGTTCCGTGTAATGGCCCTTGGCGATGATCCGGTCGAAGAGCTCCCCTCCGGCGCAGAGCTCCATGACCAAGTGGATCGAATGCTTGTCCTCGTAGGCCCCCTTGAGCTCGACGATGTTCGGCTGGCCCGTCAGGTGGTGCATGATCTGGACCTCGCGTTGGACGTCGTCGATGTCCTCGTCGTGGACGAGCTTCCTCTTGGCGATGGTCTTGCACGCATACTGCTCACCGGATTGCTTGTGGGTGCAGAGGTAGGTGACCCCGAATTGGCCGCGGCCGAGCTCTTTCCCGATGGTGTAGGTGGCGCGCAGGTCCTCCATGGGGCGGCCGAGGACCGGGCCTATTGGGGTCGACTTGGAGTTGCCGGCGGCACTCGGCCGGGGATTCTGAGATGGTTGTGGCGCCGGCGTGGCAGAGGTGGAGGCGGAGTTGGGGTTGGCCGACGCCGATTCGTCTTTCTTGTCGCCGGCGTCGGATTGAGCGTCGGACTTGGAGCAGCATCCACCCATTTGTGTTGAATGGATTTGGACCCCGAAACTCTGGAGGGAAGGGCTTCGAGGAGTTTGAGGAAGAAGGTTGGTTTAGAGTGAGAAGACATGCAAAGGTTGGATGAGAGAGAGAGAGAGAGAGAGGAGGAATTGGAGCAAAGTGGTGTGTATGTGTATGTGTGTGTGTGTTTTGTTTGTGTATTGTTTCAGGGAGAATGAGGAAGAAGAAAGTTTGATTCTTGGGATTTCAGACAACATTGGCTGGGAGGGAATTCCGGTAAGAAATTATTTTTGTATATATAATATTAGGGTATTATTATAATTGATTGGTTTCCCATATTTTCAGTTGAGGATTGGATATTCTCGTCTTGGTTGTAGAAAGTAACCAACATTTTAATTTAATAACTAATGAAATTTGTATTTTGAGTTAGGTAAATTATTGTATCTAAAGAAAAGAAAAATAAATCACTACTTGATATTTTTTAAAAATGTATCCTGTGCTTGGATGAGCTTGTGAAGTTTGGGAGTATTTTTAGTGGTAAATTTTACTATGGAAACTAGTTTCTGAAAAGAATATTTTTTTAAAAAAATAATAAATGATAATGTGTGGTAAAATATTTTATAAATAATTACTTTAACATCTATAAATACAATAATTAGTTATACTGTAAATTAAGCACTAGGCAGCACACAACTAACAAATTATTGAATAGGGACTTGTACATTCTTACCATCCATGGATGTTCTAACTTCATTAGTAAAAGAATCTGCATTCGTACAATGTTATTAAAAAAATTAAAATAAATAACAAAAACAAAAATTATAAGTAAGCTAGGTAAAGGGAAGTAAATCTTGAAATCTGAGTCAGATTCTGAAGCCCTCTCTGCTCGATTCTTACATTTGTTTGCAGATGGCTCGATCAATTTAATTCAATTCTCCAGTATCAATTTCACCACCTGGATCTGGATCTTCATCAATGTCTCTTAATTTCGTCGCCATCGATCAACCAAGGCAAATTAGATTTTATCACATCCAAATTAAATGTATAATGGAATAGAGCAAGTTTATAATAACCTCTTATCTAACTTTCGGAGCTTCAATCTGCAGTTTTGCTCATTAATCACCATTGTCTTGATGATTGCATGCGCCAATAAAATGAACAGCAATCCCAACAGAAGAATTGAGCACCGGATCAGGGGTGACGTCAGAGCCATTGGCAGGAAACACTACATCAATTTGGTGAGGCTTTACAGCTTCTGCTACGATCCGTTCATGACTGTCCTCATTTATGAGTTCATGGAGAATGGGCCACTTGAGTTCAGAAAGGATCGGCAGCTTGGGAGAAACTGCACGAGATTGCAGTTGGTACAGCAAGGAGCATCGCCTACCTGCACGAGAGTGTCAGCATAGAAACATTCAGTGTGACATTAAACTGAGAAATGTGGTTCTTGATGAGAATTTCTGCCATAGGGTTGCAGATTTCAGGCTGTTGAAGCTCTGTAATCGACACAAAAGTCATGTGACACTCGCAGGGTTCAAGAACTTCCCATAACTTATAAATGTGACACCTACAGCTTCAGAATATTGCTGTTTGAGATAGTTGGGAGGCAGGGAAATGCCAGTCTGGTGGCAGAAATGAGAGTCTCAACAGGTTCCGATGAAATTGAGGGAGGAGTCCGATATAGTGTCACAGCCCAATAGTTTTCAGTTGAGATTTGAGAACTGATGTGATAAAGCCACAGGTTGGGTAGGAGAGTGGCTCAGAAAATACACTACAAGTGAAAGCAGAAAGCCCCGATTCATATGGGCATAAGACGGCCATGCCTACCGTAGCTAAGTACGAGATAAATGTGGCTACAATACATTGTAAAGGCACTACAAAAGATTATCATCCTAAGTGACTTCTATTTGCTGTACCACGAAAAACGTAAGTGACTTTAATAAACTACGAATGCCGTATTCCATTATTTCCCAAGAACTTTCTCATACTCTTCTGCTCATATATCACACGCTCGATCATCCTAATGGTGAGCCGTTTTTTATGAAATGGTAAACAACACTGCGGTTTTAAAACATGCAATTTATAAATAGAAGAATGTCCGTAACTCCGTATCATAGTAGCAGTACTATGTAGTAAAAATTATGGTTTTAACTAGTGCCTACATTTTCTTCAGAAAATATAAAGCAACATGCATACTTATTCTTCAAGACAAAATTCGAATTCCATTAAAATACAACAAAAGACAGAAAGGGTTTAGCTTCAACAACACAGCTTTACCAACACATGGAACAAAAAATAAAACCATATTTATAAGAACAACTGGTCTTCATTAAAAGTACAGTATTTATATTGATAATAACTACAATGCAGCAAAGACGCATATTCTTCAGAATCTTGGTACCATGTATGACAGTTTCGGCTTTCTAATAGTGCACTAATGCAACCACAAACATTTTCTAGCATTTAACAATGCTCGGGATGGGTTGTAATGATCGCACCAAAACACAGAAACCAAAATTTCCATGCATCTCTCTATTAACCAAAACAATGCCTACCATTATACAACAAAGCCTAATATATTAATCATTCTAAAATGGTAAAAGAGCCATGGTGATTACCTTAGGAACCGAGGAGGTTTCTAAATGATGCTGCTTTAGAGACAAGACGATGACGATTACAGCGACTGTCTCTCTCCCTGATCCACGATGTACAGCTAAAGACATCCTTTGTATAGCTATAGCCACACTGACTAAAGGACAGAGGATTGAAGCATTGGAACAATGTTCTTGAGTCTCACCAACAATTCATCAGAAGTAGTACTCCTTCTGTTTGACTTCTCTTGGGAAAAATACGGTAAAAGCTCTGCAACTTTTTCACCTTCGGGTAAATCACAAAGACATGCTAATATAGTGGAATTAACTGCAGCATCAAGGGGAACACTATCGGCTGCCATTTTCTGAAGCAAATTGATCACTTCTACCGTATTTCCTTCAGCTTTAAATCCCTTAAGCAAAGCATTGTAAATATAGGCATCTGGTTGGAGGGAAAAAGATTTGAATCTTTCAAATATGCTTTTAGCTTCTTCCATCATTCCTAATTTTGAAAACCAACTAATAAGTAATCCAAAGGTCACAATATCAGGTGGCAAACCTCTGCGCTGCATATCCACCAGTAATTTGTTGCCTAACTGAAAGTCCCCGGATTTCATGGTAGATTCAATCATGATGTTGTACGAGAAAACATCAGGTTCGCAACAGCCACCACACATATCTCTAAATAAAGCTCGTACTTGCTCCAAGCTGCCCTCTTTGCATAAGGCTGTCATCAAGAAGTTGTAGTCGCACGTTCTTGGTCGAGGACCACTTGATTGCATTTTCATAAAAATACCTTTCGCAAAGCTGATTAAGTTATTACTGCATAAACCATGTAACATTGAGCCATATAGCCTGGAGTCTGGAATTAGCCCCTGGTTTAGAAACTTGTTCCACAACTTCAGAGCTTTCCTCACTTTTCCAACCTTGAAATAAGCTCCAATTAGGATCGAGTAAGTTGCAGCATTGTGTTCATCCATGTCACGAATAATCTTTTCTGCCTTTCTAAGATGGCCGTTGCTGCACAGACCGTTGAGTAATATATTAACCGTACACGAATCAGGCTCAATGCACTCATCCGACTTCATAAACTCGAAAACTCCCATAGCAAAACCAATTTTACCATGGTTGAACAGCCCTTTCAATAAAGCATTGCAAGTAAAAACATTAGGTTTCTCACCTTTCTTCAACATCATTTCCAGAATTTTAGTAGCATCATCAAGCAATTCTGCCTGGCATAGCCCTTCAATAAGAACATTATACGTTTTATTGGAGGGTTCTTCGCCCTTTTCCAGCATGAAAGCAAACAATTCCACCGCTTTGTTGGCCATCCCTGCTTTAAAAAGCCCGTCAATCATCCCATTAAACAACACAGCATCAGGCCGAATACCATCCTTCAACATATTATTGAACATCTTCTTGGCCTCTTTCAGTTTCCCCTTCTGACAGAGACCTCGCATCAAACACGAATACACCTTCAGATCTGAAGAAATCCCTTTATTCAGCATCTCATGGAAAAGTTTCTTTGCTTCATCAACATCCCCTTGATTACAATATCCATTCATAAGTGTGCTGTAAAACCTACCATCTGCCTCCAACCCTCTCGTCGACATCTCTTCCAACAGCAGCATTGCTTCCTTCACCTGACCTTCATGAAAACAGCAATGGATCAGAATATTATATGTGATTAAATCGGGAGCAATCTCTGCACATTCCATCCTACTCTTCACACTCATGGCTTCATTCAGTTTCCTCTCCTCGCAAAGTCCCTTCAACAAAGTATTAAAACTAACTTTGTCCGGATTAATCGAATTCCTCTCCATTTCACCTAAGAATTCCTCAGCCCTAACAGCTAAGCCATTGCAGCAAAAACCATTCAATATGATATTAGCGACATAGACACCGATTTCAAACCCCCGCTTATACATCAAACCAACTGCTCCCAAAGCAGATTGACACGCACAGAAATACACCAAACAGTCAACCAAACCAGACAACGAGATATACGTCGGCTTCTTACCAGCGCTAGTCATTTCTTCGTAAACCCCAAAAGCCATTTTGTACTCCTTATGCTTCGTGAGACATTGCATGAGAACATTGCAAGTAGACTCCGACAGGACAGCGCCCGAATCCAAAGATCGCTTGAACAGATCGAAAACCTTCTTAGCTTGGACGGGAGAATTGGATTTCCTACACAATGAAGTAATCTGGGAGTCAACCGTTTCTGAATTTTCTGCTGAATTAAAACAGGAAACAAAATCCCCGATTGAAGTGAAGCGGTTGAAAAGTAGGGCATTCGGTTTTGCCAAGTGGAAGCATGGATTCAAACCCAAAGTGTTCCTGATCTTTGTTGATGCCATGCCTGCGCCGTTCTACATCAATCTTACGTTGTCTGTGACGAATTCAACTACAGATAAAAAACGTCCCGAAGCCCCAGGATTCCATAGTGCTCACAGCACAGAAGCGATGCAATGAAATGTCAGAACGACTTTAGGGCAAAGAGCAAAGAAGGAAGCAGAAATAGTAAAAAGTCGTTGTCACACAACAAACACGCTTTCTTAAAATCGCTGTGAGAACAATGCGACATTGAGGTCGTATGGAAATTAGTTTTTGAACCACTTTTAATTTATTTAGGCTGCGTTTGCTAGGGAGGTTTGCCCAAAATTCATTATTTATCCAATTTTTTTTTTAAATACATCAAATCAAATATTTATTTTTTATTTTTATATTATACTAAAAATCAATTTTATATTCAAAATATCAAGTCATAATGATTTGATATGAGAATTTAAAAGAATATGATTAATAAATAAATAAAAATATATTAATAAAATTAATTTTCATATGATATAAATAAATTATAAATTAAAATTAAAATAACTGATTAATTTAATTAATATTTAAAAAAATATAAATTATAAAATTTATATCTGTTGATTGATTTTTTCAATAATAAAAAGTAAAATCCGAAAATAGAAATTATCTTCGAATTTGATAAAATAAATGTTTGAGATTAAGAATCTCTAAACAGCGTACGATACATAAATAAAATAGGAAAAATAACTACTACAGACAGTAAAAGTAAAGGGTGATCCCCAAAAGAAATTCCAGTGAGTTTGATGTCGATGGAAGATGTCTTTGCCAGTTGCGAACCCCCTCTTTAAATATTCCCTAAAGAAACGTTTTAAAACTGTCGTCTGTTCGATTACAGCAACCGCCGTCAACCGCTCACTAAATCCTCTTCCATTGACAAGTGTCTTTAACCGTCTCGCCAACAGCTCCCGCCAATTACAGGACTTAACCGGCTCGACCGACTGACCAATCCAGATACTAACTGGTCACTAGACCAAAAGACTCATTGGTCGCCCAATCAAGCGACTACCATCTGGTCCCGGCTGAACAACTATTTGTCCAGACGATTCATTGGTCGTCCAATCAAGCGACCAACTGGCCGCCCTTTCAAACTACTAAACTACTGTCTGCCCAAGTGACCGGTCAATCGATCACGCGATTAACAGGTCGCCTAATTAAACGACCAATTAATAGACCTTTCCTTTTGTCCGACCTCCGTGTCTGACATCTCATCTTTCTTCGTCCGACATCCTTACCTCCGTATCGGCCGTCTCATCTTTCTTCGCCCGACTTCCTCTTTCGACCGACCTCCGTATCGGCCGTCTCATCCTGCTTCACCCGACTTCCTCTTTCGACCGACCTCCATATCGGCTGTCTCATCATTTTTCGCCCGACTTCCTCTTTCGACCGACCTCCGTAATGAGACGGCCGATACGGAAGTCGGTCAAAAGAGGAAGTTAGGCGAAGAAGGATGAGACGGCCGATACGGAGGTCGGTCGAAAGAGGAAGTCGGGCAACCGATACGGAGGTCGGTCGAAAAAGGAAGTCCAGCGAAGAAAGATGAGACGGCCGATACGGAGGTCGGTCAAAAAAGGAAGTCGGGCGAGGAAGGATGAGACGGCCGATACAGAGGTCGGTCAAAAGGAGGTCGGGCGAAGAAAGATGAGATGACAGACACAGAGGTCGGACAAAAGGAAAGGTCTATTAATTGGTCGTTTAATTAGGCAACCTGTTAATCGCCTGATCGATTGGTCGGTCACTTGGCCAGAAAGTAGTTCAATCGCTTGAAAGGGCGGTCAGTTGGTCGCTTGATTGGACGACCAATGAATCGTCTTAACGAATGGTTGTTCAGCCGATTGAAGGGACCAAATGGTGGTGGACAGGAGGTGGAAACTACCAAGCTGGAGTACGTCCGCCTGATTGGTGTCTAGCGACCAGTTAGCATCTGGATTGGTCGGTCGGTCGAGCCGGTTAAGTCCTGTAATTGGCAGGAGCGGTTGGCGAGACGGTTAAAGACACG
Source organism: Andrographis paniculata (assembly GCF_009805555.1). Lineage (NCBI taxonomy): Eukaryota > Viridiplantae > Streptophyta > Magnoliopsida > Lamiales > Acanthaceae > Andrographis > Andrographis paniculata. Next base: position 3,068,066 of record NW_026137595.1, on the reverse strand, counting down.
TGTCAATGGAGGAGGATTTAGTGGGCGGTTGACGGCTGTTGCTGTAATCGAATAGACGACGGTTCCAAAACGTTTCTTTAGGAAATATTTAAAGAGGGGGTTCGCAACTGACAAAGACATTTTCAATCGACATCAAATTCCCTAGAATTTCTTTAGGGGATCACCATTTACTTTTACAGTCTGTAGTAGTTATTTTTTCTATTTTATTTATGTATCGTACGGTGTCTATAAATTTTTAATCTCAGATATTTATTTTATCAAATTCAAACATAATTTCTATTTTCGAATTTTACTTTCTATTGTTGAAAAAATCAATCAACAATATCTAATTACTTTTTTAAAAGTAACATGAATTAAAATAAAATATATATATATATATATGATATTATATGTATGATAAGGCCTGTAATTATTTTCCTTATACATGTTAATATATTTTTATTTATTATTTAATATTTTTGTATTTTTTTGTAAATTAAGATTTTAATTTTAAATTACAAGTAGTTAAAATAATTTATTATCTTATATACTCTCTCCATCATGAAACAATAGTGATATTTGGGTTTAAAATGATATTTAGAAAATAATAGTATTAAAACGGCGTATAATGTAAATAATAAAATACTAAAATATCTTTAAGAGTGTATTTGTGTAAAAAGTAATAATATTTGTATAATAATAATAAAAAATAAAAATAAAAATAATATTACGATAATATGATTATTTATAAAAATAAAACTACGACGGACGAAAATGAAAAAAAATGAACTATTACTTTGCGACGAAAAAGTATTTTTTGTTTTATTTGTAAAATATATTAAAATATTGACTTAAAAGCATATATAAATATTATTTACTTATTTATATATTTTTTATTATATACATTTTATATTAGAAATAAATAACATAGATTAAATTCATTGAAAGTTGTATAATAAATTAATTACTAATTAACATAATTAAAATATACATATATATTAGAAATTTATTTTTTTATACTTCTAAGTTCCAAAATAGATGACTTATTTGTTTCGGGCATGGTTAGTTATATAGTATAGATTAATAAATTATTAATAATAAATTATGGTATTATTTTATTATTTTTTATATTGAGTAGCGTTGTTATTATTTTAAAAAGACAAAATTGTTATTTATGTAGTATAGATTAATAAATTATGATATTATTTCATTCCCTTTGTCCCATAAGAAGGATATTATATTATATTTTTGTTCGTCTCAAAACACTTGTATAATTTCCTAATTTAATAATTGTACTACCTACCTAATATAATAAATACTCTATCAACTTAAAATATATTGCACAAACATCATTACTTTTATATTATACAATATTAATAGGGGTATTTTTGTCTTTTTTACTAAAAATCAATATAATACTAATATTAAAAAATCTACGTGTAAAAAACAAATTGTGTTCTTTGTTGCGGGAACAGATGGAGTATTATTCTTTATATTAAATAGTGTTATTATTATTTTAAACAAACAAAATAACATAAAATCTCATGTGATTTGCTGAAATGCTAAAAGTCTCTATGGTCCAAAAATTTCATGAAACATACTCGTAATTTTTAAAATATTGCAAAAAATACACTCTCCATTAATATTTCGGAAATTGTAAAACGCACGCCTAACCTGCAAGTGGTATCACAAAATCATATTGAATAGGATATGAAATTACAAAAATAACTCATCGTTTGTAGAAGGTTAAATCGAAGACGAAGAGAAATGAAAAAAAAAAATTATTCATACTGGAAAGGAATTGAACAGAATATAAATAAAGGAAGAAGCGGAAAACACTTTATAAATATAAAAAACACATTTTAACCAATATATTATTCAAGTCCACTTTGTACTGATGTTGCTTCAACATCCCCCATAAGCTAAGCTGAAAAAGCCACAAAGGTTGAGCTTGGAACAATGACGATGGAACAGAGAAGATGACAAATTCTTTGTGAATATATCAGCAACTTAAGAGTCAGAGCTAATGGAGAGAGGATCCAAAAGATGCTTTTGATAAAAATCTCTAAAAAAGTGACAAGTAATATTAATGTGTTTTGTCATGTCATGATGAACTGGATTGACAAGCTTGATAGCAGGCTCATTATCACAATATAATGGTATAAGAGTAGGAAAAAAATCTTCAAAGCTTCCTGAACATAAGTAATCCAAGCAAGTTCAGAGGCTGCAGAGGCTAAGCTCCGATATTTTGTTTTAGTGGAGGACTTGGACACTACATATTATTTCTTTATTTTCCAAGAGATCAAAGCACCACCTAAAAACATGTAGTAACCACTCAGAGATCTTTTGGTATCTGGACAATTTCCCCGATCTGCATCACAAAACCCAGTAAGATGCATAGGGCTGTTTGAAGGGAAGAACAATCCCAAATGAGAATTTTTTTGAAGATATTGCAGTAAATAGAGAACTCCTCTCCAATGATATCCAGTAGGACAATGCATGAACTGACTTAGTTGCTCAACACCAAAGCAAATATCAGGTCTGGAAAATCAAAGATATAATAGTTCACTAACAATTCTCCTAAACAACTTAGGCTGCCCAATATAACCCTTTTTTTCTTTAACTTTGTAGTATGAGGCAATGGAGTATGGGCGTTCTCATTGGAAGGAATGGACAAGTCATCCATAAGATCTTGGATGAATTTAGATTGAGTTACCAAACAGCTCGAGGAAGACATTTGAAGCTCCAGTCCAAGGTAAAAGGATGTCACCCAAAGATCTTTAATGGTGAACTTGTCATGTAAAGCCTTTTTAGTACTGAGAATGAAACCCAAATCATTGCCTGTTAGAAGGATATCATCCACATAAACAATCAAAACTATGGTACCAACATTGGTGAACTTTACAAAAAGACAATGATCATAGGGAGTTCGAGTAAAGCCAAGAGTACAAACAAAATCGGTTAAAGTTTTGTACCATTGTCTAGGCACTTGCTTGAGTTTATATATGGACTTTCGTAATCAGAAAACCTGATTGGAGGAAAAAGACAGACCATGAGGACAATCCATGCAGAGTTCCTTGTCAATATCACTATACAAAAAGGCATTGTTGACATCCAATTGATGTAGATTCCACTTCAATGTTGTTGCAAGAACAATAATTAATCTAACTGTAACATGCTTTGCAATAGGAACAAAAGGTTCATGGAAATCTTCTCCATACTTTTGTGTATAACCTTTCGCTATAAGTCGAGCCTTATATTGGCTTACTGTGCCATCTAGATTGCAACATCTTTGTTTCAGGTCGTCTTCGTTACTGCAATATGAGAAGCGACAGCAGAAACACCGGGGGAGGGATGGGAGGTTTAGGGGATTCGAGAATGGCGGTGGGTGAAGTAATCGGCGGAAGAAGATCGACGACAGAGTTTTTTAAAAGGATTGACAGGGGTGCCGGAGGGGGAAGTCTTGCTCAAATTGATTGCATTATTTTTACATTATTTTAAATACAAGTTTCTTATTATTTTTTAATAAAAATATATTACTTTTTTACAAAATATCTAAAAATAACAAAATAAATATATCAATAATAATTTCACAATTTTCAATAACTAATAATAAAAATTATTAAAAATCTTAAACTTCAAAGAATACAATTGACTATTTTTAAATAAAATATAAATATTTTCCATTGTCATTTTACATATAAACAGTTAATAAAAATATATATATTTACCAAATACTTTAAAACAAAAATTAATTGAATTAGTTAATCAAACCATCTAATTGAATCAACTAATAGCTAACCATTAATTGAATCAGCTAACAGCTATCGACTAATTGTCAAATCATCCATTGTCTAAAACTTAAATTCAATACGTCCCAACTCAATTCAATCATTTTTTTGTTTATAACAGTAGATTTAAAAAATAATATTTTATTAATTAATGAAATATATACTCGCTCCGTCCCTTGAAATAAGACATTTAGAGTTTTGTAGTAGACAAAGAAATAATAATATTTTATTGGTTAGTGAAAGTGTATAAGATATTTCAATATTTTTGCCCTTTGATTTTTTGTATAAAATAATTGTATGTGTAATGGTATATTTGTAATTTAAGTAATAATTAAATATATTTTTGTATTAATGTATGATTACTTTTTCTATTGAATTAAGACGGAAGGAGTAAAATATTTTTATAAAAAATTATGAGTATTTTGATATTTTAAATATAAATTATTAAAAAAAAAATTAATGAGACAAAAATATATATGTATATTGTTGTACACATAACTATTACAAGTATATTACATAGTTTACACGTACGTGTAGTGTAGATGTTTTATAGCCTAATTTTTGAACTTTAGTTACCTATATACATATGGCATTTTGTAAAGATATTCACTACAAGATAATATAATAGAGAACTCCATCCACCTCTCCCTTCTTTGTATATATATATATATATATACAAACTCATATATATATATATAATAACTTACTTATACATATATATTATGTTTGTTTGGGGTTTGGATTTTGAGTTGGGATTTGAATAGTAAAAATTTTGAATTTGAATAGTGGTGTGATGTGATATAAATAGTTGTTGATGTGATGTTTTGAATGTAAAATTGTTTTTTAGTATAATATAAAAAATAAAAAAGAGGTGTTTGATTTGATATTTTTTGGGACAAAAAATTGGATGAATAGTATAAATCTAATCCAATCCCCCAAACAAATACACCCATATATACACTCACAGCTGCACACACATCTACATATATATTTACTTTATATTATATATTATATACAATTATAAAATTGTGGTTAGCGGTAGAATTAATTGATATTTTTATTGGTTAATCCTATACTAATATTACAACACGTTGTCAGCATGATTATATATTTTAATTTCTGCAAGATAATATTCTATATTTTAGCTATTTATTATGTCTAACTTTGTCAAACAAGAATTTTTTCATCTCCTCGTTTCTGACCAAAATCATATGGCCTGGGCTCACGACGTGAAAATGCATTTAGCATCAATGGACTTGAAAAATACCATTGTCCGGGATAAAAATTCCCTGAGACAAGATCGTACAAAGGCCATGATCTTTTTGTGCCATTACATCGATGAGACACTGAAAATGCAATATGTGACATGGGAATCCCCACTTGAATTGTGGGAAAAATTAAAAGAAAGATATGACCACTTAAGACTGACTTTATTGCCAAGGGCACGACGCGAATGGTAAAGCCTACGGCTTCAGGACTTTAAAACAGTCCAGGAATATAACTCTGTCATGTTTAAAATAACATGACAACTGCATCATTGTGGTGAAAATAAATCTGAATCTTATACGATGGAGAAAACTTTCTCCAATTTTCATGCCTCTAACATGATTTTGCAGCAGCAATATCGCGAAAGAGGCTTTCAGAAATATTCTGAGCTGATCACTTATCTTTTGCTGGCTGAACAAAATAACGAATTGTTGTTGAAAATTGCGAATCTCGGCCAACATGTGCAAATCCATTTCCAGAGGCAAATGCAATACAACCGTCAAATCTGGTGCATAGCCGTGGGCAAGTCAGAAATTAACGGATTGATCGCGATCAAAATAAAAATCGCGGACGAGGCCGGACCAACGAATACAATCACAATAATTATCAAAACAGACCCTGATATGTGCCAAATCAGCGATATAATGATAGAAGGCCGTACAGATCTCAACAGAAGTTCAACACCCGAAGAAACATAAACAATGACGATGAATGCACCCGGTGTGGAATCAAAGGCCATTGGGCCCATATTTGTCGCACAACCAATCACTTGGCTAAATTGTATCGGGTCTCAAAAGAAAGACATGAAGAATTGTCCCCAAACAAATCATGTTGCCCATGATGACACATTTGATTATGTGATGAATGAAAATATCACGCACCTAGATGTCGATGATCTGCTTGACATAGCTGATGATGTTAAATGATAAAATGTTGTTATATCTCATTTATTAATTTGATGTTTTCTGCCCCCTTTTTATATTATTACCCCATATAATATAAATCTATTTTGGTTATGTTACTAATACAAGTTTTTTTTATTATTTTTACTTTTTTGCAAAGATATGGATGCCAAATATTTTGTAGCCGATGTCAATATATGTCTTATCGACAATGCTACGACTCACAGCATTATGAAAAATAAAAGTTATTTCTCTCACCTGAATATAAGAAAGACCATTATTGTTACTATTAGTGGTGCATCTAAAATGATTGAAGGCTGAGAAAAAACCACTATATCTCTCCCTAAATGGACAAAACTGGCAATTGAAAATGTCATGTTCTCGAGCAAAGCTCGAAGGGATTTACTGAGCTTCATTGATATTCAGAAAAATGGGTATCACATTGAAACATTGAACTAGGCAGAAAATGAATATCTCATGATAACTCAGATTGTGAATGGAAAAAGAATTGTGAAAGAAAAATTGCCATCATTTTCTTCCGACTTGTATTACTCAAAACTTAGTGCCGTTGAAACATAATACCTAGTAGACCAAATGGCTACTAGCGAATTTAAAACTTGGCACGATCGACTTGGGCATTTGGCAATGTAATGCTAAGGAAAATTGTTGAAAATTCAAATGGTCACTCATTGAAAAAGAAAATTATTTTGAGTCCGAATGAATTTGCTTGTGCTGTCTGTTCCCAAGGGAAGTTAATAATCAGGTCATCTCCAAAAAAGGTTGGATTTGAATCTCCAACTTTTCTAGAAAGAATTCAGGGTGATATTTGTGGACCCTTCAAGTACTTTATAGTACTAATTGACGCGTCAACGCGATGGTCATACGAATACTTGTTATCTACTCGCAATCTAGCTTTTGCTAGACTACTTGCACAAATAATTAAATTGCGAGTACAATCTTCAGATCACCCGATAAAGAAAATATGTATAGATAATGCTGAAGAGTATTCATCACATACATTTGATGATTACTACATGTCAATTGGGATTACTGTGGAACATCATGTTCCCCATGTACATACGCAAAATGCCCTGGCTGAATCCCTTATCAAAATATTGCAATTAATTGCTAGACCATTGTTAATGAGGTCTAAACTTCCCGTATCAGCTTGGGGACATACTATATTGCATGCAGCCGCCCTCGTGAAAATAAGGCCGACAAGTTATCACTGTTATTCCTCTACTCAATTGGTATCTGGAAAAGTACCAAATATATCTCATTTGCGAATTTTTGGGTGTGCTGTTTATGTGCCAATTGCGCCACCCCAACGCACGAAAATGAGACATCAAAGAAGGTTGGGCATATATGTCGAGTATGAATCACCATTAATTGTGAAATATCTTGAAATAACAACGAGTAATCTTTTTACCGCAAGGTTTGTAGATTGTCATTTTGATGAATCTTATTTTTCGACATTAGGGAGAGACAGTAATCAACTAAAAAAGAAAAATTCATGGAAAATACAACTTGAATTTGATCCTCGTACGAAACATAGTGAATTTGAAGTTCAAAGAATTGTGCATTTGCATAAAATTGCAAATCAATTGTTTGATACTTTTAATGATGCTGCAAAAGTTATGAAATCATATATTGCATCAGCAAATGCACCAGCTAAAATAAATATCCCAAAAAGGAAGGTGTCGAGTGCTAATGAACATACTGCTCGCGTAAAACGTGGCAGGCCGTTGGGTCCCAAGGATAAGAATCCACGAAAGAAGAAAATTGTAAATACTGGTGACGAGATCAATAAGGTCATATACCTGAAAAGGTTAGTACATCCCCTGAAGAGGCTAATACTAAAAATTCTAATGAAAGTGATGATGAAGTTATTGAAACTTCTGTTAACTATACCATCAGTGGAAAATATTATAACAGAAAGAAAAAAAAATGTTGATAATGCATTTGCATATTCTGTAGCACTCGACATAATGAAAGATGATAAGAATTATGAACCAAAATCAGTTGATGAATATCGGCAAAGAGATTATTGAGCAAAATGGAAAGACGCAATTCAATCTAAATTGGATTCATTGAATAAACGGCAAGTATTCGGCCCAATAGTCCAAACATCTGTAAATGTAAAACCTGTTGACTACAGGTGAGTGTTTGTGAGGAAAAGAAATAAAAATAATGATATACAAGATATAAAGCAAGACTTGTAGCCCAAGATTTTTCTCAGGGCATCGGTTTTGAAAAAACATATTTGCTGGTCATTGATGGAATAACATTAAGGTATCTGGTGAGCCTAGCAGTTCGCGAAAATCTTTATATGCGATTGATGGATGTAGTTAATGTCTATCTTTACGGCTCTTTAGACAATGATGTCTATATGAAAATCTCAGAAGAGATTAACATACTTGAATCATTCAAATCAAAGCAAAAAAATAAAATAATTCATATTCCATCAAATTGCAAAAATCTTTGTATGGGCTCAAGCAATCGGACCGAATATGGTACAATCGTCTCAGCGAAAGCTTAACAAAAGAAGGTTACATAAATGACCCCATTTTTCCATATATTTTTATAAAGAAAAACGAGTTTGAATTTGTAATCATTGTTGTATATGTCGATAATCTCAATTTAATTGGAACCCCTGATGAAATCCAGAAAGCTGTTGAATATATGAAAAAGAAGTTTGAGATCAAAGATTTTGGAAAAACTAAAATTTGCTTTGGTATGCAAATTGAGCACTTTGAAAGTGGAATATTTATCTACCAATCAAATTATACCAAAAGCGTACTGAAACAATTTCTGATGGATAAGTCACATCTGCTAAGTACTCCAACGAACGTCAGAACACTCAATCCAATAAATGATCCATTTAGACCAAAAGAGAAAAATGAAGAAACACTTGACCCAGAAGTGTCATATATGAGTGCTATAGACGCATTGATGTACCTTGCCAACAACACCCGACCTAATATATCATTTGCTGTAAATTTATTGGAAAGATTTAGCTCATCGCCTACTCGACGACATTAGAATGAGATTAAACACATTTTTCGTTATCTTCAAGGAACAATTGAACTCGAATTACTCAAAACATTATCGACATGAATTGATTGGTTTTGCCAATGCAGGATATTTATCTGATTCTCATAATGCCAAGTCTCAAATTGGCTATATATTCACTTATGACGAAACAATAATTTCCTGAAGATCGATGAAACAAACTTTAACTGCCACTTCTTCAAATCATGCCGAAATATTGGCAATACATGAAGTTAGTCGAAAATGTGTTTGGTTGAGGTCAATTACTCAACATATTCTGAGAGAATTTGTGGGTTAATATCTGACGATAAAATTCCTCCAACTACATTGTATAAAGATAATACGGCTTGTATAGCCCAATTGAAAGCGAGTTACATTAAAGGAGATAGAACGAAACATATTTCACTAAAAAAAATTTTTTACTCATGATCTAAAAGAAAATGGTGAAATTAATGTGCAGCAAATTCGATAAGATAATAATTTACCGGATGTATTAACTAAGACATTATCGACTGCAACATTTGAAAAATGGGTAAAGAAAATTAGAATGCGTCAGTTCAGAAATCTCAAATAATGCTCAGATCATAGGAAAATCAATACAAGAATAGTGTACTTTTTTTTCTTCAATAGAATTTTTGCCCACAAGATTTTTCCTAATAAAGTTTTAACAAAGCACATTCTTTGTATAAAATATTTAAAAGGAGCATTGTACACATAACTATTACAAATATATTATATAGTGTACATGTATGTGGATACTTTGTAGCCTAATGTTTGGACTTGAATTGCCTGTGTATATATATATATATAGCATTATGTACCAAGATAATTTAATAGAGAACTCCATCCACCTCATCCTACTTCTCGACTCTCCATTTTTCTCTCTATCTAATATATATGTACTATATCTATATCATCATCATCATCACACACACCCACACGTTCATACATACACACTCACATATATACACTCATATATATATAATAACTTATACATATATTATATATACACCCACATCTTCACACATTTATATATATATATTTCATTATATATTAGATAAAATATATAAAATATTGATTAGTCTATAAATAATTAATAGAAATAATTAATATTTTTATTTATTTATCCTATATTAATAGTACAATATATATATATATATATAATATTGAATTGGATGGATTTTTTTAATTCAAATTTGATACCCCTCATCTAGATATATTTGTTTAGAGCCTGTTTGGTATAATAAAAATAGAGATAGAGAGATAAAAGTATGTGTTTATTTGTTATTATTATTTATTTTTTCACAATTTAATTTTATAAATTTTTTAAAAATATATTATTGTGATTTCATAAAAATCACTTTTCAATTATTATTCAAAAATCTAGATATAACAATTTTATTTTTATTTTTTTCCTCACGGAGTCTCACTTCACTGAAATCCGGAGTGTGTTTTTTTAACAAGAAATAATATATTTTTTAAAAATATTAATATATCACATATATTCATTATTTTTATATTCCTAATACAATTCCTTGTACTTCACATAAAAAAATTTTCTTTTAAATTATCTTACAAAACAAACACACACCTCTCTTAGTCGATTTATTAATTTTTCTTCATCTATTCATTTTCCATTGGCAATATGTAGTCATTTTTTTAGGGTTTGTTTGGATGTGCTTGTTTATTATTATTATTATTTCAACACAATTTAGATGCACAATTTTTAATAAAATATATTAGTATTTTTTAATATATTAAAATAAATATAGAATTTTATTTAAATAATATTTTGATATAATATTTATAAAAAATAGTAATATATATTTATTAAAAGCAACAAATATAATATATTTCAAATACATCCTTAAATTTTATAATTTTTTTTTATATTTTTACCTTTATTTGAAATAACTTAAATAAAAATTGCATTTTTAATTACAAAATAAAAAACACATAAAATAATATATATATATTTAAATGAAATTTAATTTTTATTAGAAAATATTACTATTTATTATAATAAATTTTAAAATTTTATTATTCAATATTCATAAACTCTATTTAAAATATATACTCCCTTTGTCCCATATAATTTGTTATTTTTTTTTAAAAAAAATATGATTATACACTTTAATCACATTTAAAATTTTAATTTTTATACCTTTTTAAAATTTTAATTAAACTATATAGTTATTCTAATCACATATTACATGAGATGGAGGGATTATTATATATTCTAAATATAAAGATATTTTTAATGTTAGAAACAATGACGCCAAATAAAAATGGATAAATTGGCTATAGACGTAGGTAGTATTTAATTATTATTTCATAAATATATTTGCGAAAAATAAATCAAACACGTTTAATTGTAGATTTTGATATCTATTTATTGTAGCATGTTATATGCACTTTAATCAAAATTCATTTCAATTAGTTTATAAAATTCAAATATTATTATATATAATCCTTCTATATTAAATTTGTTACTTGTAAAATCCATCTTTTTTTTTCTTTTTTTTTTTTTCCTTTTTAATCCATTCATTCAAATATGACCATATAAATTTGAATATATATTTTATATTATTCCAATTTCAATAGTAATTTAATTGTGATAGTTTTTTTTTTTTTTTTACAAACATAAGACAAACAAATTCAGTGTATTTTATAAGGAATGATGAGAATTGAAGAATGTAAAAAATAATTAAAAACATTGCAAAGTAAACACATTTTTTAAAAAATATATCATATTAAATTATTACTTTATTTTAACATATCAAATACACAAAAAAAAAAAAAATAAATAAAAAGAAATACCCAAATTCTTGTTAATATAAAAAAACAAATAATAAGATGGTAAGGTGTGAGCTGGTTGAATATGTACCATGTGCATACTTGGACCACTAATAAAATGCCTCTCACATGAATAGATTTAATACTAATTATTAATTATTATTATTATTGAAAAATAGTAATTCAGGTACAACCCTTCAATGCACCCCGGAGCCTCGCTTTAGAGGATTGTACATTCCTTTTGACGCTGGTCTGTGCCTTTATATCGACTTCCTAATTTTATTTATTAATTCTTCTTTTTTGTTATGTCTAGACTTAGACTAGACCATAAGTATGAATTAAATTAAATTCCAACGACCTAAAAATGAAATTGGGTAGCAACAATAATAAATTCAATTAAAAAAACAGTAACCAAATTATAAAAATGCTATTACAGTAGTAGTTCCAGTTGAGGTGGTCCGTACGGCCTTTTTTTTCCCCCTCGATAAAAATGAATGCAGCAATAAATAGAAAAGGATAGCAATCAAGTGTTAGTGACGTGTTTGGGGACATCAAATCTAGCAGGAGAGAAAATGGCAACCACGGACGATGTTCTGATTAATATTGCATTGATTTCGATATCTGTGGGGATTAGATATTTAGCAAATTCTACAAACATTAGAAAGTGTGTTGAATTGAATTGTTGAGGGCAGTGATTTCGGATTTTTTTAAATTGGGGCAACCAAACGCGGCCCTACTGCTTCCTGCTTGCCTTTGCCTTCTCGTAGATGGCAAGACGAACAGTGGTTGCGATTTAGGGCAGAGAGAGAGAGAGAGAGACAAAAAAACAAATTGGAAAATAAAAATTGAATCTTGGGAGTCAGTCGCGGCCAAAATGGGGTGATAAAGCAGACATTAGACTAATGTTAATGGCCGGGTGTGGAATTATTTAGTATTATAATTACTTTCGCACAACTACTATTACAATAGCTTCCCACCTAATCCGCCATTTCTGCCCACTCGCACGAACACTGGGCGACATACAAGCAAGGGAAAAAGGGGGTCAGGCTTGCGGGGAAAGTTGCTCTAGTTGGTTGCTGCTCGATAGCTCCTCCATCCATCCATCCATCCATCCATCTCCTTTTTAAATTATTACTGTGAATTGTCGAAATGAGAAAGTGGAAAAGGGGAAAGTGAAGAAGCCCTTGCACCTCCGATTATTCATCTCCATTGTGCAGATCTTATCGGATTCTGTGGCCAGAGTTCGATCTCGGTCGACCAGAGAGTGAATCGCAGTTGAAGGATGTTGACTCCGCTCTGAAATCGGGGAGAAGAGCGAAATGTCGGCATCTCTCGCCGCAATTGAGCGCCCTCGTGCTGTGAACTCGAATTCGGTAATGTGCTTGGGCTCCGTATTTGTTGTTCTTCTTTTTTGTTTGCAGATTTCGTGAGGTCGAGCTTCGTCTGGTAGTTGTTTTAGAGCTCAGTGGCCGTTTTTGGGGATGGGCTCTGAAATCACGGAATCAATTTTGTAATTCGTGGAGTTTTTGGAATTAGATTGTTCCTCTTCTGTGGATTGATTGTCTTAGTTTGATAATCGTTTGTTGTTTCGACGATTTGCAGATATTCAAGAGTGGGCATCTGCTTATATCTTCCAAAGGTTTGTGTTCTTGAAGAAACCTGCAATACCTCGTAGTTTGGAGTGTGTCTATGATGTCGGTTTATTGCATTTGAATAAAAGCATCAGCTGATGATTTTGAGATGGTTCTGAATTGCATTGCATCAAAATCTGTGCTTCGTTGCACTCATACTATAGAAACTATCATTATTTACTCAAAGAATGAGGTTGTTTGGTTGTTTTTAATCTAGGATTCATCTAAGGGAAGCTTTAAATTTGAGTACAACTTTCGGCGTAAATGGACAAATGAGATACAAGAATTAGTTTGTAAATGACTTGCATTAGTATACTGATAAACTCGAACAGAATTCAATGTTATTTTTGGTTCTTTCCATACTGAAGTCTGATTCAATTGGAAAGTATAGTTTTGTTACTAATTTGTTGTTCCCGCTCTTGCGACACTGGTGTTTTTGCCAACTGTCAACATTAGAATGTTGGCTCAGGGAGTCAGAATCAGTATTGGGTTTCGAAATACCGTTGCAATGTCATTAGATTGTGTTGATTTTTCATTTAGTAGTTTTTGTTCTTAATTTTATTTTATTTCATTTAGTACTTTTAACTTCTTGCAGGGTTGGGGTGGACATCTTGGAAGAAGCGATGGTTTATCCTTACACGCACCTCATTGGTGTTCTTCAAGAATGATCCTGTTAGTTTTATTCACGTATATAGAATTTTAATTGTTCGTTTTAGAGGCACGCGCTCAGTATTTTTCTGAATTCGTTATGTTTCCAAGCAGTATTGCTGTTATGTAGCACTTTCATGTAATGATAATTTGTTCCAACTTTAATTTTTCATCACTATGGCCATGAATATCAAGAACTTCCTTGTCTTGTAGAGTGCACTTCCGCAACGTGGTGGCGAAGTAAATCTGACTTTAGGTGGCATAGACTTGAACAATTCGGGGAGGTATATTAGATGGTGTATCTTTCCTCTGTTACAATTCATGTCTTTCCTCCTATGTTGATAGTTTTTCGTCCCACTGGCAGTGTTGTAGTTAGAGAAGATAAGAAACTGCTCACTGTTTTGTTTCCTGACGGACGCGATGGACGAGCATTTACTCTTAAGGTACATTGAAGTTCTCGCCGTGTTCCATAATCCATCCACTTTGTCTGCACAATCTTTCTTTAGATTATTGCTGAAGACTGTAGCACATGTTATTTTGCAATTCGGTTTTGAAATTTCAGGCAGAGAATTTGGAGGACTTATATGACTGGAAGACAGCCCTCGAAAATGCTCTTACACAAGCACCAAGTGCTGCGCTTGTGATGGGACATAATGGGATATTCAGAAGTGAAACTAACGATACAATCGAAGGCTCCTTTCATCAATGTTGATACCTACAATTTATATCTTCCTCTTCTTTAATGAAAAATTATTGTAGAGTTTTGAATAGGGATTCCTCGTAATCATTTTCAATCAATCCAGGGAGAGATAGGCGCCCGGTAAAATCTTTGGTTGTTGGACGCCCAATTCTACTTGCTTTAGAGGATATAGATGGAGGGCCATCCTTCTTGGAAAAAGCACTTCGGTTTCTTGAGAAATATGGTAAGATTTTATCCAATCTTGACTTTGGTGTTTGAAGAATAGTGCCCATTTGGTCGGTGGGTTGAATCAACCGAAGGATTAATAGTTGATTTTAGAATTTTGACTTACCTAAAAAGATTGGCTTTTATCACTTGATCTGGGATTGCATAAATACCAGAAAACAGACTTGCAATTATGCATGTCGTATGCAATTATTGCTTGCCTTTATAAGAGTAGTTGTGCTTTGGTATTAATCATTACTCATCCGTGTTTTAGAACTATATGAAGTGTACATTCTATTATTCTAATGATGATCAATATAATTTGGCAGGTATTAAGGTAGAAGGAATTTTGCGGCAATCTGCAGATGTTGAGGAAGTGGAGCGACGAGTCCAAGAATATGAAAAAGGTTTTTGATGCATTCATTTTCTGTTATTGAGTATATTATATTGAGTAGATTATGCCAAGTGTATTCCCTTGGTTATTCAAGCCGTCATTTTTCATAACACAAAATAAACGTAACCATATGTAGCTTGTTTTATATATTATCTTCACAAATCGATGTAGCTCAGCTAGAAAGATGCATAGTTTGACAATTTTACAGTTTATCCTGATGCGAAACTATAGTGTTATTATTACAAGTTTTAGTGTTCCCAAGACGAAGAGAGCAATAAGATCTAGTTAGCTCTTCTTGTCTTTTACCCGATTTGAAAGATGCACTTGCTTGTAGGCAAGACTGAATTCGGTCCCGAGGAGGATGCCCATGTCATTGGCGACTGTGTTAAGGTTTGACAGTTGCTCCTAGTACTTAACCATAGAATTTGGGCTTTATGTATTTGATAATAACTATAATTTTTGCCTCCTTCAGCACGTTCTTCGGGAATTACCTTCATCCCCTGTTCCTGCATCGTGCTGTACTGCTTTGCTTGAAGCCTACAGTATGTTTTCTCTATCATGTTTACTCAGATACCCGTAATGTTCCGTGTTTCATATGAGTAACTTGGTCTCTTTGTCGCTTTGTTGAGAAGAAATGGACCGGAGGGAGGCTCGATTAAATGCACTACACTCTGCAATACGAGAGACATTTCCTGAACCCAATCGACGCCTCCTACAAAGGTACAATGCAACACTTACTATCGAATGGAATTTAGTTTAATATATGTTTTTGTCTTCTATTCCTTGTTTGACTTTCCTTCACTTTCAATAGAATACTTAAGATGATGCATACGATTTCCTCGCATTCTTCTGAGAATCGGATGACTCCATCAGCGGTTGCGGCTTGTATGGCTCCACTACTTCTGCGCCCTCTTTTAGCCGGTGAATGTTCGGAGGATGATTACGATGTTGATGGAGATAGTTCTGCTCAGCTTCTGGCTGCCGCCAATGCAGCCAACAATGCCCAAGCGATTATTACAACGCTCCTGGAGGAGTATGAGAATATATTTGATGTATGCTGTTTGATAGTTTCTACGTTTCCCTGATCTCTAAAGTTTTATTTTACGCTGAATTCGTAATCGAAGTCGTCCACTCTCAGGATGATAATCTTCAGAGATGCTCCATGTCTGCCGATTCTCAGACTGATAGCAGTGGAAGTGAAGATACAAGTGATGACGAGCATCCCGACGTTAAAATCAATGGCTATCACGATGCTGAAAACGAGGTCGACCCTGAGGCAGATTATGACCGTAACCGTGACCGCAGACTCAGCGGGAAGTTAAGTGAAAGCAGCGGCTCTGCTGCCTGTGATCTCTACGAGGTTTCTCTCTCATTCTCCGACACTTTATGCATTCTCTTGATTGGATATTTTACCTTTGAGGTTTTTCCTACCAGGCAATCGAAAATGATGATTCGGACCATGGATTGCCCACGAAGGATCAGACTTCAGCAACAAAATCGAACAAAAGTTTGGACACTACACACCTTGCCGATTCTAATCTTTTAGCTAATGGGCAACCAGACAAACAGAAGGTGGTGTCTGAAAGCACGATCGATGCTTCTGCCGAACATAGCAATGAATCACAGCAGTCTGTTGGAAATATTTCGTCATCTGTGGATCAAGAGCTACGGCAATCCATTCCTGGGCCTGAACTAATGGCTGAAAAGTCATTGCTCAAACTTCCGACTTCTAATTTCAGCACTAAGAAATCAACCTTCTGGGGGCGGAAGAATGTGAGTTTTCTTTACAATTTGGAAACTCAATGTTAATTAAGCGCCGCTTGTTAACTTTCGGATTCTGTATTTGTACTTATTCGTGTAGCGACATTTGCTGATTCTTCTGTTTTTTCTAGGTGAGGAAATCTCCTTCAACAGAATCTGTAGATTCTTCTGGGGAGGAAGAGTAAGATTATTTTCTTCTGGTTGTTCGCCGTTTATATAAATTTGTGCTCTTTTTACGAACATTGTAAAGTTAGGATTATTTGTTGTGAAATTAGGTCGACATTCGACCCGTCATAACTGTTGCTGTGTGGGTATCTTTCGACTTTTTCTTGTCCTTCTGAAACTGACATTCTTTTAATAGGCTTGCCATCCAAAGACTGGAGATTGCGAAGAATGATTTGCGCCACAGGATTGCAAAAGAGGTCGATTATTGACTTTTGACGAGCATTCCCGTTCCTATATTACATTAATTGACAATGTTTGGTAATAACATTCCGATTTTTCATGTTCGATAGGCGAGAGGCAATGCAATTTTGCAAGCTAGCTTGGAGAGAAGAAAGCAAGCTCTGCACGAGCGTCGATTGGCTCTCGAACAAGATGTAAGCATTTCACTGACCACATCGCACGTCTCCAACCACAAACTAGGTTTAATTAATCAAAGCCACTTCTTTTTTTCTTACCGATCTCGTATTCCATTGCTTTACTAGGTTGCAAGACTGCAAGAACAATTGCAAGCTGAGAGGGATTTGCGCGCAGCGCTGGAAGCCGGTCTGAGCATGTCTTCGGGGCAGTATCCTCCCTCGCGGGGCATGGATTCCAAGGTGCGTCGATTCTTTCTGTCTTCACACTTTCCGCCAATCCGATGCGCTGAATTCTTTTTATTATCCGTGAAGACAAGGGCCGAGCTCGAGGAAATAGCGCTGGCCGAGGCGGACGTGGCCAGATTGAAGCAGAAAGTCACCGAACTGCACCAGCAGCTAAATCAGCAACGGCAGCATCACTACGGCTCTCTTCCTGAATCGAGCGACAGATATCAGCAACCCGCCATGCATAATCCCCAGCAGTGAGTTAAAATCGCTCGACAGTTTTGTCGCTGCACTCGTATTTTAAGTTTAACCGAAGTTTTGCGTGAATAATTGTGTGCAGGAAATATTTCCAGCAAGATTTCGACACGACGCTCGCGGTTTGTAACCATGAAAGGAAACAAAGAACCGAGGTGATTATCCGTTCCCTTCCAAGATGTCTTTTTAAGATTTTCGAAATCTCGAGATATATTTTTTGAATTCGATACTGCATTTTGCAGGAGCTGTCGGGAATAGATCCGAGAAACATCAAAACCCAAATGGCGAAGCCGTCTCGGAAGCAGCTATTTGAACCGACCGACTCCAAAAGCAGCGAGGCGTCGACGAGTCTATCCACCGGAAATCTCGACGCTTCTGTCGACTCTGTTTCTGCTTCTCTACCGTCCACTTCTCGGGCAGCCGAGGTGAGCGTTGAATTCATTACATCTGGAAATTTAAGGGTTGTTTCCGTAATCTGATTAGAATCGAAAAAAAAAAAAAAAAAAAACTCGGGATGTGTGCAGATGATGGAGTACCCGCGGCATCAATCATCAGCTGCGTCGTCGACTCTGGTGGAGCTAACGTCGCGGCTTGACTTCTTCAAGGAGCGTCGATCGCAGTTGATGGAACAACTCCACAACCTCGACCTACACTACGGGACGACGCCGCAAGATTTTGTGTACAAGTTGTCGTCTCCTCCATGGAACTGAGCTGAGCTGAACTGATCATGGTAATCTTCTTCTTCTTCTTGTTCTTGGTTATTGGATATCTTCGTTCCCTGAGTGGTTCTTGGTTTGTGTCTGTGACTGTGAGTGGTCGGACAATGTTGTTGTGTGCGTGGTCGATGCGATGGTACATAAATTTCGTGTTTGTATGAGGAAGAAGATGAAGGAATGATGTTGTTTATGTAATTAGGGTTTGTAATTTGTTGGATTCTTTCATTGCAAAAGATATTGCCAATAAGCATGTTGCTTTAATTTGCTGTATATACTAGTTTGAACTATGTGTAGGCGTGTTTGGTTTGTGTTATTATAAGTTTTGGTTGCTGTTTATTCAACAGCGAAACAATGGTATTTTGTATATAGAATTTGTATATTATTATAGTCAACAGAGTTTCTTTATTTGAGATTGTTATATAATAAATATAATATATTGGTAACTGTATATTATAATGCGTCTAGAGATTTAGAAAAAAGAGAGAAATTAGTGTATTTAATTCTAGTCTTGTACACCATTTATATTGAAAGTCAATTAAGTGGCTATAGAAGTGCTAAAAAAAACATTACGCATAATATAGCAAAGCATCCACATTTATGGCATGGCACATAGGGATTACGTCGGTATTATGTATATAACACCCTCCCTCAGATGTTTTATACAAATAATGTATTTCGTTAAAATTTTATTATGAAAAAATTGTGGGAAAAAATTATAGTGACGAAAAAATAGTACATCATTCTTGTATTAATGCGCTCTCTCTATTTTAGACTTTATTTAATATTTTTCATCCGACGCATTCTAATTTCTTGCACCAATTTGTTGAATGTTGCAGTTGGTAGCGCCTTCGTAAATAAATTTGCAAAATTTTCAGACGATCAAATTTGTTGCACACTAATTTCACTATTTTTCTGAAGATTATGAGTGAAAAAGAACTTAAGAGATACGTGCTTTGTCCGATCGCCTTTAATATATCCTCATTTTAATTGAGTTATACAAATTGCATTATCTTCAAACAATATTGTAGGAGGTAATATATCATCGGTAATCAAACCTCAATTTTTTTGAATATGGCAAGTCATAGATCTCAACCAAACGCATTCACGACTAACTTCGTGAATTGCTAAAACCTCAGCGTGGTTTGAAGAAGTTGCTGTTATTGTCTGTTTAGCAAATCTCCAAGAGATTGCGGTTCCACCACAAGTAAATAAATAGCTAGTTTGAGATTTTGCTTTATGTGGATCAGACAGATAAGCAGAATCAGCATAACCCATTAATTCATTTTGAGATCCACTCGAATAAAATAAACCAAGGTCATAAGTCCCTTGAAGATAACGAAAAATGTGTTTGATACCATTCCAATGGCGCTTTGTAGGGGATGCGCTAAATCTGGCCAGTAAATTTACTGAAAAAAATATATCTGGTTTTGTACAATTTGCAAGGTACATTAATGCACCAATAGCGCTGAGATATATTACCTCGGGGCAGAGTATTTCTTCATTTTCTTCTCTTGACCTAAATGGATCTTACTGGGATAAGAGATCTGACCACCATTGGTGTACTCAGAAAGTGAAATTTATCCCTATAGAATTGCTTTAATACCTTTTGGGTATATGTGGATTGATGAATAAATATTCCTTTATTGACACGATTCACTTGTGATCCCAGACAATATTTTGTCTTTCCAAAATCTTTAATCTCAAATTCTTTCTTTAGATATTCAACTGCAATTTAGATCTCTTCAGGAGTTCCAATTAAATTGAGATCATCAACATATATTGCAATAATGAAAAATTTGATCCATTTTCTTTATAAAGACGCATGAGCATATTGGATCATTAGTATAACCTTTTTTTATTAAACAGTCACTGAGACGATTATACCGCATTCGTCCTGATTGTTTAAGTCCATACAATGACTTTTTCAATTTGATGGAATATGATTCCCTTGGGTTTATTTTGTATGCTTCAGGCATATTGAATCCCTCGGGAACTTTCATATAAATATCAATATCCAAGGAGCCATAAAGATATGCAGTAACTACGTCTAAAAGACGCATATCGAGCTTTTCTCGCACAGCTAGGCTTACAAGGTATCTAAATGTTATTCCATCAACAATTGGAGAATATGTTTCATCAAAATCTAATCCAGATATTTGTGAGAATCCCTGAGTTACAATACGAGCTTTATATCTCACAATTTCATTATGTTCATTTTCTTTTTCGTACAAACACCCATTTGTATCCAACTGATTTTATACCATCTGGTGTTTGGACAATTGGTCCGAAGACCTCTATTTTATTTAATGAGTCAAGCTCTGATTGAATCGCGTTTTCCTATTTTGGCCAGTCATTTATTTGCCGATATTCATGAACCGATTTTGGCTCTGGATCCTCATTTTCTTCCATTATATCAAGTGCTAAACTGTATGCGAAGGCATTTTCAATAATTATCTCTTTACGGTTCCAATATTTTCTTGAAATAACATAGTTGATTAAGTTCTCAATAATCTCATCATGTTCTTCAAGATCGTGCTCTTCTTGAGCAATTATTTCAGAGTTGAATAATAGTTAGAAATCGCATGTGTTAAATGTTCATATTATATGCGATATTTGATTGATTTTGACTAGGTTCTACCTAATTTATGTGCGCGTTGTTTATTTCTGACGTGCAGGAGAGAAAAAAAAAATTGGCATAATTGACAGAAAAAGTAAAGAAAAATTCAGATTTGCACCACCTAATTAGTCATGGTCATGACTAACTACACCTTCTTGACATGAGAACTTAATTAAAGGCCCGAAAGCCCAGCTACAAAATAATTAGGGCAAAAATTAAATTAAATAAGGTGGAGTCACACGAAAAAAAAAAGGGAGAACGGCCATAAGCAGATACGAACAAGAGCAGGAGACTGACAGACTCATAGATCGCGCATGAGCAAATCGCCAGAGAAGATTTCCCCTCCTACTATGACTTTATCTTTATCTATTGTTCTTTGTTATTTGATTATGGAATAGATAATTTTCTGGTTTGAGATATGATAATGTTTTGGTTCATGTGTTTTGAAGATTCTTGATTTTCTTTATAAAATTTCTTTTTTATTATCAATATTTGTCAATTCTGAAAATAAAGTTTGCGATTGTTAGATTGATTGGATATTTTGGTACCTATATTTAAATTGGTCTGTCTGATAATCTAAAGTCAATTCAGGTAGGATATCCGTAATTGTATTCGCATTTAAATAGTTGACAACCGGGTTGAATAGTTCATTCCCGGGGGTTAGACATATCCGTAATTGTATTCGCATTTGAATAGGTGACAACCGTGTTGAATAGTTCATACCCGGGGGTTAGACAATCAAACATAATTGCTCATCTTAGGTAGTAATTGTTTTGAATTGGATTTTTCTAGATTAGAATGCGATTAGACAATATTTCCTAGGGACGTACCTAGGTTTGTTAGCTTAATCAAGGATAGTTAACGGTCGTACATTAATTATCTATACTGTAAGAAAAAATTGGTTGTCAGAGCTTGTTGATAACTATAACCAATTTATTGATACTTTAATAAAAATTAACTTTATTGAATTGATGATAAAACACAAGTGTCATAACTGCATCATCCCTTGAGTTAGACATCCCATTGATAGCTAGTTCTTCGTTGATTTAATTGTTTTTTTATTTTGTCTTCATTAGATAATAAAATAAAATCCCCCATTTTATTTACTGCATTAGAATGCGAAAGAGTGAATCACACAATCCCTGTGGAGACGATTCATTCCCCTGTATTACATTAAATTGTGATCACAGAATATGTGAAATATTTGATTGACCGCACGACCGGTCATTGACTTCCTCATTATATTGAGGTTTATCAATGTCATTCTTGATATTTTCATGATTATCATTATTCATCCCTCTTTCCTTTCAAGGATGTTTATCTTTAGAACCGAGTGGTCTATCATGCTTTAAGTGTGTTGCTGATTCATTAGCACTTGCAATTTGTCTATCATGGACAATTATTTTAGCCGGAGCATTAGCAACTTGAATATATGATCAAGTGACTTTGCTCGAGTCATTGAATGCATCTGGTAACTGATTTGCAATATTTTGCAAATGTATAATGCGTTGAACTTCTAGTTCACACTCCTTTGTACGAGGATCACAAAAATTCAATGAGATTTCCCAAGTAATATCCCTTTTCGGTTCATTTACGTCTCCCCTAGTGTTGGAAAATATGATTCGTCAAAATGACAATCTGCAATTCTTGTAGTGAATAAATCACCCATCATAGGTTCAAGATATTTTATAATTGACGGCGATTCATATCTGACATAAATGTCTAATCTACGTTGAGGACCCATTTTTGTACATTTGGGATGGTGGAATAGGAACATAAACAACACACCTAAAAATACGTAGATGGGATATATTTGGTTCGTGACCAAATACTAATTGCATAGGGGAATAACTATGATAGCTTGTCGGTCTCATTCTTATGAGTGTTCCTGCATGTAAGATTGCATGCCCCCAAGTTGAAACGGGCAACATAGACCCCATCAATAATGGTCTAGAAATCAATTGCAATCTTTTAATAAGTGATTCTGCCAGACCATTTTGTGTATGAACATAAGCAACTGGGTGCTCTACATTAATTCCAATCGACATGCAATAATCATCAAATGCATTCAATTTAAATTCACCAACATTATCCAAACGTATCGTTTTGATGGGATTATCGGGGAATTGTGCCCGTAATTTAATAATTTGGGCAAGCAATCTCGCAAATATCATATTTCGAGTAGATAGTAAACAAATATCTGACCATCTAGTAGATGTATCAATAAGCACCATAAAATATTTAAATGGCTCACATAGTGGGTCTATTGGTCCACATATATCCCCGTGTATTCTTTCCAAAAATGTAAGTGATTCAATACCTACTTTAGTTGGCGATGACCTAATTATCAATTTTTCCTGAGTGCAGACAACACTGTTTAACTCATTTGAGTTTAATATTTTTTGACCTTTTAATAAATGGCCATGCGAATTCTCAATTATTCGCCTAATCATTATACTGTCAGGATGCCCAAGGCGATCATGCAATATTTGAAAATCGGTAGTCTTTTGATCTACCGTGAGGTTTGTTTTAACAACACCTAATTTGACATAATATAGACCAATAGAGAGTGAGGGTAATCTCTCAATGATGCATTTCTTTTTATCAATGATATTGGTGATCAATAAAAATTCACCATCAGTATCACTCATAGTTTCAATGTGATAACCAGTTTTCTGAATGTCCTAAAAGCTCAATAAGTTTCTTCGAGCTTTAGTGGCCAACAATGCATACTGTATCATAATTTTCGTCCCCGTGGGGAGAAATATAATGGCTTCTTCAGAGCCTTCAATTAATTTCGTACTGCCACTTATTGTATTGAGATTCATCTTTTTCATTTTCAAATCGGAGAAATATTTTTCGTGTTTCAATATAGTATGTGTCGTTGCACTGTAAATAAAACACATATTTGCATCATTTTGATTGAAATCCATTTAACCTTCAAATATAAATAAACGCGATATTAATAAAGCAAAATATAAATATTACAAAATGCATTACAAAAAAGTGGTATGCGATAATTAAATATTATAAAATATAAAATAGCATAATATAAAATGACATAGTATGTCTGTCACTGGAGATTTGCTGGATCTATAACAAAATCCGTTATATCAAGATGCGTTATGTCGTAATCCAAAAGATCATCATTAGGTTCGTTATCGTTATCAACGTGATTAATCTCGACCTCTTTCCCCTTTTTTCTGCAGTGAGGCTTGATAAAGATCGGCTAAGTATTTGGTTGTTCTGCAGGTATTGACCAAATGGTTTTCAATGCCACACCAATTACAAATGCCAATTTGTCTCTTTCCCTGTTTAGCCTTTTCGGCTATATCCCCATATTGGGGTTTACTCTGCTTCCTGTTAATCTCAAAACCGCGGTGATTGTAAGGGGTATATCAACTGCGTTGACTCTCACGACCTCAACCACGTCCACGACCTCGTTCAGAAAATGTCACGTTCACTTCAGGGGAACAGACTAGAACCAGTGGACCGGGAATGATGATTTTTCATCAGTAACTCATTATTTTGCTCAGCTAATAAAAGACACGCAATGAGCTGCAAGTATATTTGAAAGTTTTTATCATGATACTGCTGTTGCAGACAACATTAGAAACATGGAAGGTAGAGAGAGTCTTTTCCAATTTATCATTCTCAGTAACAATTTCTCTGTAGATTTTCAACTGAGATGTAATATCATGGATAACATAGTTGTACTATGTAATAATTTTAAAATCATGCAACCGTAGGTTAAGCCAATCATGTTGGGATTTCGGGAGAGTGATATATTTCAAATGCTCAAATCTCTCCCTTAATTCATTTCATAAATCAAATGGATCTTTCACCGTCAAATATTCAGACTGTAGAGGAATGTCCAAATGATGACGGATGCAAATAATAGCCTTAGCCTGATCTTGGCTTGTAGTCACATTTTCACTGGCAATTGTATGAACAAGGCCCATAGAAACCAGATGCATTTCAACATCCAGGGACCAGAGATTCAAGAAAAAAGAGAAATTGTAGTGTGTTTAATTCTAGTCTCATACACCAGTTATATAGGAATTTGAAAGCTAATTAAGTGGCTACAGAAGTGCCAACAAAACATTACATATAATATTATAAAGCATCAACATTTATAGCACATAGGGATTACGTTGATATTATATATATAACAGAGATCTTATTTATAGTTTAGGTAAAATAATTATTAAGAAAATATTTTCTATAAAAAAATACTAGTCAAGTGTACTTTTTAAATATGGCTTTGATATTTAAAAAATATCTAATGCTATATTTTAATAAAAAATATATATCGTTGGATTTGACTCATGACCGTTGTTCATGTTTTTAGGTCTTTATATTTTCAAGCCAAATTATTTGAAGCTTTGACTCATACTATTGGCTCGTCTCATTAACTGTTTAACTATATACATTGGATATATGGATTGAGTGTTGACAGCTGCTTCATTATTAAAGAGAGTTGATTTTAATTTTTTAGACATATTAAAATGTGGATCTAAACGAGCAAACTCACACGAACTGCGGGTTGAAATTGATGAGTTAACCCGTAATTGGGCGATCAATCCGTGGGCTAAATAAATATAATTATAATTATATTTTATTTTTATATTTCTAATGAATTTACATATTTTGTCATTTTAATATATCCAAAATTAATCTATTTATTTCTTTTTTAGTAATATTACTTACTACATAATTTTAAAAAATTCTTACAACTTAACATATTATTACAACAAAAATCATCATCATTGTTAAATACTAATAGGGTAAACTGTTTTTTTAGTCCCGTAACTGGACCCCTTTATCATTTTAGTTCCGTAAGTGGAGCATGCCGCAAACTAGTCCCATAAGTAAAAAAATTTCGCTGTTTTAGTCCTCCGGCCCCGGATCACATGAAATCTTTAAATTTCAAAAGAAATGTATATGACAATTGCCTATATTTCAAAAAGGTAGTATACCTATTTTTTGTTTGATCTTTGTTTATGATATGTTGTTAATAAGTCATAGTTTTAAAATAGTAAATCAAATTAATAAATTTTTAAATGATCATTTGATATGAAATTTTTAGGTGATGCTAAAGTGATATTGAAAATACATATTACAAGAGATCGAACATACAAAAAAATATTTTTGGAACATATATTCTATGTTTTTAAATTCTAAAGTTGTTAATGTTTCACTTGCATTTCTTTTCTGTTTCAATAAAAATCATTGTTCTAAAATTGATTTAGACTTTGCTTATATGAAAAATATTCCATGTCAAATGCAATAGGTTTTGTGATGTATCTCATGATTAGTACTATACTAGATATAGCATATTTTGTAAGTTGTTTGAGCATATTCATAGCTAATATAAAGTTGGAACATCGAGTTGTATTAAATCACTTTTACGTTACATGTGTGGTTCAAGTAATTTGGAATTAGTATATAAACAATTTAGTGAAAGCATAGTTTTAAGGGAATAAATGGTTTCAACTATGCTAATGATAGGAACAATGGAATATATACTACTTTTTATGTGTTATTTTACGTAGTTTGTATATAAGTTGAAATTCACAACTGCAACACATAGTTGCACCGTCGACTACCAAATCAGAGTATATAGCAACAACAGAAGCCATAAATGAGACATTATAACTAAACGGTTGCTCACATAAATTGAATACATAAAAAGTGAGGTATAATTATTTTTCGACAACCAATCAAGTATTCAATTATGTAAATATTTTATTTTTCATGGTCGAACTAAACATATAGATGTTGAATTCCATTTATTAAACATAGAGTTGCAAAAGTTTTTATTACTTGAGAAAATATATTCAAAATTTAACCCTATTGATATGAGACAAACCCTTCCACCGTTTTGAAATTTGAATTGTGTTTAAGACTTTTAAATTCTGATACACTTGGTTTTATGTTTTAATACTTACAATTTTGTATGTGAATATTGCATTTTTATTTTGAGTAAATACTAACGACATGTACGAGCATAGGCCACTATGATGATTCCCTTAAGCATCATTTTTATTATGTCAAAAAGATTGAAAGTAATGTGGGGTTTTACTTATGATGTGTATTGAGGATTTTATATTTTTAATCTTAAGATGAAAAATAATGTGAGGTTTAACTTTTTAATCACGGAGATCAAATATGAGCCATTGGATGTAGAGGTTGAGAGTTGGCCATTGGATTGATATAATAGTGTGATATATTGTTATGCGCCGTTGTTCTTATTCATTCATCCCATCACAAGTTTATCTCTCTTGCTCGTTGTCCTCTTCCTCTTGCTTCTATGACAACAGATGTTATATGTTTCTCAAATTCTTTTTGTAGGGATGCATAACTGGCTTTTATGAAAAAAGACGTCCATCATTTCTTCTTGTGCATTGGATATTTTTGCATTATCTATATGAAATATAATTACTTTGTTATACATATTATAATATTTTCGCATATATATTGTGCACATACCTGAGTGCGAAAGTTGTCTAGTAAGCGCCGGAGACAATATGTGTGGTGGGCTCAGAAAATACAGCGTGGATGAATTTTAGAAGTCCCGAGTGTTTATCTGAAAAAAATGTATTTTTTTTTCAATTATATCAACAATTTACGTGAAGAATAACCCTTAACCTCTGGCAAAACTATTTTCAATCTTCATCATTTTCAGCATACACCGTTGTATAGTAACAATATTTTACAAACATTCAATATACAAACACATAGAATAAATTTCAAGGTTCAAAGATGAGTGATCGTAGCAATATCAGACAACGTTAGTATAAAATTACTAAATCTAGGTATACTACATCAAAAAAATTCCTGTGAAAACGCCAATGTGTATTACCAAAAAACTTCACATTTTGACTATACCTAAAAAAGTTCTCCAACTAATCGATCACAAAAAATTTTATATTTACTTATAATATCAAATAATAGTGAAGATGATCAATCATACTTGAATTCTGATCTTCATCTTCAACTGAACGTGTGTGTGATCGATCATGAGCCATAATAACACCACCGTAATCAATCAACAAAATTATTGCACCAAAAGAAGATCGCATGTTAAAAATTGAACCTTCGTCTCACTTGTTTCTCTCTCGCGTGAAATAAACTTAAAAATTAGGATTTGATTCAAAATCAATCAAAGATCAGCCATCGATCACAAAATCCTTTGCGTGAATGAAACAGAATGTTGTACAAGTGAGCATTCTTTCGCACGAAAAAAACCTACCGTACAAAGAGAAAATCAGAATTGATAAAATACATTTGCAGTTGAGATTAGGACAATATTAAAAATGGGGGTAAAAGTAAAGAGTTAATAGCAAGAATTATTTAAAAAGGAGAGTGTAGTGTACACTAAAATTTTTATGGAAACTGAATCTAAATATGAAAATAGAAAAAATTATTTAATTCCAATTATATGATATAAAATGGTGAAAAATATTCATTCTACAATAAGTAAAAAATTTATGACAATCTAAAATTTATTTGCCCAATATTTTTTTAGTGGCACATTTCTTTAATTATTATAAAAATAGAATATATAATCATATTAATATAATGTATAATATATATTTTTATTCACAAAAATTAATAATTTAATATAAAATATTAATTTATATTACTAATACAATATACTCGATCTAATATAAAAAATAAATTTATTTAAAAATACAAAGTAAAATAAACCTATAGTATCAAACAAAAATATATATATATATTATATATTTTAAGTTGGAGGGAGTAGTATAATTAATTAAAAAATGTGAAAAGGGAACAACTTGTGGTGCAAAAACAATGGGCATTATCCATTCCAGACTCGAGAGTCTGGTGCGTGGGACCCACGCGATATATATGTTCAAATCAAATCAAATCAAACCAATTCATTTTTCGCCCCCATATCTCCAGAATATGCTGTCTCTCCCGAGCACATTCGCCGATTCCGGTTGCTTAGAGAATCGGCGGTGCTGGTGATTGATGAGGCGTTTTTACACTGGGGGTGATTGCAAGCTGTTCGCCTCTCCCACAGGTAACGATACATCATTTTTCTGATTGTGTGCTTGGTTTTGGTTTTGAACGTTGCGTTACGAATTCAAGCTCCTTGTAGCTCCTCTGCTGATTTCCTTTTCGTCTGCGATTCTTTTGTTTAAGAAATTATTATGTTTAAGTAACTTTGGTGCTTGATGGATGAGCTATGGGATGCGGATTTTGGCATATGAATTACAGATAACGATGCATTTCTTTGTCCGATTTTAGCGTATTCTTGTTGCGAAATATGAATTCGGATCATTTGTTGGGTAAGCGATGAATTTTGCGTCTTTTTTTTCCTGTTAGGTTTAGTCAGGGAAGGGGATTATAATCTAATTCGACAGGAAGTAGTTGTTAGGAAAGTTTATGATGATTGCACCGCCTTAAAGCTCTTCCACTTTGGTATAATAATGAATCTGTCATAGATTATGATCGAATTATCCTCATCATTGCAGAAGATCCCTACATTGATTATAAGAGAAGCGCCAAAACTACCATAATGTCATTATGATTTACTTATAAAAGTGTTATAGAAAATTGCATAGCTCATATCAGAGAATAGCATTCAGTTTACTGGATGAAAACACGGATGAAGTGCATCAAAAATCAAAATTGATTGTTGGATTGCCCAATTTTGTAATAACTGAGTCTTACAGAGAAGAATTGTGGCGTACTGCTTTGTTCTTGTAAACCATTTAATTGTGCCTTTGCAAATAGCTTTACGACAGTAATAACTAAATCATGATTAGAATAAGTGTTAGTATAATTCAAGAATGAGTACATGCAGTAGAATTTAATTTGATTAAGAAAAGAAGTCTTCTCGTACAGGGGTAATGCTTCCCTTTCAGATTCTTGAATATGTGAAGAACAGACATCGAATGTTTGAATATTGAGAGAGTAAACATATCTCTGGTGCTTACAAATTCTCTCAGTGAGCTTTGTTTGTTCTGTTATAAGTGCAAAAGATTTGCTTACATCTTTTATAGTATATCAATTCTAAGCCTTTTTACAGTTGCCCTCTTAAAAACAAGTATTCGACACAATACTTAAGAACCAACATATTATCTCGCTAAAGTGTTTTAAATGATATTTCAACTTCACAGATATATTCATTGGGCAAACAGGAAACATCGCAGCCATTCATCATGTCCGCTGCCACCCTGTTGGAGGCACCAAAAGAGAAGGCTATTGTCAACGCAAGCTTGTGGAAATCGTCTCTATTCTCATTAATTCCTTGGGCCATAAAAGCCAGAGATAAAATTCAGCTCCCTACAATCATTAATAAAGAGCTGAAGAAGCATGCAATATCCCACGAAAACCTTGAATCCACCACTCTTCAGCAATCAGGTATACGCTTCAGACCGTACGTTTCAAAGGTTCCTTGGCATACAGGACCAAGGGGCTTTCTATCTCAGTTGTTCCCACGGTACGGTAACTACTGTGGGCCGAATTGGTCGAGTGGGAAAGATCGAGGGTCTCCTATTTGGGACAAACGCCCGATTGATTGGTTGGACTTCTGCTGCTACTGCCATGATATTGGATACGACACTCACAATCAAGCCGAGCTTCTCAAGGCAGACCTCGCATTCTTGGAGTGCTTGGAGAGGCCGAACATGAAAACTAAAGGAGATCCTCGAGTTGCTAATCTTTACAAGTTTATGTGCATTTCAGGTAATAACACATAATCAGCCTTGTAAGTTCTAATTCACATCTGATGGATTCTTTTTGTCGAATTTCTTGCATTCAATTACCGGGTTTCTTCCCTAATCCATCGTTGCAGGTTTGAGAAATATGTTGATTCCATACCGACAGAACCTCCTGAAGTTGCAATCCAGAAAGTTGTTCTTCCCATTGATGCAATTCAGCAACATGAAATGGAGAGGATGGAACTTTGCCAAGACTTAGGATTGATCATAAGATTTACAGGGAAGAAGTATATGGCATTCTGCAATGACTGATAGCTATATGTATATATATGTAAAGATATAGATATATATATATATATATATACACGGATATACGTGCATGTGGCTATTTCATCATGCTTTTGTACCCCCGATGAAACGAACCATGCGAGTGTAGCAATGAAATAGTAGAGCATATTCATTCATTTGTGTGTGAGCTAAGTTCAGTTCAGTTCAGTTTACGGATGAATAATTTGCGTTTGACTTTGACCATCTGAAATCTGAATTCCACAGGTCTTGCCGTTGCAGTTGCAGATATTGAAAAAGTTTCGAGTTTCCGACAATGGAAGGGAATTGACAGATTCATGCTCAGGTAAATTATACTCCTTTCCTCCCGGATACCATGTCACGTTGCCGTTTCTGTCCGTTCCCACTTATCATGTCATTTTTCTTTTTTGAAAATAATTACATATTTTAATCTCATTTTAAATTTTTTTGTTTTATTAATTTTTAATTTTAATTAAACTAATTAGTTATATTAATCTTAATTTATAATTATTTATATTATAAAATAATTATTTTTTATTGATACATTCTTAATTATCTACTAATTATACTCCGTGTCTGCTAGTCTGTTGTGTAGCAGACACGGTCTGAAATCTGAAACGGAGGGAGTAATTTAGGTTGTCCAGTCTTCCTTTGCATTTTGATAGTGTTTCTGGATTTATTTATTTATTTATTTTAAATAGATTAGGTATACTTTTTTTTTACTCTCATTTTACTTTTAAGACTCTAATGGTGTTTTTGTTTGAGTGTCTGGATTTTGAGTTGAAATTTAAATAATAAAAAATTTGAATTCGAACAGTGGTATGATGTGATATAAATAAACAGTGATGTGATATTTTGAATGTAAAATTGATTTTTTTAGTATGATATAAAAAATGAAAAATAAGTATGATTTGATATTGTTTTTGGGGAAAAAATTGGTATGCATAGTGTAAGACTTTCCAAATCTTTCAAACGAAAACACCCTAAATAAATTTTCTATGAAAAATGTTCCAGAATTTTATTTATTTATTTATTTATTTGCAAAAAGATCATTTGTCATTGGAATTGCTAGTTGTTGATGATGTGGTTAGTCAGTGTTGATTTGGCGCTTATTGTCTGACTTGTCAACACGACGTCACACATGGGGTGTTGGTGGATTTTTTTTATATGCTGACAAGTCAGACGCGTAAGCGTCAAATTAGCATTGCCCAGCCACATATGGAAAATGTAGCAATTCCGATGGAGGATAATTATTTCTGAAAAAAATGATAATTGCGGAATATTTTTTCATATACTATAATTAATTATATATATATATATATACATACATTTATTAGGTAGTTGACGATGGGTGATTATTAGTGATTGATGTGCGGTAGTGGCGATATTAGATTATAGATTAGATAAGATTAGATTCCTAATTCTTATCATCGCATATTTGTGCACGATTTGTTTCTTTATTACTAGTTTGTTTGGTCTGTCATCACACACACACAAATATATATATATATATATATATATAGCATTTGGTTAAAACGCATAATAATAATAAATAATAAATGACAGCCATCGTGGATATTGGGTTCACATGTAGTTTGAGTTGATACAGAATATAACAAACACGTAGCCCATATACATATCATATATATATATATGCAATAAAAAGGACATATGATGAATCTCCAATGTTCATAGATAAGACATTTTTATGCCTCCAATTTCAGCCAATTAATGAATGAAATGATAATAGTATCTTAGGGTGAGAGAGAGAGATAGGAAAACGACAAAAAAAAAAAAAAAAAAGAAGAGAAAGAGACACGTGGAGGTTGCCAACCTGCACTGCACTTGAATCCTCCTCACCGCGTTCTTCACCGTAGCTTATCTCTAATTCGTGAATTTTATTTATTCAATTTTTATTTTAAATATGCAATTATTGCAGTAATTTCATTTTAATTATAATTTTATTTTTTATTATTATTCTTCAAATATTTAATTTTTTTATTATTTTAAGCAATTTTTTTATTTTTATAATTTAAAATAAATTTAGAAAAATAAAAAATAAATTTTAAAATTAAAATTAAAAATTTTAATTGGCGTTGTAATGTAACAACGCAAAAAAGTGACGCAAGATTTGAGGTCGATTGGTAATGACGCTGGGTTGAAGACGTTCATGGTCCTCTATTATTAATTCTTTTTAATCACTGCTCCTAATTATATTTAATTTCTGTATAATGTAGGAGTATATATTATTTTTTTATTTCATAATAGGGTGTGTGTGACATTTTGTATTATTATTTAATTTTGAGAGATGTTTGTATAACAAAATATAATTTTTTTTACTATACAAATTTATAATTTCATGTCAAAAAAAAATATTTAAATTTTATACAAAAATACCACTATCTTCAGACAATTCTCAATGAATATGCACTATTTCATCTTATGAAGATGAATTTTTTAGACTCTACTTTTATTAATAAGTAGATGAATATTTTTAATTTAAATTATTTTGGTTTTGTTGTATATATTTTTGTAAATTTTGATATTATTCAACAATAATAATATTTTCGACAAAAGAAAATAAATTGCATCTAATACAACAATAACTTTTTTTTTGAAAAAATCATATTAGTATATTATCTCCAAAAAATTTTAAAAATTTAAAACTTGTATCTTAAACTGAACCTTTATTTTGTTTTTTGATCGGATAAAACTGAAATTTTATTATTTAAACATGTTTGATGTTTACTTCCAATATATGCCATTAAAAATACACTAACGTGCATTGTGTTTGGTACAGAAAAAAAATAAAGTCATAGAAATAGAAATGATATCATTTCTGTACTAAAATATAATTTTACAAAACATCGTATATAATTTTTCTAAAAACTAATTTATCAAAAATATTTTTCATGAATTTTCATTCGTTAAAACTCTCTTTTTATCGAGTTAATCATTTATTTTTATTTGATCATTCATATATCTGCATTTTTTTTAGATTTCTCAAATGAATTCTCTGTTTTATCAAACAAGAGAATTAATTCTCATTCTCTACTTAATTCTATTTCTCACTAATTCTATTATCTATTCTCATTTCTGCGATTTCATTCTCTGTACCAAACGGCCCTAAGTACCCAAAATTAATTTCTCAATCAATCATATAAGTTTGTTTATTTATTTACCCGTCATAAACTATTTATTTATTTATTTTTGTTAACGGTCATAAACTATTTATTTTATTTTTATAGTACATTTTACAGTAAAAAGTACTCTCTCCGTCCCACTTTGTTCCTATTTTCTATTTTCGTTCGTCTCACATAATTTGTCCATTCCTTTTTTGGAAATATAATTATATATTTTAATCTCATTTTAAATTTTAAATTTTATAATTTTTTTAATCTTAATTAAACTATTTAGTTATCTTAATTTTAATCCACAATTATTTTTATTATACGATAATTATTTTTATTAATACACTTCTTAATTATTTATTAATCATATTTTACCTAAATTCTCGTATATATAGTAATAGACTCATAATACATGAGACGGAGGAATATAAAAGAAAAAAAATAACCAAAAAAAACACACACACACATTAGTAAAATTCGTGTAAAAACAAAGTAGAGCCAAGGAGTATTATACTCTCATCATTTTAGAAAAAGTATTAATTTTTTATTCTCATTAGGTAAAAAAAAAATATTTATTTTTTAATAATTACACTAGCTATTTAACATTATAGATATTTTTATAAATAGTAAAATATATTACAAATATTATTATTTATATTAAGTAATGTATGTTATTTTATTTATCTTTTTAATAATTGTATTACTTATTTAGTATTATATTCCTCGTCTTTTAACAATTTATCAATTTTTTTAATTTTAGTTCGTCCTATAACAAAATATCAATTTTTTTTAATAATTGTATTATTTATTAACATTAAAAATACCCTTTAAATTTACAATATATTACACACCTATCATTAACTATCATACAATATTTACAATATTGATAAAATTAATTTAATATCTTAATATAATACTAATATTTGTAAAATTTCATGTAAATTGATAAATAGATATAGGACGAATGGAATAAATACTCATACAGTATATTATATAAATACACAATATGTACAAATATTTTTATTTTTATATTACTCAATATTAATAGAATTACTTTTGAAAATAACTATAAATTATGTATATACATATATATATATGTATGTTACTATATATACATGCTGTATATATATATATATAGAGAGAGAGAGAGAGAGCACAAATTTACTGGCAAGCAGAATGCAAACACGCCCTTGCCCACCTCTCATCTAAAGCCATAGAAGCCATCAATGGAGAAGACCTCGCCGGCGCCGCCGGTCCTGTGTTTCCTACTACTGCTACTCCTCCACGGTGGCGGCGCCAGTCCGATCAACACGGTGGTGGTGGTGGTTATGGAGAACCGCTCATTCGACCACATGCTGGGGTGGATGAAGAAGCTCAACCCGGAGATTAACGGCGTCGACGGCTCCGAATCCAACTACATCAACGCCGCCGACCCGGAATCCACGCGGGTTTTCTTCGGCAACCACTCGCACTTCGTGGATCCGGATCCGGGTCACTCCTTCCAGGCCATAAGAGAGCAGGTATTCGGGTCGAATCGGACCCCCGCCGCAGCGCCGGCGCCGATGAACGGCTTCGCTCAACAGGCTTTCTCTATGGACCCCAAAATGCCCCAGAGCGTTATGAATGGATTTTTACCCGACAAGGTTCGCTATTTAGTACATAAAATAAATTCAAATATATATATCTATAAAATTTAACTTGATTATGGGATTTTATTAGTTAATTTATTTTGTTTTTATATATCTATTAATTAATTTAATATCAATTTGCCTATATTTATTTACTGCAATAACATGCTACATGCATTATCAATTAAATAATCTTATAAGGTAGAAAATTACTATTCTACCCTTCCGGCAGGTAGCAGTTTACAAATCCCTAGTATCGGAATTTGCAGTATTCGACCGGTGGTTCGCCTCCGTGCCGGCGTCGACGCAGCCGAACCGTCTCTACGTCCACTCCGGAACGTCGCACGGCGCCACCTCCAACATCGCGGCGGAGCTAGCGAAAGGCTATCCGCAGCGCACGATCTTCGAGGATCTGGACGACGCCGGCATCTCGTTCGGAATATACTACCAGAACATTCCGGCAACTCTGTTCTACCGGAACCTGCGGAAGGTCAAGTACATCGGAAAATTCCATCCGTACGGCGCGTCGTTCAAGAGCGACGCCGCCGCCGGGAAGCTGCCGCAGTACGTGGTGGTGGAGCAGCGGTACGTGGACTCGAAGATCGAGCCGGCGAACGACGACCACCCCTCGCACGACGTCTACGAGGGGCAGATGTTCGTGAAGGAGGTGTACGAGACGCTCCGGTCCAGCCCGGTCTGGAACCAGACCGCCATGGTCATCACCTACGACGAGCACGGCGGGTTCTTCGATCACGTCCCCACGCCAAACACGGGCGTGCCCAGCCCCGATTCGATTGTCGGCCCCGAACCCTTCCTCTTCAACTTCGACAGATTGGGGGTTAGGGTTCCCACCATTGTTGTCTCTCCCTGGATCAAAAAGGGCACTGGTAAGTGGTGGTAACCAACCTCCTCTTTAAAATTACCACTGGTCATACTATTAATTGATTGATTACAGGCCATTATTGATGCAATTAGGTTTATTAGGGTTTCCAATGTTGGGGGAAATTTTCAAAAGGGGTTTGTGATGAAAAGATCATTCACATTGTGTGATGTAGACAAGATAAGGCTATGCCCATAATTCTTTCTTGAGTTCATACATCCTTTTAGGTCATTTCTTGTGAGCAAAATCAATTGAGGGGTTTGGGTCACTTTCTAACTGTCCACTGCCTCAAGTTTAAATGCAGCAGTGGTTGAGAATTTAATAAATGATATATGATCATAACACCCCCCCACCCCCCCCTACATTGTTTGGATTTTTGAACCTAGAAAGTTTTCAGGTCAAGTGACTTATGTGTGAAAATGGTGGGTGCAGTTGTTCATGGCCCTAATGGCAAACCATTCCCAACATCCGAGTACGAGCATTCTTCGATTCCATCGACAGTGAGGAAGATATTCAACCTCAAATCACCTCCTCTTACGAAGAGAGAGGCGTGGGCGGGGAGTTTCGAAGGCTTGTTCCAAGCGATGAACCAGCCAAGAACCGATTGCCCTGGTTCGATAACCACATTTCATTTCGATCTTCTTCAAGTCCAAACTAATAACAAAGTAACATTTCTGACAAGTCTGATGTTTTGAGTTCTAATGTGGTGTTGAAACAGTGAAACTCCCAACACCGGTTAAAATCAGGGAGGGGGATGCAAACGAAGACTCTAAATTGAGTGAGTTTCAGCAGGAGCTGATACAGCTTGCTGCCGTCCTCAAAGGAGACGACGTATTGACAAGCTATCCGGGGTCGATTGGTAAGGATATGACTGTGAGGGACGGGAAAGCGTACATGGAGAATGCTGTAAGAAGCTTCTTTGAAGCAGGCTTTGCTGCTAAAAAGATGGGGGCTCATCCCGAACAAATCGTCAGAATGAGAACATCTCTATCCACAAGAACATAGATCCATCGAAACAACATGTGTACTAAAAGAAACATCAAAACATGCATTCATTGTTAAATGTGATCCATCTGTACTAATAGAGTGGCTATAGACCAACAAATATCGCCGACTATAATGCAGAAGAAGACAGTGTATTATTATGTGTATTGTAAAAGTTTTACCTTACAAGCTTTTAGAGATATAAATCAATACAGAAAACATATTTGCAGAGGATGAACTTAAGAAGAAAGGCTTTTTTTTTTTTTTTTTCTCTATATTCCGAATCGAAACTCAATGTAGTTAAATTGCATGTTTCACCAGTGTATGAATGCCGCAGAAAGAACAAGCTCAAGATAAAAGGGAGGTGCCATAAAAACTTTGAGCGATGATCCATACTGTTTGCAGACCTACAGTGTGTCCCAATTGGGAATATTCGCGCTCGCTTCATTCACTGCTTTGACAAGCCGTATCTGCGAGAATAGAAATCCGGATTCTGCGTTATCGCATCAAATTTTGACACAGGGACAGGTTGTAATAACCAAAGGGATGGATGATACGAGAACATACCACGCTTTCAGGGACGCCTGGAGGAGGTAACGATATGTTTCTTGGGGGAGGACCACTAAGGTGGGATCTCTTGTCAAATCTCCATTCCCCAATCTTCCCGTAGGTTAGTTCGCCCTGCCATTGTTCTTGTTAGTAAGTGCCATTGCATGACCACAGACTGCTCGCTTTAGAAAGATTAGTATCGTAACGCGAAGGCAATATACCTTCATGTTGTAATCGCATCCGTATGTATAATGGATGATGAACTTGTTGCCAACTTCCAAATCCCATGGTGGCTAAATGAAGAAACAGGTTAGTGATAAACATTCGAATGGTGATACAGCATAAAGAAAATATATAGCGATCATAACGCAGACCTGCAGCATGAAATCCTTGCGGAGAATGTGTCTCACTCCGTGCAATGCAGAAGCAACGGCATAGCCATACCTATCGTAGATAGATTCAATATCGAATTCATGCAAATCTTTACCAAGTCTCTAAAAATTCACTAGCTATATTATAACCCAAGCCTAACTTACATTTCCAGAACCCAACCGAAAACCTTATCCGTCTCAGGATCATTTTTCATCCGTAAGGATACATTCATCCATGTAGGTGCAACTTTCTCTAAGAGAGACTGTATCAATAAGAGCAAACGTATGTTAAACAATGATCGGACAAGGAACAATAGAAGTTTGAAAGTTAGAAACTCAGGCAGCAACGATTTTTTGTAGGAGTTCTGTAAGAACATTATTTCCTATGTACACCTTACTGACCGGACATGCATATAGTTTGAATCACAATACAGCAAGTGATTATCCTTTATAGCAGCTAAGTACGCAATAGAAATTCTGAGAAGAAGATTTGCATGTACATCTAAGATATAAAAATGCATACTGACACTGTACCTTCTTAATTATCACAGGAGAGTTGCCAATTGGATCGATGTTGGTCACGGGACCTTTCTCTTCAGGATAATATTTTCTTACAATTTTCTCATGCTCTTTTGGTGTTATGTAGAAAAAGGGGAATGCAGCAGGGTGATTTCCATGAGCCAAATTTGGCAATGGATTAACAAAGACGTGATCAGGTTCCGCCATTAGAATGTAGCTGCATTGGCAATAGCATAAGAAAGGAATTATATAAAACAATTATTTTATAAAAAAAATGAAGATTTTCGAGTGTTAAGCAGGGAAACATACTCCTCTTCAATTGTGGCTTTCTCCAACCACTGCACAAACGCCCAGGGTCTGTTCAAAACTACATAGCCCTATTGCAACATTTTAAACAGAATGAACTTCAAAGTGGACCAACAAGAGGCAAAAGAACGATACTATTTATAACGATGGAACACACAAAGAACACTGGAAATGAAAGGTGAGCATTTAAACACATGATCTATTTTTCATTGTTTTTTCAGCTAAATAATCTTTACCACCTGATCTTGTTTTCATACTTTCACTAAGCATATGTTGAATATATCATTGTGGTCATAGATCTTCGACTCCATGGTAGTTTCAGGATAGACTAATACAGGGATTAGCTCACTCCTACTCTAGAATCTGGAAACAGGGAATTACTTGACAAATCATATCCCACTGCATCTTCTTCCGATGCCTTGAATATAGGTTATCACATAATTTTGATTGCTTAGCTTAAACTTCGGACTCATCAGAATAGGCAGGAAAGCTTCATACTAATTGTAAACTAAAAGATACTCTAAGCTTACTTGATCAAGCCCTTCGGGGAGAGGATCTACAACAAGAGTCGGCATTTCCTCCATCAAATTATCAGGTTTTCCTGAATGCAAAACCCGTGTGAATCCTCCCATATCCGATCCAGGCACTTCCTTCATTTTTTTGTACCAATAGTACATAATTCGACATTGCCATTTGTTATACACTCCATCTGTGGCTGTGACAGCAACATGGAATTTTGCACCTCCTCCCTTTCTCAGCTCATTTGGCCGACTTACAATGGGATCATTCAATTCCTTTGTATCAGTCTCGCTTTTATCAGCCTTGTGCATCACCAAAGTTAATAAATTATACGTTGCCAAGAAGAACCCAAAAGCCAACACCATCAGAAAGAAGGGTGAAGCACGTCCTGCATTCTTCCTTGGAATCATTG
Organism: Andrographis paniculata; assembly: GCF_009805555.1. Taxonomy (NCBI): domain Eukaryota; kingdom Viridiplantae; phylum Streptophyta; class Magnoliopsida; order Lamiales; family Acanthaceae; genus Andrographis; species Andrographis paniculata. The sequence goes on along the minus strand of NW_026137595.1, from coordinate 3,027,246 downwards.
TTCCTCGACCAGGTAAAAACTCAAAATAAATTCAATACCAAAACCCTGAACTAATTGAATCTGCAAGATTCACCAAAATCCAGCCCTCCAAATCACCAGCTCAGCCGAAACACACAAGCTTCCACCTTCAGCACCAATTACCAGCAACCATAAAAATAATTTTCTACTGATTTAAACTTAAGGAAAAGAAAAGTAACTAAAAACGAAAGATAAGATTAAACCTTTCAGATTTTCTATTAAATACAAAATTCAGTGCACAAAAATCCAACAATTACCGACTAGAAGACAGCTTCAGCATCACAAAAAGGTTTCCCCGCCTCCCCTGGTTAAAACCCTGCTGTTCACAACACGATTCGACCTGCCAAACAAATTGCACCAGAATAGCCCTAATAATTATCAATTAAATCACCCATACCAACAAAAACTTATAAAAATAAAAATCCCAAACGCATTCACGTAAACTACACAACACAATAAACCCCCAGCAGTCGCTTAAACGCCATCGAGAATCAATCCGCACAAGGAAACACTACAGACAATCATCCAACAAATCTACTCAACATACCAAATTGGAAAATGAAGGCACCGGAAAACGAACGAGACGAAACGCAAAAACAGGGAGAGATTGATTATATGGAGAAGTAATTCGATGTCAACGTCTTTGCACAGTGGCCGTCTCTGACTTCACACGTACAGATCCACATTCAATACATAAACAATAAATGCTGCCATTCACGATTAATAGTAATATAATATGTATGTATATATATATGTATATCTCAATTCAACTACGAATTTCTTTACCGAATTCGTCGCTTCCATAGCAGAAGACAGCGATTATTTGGATTGTTTATCCGCCGAGCTGTAGTCACCAGTCAACCATGGAAGGTTAGGGAAGCAAAGTACGCGCTATCAGTGGTATTTCCTGAGACGATGGCCAACGTAATAAAATAAAAATAAAAATAAAAATAAAAATAAAATAAAATATAGTAGCAGTAGTACATAGATTATAGCGCAGTTATAGTAAACACGACTTTGGTGTTTTTTTATTCTCAACCGTTCCTCTAAAGTCGTGTTTATCATCAACACGTTGTTTTCAATTTTCAGTAGGTTTGGTGGGGAAAAGGACCTGCAGAGAAAAATAAGATGCAAACACTTATTAAAGTGAGTATTTATAATTTATTACTTCAAAACAAATATTACTAATATATATAAATACAAATAACGACAAAGCAGTTACATGCAACAATTACAATTACTATTCTTACACTAAAATACTAGTAATTCAATTCAATTACATCTTCTTCTATAGAGTTAGGCACAATGCACATATACGTACATATATATAATATGTGTGTGAATTGTGATACCAAAACTGGAAAAACATTCGAGAAGTAAGAGTACTAATAGTAGTGAAAAAATCGAAACATCATCAACAAATTCCAACTGCTAGAAAAATGCCCTGCTACCATAGAACACCCTGGAATTGTCCTTAACCTTCTTCTTATTATTCTCGACATCGTCGTCGTCGTTGTCGTCAACCTTCTTGTCGGGGCCATGAATCTGGGCATGAGGCTTGTCCAGATCCATCGGCAGCTTCATTTTGGCCAGGGATTCAGTGAACTGCTGCATGCTCCTCATGTACATATCAACTATCTGTTGCTGCATTGCCGACTCCTCCGCCTCCGTCTTCAAGTTTCTTGCCAACCCGATAGGCGGGGATGGTTTCTTCTCGCTTTCCTCCGCCATTTCCAGATGGGATTTTGCCGGGATCTTCTTCAGCGACGCAGTGTCTGTGATGATCACAGGCGACTGTTTATCAGTCGGGGATGTCGAGAAATCTGTGTAGGTGCGACCCTTTTTCTGCTCCATTGAATCGGCAGCTGAATTCGGGTCGTCGCTTAAGCTTGTCATGGTGGAGCTGAGAAAGCTGGAGTTGTGGAGGCTTCCATTAGGCGACACTGACTCATCGGCCTGGAATTCGTCCGATGAATTGCCTGCCATTTCACAGTCTTCGACAGAGTCCGGAGAAGCTCCAAGATGCAGAAATGATCCATCAGGTTTCCCCAGCCATGGCTGCCAAAGGTTTTTGTTTTTAGCAAAGACTTCAGATACCATGAGATGGTTTTCGGCGACTACGTTCATGTCAGGGAATTCCAGCCTCGAGTATTCTTCAGGTACGATACTTTTATCCAGCAAAAGTTTCGACGTTGCAGAAGTATCAACCGCCAGATCATGGTAAGAATCCGACGGGAGATTCAGGGGAGTTTCTGCATTTAGCGAAAGCGATAATTTGATAGTACCGGCAGGGGAGTGAAACAGGTCAGTCGACGAAAGAGAAAAGTCCTGAGTCACTTTCCCTTTTCCAGAAACTGAAGTAATCGGGACCAAGGCGAAGCCGAGCAGCTGATCATCCATGTAACTCTTGGCCCTGCTCATCATCCATATCTCACATTTCAGGACAGCATCAGCCTGGTTGATTGTGACCAACAAGTCCTCATTGAATTCGGGGTTCTTCCCCCCGCCATTGATGATCCTTGTGGAGAAGGTCTCGTCCGGATTATAGGTAAGGGAGAACTTTGCATACACATCCTGGTTGTCATAGATGCATATGTTGTGTATATTCCTGGCATGATGGACATGGATTTCAAGAGTCCCGGAAAAGGCATCGCTGGATTGTGGATCTGCATTCGGGTTGTAGACGAATCGATCCATGCTCATCCTAAAAAACAGAAGAAAGAAAATACCAAACCAGATCAGAAACAGAGGAAATAAGATTTCTGGAAACTTCACAAGAAATAGATAGACAGATAGATAATAAGGAAAATCAACATGTTAACATGACTTAGAAGGAAAGTAGTAGGGAGGGTTGGAGTGACTGTGTGTGGTATGTGAGAGAGATGATGATGATAGAAGAAGACAAGTGGAGGTCAGCAGTAGGTGAGAAACAATGGAAAATAAAAAAGGGAAAATGATGAAAGTGAAAGAGAGGAGAGGAGAGAGTGTAAGTAAGGTTTGGTGTAGAAGGATGATGAGATTGTGATATTTGCTTTCCTGCAATGAAAACTTGCTCCACTAAAGGAAAATGGAGGTCCCATCTCCATTATGCACCTGCACCTTTCTTGCTTCCTCTCCAGACTCCCCAGAGATTTTTATTTAATTCTCTAGCCCACTATCATCAACACATGTTGCATGTCCAAATCTAACTACATCAAATTCTACATCATTTTGAAAGACAAGGCCTGCCCACTACTATTATGTAATGTAAGCAACTTTTTCCCAAGAAAATTCTACTGCTGATTGCCTTTCAAAAATCTGATGATAATAGTCTGTTGCCACTACATATAGCTCAAGAACAATGTATCAATAGCTAATGAAGGTATTAATTAAGTTAAGTAATCCCAGCATTGTAGTCTTCTGCACACTAGAGGTATGGTTTTATAACAACGTCAACAGATCAAACTTATGATCATCTTTCTTTACCACAAATTTTGCAATAAGCTAGTTTTCGGTATCCTTTTCATGTAAGTAGGTTAACATTCGTCTTATGTGAATAACAAAATTTTTTTAGGAACATTGGATCATCTAAGGATTGCACACAGAAGCACAAACATTCCAATGGGATTAAAGAGAACATGAGAATAGAAAATACCTTCAATCAATAGCAGAATTAGGAACACAACCATCTTCTATCCATGGATGGAGCTTCAAAGAGAACCAAGAAATGTTGTAATGAAATCGAAAATTATGCTGAGCCACTGAATACACATTTAGTAAAAGAGCACAATGCATTATACCGGCTATGTCGTCATTGTCTTCAATTTCAATGATGTGTGCCGCAGAAGGTAAAACAGTAATTATATATTGCAAAGATGCATTGTAAATTTAACCAACATTAACTCAGTGAAAGAAGTAATGCTTGTTAGTTCCTCTGCAATGGCAACACATATAGAAAGATGCATATTAACCATCAATTATCAAAGGGCTTAATCGATCATGCCTGAGAATTTGTGGCTATGTAATTTTGGGGGAAAGATTTGTTAACAACAGATCATTCAAGTTATAAAACCAATGAGAGGCAATCATCTCCAATGGGAAAATCACCTGATAATTTTCATAATTGTGTGTAAATAAGTTACCATCACAAACATCATCTTCATCATTGTTGATGTTAATACTGTTAGGCTACAAATTACTCCGATTCAACTCAAGAAAATTCACAAGCAAACTCGACTAATCACTTCATTATTGACCAAATCATGCCTCGACTAACACCAAATCAAAACCAAAACATACGCATGAAATCAAATGGATTATTTCAATCTACCCTACATAAGAATAAACACTGTCAATTTGTGAAATAACTACTTTTAGCGCTCCATTGCAAATACTAAACAACAAAAATTGTATAGAAGAGACGAGTCGTCAGCCAGCACGACAGTTGTTATCCTTAATACCTTCTTTGAGCCACCGATCAACGATTTCGACGCCATGACTATCCTTCCTACAGCTGCACTCCATTACAGATTCTAATATACTTCATCATGTTGCGTTTATACGGGTGTGTTTGACGGACTTTGGAGGAAGTTTTGATATTTCTTTAAATAAAAAAAATAAAATCAAAATTTATTAAATTAAATTAAATTAAATATTTATTCTTATATTTTATATTACATAAAAAAAAAAATTAATATAATCTTTAAGATATTATATCGGGTGTTTATATATAAAAATAGAAATATTATTATTTATCTTGATTGGTTAAAACAGAAAATTGAAAATTATTTTTTATTCTCTAATTTTATTTTTTTCGTGTATGCACAAAAATTGAAAGAAATGAAATTGAGGTAATTGTTTATTTATTTTAGTTTTTACATTTAATTTTACAATTTAATTTATATTTATTTGTTATTTTTTTAAAAAATTATTTATTATTTTATAATTTTTATAACATACAAATCTCATAAAATATTGAATTTTCTCCGTCTCTGATGTCACATTTACCTAATAATTGAACATTAAAAATATTTTTTATATTTGTATAATTTTTTTTTAAAAATATCATTCTATTAGTATTATAACACACCAATTGAAATATTTTTGCGATTTTTTCTTAATTTGTACTACGTCGTGTCTAATAATTAATATTCAAATTTCAAAATAAAAAAATAAATGAAATCTTAGAGCCAACTCGATGGAGGTAATATTTAAATTATTATTAAAATAAATTATCAAATTAAAAATATAACTAAAAAAATACAATGATATATTTTTTTTTATCTAATTTATTGATTTTTAATGACCTATTTTTTTTTTTTAATTAGCAATATAACATATTCTCTTTATGTATTCTATTGTTCTATATTTTTCAACATGAATTCTCTATTTTATCATAATTCATTTTCATTCTATACTCAACTTTTATTCTTTGGGTGTGTTTGTTTGGGGGTTTGAATTTTGAGTTGGGATTTGAATAGTAAAAATTTTGAATTTGAATAGTTGTATGATGTGATATAAATAGGTGATGATGTGATGTTTTGAATATAAAATTGATTTTTAGTATAATATAAAAAATAAAAAATAGGTGTTTGATTTGATGTTTTTGGGAGGAAAATTTTGGATGAATAGTGGAATTTTATCCAAATCCATCAAACGAACACACCCTTTGTCTGCATTTTCATTCTCTATATCAAACTCATATTTTAGATCAATATCTAATTTTAATATTTTTTTAATTTAAAATTCAAGTTTCGAACAAACACCTAAATTGTATGTTTTTAATAGCAGCTGCGGGATTTTATGTCATAAAAAAAAACATATTTCATCCGTCTCATATACCATGTTCACAATGCCGTTTATATTTGTCCCACATTTCATGTCACTTTTATTTTTTGAAAATAATTACGCATTTTAATCTCATTTTAAACTTTTTAATTTAATTTTTTTAATTTTAATTAAACTAATTAGTTATCTTAATATTAATTTATAATTATTTATATTATAAGATAATTATTTTTACTAATACATTCTTAATTATCTACTAATTATAGTTATCTTAAATTCTCGTGTCTACACTGACCCAGACATTCGACTTGGTACAGAGGGAGTATTATTCTAAAATAATTAAAATTTTATATATTTTTATATTATTCACACAATTTTTTATATTTTATATAAAAAAATATTCTTTTAAAACAATTTTGCTAAAAGAAACAAACTCGTAATTATTTGAAATTTTAAAGAATAAAAATTAAAATTAAAATAATTATTTAATACTATAATATAAAATATATAGTCTATTGTAATTTCTACTTGCTGGTTTTACTAATTTGATGTGACAAATAGCTCTATGCCATATACTCCCTGCGTCCAGAACTATAGTATTAATTGATATTATATTGATAGTTAGTGTAAAAAATATAGATAAAATATTTTTTTATCCTTGTGAGTATATTAGTGTAAAAAATAGTGATAAATATGTAATAAAAATGAAAAAATAATGATAGTTTTACGATAATATAACTATTTATGAAAATAAAATTATTATTTTGAGAGAGAGTAAGAAGAAGTGAATACAAAATTACTAGAAGCAAGTCATGTTATACACGCCAATTGGATGTTATACTAATTTTTTAATTATTTTTTTAAATTATGCAGTTGATAAATATATATATTGAAAAAGTAATAATAATAATGGCAGTTATTGAACAATTAAACTATATTATTTTTCACGAGAAATATATATATTTTTAATACTTTAACATAAACTTTTAATGTTCGATATATTAGAGATGTAAATTTGTCTATCAAATTGTATATTTAAATATAAATGTCACTTTCTTTTAATAATAATCCAATAAACATTTCTAGTGTCATATATTTACGATATTACTATTGTTTTTTTCAAAATTTTTAAATAATTCTCTCATATTACATCAGTCTCATAATAATTATTGCACTTGATTAATGATAGGATATTTAATAAAATATATTTTAATAATTAAATTAATGATAATAGATAATAATACTATCTTATTATTTTTTTTTATTTGAATGATAGTGTTAAATATTTTTAAAATAAAATTTAATATATTATTATAACAAATTTAAAATATATACTAAATATTTTACTCTATAATCTCAATAAAATATATACTTTGTTAAAATTATTTTAAAATAATAAAACTGTATATAATACAATAAAATAAAAATATATTTGTTTATTTATTTATGATTAACATAAATTTATTTATAAAAAAATATAAAAATTTAAATGTAGATAAAAAAAATTATTTATTAAAAAAATAAAAAATATATTAAAAATGTAATTAAATTAACTGAGAAAATAAATAAAAATAAAATAATTTTGAATAAATTTTTAAAAAATTAATTAAATTAATTTATACTTATTAAATATATATTTAATATTGATAAATTTATTAAAAATGAGATGCATTACAGAAAACGGGTCCAAGGACCGAAACGAATATTATTTATTAATTAAGCAATTATTTTAATTTTTATCTTATATTTATAAAATTTTAGTATGTTGTCGTTTTAATTATTGGTATGACAGCTACGAGATAAATATAGGGTTTATCCGACCATATATAATTTTATGACGGATGAATATTACAGAAAAATATATATATAATACATATGCATACAATTATTTATAAAAATTAATAATCTAATACAAAAGTATTAATTTTAATATTATAATAAATATTTTCATATCTAAACTAAATATATTCATTTAAAAATACAAAAATGAACATTGATAAATTATTATTTAAAAGGTAAAATAAGATGTTTATATAAGTAATTTACAAATAGGGAGTTTAAATGAAAGAATTTATAGATAGGAAAGAAAGAATTTAAAGGTAGGAAATGACAATAAAAAAATAATTAAGAGTTAAAGAATTTTAAGATAAATAACTTTTATTTGATCTTAAATAATAATTTTTATATCTCAAATTTAGGGTTGTATTTAATATTAGATTCTGTAGGATTTTGTTGGGCTTTCAAAGTCTGCGTCTATTCAATTAAGATTTTTAAAAGTTAAAATTTAGAGTATTCAATCCAGACTTTTAAAGTCTGAGGTATTTAATATAGACTTTGAAAGTTTATAGATTTTAATGGATTGTAATGGATTTTTGTGAAAATTTTGTATAGAAAAGAATATTTCCTTACCATCACAGATTTTGATGGATTCTTAAAATTTTTTATTATTATTATTATTATTATTATTATTATTATTATTGTTGTTGTTGTTGTTGTTGTTGTATATATGATCAATAATATGATAATATTTATTATTATTATTATTATTATTTTTAATAAAAATAATAATTTAAAACTAAAATATATTAGCAAATTATTAGGATTTTTATAAAAAAATATATTTTATATTATAAATATAATTTTAAATGATATTATTATATTACTGTCGTCTTTTTTTTTTTTTAATTATCGAATACACTATATTATCATTACGATAACGGTGAAATAAATATTTAAATATATATTTTTTGTTGAACCGTTAATTTATATTTACTTATTTATTTTAATATTTTTTTCAAAACTCATAAATTATATATTTATTAAATATTAAATATTACTTCCTCCGTCCCAAACATCCTGCAACATTTCTTTTTTGGTAAATCTCAAACACCATGCAACATTTCCAAAATAGAAAATAATTAATTATACCTAATCTCTACCCTACGCTTTATCCCCACACATCATCCAAATAAAATAATAAAATATATATTTCTCTCTCTATCACATCACCTGATTTCTAAATTATTCTACTTAATACTATCCACCTAGAAACTCGTATCAAAAGTAAATGTTGCACCTTGTTTGGGACGGATGGAGTATCTTATTAATATTGATTCATTATATTTATAAAATTTGTTGTTTGATATAAATTTATATAATTAATATATATTCACAAAAAAAATTATTTTAAAATCCTAAAAAATTCATATAAATCCATAAAAAATTCAATCAAATCCGTAGAAATTCATATAAATCAATTACTAAAATCTATCAAAATCAACGTAAACTCTGTGGATTTTATAAATTCATATAAATCCATAGACTTTTTAAAATTCATTAAAATCCCAAGTGAATACACCCTCTTAATGTATTATTTTTATCATTATTATATATTCTATTTAAAAGAATTTATTTGCAATTATAGTAAAAATAATCATATTTAAATACACCCTTAAGTGTGTTTTGTTCAAGTTTTAAATCCCAACTCAAAATCCAAACTCCTAAACAAATACATCCTTAAATGTGTTTTGTTCAAGTTTCAAATCAAACTCCGTATAATTTAAAATATCATATTAAAAATTATTTATACATAATTATTTTAATTTCAAAATTTTATAATTTTAAAAATATACCAAAGCACTAAAATACGATCAAATAAATACCAATATTATTATATTGAAATATTTTATTATTAAAAAATATCAAAACTTTAGTAAGACTCTTTTGAGATGGGATCCATCCACCTTAAATTATATAAAATGGGGAGCCTGCTGATATAACAGAGACATGGAGTGTTCTTTTTATAAAAACAAACACTGCTTCCTCCGTCCTACGTACTATGTCTATCTTGTCGTTTCTTTTCTTTTTTGAAAAATGATTACACACTTTAATCTTATTTTAATTTTTTTAATTTTTTTTAAATTTTTAATTAAACTAATTAGTTATCTTAATTTTAATTTATAATTATTTATATTATAAGATAATTATTTTCACTAATACATTCTTAATTATCTACTAATTATACCCCTTCTAAAATACCATGTCTACAGTATAGCAGACACCGTATGTGGGAGTGGGACAGAGGGAGTAATATATTATATATATTTATTATTTATATATTATCTATCAATTTTTTTATAATTCACGTAACAAATATTTTTTAAAATTATTTTACAATTACAAAACAAATACACTCCTACACTCATGTATCACATATCTAAATTCGCTACTTCAAATGACAAATTCTATTATCATTATTATAATAATAATAATAATAATAATACTAATAATAAAATAATAATAATAATAATATATAAAAAATAAAAAAAAAAGACTAATGAACAAATGAAATAGGAGTATTTTTTATTTTTTCAAGTCAAATAAATAATTGGGTCCAATTATTTTCTCAATTAGGGATGGCATACTGTACCGTACCGAAAATATCGATCGATACCGATATTATATTGAACTTTTCGGTATGACTAAAATACATACCGGTACCGTACCGAAAGTTTCAATATACCAAATTTCGATATACCGAAATTTTCGGTACAGTACCGGATATACCGTTTATACCGAAAATTTTAATTTCGACACGATACCGGTATATACCATTTATACCGAAAATTTTGATTTCGGTAGATACTTGTATATACCGATTATACCGAAAATAGAATTTTAAATTTCAAAATAATTAAAAAAATTAATAAATATCACTATTCTCCACCACAAAAATATTATGAAAAAACCAATAAATTTTCAATAGTTTACACATTATTTTTTTATAATTTAAAAAATATTAATAATTATTATTTATATTAATAATTAGATTATTTAATAAAAATAATATCGGTACGGTATCATACCGAAATACCGAATTTTTTGAAAATTCATACCGATATCGTACCGAAACTTTCGATATTTTCAATCCGATACAGTACGATAAGTCGATATTTCAGTATGTTCGATAAATTTATCCATCGCTATTCCCAATCACAATCATGGCTACTAAAAGTGGAGATACCAAACAAAATAGGGGGTGATCTTTTCAAATTCATGTCCTTACATGTTTTATTTGCAATAATTATATGTAAGAATATGTGTTTTAAGCTTAAGATTTATTTATTTTTTAATGTTAAATATATGAAAAGATATGGAGGATATAAAAATTATTTCTATATTATATTAAGTTGTAGTTTTTTTTTTTTTTTTTGTTAAGTAGATAATATATATATATATATACCCGCCCCTTTCGTCTTGGACAAATATATATTTGAATTTTTGTAACAGAAAAAAAATAATAATATTTTGTTAGTCGGGCACAAGTATATAAGATGATTATAATATTTCTTTTATTTATATTTCTAATGATATATTTGTTATTTAATAACGGTTAAGATGTTAATTATGTGAAATCAATATTATGTTGATTTAACAAATTTACAAATTAATTTGAAGTAATTATCAAATCATCATCGAACAAATAGCATATTACTAAATTAGCACGTTAACATAAAACAATTAACAAATCAACAAGACAGAGTCATATGTTGTGTTATACATAAAGTGTCAGTTATATATTGTGTTGAAATCAGCATATATTATACTACATACAATTATATAATGTACTATGTTATATATTGTAGTAATATTTCTTATATAAGTTATATGTTGTGTTATATTGTACTCCCTCCGTCCCAAAACTATGATCTTATTTGAGTTTGGCACGAGATTTAAAAAATATTAATATTATATTATAGTTGGTAAAAGTATGAATAAAAGACTTTTTTTCCATTGTGATTGTATTAGTATAAAAAGTAGTTGCATTTGTGTAATAATAATGAAAAAGTAAGAATAATTTTATAGTAATATGATTATTTATGGAATTGAGACTATTATTTTGGGACAGACAAAAATAATAAACAAGACTATCATAGTATTGGAACGGAGGGAGTATAATTTTTTTTTATAGTATTATTGTGTTAAAATCAAAATATATTATGCTGAAATTATAATTATATTTTGGTTTATATAATTATATAATTTGCTATTAAAATATTTGTATATTATATTAATATTAGTTATTTTTTTATATATAAAAAAAATTGTTAATTTGGTCGTTCTCTATATGTAATTATATATTTTATTTTTAAAAAAAAATATTTGTTATACACAAGTATAAATATTTTCTAATTTGGTCAAATCAGAATAATACTGATTTGATCTAATCATCACGGAAACTAGAACATTGTAATTTATATAAAAGTTAATTATATTTTTTTATTAATGTTTTTTTTTTTACTATAATATAAAACAAATATTTTTAAGTAAAAAAAACTAAACTGATATTCTCAAGTAGGATGAAGGGCTAATATATAGTGTGAATATATATTATATTTTTGGTAATATCAATTGAAATATATATATATATATGTATATTTGTCGAATAAACACGTGTATTTGTATGTGGATTTGGATTTTTCAATAATAAAATATTAAATTTGATGTGATATAAATATATGTTAATGTAAAATAAATTTGTAAAATTTATATAAAAAAATAATTGTATGGTTGTTTCTTTTGTAAAAATCTTCTACAATATTTTTTACAGAAAAATTAATATATCACATACACTTATTATTTTTATATTATTTACACAACTCTTTATACCTCACATAAATATTTTTTTTTTCTTTAAACCAAAACACAGAACAAACATTTGTTGATGGGGAGAAAGAACATCTCATCCCACATCTATTTGATTAATTATATTAATCAAATATAACATATATAATATTTTGTATTTTGTATTAAATAAAATAATAAATTGTTGATGTGGAAGAATGAAAAATTTAAAAAGAAAAATTATTTTGAATTTTATAATGTGAGAAAAGAACCATATAGTGGTTGATAAGTTCATAAGCTCATGTCACATTAGTGGTAGAGAAAAAAAAATCATAACAAATTTTGCATTGAAAATGATTTAACATCTCAATAATGTAATACTCCCTCCGATATAGAAATGTGTGTTCATTTGATCCGGCACGAATTTTAATAAAAATGAGTAATAACAGTTACTTTTTCATTTTATAGTAAAAAAAATATATAAAAATATAATAATTTTTTACTTAAAAAATAAACGAGAATATTTTTGAATGACAACTCAAAAAAAAAGTGAACATAGATTTGAATGACCGATAAAGTATTATGTATGTATATGTATTACTCATTAAATGCCCATTTAATATCCAAATGAAGTAAGAATATCATGCAATTATTTCATTTAATCTATAGTTACTAGGGTTGTTCAAAATAAATACCATTTAATAACATATATTATTAACCCAAATGATATAGAAAAAATCGAAAATTGGTCTCAATATAATAAAAAATTTATCAATTTGGGTCTCAATATAAAGAAATACGTCAATTTTAGTCTAATTATAAATAATTTTTAATTAATTTTGGTCTCAAATTAAAAATCTAACGAAATTGCTTGTGGACTTAACTGACTCTGACGTGGCAACTGATTGGACCAAACACAGCCTATTTTGATCAACAGAGCCGTGTATGCGTAATCTGAGCAATAGGCTGAACAAATAAACACGGCTGTATTAAAACATATACGCTCGTGTTGAGGATAATTGTGGGAAGACATCGGCTAAATTAATTTTTTTTTTTTTAGAATAACGTTAAGGCCAAACAAAACAAGAGAAGTATTTGTTTGTTCAACGGTAACAAAAAAAAAAAAGCAAGAGAGAGAGCAAGAGCAGCCGGAGTAGAAGACATCACGACGGCCGTTGAAATTTTCCTTATCAAACATGGCGATGGATACAAAAAAAAAAATGGTAAACTTTTCTTCCACCATCAATCAACACCGACGTGTATGTTTTTGACATGACCGCGTTTATTTGCTCAGTCTATTGTTCAGATTCCACATACACGGCCATCTTGATCAAAATAAGACCGTGTTAGGTTCAGTCAGCTACCAAGTTATAGTCCGTTGAGTCTACATACGTAATTCTGTTCGATTTTTAAACTTGTGACGAAAATTGATTAAAATTATTTATAATAAGACTAGAATTGATGAATTTTTTTTATATTATGACCAAAATTAGTAATTTTTTATTATATTGGAATGAATTTTAATTTTTTCCTAATAATATAAATCAATCAAAATACATTTTAACGATAATTAAAATTTAAAAAAATGAGAATATAAATTGAAAATGATGCTCAAATAATAATAAAGTATAAATAAAATTTTAATTTGAATATAAATTTTAATTAGAATATTTTATAATAAAAAAGTATAAATAAAATTAAATATATTCAATTTATATATATATATTATACATATATATAATTTTTTCGTCCCACATACAATATACATATTTTTTTTTATTTCGGTCCTATATAATTTGTCATCCCATTTTTTTAAATATAATTATATATTTTAATAGTATTTTACTTTTATAATTTATAATTATTTTAATTTTAATTAAATAATTTAGTTATAAGGAAAAAATTAATTTTAGTCTTAATATAACTAAAATTTATCAATTTTGGTCCCAATATAAAAAACTCATCAATTTTGGTCCTAATATAACCAAAATTTATCAATTTTGGTCCCAATATAAAAAACTCATCAATTTTGGTCCTAATATAACCAAAATTTATCAATTTTGGTCCCAATATAAAAAACTCATCAATTTTAGTCTCAATATAAAAAATTTCAATGAATTTTGGCCTCATTATAAAAATTTTTAATCAATTTTGGTCCCACCTTTAAAAACCTAACGGAAATTGCTGACGTGGACATGACGGAGGTGACGTAGCAGTTGACCTGAAAAGTATACGGCCATGTACAATTATACACGACCATGTTGTTACATGGCCATGTATATTTCAGTGTATAATTATACATGGTCATGTTATACACGGTCATGTACAATTATACACGACCATGTTGTTAGAGGGTCACGTATATTTCAGTGTATAATTATACATGGTCATGTTGTTACACGGCCATGTACAATTAATTATACACGGCCATATTGTTACATGACAATGTATATTTCAGTGTATAATTATACATAACCATGTTCTTACACGGCCATATATAATTCTGCACGGCCGTGTACCTTTCTTTTTAGTCTAAAATTTTAATTTTTTGTTATATTTTTTAATTTTGTTTTTGAATTTAGAATAATTGATATAGTTAAAATGAAAAAAAAATCAATAATAATCATAATATAATTAAAATATATCAATTTTAGTTCAAATATAAGTATTTATTGAGTATGTTCTTTTGGAAAATTTTGTCTAAAATTCGCAAAAAGATTTTTCTTACAAACATCCAATTAATGTATTGAAATAATAAATTAATTTTTAATACTATTATAATATACAAAATTTAAAAATAGTTGTTTAATTAGATGTTTGTAAAAGAAATTTTTTGTATGAATAATAAAATTTTAGACAACATTTCAAAAGAATATATCTTATAAATTTTATATTTGAATTAAAATTGATAAATTTTAATTATATTATAATTATTATTGATTTTGTCTATTTTAACTATATATCAACGGTTATAAATTCAAAAAATATATATATTTTAAAAAAAATATAACAAAAAAATAAAATTTTAAACTAAAATAGAAATATACATGGCCGTGTATTTATACATGATTTTTAAAAAATATATATAACAAAAAAATAAAATTTTAAACTAAAATAGAAATATACATGGCCGTGTATAATTGTACACGGTCATGTTGTTAATTATACACTGAAATATACATGGCCATATAACAACATGGTCGTTTACAATTGTACATGGCCGTGTATTTTCCAGGTCAACTGTCACTTCACCTCCGTCATGTTCACGTCAGGAATTTCCGTTAGGTTTATAACGGTTGGACCAAAATTGATTAAAATTGTTTATAATAAGACCAAAATTGATTGCAATTGTTTATATTGAGACTAAAATTGATGAATTTTTTATATTGGGACCAAAATTGATAAATTTTAGTTATATTGGAACAAAAATTGACTTTTTTCCTTAGTTATATTAATCTTAACTTATAATTATTTTTATTATATGATAATTATTTTGCTAATATATTTCTTAATTATTTACTAATAATATTTTACTTAAATTCTCGTACCTTCAATTATGTGGTCATTTTATCGAGGACAAAAGACAATACTCTCTCTGTCCTTTAACAATTTATCAATTTTTCCATTTAGATCCGTTTCATAACAAAATATTCATTTTTTTTTTTTTTTAATAATTTTACTATCTACCTAACATTACAAATATCCTTCCAATTTACAATATATTATACAAATGTCATTATTTTTATATCATGCAATACTAATAGAGTTAATTTAGTCTTTGTACCTTTATTTCTATTTTATCATAATATAATACTAATATTTCTAAAACTCCCTGCAAAAAACAAATAAATATATAAATACGAGACGAAAGGAGTATAAAATTTGAGTCGAGCTCAAATGAACTAAAGCTCAAGTTCGAACTTGAATTTAAGTCTAGCAAACAAAGCTTGAGCTACAATAATAACTCAAAATCTTAACAAATCTAACCATTATTATATTTCTAACAAGTTCGAGCCGAGACCGAACTATAGATACTTTGTTCTGAAACTCGCTCGTTTACCAGCTCTACCAATAATGTTATCCAATTTCCATGGATTCTATTAAAATCATGGTTTATGCAGTATCCAAGTATTTGTTGATTAACTAATTACTCTATTTCGTTTGTCTAAATAATTACAACTTCAATAAAGATGTAGTACCATCACGAAACATTATATTAAACCACAATTACACAAGCTCAAACCAAAATCTCATCGTATATCCATGCAAGAATTCCAAAGAACACGTATTAATGCAGAGATGAAATCTAAATTAACAAGTAAAAGCTAATTAATATATATATATGAACACTTAGGGTATGTTTCTTTATATGGGTTTGAAAAAAAAAAAAAATTGATTTGAATTTGATATTAAAATAATATATAATAGAATGTTTTGAGATGAAAAAATATATTTTTTTCAAAAAATGTATGTTTACTTGTCAGGTTTTACACCTGATTTTACTATTACAACTTTTTTTTTCCCCTAAAAAAATATCACATCAACACATATTTATATCACATCAAATAACCATTTCAATTCAAAATCAAAACCCAAAACTGAATCTCAGAGCTAAACACACTATAGTTTTTTTGGACAAAAGAAACATACCCTTAAGCTTCTTGTTCTTGCTATGTCTCTCTATATATATATCCCAAGTTACTTGCAAATGTGTAGCTGTAGCACAATGAAATGGATACAATTAAACATACATACATACAGATATGGTGATATAAATACATAAACAATATACCTAAATAATAAGAGAATTACTGAAAAGGAAAGTCACCCTCTTTTTACCCTTTTGGCAAAATGATGATGATGATGATCTATATAGATATATATATATATTCTGTCCTGCAATGCATAGAGCCAAGAGCTAGCTAGCTAGCTGCTGCAGCCATGGCTGAGGACAAAAAGGGTTAGCAATGGCAATGCCCAAATCCAAACCCGAAAGAATTTTCAAGGAACTGTTTCTGTTGGGCAACAGTTGTCATCAAAACATGTCTGGTCTGGTAATCAATTATCAAAAATCTAATTTTCGATTTTCACCTCAATTTATTCCGTTGCCGTAATCTGATCCGGCGAGCATTCCGACGACTCCCGAGGCGGCGGCGGCGGTGGCGTAGATTTCAGATGGATTATTGAGTATTGGTGGTGTTGACGAAGATCCATGGTTTCTGGCGCCCCCTAATTGCAGGTCGGACATGTCTGGAAACCCTTGGGATCTTCCTTCTTCTTCAAACCCTTGATCGTATAAGAAGCCTTTGAAGATATGGCCGCCGATTCGGACCGCCGCCTGGTAAGCGTACTCGTCGTCGCCGTCGTGGAGAGCCGTCACTTTCACGCAATTGAACACCGCCGGCGCGCGGACTTGCTGGGGAAGCTGTGTGTCTTTGAAGCTTATGATTTCTGTGGAGATTTGCAGAAAATTTAGATATCGGAAATGGTGGATAATTGGTTAGTTTATTGGCGGTTACCTTGATGGCTGGAAGTTGTGTCGAAGCTTCTAGGCGGAGTGGCGGTGGTGGAGGTAGAAGTATTATGGGAGGCGGCAGCAGCACCGGCGAGCTTGGGTTTTTTGGCGCCGGAAGTGGACTGTGACGAGCCGGTGATAAGCTGGCGCTCGCGGCGCCGGGCGGCGGGAACCCACGTGCTTTTCACGTGCGTGGAGCAGTCGTAGCCGCGGCTTTTGCAGCACGTTCGGCATCGCCGGTGGGGGCAATCTTTCTTCGCTTGGTTGCCGCAATCCTGACACGTGGCGGCTCCGATCACGGACGAAGACGACGAAGACGGTCCTCCGATTCCGAT
This sequence comes from Andrographis paniculata, assembly GCF_009805555.1. Classification (NCBI taxonomy): domain Eukaryota; kingdom Viridiplantae; phylum Streptophyta; class Magnoliopsida; order Lamiales; family Acanthaceae; genus Andrographis; species Andrographis paniculata. The sequence continues at coordinate 3,008,988 of NW_026137595.1, read as the reverse complement.
GCTTCCGCCGCCGCCGCCGATTGCGGCGTTCCGAAGGAGATTCGTGTGATCGGCGATGGTAGGTTTTTTACCAGAATTCTCTACCTGCTGATGCTGCCACAGCTGCATGCCGCCGCCGCGATTTCGCAGGTCTTCATCTGCTCCGGCGCCGATGGTCGGCGCGGTGGCGAGGAGAGGAATCACGCCAACGCCGACGCCGACGCCGATGGTATTCGACGCGTTCAACGAATGCGGATCGAAATTAATCGCCGCCGCGGCTTCCGCCGGATGATGGTGCTGGAAAGACGACGCCGGCGCCACGAAGAAAAACTCCGGCGGCAATCCGCAGTTAACGTGCCTCGTGGGAGCCGCAGCATTAGGCCACATTCCGCCAACAGCCTGGCCATTATTGGCGGCGGCGGCTCCAGCATTGAACCCTAACGACAGGTCTCCGGCGGAGGAGGAGGAAGACGACGCCGCGACCCAATCGGCGAAGCCGCCGGAATCGGAAAGCAACCTTCTTGTAGTAGCCACAACTGCCTGCCGATTCAACTACTACTCCTTCTCCGATCGATCAAATTAATTAATTCCCAAAACAAGAACAAGAAGAAATTAAACAATCCCCAAAATTCCAAAACTGATTGTACGTCTCAATCCATCCCCAGAACAAACACAGCCCAAATCTCGAAGAACATCCAAGAGATAGATAGTCGTTGTTGTTAAGTGAGGCAAATCCAAAAATCCAGAAGCCAAAAGGTGGGACCTCTGAAATTGTTCATTAGAGCAGAAGAATATGAAGATTGAGAGGAGAGAGAGGGGGGTGAAGATCTTTGGAAGCAGCAGCAGCAGCAATTACTGCAGCTAGCTGCGATTGATCTGATCTCTCTCTACTTTTTTTTATTTTTTTCTGCAGAGGGAGGCACAAAATGTTTCTGGTAAATTACTGCAACTGTGGCTGGGGCTTTTTTGATGAAAAAAGTTGTTCTGAGAGAGGGACTGGAGAGCCTCCTCCCATGGCAGGCAGTAATCGCTCAGAACTGTAGGCAGAGGAACCGCAGGGAAGATAAGAAGTAGAAGGAGATGGACTGAATATAGCTGCAAACAGCAAAAATAGAAACCCTTAATTGTTGAAGAAGAAGAAGAAGAAGGAGGAGAAGAAGAAGGGCATGCAGATGCAGTGGGTGGTGGGGTGGGCCTAAGACACACCGAATTTTCTTACAAGCATGATCGATGGATGGATGAGAGTGGTTTGTGTTTGTTTGTTTGTTGGATCGGATATTAATTTGTTCGAAGGGCGGGGTGGGGTGGGGTGGGGGATTGAGGGGAGGTGGGTCGTTTGTCTTCCTCCAGCTTGTCTCACACAGAGTCACAGATTTGCGAGTGATTATTGGAGAGAGAATAAATTTACAGAAAGCAAAAGTGGGAGTGAGAAAGGGAAAGAGAAAGAGAAGGGAAACACTTTTTGATGTGTAGGTTTTTGGGACATTTTCAGAAGCCCTAACCTCACATTCTAGCTCAAATCACATGCTCTTATTATTATTACTATTATTATTATTTTGTTAAATTAGAATAAATTTTATTTTTATACGATATTACAAATTCATTTTAGGGAAAGTTTGATTGAAATTTATGTCAGATAAATTCAATTAAAATTCGGTCTCTGTTAAAATAAATTAGACTGTATTTTCTATTTTATGAATTATGTATATAATAACTTTTTAATTTGTATTTTCTTCTCAATCATTATTGTATACGCAACAAGCACTCGAAATAGGTTGATCAATACTTATAATGTTATAATATACACATTACTTTTCGTTTTACCCTCGTTATAACCTTATATACTTTTAGTTAAATATCTCTTACGTTTTTTCGCGAATTAAAAAAATAAATAAATAATTACCGACTATTTAACCAGGGTTCAGGCAAAAAATCTCTTATAACTCCCTCATCTCAATTTAAAACCCTATCTCTCTCTTCTTTAGATGAACCGACGCTCTCTAACCCTTGGCAATTAAGTAACGACCGATTAGTGCAAAATTTTTGAAAAAAACAATTGACCGCTTCCATCCCCGGGACAAGCTTGAAGAAGTAAGTTCCTGGTTGGACATTTTTCAATTTTTTATTTTATTGACATTAGTATTTTATATTGTGTTTGTTCGATTATTTGGGGTGTAAGCTTTGGTTTCGTGTTTGTATATCTTGGTTAAGTGTTGAGAAGTCCTGGGTGATTGGTGTAGTTGTGATTGTTAATTGTTCGTATGTTTGCCCATGTAGACCAGGTTCGGTTTTTGATTTTGGCGCCGATTTTGAGTGATTTTATTTTTTTTACCTATATTTTTTGTTAATTTTATAGATGTACATTTTGTTTAGTTACCCGGTGTTGCATATTTTATTTTTTATATTTGATTGTTCGGTAATTAGTCATGGTTGTGGGTTAGAAAATGTGGTATTGTTAAGTACCCCGAGTTGCAGTTTTTAGGTCTAATTTGCTAAATAAACTCAAGATTTGAATAATATGGACTGATGGTATTTATTTATAGACCGTAGGTCGGGTTTTGCTTATTTTGCAATTCACTACGCGAATTGTTCAGGCAAGGAAACACGGAGAAATTGGTAAGTTTATAAAATAAATATAATTAATTTACTTACGTAACAAAATATTGTATTATTTTTAAAGTGATTTTATGCTTGTACCTAAATGCAGTACACCTATGGCCCATGGTGAGGGAAACGCCCGAGTACGTTTAATGTCGGTATCAGGGTGATAATCTCGATTGTAGTCGTTTGGTCAGCATGCTCGTCAAGTGTTATGCCCACGCGAATCCGGCAGTCCATCCCATTGGTGGTATCGGCGGTGAGTTTGATAATGTGAAGAGCTACCGCAATAAAATTGCGGTCAAAATAATAAAAGGCATGCCCTCAAAATTGTAGACTCCGATGAGCAGCACAGGGTAAGTAAACGTCTGTAATGAATTTGGATTGATTTGAGTTGTGTTATTTGTACTTGATTTGGGTAATATTTTATTTTCGGATTGAATTATTGGTTAAATTGGTTTGATCTGGCTCATATTTGATGGGATTGTATTAAGATTAATTGAGGGATTGAATCGTGAGTTTAATTTGGTGAAAGCTAATGTTCGAAGTAATGCTATGAATTGTACCGTAAATGATTATATGATTAATTATTCATATTGTTAGAATTACAATAATGCACATGTTGCACCTTCATAACAGATCGATGTACCCGTCTAACTAGATCAAAATACCTTCAAACTACATATATATGCTCATAAACATGTTACCCATTAGTTAGGAAGGTTATCCTTGTACGAAGACAATAACGAGCCATAAAAGATATGCATATTGCTCTTAAATTAGAACTAACTAATTAATTACGAGAATTCGCAATGGTTGAAGTAATGTCTACAATGAACAAAAAAGCGTTTAGGAATACTAGAGTACGTTAGTAGTGCACTAAGAAAGAAAAATATATACATGTACCGTGAAGGTTTATGCCCTCCCAGTTGCTGCTATTTCTCTCAACCATCAATAAAGTGAAGAAGTGCTAATAGAAAAAATATTTTCACCGAGTTCCTTAATTGTCTCATTCGTCAAGAGATTGACTGAAGTATACCTTGATTGTCAATGCTCGTACCATAATACATTTTTATATACCTTCCTTAAATATCAATTACCCCGGAGTAGTTTTTACGTACCTATAATACGATCTCATATGCTCCGATAACGAGTATCTATGCCCTGGTAACTTGTACTTGGAAACGGATCATTCTCAATTCAAAATATTCAATTATTGTCGGTAACCATAGATGAATTCATCATTATAGCGTTCTCGAGAATCTTAGAACTATATGTAAAAGTAAACAACACATATTTACTATGGATAAATAAGACAGAAAAGACTTAGTTAAATTATGGTGGTTGTTATTCATACATGCATCGTGGTCATTCTATTGAAGAATATGACATGAGTTATTTAATATAAATGTACCATGCCCAAACTTTTCCATCGGAGCTGGGAGATGAAGTACTCTCATCGAGTTTGTGGTAGAGCACATAATTATATACTTACATCAAATACATACATACCATTGCGCATATCTTATATACCTATATCCAGGTGCCATATGTTTCAGTAACGAATATATATGTCTTGGTTATTTGTGCTTGGAGAATCAATCATTTTTAGTTTGAAATATTCATTTGTTGTCAGTAACCATGGATGAATTCATTATGATAGTGTTCCCACAACACCATGAATTGTATGAAAAGATAAATTACGCATATTTACTATAAATGGATAAATAAGTCACAAATGACTTGTATGATATATGTACACTTATAGTCCAACCTCCACTTGTAGATGTCTAAAACAAGTCATAAATGACTAAATTAAATTATGTTGGGTTGTTAGAGTATATGATTGCCGCCACAAATTGAAAATATTTTGACCTATTACGTAGTATTCCACATTGTCGCACACACAACAATATAGGTCAGGAGCATATTTGCACATGACATGACTTGGTTAAGCAGACGAGTACTCCAAAGTGGCTCCGACGTACCCCTAATTTAGCTTGGTATACAAAATCATATTAATTGTGTACCTATTGCATCTTTTATGTAACAACTTAACTAAATTCAAAGATATCTACTTTCTTACGGATAATATCTTTTTGAATGTATACATACTCCTAAAACTAGTGTTATCTCGATAACTTTATATGAGAACAAAGATTCATAATCCTCTCCATATAAAACTGAATTTGTTCGATTAACTGAAAATTCCGTTTGATTTAGTAGTTAGATGGTTCGGTTCAATTATTTTGCCCACCCCTATGACACCATTCTTTTTTCTTTTTTTTTTTTTATCAATTTTTAATAAGTATTTTACAATACTCTTATTTTACTTAGTACCTACATTACTTTTATATAAACATATTATTACTTCTTTATTTTTGTGCTCTAGCAAAAGTGCATAATTATCCAGGACGGAGAGAATATTTAATAAATCTAATGTGTAGAAAATTTATAATTTTAATATTAAATTAATTTAAAAAATTAAAGTAAATTTTTAATACGAATAGCGTTACATAATTATGGTCTTGCCATTAAAAAGTATGTCATGAGTTTTTTAATGTAAACATATTTTGCATAAACATTTGCAATGGGGCTAATAGAGAAAATCACCAATCTGTTAATTATTCTCCGTCAGGGAATTGACTGGAATCGACCACACTCAAGGATACTTGCTATTACACAGATAATACATAAGCAATCATCATTTATACTTTGAATGTCGGTGTTTGAAGTAAATTTTCGTGAATATTTAAAGTAATGACTTATGTAATGAAAATATCAAAGATATTTTAATTCCGTTTCTTTTGACAATTTTATCACAAAAAAAATGTTACGTAATTTTTCCATGACTATTTTAAATTGAAGAAAAAATAACAAAAAAAAAAAAACTTGCAACGTTTAAAATTAATATAGATATTGTCATGATATGTTTTCCTTTACTTTTAAAAGTTAAAAGGTCACAACATAAGTAACAAAAATAATCATAATTTTTTCTCGTTCGTAGCTATTTAAAATAATAATAAAATAATAAAATAATCTTTAATATATTTTATCTTTTTACTTGTATTGTAGTTAAATATTTTTTTAAGTATTAATGACTATTTAAAATTATGACATAAGTATCGAAATATTATCACATCTTAATTCTATTTTATTTTTATAAAAATTGTAACTATTTATGGTTATATTATAAATAATTTTATTTTATTTAATTAATATATATTAATTTAATTTATTGCAAATATTAACATAACCAAATATTGGGTAAACTGTTTTTTTAGTCCCGTAACTGGACCCCTTTATCATTTTAGTCCCGTAAGTGGAGCCTGTCGCAAACTAGTCCCATAAGTGAAAATTTTTTGCTGTTTTAGTCCTCCAGCGCCGGAGACACCCGCGTGGCTCACCGGAGGTGACGTGTCCACCAGGTCAGCGACACCTGGCGCTGACCCGGCGGACACGTGGATTTTTTTTATTTTATTTTTTATTTTTTTAAATTTTTTTAAAAATTATTTTTAATTTATATTAAATTTTATTTATATATTTTTAATTTTTTAATTTGATTTACTTTAAAAAATAAAAAAAAAATTGAAAAAAAAATAAATCTACGTGTCCGCCAAGGTGTCGCTGACCTGACGGGACATCTGGCGGACACGTCACCTCCGGCGAGCCACGCGGGCGTCTCCGGCGCCGGAGGACTAAAACAGCGAAAATTTTTCACTAATGGGACTAGTTTGCGACAGGCTCCACTTACGGGACTAAAATGATAAGGGGTTCAGTTACAGACTAAAAAAACAGTTTAGTCCCAAATATTTAACTATTTATGGTAACTATATTGATAATAAATTTAAATATATTGTTAACTTGAAATATTATATGATATCTTTTTGAAAAAAAAAAATGATTGAGTTTAAAAATAAAAATAATTGATTTATAATAAATAAATTATTAAAATTCAAGAAATTTTGATACTAAAATTACTTCATATGTTACATAAAGACAGGCAAATTTTTGTTAAAAATTTATGTTGATATTAAATAAATATGTATATATTGTTAAAAGATTAATTTATCGCCAATAATATTTATATAGTTAAAATATAATAACAAACAAAAATTAATACTTTAAAATAGATAGCTAAACTGGTGAGACAGATCTTGATAGGTCTTTAATAACTATAAAGTCATTGGTTCAGAGTAAATTGAAAAATAGTGTGGTAGTGATTAACTTACAACTTTAAGAATAATTCGAAAACAATAATGTTGTGCGATTGTATTGAACAATAGTTATAATAAAATTATATATATAATTTTTAAAAAATATAAAGTCACGAAATTGTTGTAACTTTCGTTACAATAAAATCACGGAAATATAATGATATTATTATGTAAGTTATTGTCACAAAAATGTCACCATCATAAAAGATTCACAAAATTTTGTTACAACTTTTATTGCTATATAAAGTTACGCACGTGTCATGATATTATTCAGCAACTTATTATCACAGAAATATCACCAATTTTAAAAAAAGTCACCAACGAAATTCCACGGAAATGGTTTTGTATATTTTTACGTGATTTTTTAGTAAAAAGTCACCAATTTGTATTAAAACCGTAACAATTTTTATCGCTTCTATAGGCCAATGTTATGATAGTGATTGATGTGGAATTAATGAAATCTAATGTGACATATGATTTGGACAAAACATGGTGTAGCCAAATGATTAAACAAAACACACAACCGTTGATATGGTATCGGGTGACCCGAACCCGAATATTGGCGTACCAATCACGACCCGTATCCGATCAAAGATATTACTTTGTTTAGAGATTGTGAGCCGTTGATATTTAGGTTAGATGTATGGCCCAAATTAGATTAGGTCTTCTTAGCATATATTCCTTATATTCTACTTATAAAACATTCATTTCATACTTTTCAGAGAAAATAACTACCACTTTGAAGAAGTTTTCTTCTTTTCGAAGAGATTCCACTAATCCATTGGAGTGATTCCAATCAATCGAGATGGTTAATTTTTTAGCCTTCGGAATGTAGCTTACGTGAGAGATGGAAGAAGCATTCACAAGCCTCAAACTGTTCGTGTGGATTCATGAAGGTGTTTGCTCGATAAGAGTATTCGTCGATTGATTCCAAATCATCCGCCGGTTCGTTTATTCGATTTCGTAGTTGATTCTTCTCTTGATTTGAGATTATATGTCATTGATTTGATCTTGTCCATGTCATAAAAATTTTGGTATCAGAGCGGTTATCATACTTGCTTCGAGTTGATCTTAATGTGTTCGGTTATATGTCTCAATGCCTTTTTGATCCAATCGTTTTTTATCTAATCCATTTTTTTTTTATCCAATCTGTTTTTGATATCATATTTTGTTTGAAAATCTATAAATTCCAGTCTGTAATGAAGATTTGTTGAAATTTTTTTTTTGATTGGAAATAGTTGATAATTGTTGGAAATGAATGCTAGTTTTAATCCATTGCTAGTTGTCAAATGTGAGTAGTGTTCTTGAATTTGATCTCAAAAACACAATTGGTAGTAATTTTTTGCCGGCACTAGCAAGCTTTGTTCATAGTTTCTAAGCGTTCTTAGGCCTTGATTAATCAATATAGTTGAATTAGAGTCTAATCGCATCAAGGTGATCAAGGAATTGAGTGATTTGGGGGTGAATCGAGTGAAATTTGTGAGTTTTGTTGGTATATCGTATTTTGGCCGTAACTTTTGCATACGAACTCCGATTCTAGATTGTGAGAAGGTTTCGGAATCGGCATTGAATTTTCTATACAGTGAGAAATTCTTTGCGGTGCTTGGATCTCAAAATCGTAAAAAAAATTCCTGAAATACAGAAATCGGTCAGTACAAAGTTTTGGGGTTGAACTTTTTGTTTTCTGTTTTGAGCAGTCGGTTTGTTTTATTAACTTCTCTTGATTGCCTGGGATTTTCTGTGTGATTCATTTTTTTTTCTGTTAGATAACTCCTTTAATTTGATTTTAATTTTTGGAATCATGACATTTGGACGAGAATAGCCCTCTAAAATTTCGTTTGAAGTTGACTGTTATGCACTGTCCTCTGTTTTGTTAAAAAATGTGGCAAAATTGCTTTGAAAGAGCCAAGATGGCAATCAAATTTTGAAAAAGGCATGATCTAAACATCAAGTAAAAGCCTAGAGCATTTAAAAAGGAGGAAAACATAAACAAAAAAAAAAAAATAATTGAGCATCACACCTTAGTATTCTATTACAGTGCATAGATTAATATTCTTGTAGAAGTCATGTTGTATTTTGAGGGTCCGTAGTCCATGTTGTGGGAGTTGTTTCACTGGGTTTGTTTCTTGAGTGTGTTGAGAGGTTGTTGATGATTCTTATTCACTTCGTGCGTTAGGATTTTGATATCGACTAGTTGCTTAATTGAGGAAAAAAATTGTATCGACCTTTATTTGACATTCTGCGCTTATAGTTTGGGGTCAAATCTTCTAGTTTTGTTCCCCTAGTTGATGCGTCTGTATTTCATGCTTCTCTTGAGTATTGCATTTGAAGGATTCCTACGTTCTATTTTGAGGTAATTGCCCTCGTTTCTTCCCTTTCATGATCGTGGTTGTTTCTGATTTTTCCTTCTGAGTGTTGTGAGGGAGAGTGAGGATACTAACATTTCGATATACATATATAGTTTGTCTTTTGAGTGCAGGATGGCTTATTTTGAACAAATGAAGGAACTATTGGAGTCTAATATACAGCAGTTGGAAGCTAATATGAAGAAAACATTGTGCATGCAACAAAAAGCGTCATGGGATCATATAGAGTATACCATGAATAAAAAATTGGATGATATCAATCATAGACTGTCATCTTTGGAGAATGCTCGAACAGGGATCCCTTCTGGAGTAGCTGTTGTTGTTCGGGAAAAACAAGCCGCGGTTGAATCTTCACATCACCGCGATTTGAGCCCTTCGATGAGGTCGGTCTCACACCATAGCAACAGTTCGGATTACTTGTTCAATGATCGAACTCATCATCAGCGCAGTGGGTTGGGTGAAGATCTCTCCACCATTAAGATTACCCTATCCACTTTTAGAGGATTAGGCGGGGCGGAGGAGTTCCTTGATTAGGTAACCAAGTGTGACATAGTGTTCGACTATCACAATTATTCGGAAGGCAAGAAATTCCGCATGGCAATCTGTGAGTTCAGAGATTATGTCTTGACTTTGTGGGAGAAGAAAAGACGTTATAGGGAGCGACATCGAAGAAATCCAATTGATACTTGGACGCGACTGAAGGAGATCATGAGGAGACGCTTTCTGCCGGATAGTTATGAGCGGGATATGAATATTAAGTTGCAATCCTTGGTGCAAGATTCGAAGTCGGTAGAAGAGTATTTTAAGGAGTTGGAAATTTTTATGATGAGGTTGGACATTGATGAGAGTGAATCCTTGACAGAGGCTTGATTCATTAAGGGTTTGAGGCGTGAAATAGCCGATACGGTTGAGCTGCATCATTTTCGTTCTCTTCGGGAAGCTGTGGATTTGGCAATCAAACGGGAAGAGCAGCTCAAGAGACCAACATCAACCGGGCATTCCTATCAAAGAAAGTTTCAACCAGCTCTGTAACTTCGTTCGTCTCTTCCACCGGTTCTAAAGGAGTAGTTTCCACAAAGCCTTTTGACAAAAATGTGGATAAAGACAAGGCGAAAATAGTAGACAAAAATGATGATGCTGCTGTAAGGTTCAAGGGAAAGGAGTTGGGGCATAGGAAAGAGAAGATTGTGACGTGTTATAAGTGCCATGGGCAAGGGCACTATGTAGGCCAATGTCCCAATAATCGGACTGTTATGATTTTAGAGAATAGCGAATGGGGTTATGTAGATGATGGCGATGGTGATAGAGATGGTGATGATGTAGTAATTGCTGAAGATAATGATGATGTTGTTGAGGAAGTTTGTGATGAGGATCCTTTAAGTTTAGTGGTGATGCAAGCCTTGACATCTCTACCACGTGAAGATGCAAACCGTAGGGAAGACGACCAACGAGAAAATTTGTTCGATTGTCATTGCAAGGTAGCAGGGCGTACTATATCCATGATAATTGATTCGGGCAACTGCACTACTGTTGTTAGCTCGTATATGGTAGAGAAGTTGTGTTTAAATACGACCGCTCATCCGAAGCCATATAGTTTACATTGGATGAGTGACGAAAGGGCTGTTCGTGTGCATAAACAAGCAAGAGTGACGTTTTCCATTGGTGGATTCAGCGATGATGTGTTTTGTGACGTGTGTCCCATGACCGCATGCCATCTTCTCTTGGGACGTCCTTGGCAATTTGATCGGCGTGTCTTGTACAATGGGTATAAAAATCAAATATCCTTTTCTAAGGATGGTAAAAAGCTGAGCATTTCTTCCCTACCACCCGAGGCTGTACGTCATAATGCTGAGTACTTGCGTAGATCTATGCGTGATGTGCTTAAACAAAAGGGGGCTGCCACTACAGTTTCGGCGAAATCTTCGGGGTGAGACGACGGCAAAATATTGCTTAATCTCAAAGAGTTCAACAAGGAAATTCGCCAAAACAGTAACCAAGATGAGGAAAGTTACTTTTATATTCTTTTACTAAAATATATACTTGTGATATATTTTGGTTCATTTGCTCACTTGTCTCCTCCTTTTGTAGACTTGCTTAAGGAGTTTGAGGATGTCTTTTCGGATGATATACCACCTGGATTACCACCGTTGCGAGGCATCGAACATCGTGTTGATTTTGTACCGGGTGCATCAATTCCTAATAGGCCTGCTTATAGGTGTAACTCAAAAGAAAGTGAAGAAATTCGAAGACAAGTCCAAGGGCTTCTTGATAAGGGAAGGGTTCGAGAGTCTTTATCTCCTTGTGTTGTCTATGTTCTTCTTGTTTCTAAAAAGGATAACTCATGGCGTATGTGCGTTGATTGCAGGGCTGTCAATGCGAATACCGTAAAATACCGGCATCCAAGCCCTCGATTGGATGATATGCTTGACGAATTACATGGAGCACAGGTGTTCAAAAAGATTGATTTAAAAAGTGGCTACCACCAAATTCGTATGCAGCCGGGAGATGAGTGGATTTTAAAACCAAGTTTAGATTTTACGAGTGGCTAGTCATGCCATTCGGGTTGACAAATGCGCCCAGCACTTTCATGCGATTGATGAACCATGTGTTGAGAGAATTTATTAGAAAGTTTGTTGTGGTATACTTTGATGACATATTTGTCTATAGTATGTGTTTGGAGGTTCATCTTGGGCATGTTAGGCAAGTTTTTTATGCATTAAGAAATACTAAATTGTATGGTACATTAAAGAAATGCATATTCTGCACTAATGAAATTATTTTTCTTTGTTTTGTTGTAGGTGAAAATGGTCTTAAGGTTGATGAAGATAAGGTTGCGGCGATTCAAGAATGGGAAAAATGCACTAGTGTGGCTGAAGTTCGGAGATTTCTTAGAATGTGCGGATTCTTTAGGCGTTTTGTCCCACATTTTAGTATGATAGCAGCCCCACTAACCTCCCTTTTGAAGAATAATGTTCCGTTTAAGTGGGAGGCAAGTCATATGGCCACTTTTGAGAAGCTTCGGGACAACTTGATACATGCTCCAGTTTTGGCATTACCAAACTTTGAGCGGGCTTTTAAAGTACAGTGTGATGCTAGTGGAGTCGGCATAGGTGCCGTGTTGTTGCAAGTAGGACGCCCAATTGCATACTATACTGAGAAGTTCCATGGGGCAACTCTTAACTATTCGACATACGACAATGAATTATATGCGATTGTGCAAGCCTTGAGAGTTTGGCAACATTACTTGCTGCCAAAAGAAGTTTGTAATTCACATGGATCATGAAACCTTAAGCATTTGCGTAGGCAGCAACAACTCAATAAACATCATGGTCGGTGGGTAAGCTTTATTGAACAATTTCCGTATTTTATTAAGTATAAACAAGGGAAGGAAAACGTAGTTGCTGATGCACTCTCTCGGATGTATGTTTTACTCATACTCGTGCACATTTGGTTGGATTTGTCTATATCCGTGAGTTGTATGAGCATGATGTAGATTTTGGTGATATATTTAGGAGATATGAAAAGCATGGTTTTGATGATTATTATATGCATGATGGCTATTTGTTTCGTGGTGATAAGTTGTGTATTCCCATATGTAGCATTAGGGATGTTTTGATTAAGGAGAGTCATGGTAGTCATATGCTTGGACATTTTGGAAGACATGCTACTTTTGATGTTTTTAGTGTTCAATTTTATTGGCCACATATGCGTAAACATGTTGATTCTTTTGTGGATAAGTGTCTTGCTTGTAGAGTGGCAAAGAGTACTTTGAAGCCACATGGTATATATACTCCTCTTTCCACTCCGGAGGGACCTTGGTTAGACATTTCTATGGATTTTATTCTTAGTTTACCTCAGACACCACGTGCTAAAGATTCAATTTTTGCAATGGTTGACAGGTTTTCCAAAATGACGCACTTTATACCTTGTGCGAAGACAACAGATGCAAGTCATATGATGAAGATGTTCTTCTGAGAGAGTGAGATTGCATGGGGTTCCAAACGGAAGCTATGAATCGCACGTTAGGTAATTTGTTACGTGCTATGGTAAATGATAGTGGGCGGACATGGGATGAATGCATTCTCCATGTTGAATTTTCTTATAATAGACATGTTAGCTCTACTACTCATTTGTCTCCATTTGAGGTTGTTTATGGTTTTAACCCCTTAACTCCTACGGATTTACTACCACTACCTAGTAGTGAGCATTTGAATTTTAGTGGCAGGGATCGTGCTACATCAATTAAGAAGTTGCATGCCAAAGTATGGGAGAATATTGACAAGGCGGCCGCAACATATGCACGATATGCTAATCGAGGAAGGAAGCGTGTGATATTTGAACCCGGCGATTGAGTGTGGGTGCACTTGCGTAAAGAATGTTTCTCGGGGCTGCAGCGTGAGAAACTTTCTCCTCATGGAGCTGGACCATATCGTGTATTGGAGCGCATTAACAACAATGCCTACCGCATTGCACTTCCGGAAGAGTTTGGCGTGAACGCGAACTTCAATGTTGCCGACTTGAGTCTATTTGATCATGCCGATGATATTTCTACTGTGGTGGAGTCTAGCCTTGAGGACAAGGCAGCCGAAGGAGGAGAGGATGACATGGTATTGGGTGACCCGAACCCGAATATCGGCGGACCAATCACGACCCGTACCCGATCAAAGACATTACTTTGTTTAGAGGTTGTGAGCCGTTGATTTTTAGATTAGATGTATGGCCCATATTAGATTAGGCCTTCTTAACCTATATTTTTTATATTCTAGTTGTAAAACATTCATTCAATACTTTTCAGAGAAAAATAACTACCACTTTGAAGAAGTTTTCTTCTTTTCGGAGGGATTCCACCCATTCATTTGAGTGATTCCAATCAACCGAGAGGGTTAATTTTTGAGCTTTCGGAATGCAACTTACGTGAGAGATGGAAGAAGCATTCCCAAGCATCAAATAGTTCGTGTGGATTCATGAAGGTGTTTGCTCGAGAAGAGTATTCGTCGATTGATTCCAAATTATCCGCCGGTTCGTTTATTCTATTTTTGTAGTTAATTAAACTATTAAGTTATCTTAATCTTACTCTTTAATTATTTTTACAAAATAATAATTATTTTTACTAATACACTTTTTAATTACTTAGTAATTATATTTTACTTAAATTTTCGTATCTAGTAATAATCCCAAAATATATGAAATAGAGGGAGTAATATATTTACTATAATGGATTAAAATGAGTATTTATTAAAGTCTGTGAATCAAGGATAATTAATGGTAACTAGATGGATATGACTCATTTATCTAATTAATATTTATACTAAAATTTATATTATCTTATATTTAATTCAACAATGTAAACATCGTACTCTTTCCATTCCACATCATTTGTCTGTTATTTTTATTTTGATTCATCTCACATAATTTGTCGTATTTTTCTTTTTGGAAATATAATTATACAAGTTAATCATATTATAAAATTCATAATTTATAATTTTTTATTTTAATTAAATTATTTAGCCATTTTAATCTCAATCTATAATTATGTTTATTATATAATAATTTTTTTACTAATACACTTTTTAATTACTTATTTATTACATAATATATAAAACTCTGTGTCTCATCTAAAGTGTACAAATTAGTTGGGACGGAGGAAATATTATCGTTCATATCAAACGCATTCATAATGAACAAATCCATATAAATAGCAGTTAGGCTAAGTTTGGTATAGATAATAAAATTGCAATAAAATTATAAATAGGTAATAGGAATTCACTAGTTCTTCTGCACAGTGAAGCGTATAATTTAATTGAAAAATATAGAAGGAAAACAAATGATGAATCAATTCGGAAGAAGCTATAAATTAACTAAGATAGAGTTTTAATTAAAAAACAAAAAATTACTGGTGTATTTAATTAGTGATATTTTTTTATTTTTTTTATTTTTTGAATAATAATTTAAATGCTATACTTTGTGGAATCGGAATAGTGTATTTTAAAAATGACATGTTGAAAATTAAATAACACAAACAAATGAGAAAAATTGACGAAATACATGTCATGTGTGTTTTCAAATTTCATTTTTCTTCATTTTCTTATGGGGTATGGAAATTTGAATAGTAAAAATTTTGAATTTAAATAGTGGTATGATATGATATAAATAGGTGTTGATGTGATGTTTTGAATGTAAAATTGATTTTTAGTATAATATAAAAAATAAAAATAAGTATTTAATTTGATATTTTTAGAAAAAAAAAAGAGATAAATAGTAGATTTAAAATCCAATACCCCAAACAAACACAGCCTTAATGTATTGTGAAAAGTATTAAGAAAATAACAAATAAATAGGTGTGTATATATATATATATATTTTTTATTTTAAGTTTTCTACCAAACAATAGAAATATATGTATATAAAAATGTATTCTTTTTTTTTTTTCGTCCACGTAACAGATTATTCTTTTTCATTTATAATAAATTTATTCATTTTAAATATATTTTAAAAAAAATAAATTAATTAAATTGACATATTCAAAATTTTCTTATATTTATCTTTCTTTAATAAATAAATATTTTTATTATTGTGTTCTTACTACAGTTTTTTTTCACATTTTTTAAAAAATATTAATATACTACATGATATTTATTATTTTTATATTTCTTACACAATTTTCTATACCTCACATGTAAAAAAATTTATTTTCAACAATTTCATCAAACAAACACAAAATTTATTTATATTAGTATATAAAATTATATTGTTTAAAAAATGATGTTCATATTATATATATTTTTTTAAAATATAATGTTAAAAATATTTAATTATATATTCTAATTTTGTTAATCATATATATTAATTTATATTTTTAAAATACCAACAATATTATTCATACAAAAAAATAAAAAAATAAAATGGTAATTTATAATTTATACTATTTAAATAATTGTGCCTTACAGACGAATATTTGAACAATGACTGTTGTCTCATAATTTATTACAAAATTCTTTACTCCCAAATAAAAAAGCAATGTCTGGAGAATATATTAAAGGCTACAAACACTATTGAACGCAATGATAAATTTAAAAAATTAACTCAATTTAAATTATTCCTAATATGTGTTTTAAAATATTACATTTAAAGGAACAAAAAATGTTCCGATTCTCCACTTGTTGTCACGCAAAATTATGCCTAAACTCAGTGTTATATCCGTTTGCTTTTTGTACGAAATTTTAAAAATATTAGTATTATATTAATATTGTATGATATAAAAATAATGACATTTATGTAATATATTGTAAGTTTGAAAGATATTTTTAATATTAGTAGAAAGTACAGTTATTAAAAAAATAAAATGGAAACTTTGTTACGAGATGATCAAAATAGAAAAAATTGGATAGATTATTAAGGGACGGAAATATTGCATTGCTCTCTTCATCAGGTAAAATTATGTAAATTTGATTGGACACGGAAACTAAAAAGTAATACTCCCTCCGTCCCATTGAAAAGTTACCATTTTCCATTTTCGTTCGTCTCAAAACAAGGTTACAATTTCATAATTTAGTAATTGTACTGCCTACTTCACATAATAAATACCCTTTCAACTTACAATATATTACACAAATGTCATTACTTGTATATTACACCATACTAATAGGGTATTTTTGTCTTTTTTACTACATTCCAATATAATACTAATATTTAAAAATCTACGTGCAAAAAGCAAACACCACCTTTATTGCGGGACGGAGGGAGTAATACTTTATCCATATCGTTCCAAAGAGTTTTTTGTTTATAATAAATTAATATATATATATATATATTTATTTATAACGTGAGAATCCACAGTCGCTACTCCACGAGTGCGATTCTTGGGTAAACTTTGGATCGAACCTAATACCCTGCAAACTAGGCTCAACAAAGCAAGTCACATTAGATAAACTATGTGTGGCAGATGGACATGAAACTGTCGGGGGTTTGAACCCATGATCTCACGGTCACAATTAGTTCACCCCGTGTTACCAAATCATCTCTTACCAGACAAAAATATATATACTTTTTTATTGATTAATGAAAATGTAAGATATTTTGAGATTTTTGTTTTTTATATATATTATAACGAATGCAATAAAGATAATAAAAAATTAATTAAAAAATGACAAATATAATTATATGATTGACCTACGAGGGACATTGGTTAGGTCCACGGCAGAAACAGAAAAATCTTATCATGAAATACTCCATTCGTCTCAAATACCGTGCAATATTTTTTTTGGTATGTCCCAAACACCCTGCAATATTTTTAAAATAGGAAATAATTAATTATATTTAATCTCTACCCCACATTTTGTCACATTCTATCATCCAAATAAAAAAAATAAAATATATATTTCTTTTTTCATTACATCACTTAATTTCTAAATTATCCTACTTAATACTACCTGCTAAAAATCTGTGCTCAAAATAAATGTTCCACCAGGGAGTACTTATAAGCTATTTTGGGCGTAGCAAATAAAGTCAATAATCAAATATCTCAAACAAATTGTTAGTAGCAAGGGAATCTCTCCAATTTGATTTCAATCTCAAATAGACACCGCCACTAGATTTCGCAGTCGTTGGTCAGCATTGAACACATATAATATATATATATATATATATATATATTTTTTCAATAATATTTTGATTTTTATAAATGAATTTATTTTCAAATCACAAAACAACAATATTATTTTCATTATTATTATTTTTTGCAATTGTAAGAAATCTTCATGGTCTTTATTGCCCTTTTTTTATATATATAATTTCAAATCAAAATTAATACTCCCTCTATCATGCAAATTTGTGTTTATTTGACCGGGTACGAGAATTAATAAAAGTGAGTAATAATTGTTACTTTTTTTCTTTTATAGTAAAAAAAAGTACAAAAATATAATAATTTTTTACTTAAAAGATAAACGAGAATAGTTTTCGATGACAACCCAAAAAGAAAAGTGAGCATAGATTTTAATGACGAATGGAGTAATATCCATATTTTTAATATTTTTTATAAAATATCAAATCAAAATATTATTTAAATAAAAATTTAAAATAATACATCATTACAAATAAATTTCAAACTACAAGCAAGCAAACTTAAATGTATCTTTTCAAATTTTTCTTTAAAATTTGTTATAGTATAATTTTTGTCTTATATGTTGGTACAATTTTTTTTTTTTTAAAAAAAATTAAAATCCTAAAATAGTCATGCGACACTGTATGAACAACATATTTTTTTATTGTAAATTTAATGAAAAATATGTACATGATATCATTAAATTTATTCTCACGTTTCACAAATGTTAAAAAATAAATAAAAAAAAAAACTTACAATTATTTTTTATTTAAAATATAAAATTCATTAAAATTGTATTTTAATGTTCTTGAGTGATAGTTTAAATACGAAAAGAAAAATATGCCTTCATGATTACAAAAGATATCACTACAAAAAAAAATATATCAATTTTGTAACAAAATTTTTTTATTGTTAAATCCATTTTTTTCGTTACTAATGATATTAAAGACGAAATTAGAGATGAAATTACGTTAGCTACGTGAACTTTAGAAACGAAATTCTGTTACAAATATATATATATATTTTTGTAATGTATGTGTAATGATATTTATATAAATAAATATTAAAGTGAATATATGTGTAATTTAGGGTATGGTTCACATTTATTTTTAAAAAATAATTATTTTATAGTTAGACAATTTAAAATAAAAATATACATATTTTATGAGTTGATTGAAGGAGTAACTAATATATATATATATATATATATATATAGCAATCACATCTATATATTTCTTTTAATTTATAGGTAATGCATCAAAATGGTATTATTTGTAACACTTGTACAAAATTATTCTAGTGATATTTAAAATATTAATATTAAAAATAATGTTTAATAAGTTGTAGATAAATAAATCACGCATTGATCATTCTTTTGCAATTCAAGTATAATAAAATTTTTACTACAATTAATTTATGTTTTAGATCAATTGCAAATTTGATTATTTCAATTTTATCTTTCGCTATTTATATTTATTATAAAATTGACAATAATTTCAAATATATGTCATTTGATTGAGTTTGAAAAAAAATTAATTTAAATATAATATTATAATAATATTTGATGAGATATTTTGTGAGAATTTTTTTTTTTAAATTATTAAAACTTGTAGATTATAAATAATAAAATTTGAAGAAATTTAACAAAATAAACACACCTAACATATAAAATAACTAGTGTGGAGCTGTGCTATGCACGGGTAGATATAAATTTTATTAAAAGGTGAAAATTAATTATTGTTATTAAATATGTAATATTTTAATATGAGAATCATTTAAATAATTTAAATATTTAATACGATTAATTTTTGATATTTAAGTATTCGAGATTGATGAATTCTATCTATTAAATATAAATATTGCGAAAATAATATTTATATAATATTAGTTGTGTTTATTTATATTTTTATAAGCAATTTTTAAAATTATAATTCAATTGAAAATTGTGTCAGTAAAAAATTTAAGATAGTTAACAGAGTTAAAGTCAAAATTATATTTTTAATATTATTATAATATTTAATAAAAATAATAATCTAAAACTAAAATATATTAACAAATTATTATGAATTTTTTAAAATATATATTTTTATATTATAAATATAATTTTAAAAATATTATTATCATAATAAATATGTATTGCTGTTATCTTTTCTTTTCAATTATTGAATATTATAGATTGTTTTTTCAGTATAATTCTCCTTTTTCAATTATTGAATACACTATATTATCATTCCGATGATGGTGAAATAGATATTTAAATATTTTTTTTTTTGAACTGTTAATTTATATTTATTTAAATATTTGTTTTAATATTTTTACAAAAATCGTAAATTATATTTTTTATTTTATTTATATACGTATTTATTTTTTTATGGAAAAAAGTTATATAAATAATAATAATAATAATAACTAACAAAGAAATGCAAAACTAATTTGATATATTGAATGATAATATAATATTAAAATTATAAAATTAAAATTAATAATCTACGATATAGTAGTGTTACAATATTTCTACATTATTAATAAATATATATTATTTATTATTATTAAATTTTATTTTATTAATAATTATTTATTATATTTATAAAATTTGTATTGGATATAAATTTATATAATAAATATATATTCATAAAAAAAAATTATTTTACAATCCTACAAAATTCATATAAATCCATAAAAAAATTCAATAAAATCTGTAGAAATTCATCTAAATCAATTACTAAAATCTATCAAACTCAGCGTAGACTCTTTGGATTTTCTAAATCCATAGACTTTTTAAAATCCAAAAAAAAATCATTAAAATTCCAATTGAATACACCCTCCTAGATGTCATGAGGCATGTTTCAGGTCTGAAACGGAATCTGATTTCCGTTAGACAATTGGATGAGGTAGGTTACTCGACAGTTTTTGAAATTAAATTGTGGAAGGTAACCCAAAGATCCATTGTAGTGGCCCAAGGGAGAAGAAATGAAACTCTCTATATTACGAAAAGCATAGAAGACGGAATCAGTTTCGTGGCCATAAATAATGACACAAATTTATAGCATTCTCATCTCGTACACATGAGCGAGAATGGGATAGAAAAACTCATTTCAAAGGGAAGATTGTCAGGTCTCAAGTCCTTCGATATTGGAGTGTGCGATGACTAGTTCTTTGAGAAGCAACGAAATGTGGCGTTCTCAAATGGTGGAGAGACCTGGAAAAAGAAATGTTGGAATTGGTCTAAACGGACTTGTGGGGACCAACTCCTGTATCGACCCTTGGAAGCTCACAGTACTACACCGCGTTCATTGACGACGCTACAAGGGAGATATGTGTATATTTTCTTCAGCATAAATATGATGCTTTTGATACATTTATGAGGTGGAAAGCACGTGCAGTGGAAGTAGTGAGCTGATTTATGAGCAATCTTAGAAGACAGCCTAAGGCGGTGACCTTAGATGAATTGAGGTTGTGTTCAACCTCAATTGGTCTCGATGAGTGAAGAATGAGACTTGGCTCTGTCGTTGCCGATGAAGTAAAATATTAAAGTAGAAGATGCAATCAGTCTTCAAGTAGGATATTGTTGGAATATGAAACCTGATTATATCCTAAAATCTAGGGATATTATTTGGATATTATTGACATAGACTTAGACTATAAATATCAATGTATGGTCACTTTAACATGTGCCTACGTATTCTATAGTAAAATTCTTGCTTGGCAGAGCCCACAGACGTAGATCATCGTGATCGAACTGGGTTACCAAATGCTTGTGTTCTTTTGTCATTGTTGTCTTATCTTGATTTCCTGGAATTTCCGTAACATATTATTCTTCTAAATTTGTTTGGATTTTTTATTTATTTCGAGTCTATTTTTTTTCACAATGTTATATTCAGTGCAGTAGAAAAAGATTCTATTTGGATGCTAAAAATTATTCAACAGAATAATCCATTATCATCGTCGTGCAAATTGTCAAATTACAAGAAAAGATAAAAGAAAAATACCGAGAAGAAAAGGAAAAAAGAAAAAAGAAAGGGAAAAATGATGACCGCCGATGGTTAGTGGTAGAGTTTAATGGTTTTTAATTTGTAATATATATAAATGTTTTGTTATACATAAAATAAATTCTAAGTTTTAAATGTAATTTTGTTGTAGTAATACTCTAATTAAATTTTTATATTGTTAGGGAGTTAATTTTACCGTTAAGTTGTAAAAACGAAAATTATTATTATGTATATATATAATTATTTTATTTTCAAATTACAATCGATGATCCAGTTTTTGTGCAAACTATAAATTGATAGTTTAAATATTTCTTTAATGGTATTATAGCATAAAATTTTATTTTTTTACAAAATTTAATTCATATTATATATATTTTATTGAAGAAAATAGTAGTATTTAAAATATTTAGTTACATATTTTATTTTTTTAATTAAAATATTTTATAAAAATATTTAAATTTATATTGAAATATTTGAAATAAATACAAAATTAATTAAAAAAAAACAAAAACAAAATGATGTATGTTGAAATAAATGACAATTTATTTTTTTTCGCTTATTGTATTCTTGTAATATCGGGTCTTCCGTTAGTTTGATGCGGAAAAAATATATCTTTATTTATAAAGTATGTGAGTTAAATAATACTCCTTCTATCACACATATCATGTTCATGTTGCCGTTTCTGTCCGTCCCACATTTCATATCACTTTCTTTTTTTTGAAAATGATTACACACTTTAATCTCATTTTAAACTTTTAAATTTATTTTTTTATTTTAATTAAACTAATTAGTTATCTTAATCTTAATTTATAATTATTTATACTATAGGATAATTATTTTAACTAATATATTCTTAATTATCTATTAATTACACCCCTCCTAAAATACCGTATCTACAGTGTAGGAAACGCGGAGGGAGTAAAATACTATTGATTTGGAATGCAAATGAAACATTATTTATTTATTTATATTTAAACTTTTAAATAAATAGTTGTTATATTTTATTTTTTAAAGAGAACCACATGATTAAAAAAAAAAACAAAAACTATCTTTTATTTTATATGAAGATTTTTGAAAATTTTGATATTATTTATTTATACTAATTTTTTAAAAATATCATATTAAATATTTTTCCATCTCACTTAATTTATTTATTTTTTTAATTTCTATTAGTTCAACATAATTTGTTTTTTTTTAAAAAAATATATAATTATATATTTTAATAACATTTTAAAATTCATAATTTTTTAATTTTAATTAAAATATTGAACTATCTTAATTTATAATTATTTTTATTAAATTATAATTATTTTTATTAATACATTTCTTAATTACTTATTAATTATTCAATACTTAAATCTCTGTGTCTAAGTTAAAGAGAATAATTAAAATGAGATGGACAGAATACTATTCATTTGTTTCAATTGAAAATATTACTTTTATTTATCTCATTAAAAAATATTTAATTTTTTAAGATAAAAAAATAATAATACATTAATAGCAAAATATTTTTAATTTTTATATAATAAAATATATATCATTATACATATGTTATAAAGTACGAAGGACAAAAAATATTAAAATATTTTTACATAAATTTATTGATCAATAAAATATAATTATTTATTAATTTTCTAAAAAGAAATCCGAAAGAATATATTGGCTAGGACATATGGAGTAACTTTTTAGCATTGTCAATTTTTTTTAAAATTTTAAAAATTTCTATTCAAACAAAACGTTGAATATTTATTTATTTTTCATTATTAGTATACAATATTTAAAGTTTCTTTTTAGAATAACAAATAGTACTTTTCATTAACACAAATATACACGAAATGCTTAAATTTCATTAACAAATAGTACTTTTTTTTCATCCCACATATATCGTCACTAACCTTGATACCAGAATTAAAGATTGACATGATTAGTAAAAAAATTTAAAATATATTAATAAAAGTATTTACAATATAATGTAAATAATTTTAAAATTAAAATTAAAACAACTCATTAATTTATTATAATTATTATATAATTTTTAAAATTTAATTATAAAATCTATAATTATTTGGAGGTGGATTCGGTGCTGATAAATTCTGAATCGTTCATAATAGTAGATAAAAATTTGAAAACTTAAGATTGAAGAGGGGTAAGATAGTCTTTTTGAATTTAAAAAGTTACTGAATTTTGTAAATATGTGAAACTTGCATATATTTGATGCTGAAACATGTTAAATAATATGTTTGATGCTTTATTATAAATTTTTTTTCCATAAATAGCAAGATGCTGAATTTTTAAAGCTCATTAAATATGATGTTATATAACATAATATAAAATAGGGTAAACTGATTTTTTTTAGTCCTGTGATTGGAGCCCCTTATCATGTAAGTGGAGCATGTCGCAAACTAGTCCCATAAGTGAAAAATTTTCGCGGTTTTAGTCCTCCGGCGCCGGAGATGTCCGCGTGGCTCGCCGGAGGTGACGTGTCCGCAGGTGTCGCTGACCTGGCGGACACGTGGATTTTATTTTTTTCATTTTTTTAATTTTTTTTTAAACTTTTTTTTAATTTATTTTAAATTTTATTTGTATTTTTTTATTTTGTTTATTTGGTTCAATTAAAAAAAATTAAAAATTAAAAAAAAATGAAAAAAAATAATAAATCCACGTGTCCGCGAGGTGTCGCTGACCTGGCGAGACACCTGGCGGACACGTCACCTCCGGCAAGCCACGCGGGCGTCTCCGGCGCCGGAGGACTAAAACAACGAAAATTTTTCACTTATGGGACTAGTTTGCGACAGGCTCTACTTACAGGACTAAAATGATAAAGGGGTCCAGTTACGGGACTAAAAAAATAGTTTACCCTATAAAATATTTCCCTATACATAGGTAAATGTTGAAGTCAACATAACGAAATGCTAATTTATTTTATTTAATAGTAATTTTGATATTTTAATTTAAATATGATTGTTAATCCAATAGATGTCATAATTCAATCCAATAAATCGAATTCAGTAAATTGAATCCAATATATCGCGTATGTTAGAAATTTTGGGAAAAAATAATGAGATTGTATATCAATCATTAATAAAGGAGCCTATATATATATAAAACGGACTCGATAAATTTAAGTAATCTTATCTATGGATAAGACCAAATTTAAATATAAATTTACTAAATCTAAACCCGAATATTAAAGAAATATCTAAATCTTACATCTTCCCTCAAACTTGAGATGAGGCAGTAGAGACCCCACTTGAGTTTGTCCAAAAGTAATTGGAAGCTACCTGGAAGAAGAGACTTAGTAAAGATATATGTTGTCTAATCTGCAGAGGATATTGGAACGAGATGAACTCCCCTGTTAACAATATGTTGTCGAATGAAGTGACAGTCAAGCTCAATATGCTTGGTGTGCTCATGGAAGGTATTATTATGGGCCATCTTCATAGCACTTTGACTATCGCAGTGAAGAGCTGTAGAAAATGGTTGAGGGGCACCAAGATTAGTGAAGTAGTCGTCGAAGCCATAAAAGTTATGAAGTAGAGTCAGCAAGAGCACGATACTCTGACTCGGGACTCGAGCGAGAAATTAAAGTTTGTTTTTTCTTTTTGTTCCAAGAAATGAGAGAATCACTTAGGAAGAAGCAGAAGCCAGTGGTCGAACAACGATCGGTGGGATCACCAGCCCAATCAGCATTAGAGTAACCGTTGAGAGTCAAGGACGCGTGAGAGGTGAAGTGTAAGTCATGCAGATGAATACATTTCACATAATGAAGAATATGTAAGGCGGCAGAGTGGTGAAAGGTCCTAGGAGCCGCCATGAACTAACTCACAATATGGACTGCATGAGCGATGTCTGGTCGAGTGACAGTCAAATAGATCAAGCTCCCAATAAGCTGACGGTAGAGGGTAGGATCATCAAGAAGAGAACCATCATGAGGGGAGAGTCGAACGTCGTAGGCATGTGGTGTGGAGGCTACCTGACAGTCTGTGAGACCAGCTCGAGGAAGAAGATCGGATGCATATTGAGTCTGGGACAGAAAGAAATCATCGGGAGAATCAGCGACTTCAAGCCCCAAAAAGTAACGAAGGGGACCCAAGTTCTTCATCTCAAACTGTTGGCTAAGATATGCCTGTAGATCAGAAATACCAGACGCATAATCTCATGTGATGATCATGTCATCAACATAAAGTAAGAGTATAACTATCTCAAATGAAGAACGAAGAAGAAATAAATTAGATACGTAAGCACAAGTGGTAAAACCAAACTTCAATAATGTAGCGCTAAATGTGGCATTTTAAACCCGAGGGGTCTGCTTCAACCCATATAAAATGGGGCGTAAGCGACAAATTTTTCCAGAAGATGAGAAACCTGGATGAGGGTCATATAAATTTCTTCAAAAAATGTGTTATATAAGAATGCATTCTTGACATCTAACTGAAGAAGAGACACCGACAAGCAGCAGCAACGGCAAGAAGATAATGAACAGTAGTGAGACATGGATGCAATATGTATCATAAAGATATGGGGAAGGGGAGACGCAAGACCGGTGTAGGTGATATGCATGGTAGTACCATTGACAGTATGTATGTGTGGTTAATGGGAGACATGAGACATAGAGGTCAAGTTACGAGAGTTAAAGGTCATGTGGTGACAACAACCAAAATCAAAATATCAAGTAGATGTACCTGAAGTTGTAGACATAGTAGAATTAGCTTGCAATACGTCTGGTATTTACTCTGGTTTTGTAAATTCTATTGAATGTTAATCTATGAAGTCTGTATATATTCAATGATGAAATATATTCAACAATATGCTAGATGTTTTATTATAAAATACTTTTTCATAAATAGTAAAATGCTGACTTCTATATATAAATTTCCGAGTTTTTTTTTTTTGTTTTTTTTTTTTTAATGAATGCTACATCCGATGAAGAAGTTACATGTTGAAAGATTTTAAGTTTTTCTTTTAATGAATGTTGTATCGAATAAGGAAGGAGAATTGAAAATTGAGGTAGTTATATAAATTAGGATAATTAAAAATTTATTATTAAATTTTTAATTTAATACAAACCATTGGATTAAAAATTGTAATCTAACGACTGATATTCAATCAACATAATGCTTAATTTTATTGTTCAGCATGTACCCTTAACCCTGATTATTTTTTTTTTAAAAAAAAATATGAAATGTATTCCCTTAGTCCCAAATTAAAGGGATATTTTGAAATTTTGTAGTATATTAAGAAATAATACTCCACCCGTCCCATAAATATAGTCTTAATTAGGCTGGACACGAGATTTAAAGAATATTGATATTATATTTGTAGTTGGTAAAAAGTATGGTAAAAATTTTTTTTGCCCTTATGAGTGTATTAACGTAAAAAATAGTAACAATTGTGTAATAAAAATAAAAAAGTAGAGGTAGTTTTATGGTGATATGATTATTTATGAAAATAAGACTATTGTTTTGGGACGAACAAAAATGGTAAACAAGACTATTGTATTGAAACGGAGGGAGTAGTATTTTATTAGTTACTAAAAATATGTAAGAGTTTTTAACATTTTTTTTTTTCATTTGACTTTATATATAAAATAATTATATGTTTGTAATTTAAATAAAATTTAAATGTACTTAATATTAGTGTATGATTATTTTTTTAAATTAAAAAAATATTTCAAAGTAGAAAAAAAACATAAAAAAAATATTTTAAATTGAAACGAAAACAATAAAACATAAAACAAAAATGAAAATGATAAATTGATTATGTAAAAAGCAATAATAATAATAATAATAATAAATTAAATTATATCATTGAACCAATTTAATTTTAAAAAACATTTAAAATAAAACGAAAAAAAAAATAAAAAATAAAAAATAAATCACACGTCCAAAGTGAAGACAGAAAAATCTAATATGCATTCAATATCAGCTGTCGGGAAGGACAATGTGGTCATTGTACATTGATTATATGTATATGACACGTGTCGCCTCCCCGCGCGTGCGTGTCTTGTCGCTGCCAACCCATCCTGGAAGATTAATTTTTATTTCCTCAGTTCCTTTTTGACATAATTAATTTTGTAATAGAATGCTTATTTTCAAAACTAATTATAAATTCATAGTGTATATAAAAAATTAACATTTTTTTATATAATATATTCTTTTAGTCTTAATTCGAACTACTTCGATCAAACGTGGATCAACGGCACTAAGAGGTGCATTTTTAGGTATGATCGGGCTTTATCCCGTGCGCATTTTTGGGTAATGGCTGCGAGTTCCTACATTATTAAAAAATAATAAAAAAATATTTATTTGTTATTTTAGAAAAAATAATTATATATTAAAATAAAAATATTTTAATTTTTACTTAAATTATAAACGTATCTTTACATATATAATTATTTTATACATAAAATGTCAAACTCTTACACGTTTTTATTAACCAATAAAATATTATTATTTTTTTAATATATTACTTCCTCCGTCTTAATACAATAGTGTTGTTTATCATTTTTGTCCGTCCCAAAATAATAGTCTCATTTTCATAAATAACCATATCACCATAAAATTATTCTTATATTTTCATTATTATTATTATACAATTGCCACTATTTTTTAGACTAATATACACACAAGGGTAAAAAAGTTATTTATCAATACTTTTTACCAACCACCAATAATATATCAATATTTCTTAAATTTCATATCCAACACAATAAAACTATACTTTCGAAACGGAGAGAGTATTAAATATCTGACATGCTTTCACTAATTAATACTCCCTCCGTCCCACATAATTTGTCCATATTTTCTATTTTCGTCCGTTCTACATAATTTGTCCTTTTTTTTTTTTGAAAATATGATTATCCACTTTAATCACATTTTACGTTTTAAATTTTAAATTTTTTTAATCTTAATTAAACTATTTATTTATCTTGATTTTAATCTATAATTATTTTTACTAAATAATAATTATTTATACTAATACACTTTTTAATTACCTATTAATTATATTTTACTTAAATTTTTGTATATACAGTAACACACCTAAAATATATGGGAATGGAGGGAGTAAAATATTATTAATTTTAATTTATTACAAAATGCCCAAAAACCTATTGAATTGGGACGGTTGAATATATTTTTAATACTTATCACATAACTACGGTACAGTAAAATTAACACCATATTCAAGATTGCAAAACTCCGCCGAAAATTAATTAATTAAATACAAAAATCTACTGCACATGTTATTATTACTTCCTTTGTTCAGGATAATTTAACTGTTTTACGGTAGACACGAAAATTTAAGAGAAATATAATTAATAAATAATTAAAAATATATTAATAAAAATAAGTATTATATAATAAAATAATTATAAATTAAAATTAAAATAATTGATTAGTATAATTAAAATTAAAATTTTAAAAAATAAAATTAAAATATATAATTATTTTTTTAAAAAAAATGACAAAATAAATGGAACAACGAAAATAAAAAAAAGTAAATATGAAAAATGTAAAGGAGGGGAGGGAGTAATTAAATTATAAAATTAAAAGTTCCGATAGAAAAAATTTAAAAATGAAAAGCGGCGTCGTTTGGAATATCAAAGAAAGGACTTTCCTGTCTGGCGGTTTATTGTCTCATCACCTACGTCTGCACCTGCATGCACAGCACTGCCATCCACGCGCCCACCTAGGCATGTGCTACTCACGTGGACGGCTGCATCTTTTGATATGTTCCTTTTTGTAAATATATATATATTTTAAAAAATTAATATATTCTATATATTTATTATTTTTATAATCAATATAAATTTTTATATTTTATATTAAAAAAATATATTCATTTAAATTATTTTATAAAACAAACACACCCTTTATTCCTGTCTAATTCCAACAAATTATTAATCAAGTTTCTAAATAAATAAATAAATAATGCTATATCCATTACGGGTGTGTTTGTTTGAGAGATTTTGCGGAAAATTTATTATTCATTCATTTTTTTTTTATAAAACCATCAAATTAAGAATCTATTTTTTTATTTTTTATATTATTCTAAAAATTAATTTAAATTCAAAATATTACATCAAAATCTATTTATATCACATAATACAGCTAGCTATTCAAATTCAAAATTTTTACTATTCAAATCCCAACTCAAAATCCAAACTTTTAAACAAACAAACCCTACAATAATTAAGGCATTAAATAAATTTTTATTTTACTTATTTATTTCACATAAAAATGAAAATAGACATTGTTTTTAAGAAAAAAATATCATAGTATATGTTAATCTTTTTAATTATTATATTTATTTGTTTTTTATTATAAAAGACAAAAAATACATATAATATTAAATTTATAGCAAAATTAAATAAATCTATTTTACATAATGAAATCATAATTTAATTATATGCTCAAATATTTTAATATGAATTTCATAAAAATAATTAAATCATTACTTTATAATTTTTTTTATTTTTATTTTTTATTATAAAAATAACAGTAAAAAAAAAGAAAAAAGAAAAAAAAAGAGGAGTGAATATAGATTGAATGAAAGATAGTAGGAGTATATTTTTATTGCAGAGGTAAAATTTTGAATGGTCGGAAAAAGTGGTAAAGCATGAAAAGTAAAAAACGACGGCGCGTGCGGCTGCGCGTGTGTGAAAAAGACTGGAGTTCTACCGCTGCAGCGCTGTAAAGGCTACGCGTTTATAGCTGATGAGATTCAGCGCGTACCGTACAGGGCGGTACAGTGCGCGTGCGGCTGCCACCGCCTCGAGCCCACCGCCGCCGGGTAATGTACCGGAGAAGATGACGACGTGACGGTGACCACCGCCTCTATTATTGCATCCGCGATTTACTTCGCCGTACCTTTTTGTCCTCTTCCTGCCTTCGTCTGCACGCGCCTCCGTGTCCGTGAGTTCGAGTTTTTTTTTTTTTTCCTAAGGGTGTGTTTGTTTGGGGAATTGGATTTTAAATACATTATTCATTTAATTTTTCCTCCAAAAAATATCAAATTAAACACCTATTTTTTTATATTATACTAAAAATTAGTTTTACATTCAAAACATTAAATCAACACCTATTTATATCGCATCATACAACTATTCAAATTCAAAATTTTTGCTATTCAAATCTTAAACTCAGAATTCAAATTCTCAAACAAACACACCCTAAGTGTGTCTTCAAACTTCATAACTTCAGCTATATTTCCTTTTCATAAGTTTAAAAAATAATTTACTTGAATTTGATGTTAAAATAATATGTATGATATGCTTATATAAAATACTCATTCCGTCTCGTTGGAAGGGTGATGTTATAATTATTAATTAAGAAATAGTAATCTTATTTTGAAACGGACGAAAATGAAAAAAATGTTAATCTTTCAATAATACAGAGGGAATATATATATATTTTTTGAAAAACACGATAATTCAACTAATAGAAACATACAAATTAAACAAATTTCATTTCGCATTCATTTTACTCCCTCCATTCTACATGATTTATCTCTATTTTTTATTTTCGTTTGTTTCATATAACTTTTTTTTTTGAAAAATTATTATACACTTTAATTATATTTTAAATTTCATAGTTTATAATTTTTTTAATCTTAATTAAACTATTTAGTTATTTTAATTTTAAATTTATAATTATTTTTATCAAATAATAATTATTTTTACTAATATATTTTTTAATTACTTATTAATCATATTTTATTTATATTTTCGTATCTACAGTAATATGTCCAAAATATGTGGGACGAACGGAGTAGTTTTTTATTATTTAACTTTTACAGTCTTTTTTATAAAATTACTAATTTATTTCCCTTTCACTTTATTGAGTAATAGTAATTATTTTATCTGTCCATTTTAAAGGGATTTTTTTTTTTGTGATTTTATTATATATTAAGAAATACTAATAATATTCTATTAATTAATAAAATTGTAAAAAATGTTTTGATATATTTTTTTTAATTTAATTTTATTTAATAAATAATTGTATGTGTATTAGTATATTTGTAATTTAAGTAAAAATTAAAGTATTTTATTATTAGTTTATGATTATTTTTTGAAAACAGAAGAGTGATATTTTAAAGTGAGTATATATTTATTTTTAATATTATGTAAATAAATATGATTGAAAGAATATTAATCCTTATATTTATTTTTAATAAAATGTAATCCTTGTGAATAAACAATCAAAAATAAAAAAAGTACTCCCTCCTTTATAAAAAAGAAGGATACTATTTTTTATTTTTGTCCGATTAAAAAAAGATATCATTTTTAATTTAGTAATTGTATTACCTACTTAACATAATTAATACATTTACAACTTTCAATATATTACACAAATGTCATTATTTTTTTTATCACACAATCTAATATGGGTAATTTTGTCTTTTTCATTATAAATTAATATAATACTAATATTAAAAAATTTATATGCAAAAATCAAATGTTACTCTCTTTGTGGGACGGAGGTAATATTATTATAGTCTCAAATTAATATATATATTTATATTTTTGGACATCCAATTACAAAGTAAATATTTTATTAAATATCTCATTTTTTTTTAAAAAAAAATATACTTACTTTACATCAAATCATTACTTTTACACAAAAAAAATAATTACAAAAATATCATTACAAAAAATATTTTATATATTTTCATTAAAAAAAATGTCATTACAAAAAAAAGTAAGAGCAAAAATAAATCTTTATTTTGTATAGGGACGAAAGAAGTATTTTTTATATTTTCAATTATTTCACTAAAAAATATTTATCTTTTAATTATAATAAAAATAATCATATCTAAATATCAAAATACTCTTATTTTTTTTTTTTATATAAAAATATTCATTTTTTTTATACTATAATAGATAAAAATATCTAAATTATTTTATACATTATGACTAACTAAGTAATATACTCATTCTATCTCACTTCAAATTACCATTTTTTTTTGTTTATTTCACTAAAAAATACTATATTTTTGCTATTTTAAGAAAAATAATTATACGTTAATATCAAAATATCTTTAATGTTATATAAATTATACATTAATTTATACATAAAATTAAATAACAAAAATATTAAATTTTTTACTCATTTTTAATAACCAATAAAATACGACTTTTATTTTTTAATCTATTATAAAATTTCGAAAGACTTATTTGAATTGAAAGAGGAAATATTAATTTTAAATTTATTATAAAAAGATATATGAAATTGAGACGGAAGAAATATAATATTTTTCAATAAAAAGGAGTATTACTTTATTTATTTTTATACGGAGTACATATATAAATATAGTAAAAATTTATTTACCTTACATATGTAAATGAAACATGTATATATTTAAGCCCCCAAACTTATTACTAGCTCCATTGTATAATGTGTTTATATTAACACAAAATTAAATAAATAAAAAAACAATTAAACACTCATCATAATTGAAATGTATATTCAAAATTTTAGTACAAATGTATATTTTTTATTATTATTTTTTAATAAAAAATACAAAAAGATATAATTTTTTTAAAAAAATTATATAGGGGAGAATATTTAATATAAATATAAATATTATATAAATACAATTTAAAAAATTATTGAACCTAATTTCCACACTATTAGGTTCGGTCAAGAATTATATATTGTAAAATTTAAGTCAGAGAAAAAAATAACTGCTATTTTTGTTGAATAAATTACTTATGTATCTTTTCTTTTTTTTTTTTTTAAAATATATATTTTTCCAAAAAATTAATAATATTATATAAATATAGTTATTATTTTTATATTATCTACACAATTTTATATATTCACATTAATAAATATATTTTCAAATTATTTTACAAGACAACTACATCCTACAAGTTTAACCGATGAATTTAAATAAAAAAAGAATATAAATTTAGTGGAAAAAAAATGTTTTATTTATTTATTTTTTTTTTCATTTAAATTTTAACCCTTGAATATGATTTTATTTTATTAAAACTCTATTTATAATTCTTAATAATTTATAAAATGTTTAAAGATAAATGCATAAATTAAAATCAACAAAAATCACGGATATGGATATGATTATGAATAGTACTAACAATAATTTAGTGTGTTTGGAAGTATTTGGTGGAGTTGCCGAGTTGGTATTATTTTTTATTTTTTTGTTTTTAATTAATTAATTAATTTTTAAAAGAGTGGCTTTATATGATGTTGTCGCTTGGATATTTATTTCCACAGTAAGAGAATTTGGGCAAACAGTACGATCGATTATTATTATTTATTAAAAATATTAAATTAAATATTTATTTTTTATATTTATATATTATATTAATAATTAATTTTACATTAAAGAATCATATCATTTCTATTATATCAAATTATATAACAATTAAATTTTATTTATTTTTACTAACAACTCAAACAAAAAATTCAAACCCTCAATTTAAACACTTTTTTTTTTTATTATTATTTCCATTTATATTGTAGGAGTAATTTAGTTATGTTTTTTTATATATCCGATGTGACGTATGTAAAACTTTTTTGAATCCACTTTGAGTTTGTTCACCAATTTATATAGAATCGTTAAACTATAAAATATATATATACTTTATTCATTAAAAAAAATAGCAATTTAATATAAAATATATATATATATATATCATTTTTATTAATGATATGAGATTTCTTGTAGCTAAATAAAAAAATACATCCAAAATTAAAGAAAGATAGATTTAATCACCTTGGACCCAAAAATTAGGCTTCAGTCCAAAAAAAGCCCGATCGGAAATTTGGAGCTGAGGCCCAATAGAATAACTTAGACAAGGAAATTAATGAAGCACGAGTTTAATTTGATGGAAGTTCAAGAACTAGAACGATAATGGAGGATAAGCAAACCATCTAAGAACCTCAAAATGTGAACAGAAAAATGGGAGTTCGATCATATAATATAAATAGCAAATGAACGTGCCCTTGGAAAAAAGAAGTCAAAAGAATAAATAAATAAAAAAAAGAAACCCCAAAAATAAATTTATTCCGTTTCAAAACAGATGATCCATTTGTTTCGGATATTATTATTTAAATAATGGAACTTAGTAAGTTATTAATAATAAATTATAATATTATTTTTGTGATGATTTTGGACCTGCGATTTTTGGAGGCCCGAAACATTCCAACCCGGCATCCGAAATCCGGATCCAGTACCCGCGACCCGATCCATTTATGTTGAGATGTTATGGCACCCGTTGGATTATGGGATCTGATCTGGGCCGTTGGATCTAATATCCAGCCTCATATATAAATAAATTGGGTCGCCCTTGAACCCGGTTCAGTTCACTCTTCTCTCACGATCTGTCTTTCTCTAGAAATCCTAACCTCTCGACGGCGCTCTTTGATCGATCTTCCTTGCGTGCTTTCCGGTGATCCGACCGGCGAATCTGGAGTTTCGACAGCGCGCTTCGACGTTCGAACTACGAGGAACAGAGATATTCGTATGGTGAAGGTAATGTGGTCCCGGCATGGAGTAGAAGAGGCCACGTGGGAAGTAGAACAAGAGATATTCAAAGCATACCCACATTTGTTTAATTAAGTAGTATTGTTATGCGTTTGAGTTTAGATTTCGGAGACGAAATCTTTTAAGGGGGAGTGAATTGTAATGCCCCGATTTTGGAGTGTATAAAATAATATTATTATAGCAAATAAATATTTTTATAATATTTTGGAATCAAGAAATTAATATTCTGGAATAAATTTTATTCCTATTTTATATATTGATTATGATTAAAAAGACTGTTAAACGAAGAAATATCGATAAACATAAATATAAAGTATAATATATATATAACAATAATATTGAAGATGATGATGAAAAAGATACCATAACAATAATAATATAATTATATATATATATATATATAAACAAACTTAAACCTTACCAACGAAGGCAACAGAAGAACCAAAAGCAGAGGAGGAAGAAACAAGGAAAAGAAAAAAGAAGAAAAAAAGAAAGAAAAAATATTTAGCCATTCGATTTCGATATAATTTCGGTATTGTATTTCTTGTTATACATAGAATTTAATTATGGATTTTAATATGAATTTCGATATTGGGAATATTAAATTAAAAATTCTTCAAAAATCTATTTGGCTATTTAATCGACGAATTTCTTTAGCTAATAGCCTATTCGTAGTCCTAGCATTATATTCTAAGAATTTCGTATCGATCCTAGTCAAATTGAAAACGGCAGTGTACTGCACCCGCATGTTTATTCATATCTTTAAGTATTTTTATTTAATAATCGGGCGATATAAATATTATGAGGTATAATAGTTTTATAGTTAGAATATCGTAGTCTTCTAAATATAAAAGTTTGAAACCCAACAAGCTAATTATAAAAATTAGTTTTTGAATAAGCAGGTAGCTCCTATGAATAAGCATATAGCTCAGCTAATTTGAGTTAATAATGGGGCAGGTGTACGTTGGAGGAGATTTGAGTGAGGCTAAGTGTCGATAACAGGTAAGCAGTAAGGAATTAAATCTAATTTTAAGAAAATTAGTTATTCATGTTGCATGCGATTCTGATTAATATGCTACTGTGATATTATGTGAAATCATTTTGTCAGTGTATGTATATATTTATATATATGTGTGTGCGTATGCATGTGGGAGACTTCACAGTTTATGGTATTTGATATACGTATTTGATCGCGTTGGTGAATTTATGAAAAGGAGGATAGGTGAGCTGTCTCACCAGCCATTTTCGGTAAATTCACTTATTTGGCATGTTGCACACATATTGTACGATTTATCGGATATATTTTATGGATCTATCGTCTAGTCGTTGTGTGCGGTAGTGCTAGGCGAGGGCATCATCTGGGGTTAGGATATTCGATCCCGATGTACCGTAACACTTTGGGGATAGTGGACGATAGTAGTCGGACAACTAGGTGACTTAGTTACACGGTCATTCAGGGATTAGACCCATTGTAGTTGAGACGTATTTTGTTTAATCATTCGTGTTCGGTATTGTTCCACTCATTGGAGTAGCTACTAGTGAAGTCTACCGGTAGTTTAGGATCATATGCCAAACTCCAAACGTGATCCCGTTAGGGTGCGGGAGGAGGAGTATAGTTTCCGGATTTTCCTTGGGTGATTCCAGGTTGCACAGATTCTACTACATTACACGGGATAGGGCTAGTCAGTGGGGGTCCTATCTTCGCTATCACAGACTATGGGGCGTCTTGTGGTTAATGGCGACAACGTTCGGCTATCCATGTATTGATTGTGGGAGTCGGTGGGTATATGGAAGTGAACAGATGACCGTTATATTGCTATGGGTTTATCAGGTCCTTTCTTGAGCCGAGGATTTTCCGGCTATTTATTGATGATGGTCTAGTGAGCTTGTTATTACGGGGCCGAGGGTATTCCGGCTGCTCACTTAGACAGATGTAGTGAGCCTATAATTATGGAACCGAGGTTATTCCGGCTGCTCACTTCGGCGGATGTATATATATATATGTGGATGTGCATTGTTGTCGAGTTTGATATATGTATTGCATCATTTCACTATTGGCATGACATGACACGTATTTTATGATTAACGGGAATTAGACTTTATTTTAAAAAGGTATGAAATGATATATTTCACGTTAGTCCTTAAAATGATGGATTTAATTCTAGATTGCTTTTAAGAAAAATATTTGTTTCAGGTATGCATGGCACATCCGAGATAGGGGACGTCTCGGGATATAGAAAGACGGGCTGAGTGAGTGAACTTACATCTATTGTATTATATGTAAATTTTTAACCGAAAAAACCTATTGTTTAGGAGTGTGTTTTGTAAATATTCATAAATCAGATTTTGTTATATAATAATGCGCTTTTATAGTTGATTTTAGCCTTAACACTGTATTGTGGTGCCCGAAGTAGGAGGTGACGATCTCATGATGCAGTGTGGCGGTAGCATTTCCAGTATGAGCCAACTGGGGATGTTACAGAATTATATGAAAATTATAAAAGGCTCTTTGGTTGTTTTTAAAGTTGAAATGAGAAATAACCTGTATATAGTGACTGCTGTGCCTGTTTTATATTCTGAGCATGTTGTAAATGCTGTCCATGATAAAACTGACTTGTGGCATAGGAGATTAGGTCACTTGAGTAATAGAGGATTAAAGATTTTGCAAAAATCAGGCTAGTTTGGTGATGAAAAAGTTTCAGCTATGCCTTTTTGTGAAAATTGCATTTATGGCAAACATCATAAAGTTTTCTTTTCTAAAATTACCGCTGAAAATAAAGTTCTTTCAAGAGATATTTTGGAATATTTACACTCCGATGTGTGGGGCCCTTCTTGTAAACCCACACATGGTGGGAGTAAATATTTTTTGTCAATAGTTGATGATTTTTAAGGAAAGTTTGAGTATTTTTGTTAAACCAAAAATCTGATCTTTTTGAAACTTGTAAAAATTGGAAGATTTTGATTGAAAATCAAACGGACAAAAAGATCAAATGTTTAAGGACGGATAATGGTTTAGAGTATTGTAATACATGGTTTGATAGCTTTTGTGTTGAGAATGGAATTAGGCGTCATAAGACAACCCCTTACACTCCCCAACAAAATGGGCTGGCCGAGCGAATGAATCGAACTCTATTGGAAAAAATTCGAAACTTGTTAGCTTCCTTGGGTTTATCAAAACGCTTTTGTGGTGAGGCTATTAAAACAACCGCTTATTTGATAAATAGGTCTCCATCGGTGCCTTTAAAGGGTGATTGTCCCGAATTTAGGTAGAGTGGGTACAGAATGGATTTATCAAATTTAAAAGTTTTTGGCTGTTCAGCTTATTTGCGTGTTCTCAATGATAAGTTAGAGCCTAGAGCTAAGAAATGTGTTTTTCTAGGTTATCCCGAGGGAGTTAAGGGATATAGGCTATGAGTAACTTCTAAACCAAGTTTTAAAACTTTTGTAAGTAGGGATGTTATATTCAATGAGCATGACATGCCTTGTTTAACAACAAAACAGTCCTTAAATGAGAAAGTTGTTGTTGACAGTGCTCCTAGTAACACTCAAAATGAGGTGGAACATCATTACTATAATTTGAACAGATATGAATCTGAAGAGGATCAGCAGACTGTCTCTGCCGGAGCTAAACCGGCAGAAACAGTTGCTTCAGATATTTCAGATTAGTCCAGGGGGGCTGATCATGAAATACAGAATCTGGATGTTGATCCAGATTCTGAAAATGTGGAGATTGATGCTGGAAATGCTGAGATTGATAATCAAAATTTGGAAAAGTATCAACTTAGGATATAAGTAGAAGGAATATTAGACAGCCCCCTAGGTTTAATGATTTTGATATTGCTCAATTTTCTTATAATGTGATTGAGTTATTAGATGAAAATAAACCAAAGTCATATAATGAGGCAATGAAATCAAAATATAGAAATGAAATCAAAATATAGAGAGGAATGAGTTAAGACAATGAATGAAGAGATTAAATTTTTAGGGGACAATAACACGTGAGAGTTAGTTCCTAGGTTGCCTAACGGGTCTATAGTTGATTGTAAATGACTTTACAAGGTAAAACAAGATGAAAATGGAGTTAGGTTTAAGGCAAGATTAGTTGCAAAATATTATACTCAAAAGGAAGGAATAGATTACAATGAGATTTTTGCACATGTTGTTAAATATATCACTATACGTTTCATGCTTGCTTTGGTTGGTTATTTTAATTGAGAGTTGAAACAATTAGATGTAAAAACAACATTTTTATATGGTGATTTGTACGAAAAGATATACATGAAACAACCATAGGGTTATCTTGATAAAAATAAAACAAATCATGTTTGTCTTTTAAGGAAATCACTCTATGGGTTTAAACAATCTCCTAGACAATGGAATCTTAAATTTGATGAATGCATGAAATCTTTGGAATTCAATATAAGTAAATTTGACCATTGTTTGTATTTTAAAATAACATGTAAGCATCCGATTTTCTTGTTGTTATATGTTGATGATATGTTAATGGGTCCTAATTTGGAAGCAATAAATCATGTGAAAGATTGTTTAAGCAAGAAATTTGATATGAAATATTTAGGGGATGCAAAAGTAATTCTTGGCATGAATATAGTGAGGAATATGAAAGAAAACTTGCTGTTTTTAAACCAATCCACTTATATTAGAAAAATTCTGAAAAAGTTTTCTATGAGTGATGCAAAACTCTCATCTGTCCCTCTCGCATCTATCTTCATTTTGTTAAAAGAGTAATGCCCTAAATCTGAAAATGATGTGATTTATATAAATAATATTCCTTACTCTAATGCCATAGGCTCTATCATGTATTTGATGGTATGTACTAGACCTGATTTAGCGTATGATATTAGTTGTTTGAGTCGATATATGGCTAACCCGGGTGTTGAACATTGGAATGCTCTTAAGTGTGTTTTTAGGTATTTGGTAGGTACTTTAGACATAAGCTTGGTGTTTGGTAGACCTGCGCATGATATTAACTTGATTGACTATGTTGATTCTAATTATGCGAACGATAGGGACACTAGGAAGTCTACTACATCTTACTGTTTACTTTATGTGGTTCTTGCATTAGTTGGAAGTCGCAATTACAACATATTGTGGCTCTTTCTACGAAGGAGTCGGAATATGTTGCAATTACCGATGCCTTAAAAGAAGCATTGTGGCTAAAAGGACTTTTAAATGAACTAAAATACTTGAACAATGAAGTAACAGTGTTTTCGGATAGTCAATCGGGGATTCAACTTTGTAAAAATTCAGTTTTTCATGATCGCACCAAACACATAGATGTTAGATTTCATTTTATTCGAGATTTCGTGTCTAAAGGTCTTTTAAAACTTGAGAAAATTCCTTCCGAATACAACCCTGCGGACATGTGATAACTCTTGATTTTGCTATTTTTATAGCTTATATTTATTTAATTATTTATTTATTTATGTCAAATTTTGATATTATTTATGTTAATTTATTCTAATAATTGTATTCATTTCATCTTGTTTGTATAATATTAAATTATTAGTTTTTAAGTGTAATTTATAATTATTTTGATGTATAAATTAAAGTAATTGATGTGTTTCTTGAATTATATTTTTTGGCATTATTTATGTGCTATTTAAGTATTTAATTTTGGCTAAATTAATTTTATTATTTATTTAAATAAATATTTATAAGATGTTCATTATTTATATAGGTGAAATAATGCTTACAAATTGATATGGGAGTCCAAAAATGGCCTTAAAAAGTGAAAAAATGACTTCAGAAGCGAAAAAACAGTTACCGGCGTGAAAATCAACAAAAGTCAACGGTCAACGCCAGAAAGTCAACGCGCGAAAGTCAAAGTCAACCGAGCGCGGAAGACAAGCGTCGGCCGCGCGGAAGACAAGCGGCGGCTGTATTTATGAGCGCGGAAGACAAGCGACGGCTGACACGGAAAGCAAGCGACGGCCGCATGGAAGACAAGCGACGGCTGCACGGAAACAAGCGACGGCTGTACGGAAACTTTGGCATTGAAGTGAGCAAAGCGATGGCGGCTGGCACGGAAGGCAAGCGGCGGCTGGCACGAAAATGTGAGCGGAGCGGAAAGCCATACGTGGAAGTGAGCGAAGCGCGGCTGTATTAATTCTCGCTGCATTTATTGCCGCTGGTCAGCGGTGCATTTACTGCGCCGCCATAATAATTCCTGCACGGAATTCCGCTGCATTTATGTCTCCTGCACCCTCAGCTCCTGCATTTACTACACTCTCCCAGCTCCCTTAATTAAAATCCTGCACTACTTTTTAGCCAATTTTTTGCTATTTTTGTGTAACTTTTATTCTAGAACCTTCTAGAAAATAGGTAGTTATTAGTAGTTATATTATTAGCTATTTTTAGAGTTAGTTATTTATGGTTATTTTTAGAGGTAGTTAGTAGTTATTTTTAGAATTAGTTATTTATTAGCTTTTCCCCCTATAAATATCTCCTCTAATTGTACCATATATATACGATACACCATAGATATATATATACATATATACACCATATATACACAATAATATACATTCCATACATTCAATTTTTTTTCTCCATTTCTTTTCTTCCGTATTTTTATATAGTTTAATAATACGAGATTTTCGGTTTTGTGTCGCGAGCAAACTGATTTTCTCCCCCTTTTTCTTTTAATTTCAGCATAGTATTTTAGCTAGTAAAATTCCTATCATATTTATCCACCTCACATTTACCCAAAAATTACATGTTCGATTTGAATTGTTCAAGTTGGATTTCGACAAGGTTGCGGAAGGGCGATAGAAGAATCGACTATTTCAGCCCTGTTATGCGCCAAAAGCGGTTTCCGGGTAGTTCAACGTAGCTAAGTACGTGGGAGCCTTGTCGACCTGCTTAGTTGCTGTTCTGAATTCGATTCCGACTAAAGAGAGGTAATAAAAGGGGTAGAGCCACTAGCGGAACGGTTGGAAGAATAATTCATGGGGCATAGGCGGGGGTCTATTGGGTCACAAAGATTCCTAGTGACAGTAGGGTTTCTTGCTTATAATGTTCTTCGCCGGGTGTCGCTGAAGCCTCGTTGTAAATCCCCCAAAATCAAGTACCAACCGAGTCGATAATCAGCTTAAGCGAGCAAATGCGATCACGTTCATTCCTCTGAGCCGCCCCGCAGTTATACATATATCTTTCGCTATCACGCCATCGTCATCCCGCTCATTTCATCCATGGAAATCTAGCCATTAAGGAACGCAAAAGTCAGACACAAACGCCTCGCTTCATCCTTTTCGAGATACGTATATTTTATCGGTTTTTAGTTAGATTTAATTTCCGCAATTTATCTTTTCAGTTTCTTCGATTGCATTAACTCATTGCACTTTTTCTAATTAAATATAGGATATTCGCATATTCCCTGAGTTCGACCCAGACACTCACCGGTTAAAGAGATTTTTTATTTTTGACGAAGTTTCTGGAGTGACTACACGAACACGCACGACAGTATTTTCATTTTATACATATATTAACATGGGAACAAAGGTTTTGTCGGTAACAAAATTCAACTTATGTAAGAAAACAATGTATATTGATACTTTTGATTAGAATTTTGTAAAAGCTATAGCCTAACTTAAAGTTCTATTTTTTTTTTAAAAGGTTCTGTTTTGTGTAGTTCTGTTATTGCTGTGAAAAGTTTTTTTTTGTGATTAAAATTTGTGAATAGTAATCATGTTAATTAGTCCGCAGGTTAAAAAATTGAAATCATTAGATGCTCGGACAATGATGACACCTAAGTTTGGTACAGTCTCCAACCCAAAAAGGTGGAGATTTGTGATAATTTTGGGTCTGTGACATTTGGAGGCCCAGAACACTCCAATCTGACCCGCCCATCCGAAACTCGGATCCAGTACCCGCGACCCGACCCATCTATGTTGAGAAGTGAT
This sequence comes from Andrographis paniculata, assembly GCF_009805555.1. Classification (NCBI taxonomy): domain Eukaryota; kingdom Viridiplantae; phylum Streptophyta; class Magnoliopsida; order Lamiales; family Acanthaceae; genus Andrographis; species Andrographis paniculata. The sequence continues at coordinate 2,965,806 of NW_026137595.1, read as the reverse complement.
GGCAACCGTTGGATTATGAGATCTGATCTGGGCCGTTGGATCTAATATCCAACCTCATATATAAATAAGCTGGGTCACCCTTGAACCCGGTTCAGTTCACTCTTCTCTCGCGATCTGTCTCTCTCTAGAAACCCTAACCTCTCGAACGGCGCTCTTCGATTGATCTTCCTTGCGTGCTTTCCGGTGATCCGACCGGCGAATCTGGAGTTTCGACAACGCGCTTTGACGTTCGACTTGTTCTAAGGCTTTCCATCGGTTTGCTTTCTTGATTCGGGTCTAGTTGATTGTTTGCGGTGTATATTGATTGTCCGTGATGAAGTTAGACCTAGAATGTTAGCGTTTCCATATATTGTGGTTTGGTTAGCGTGATTGTGCGTTTTCGTCGATGTTGTTTGTGATTTGGGTCGAGGTTGAGCGTTTGTGTTGGGTCGATTGGTATATTTGGGTAAAATTGAGTACGAGCTTCTTTGATTTCGTAATAATGGAAAGATTCTTTAGGTTTCGTGTAATTTCTGAATAATTGTGTGTGAATAACAAGTGTTCAATTCGTGTATATATATAAATTTTATTATTTTTTATATGAATAATACAGTTGGTATTAGAATTCTATGTTTAGCTTTTTTGTCCATTAGGGCATGATTCCTATAAATTTTGGCCGACCTAGAAAAATAAATACAAATACTGGACCGCATAAAAATAATACTATATATATATATTTTTAAAATTATTTAAAATATTTTGAATTTATTTGGTATCGTTATCAATAAAAATATATTATTTTTTTAATAAAATTTAAATTAAAATATATTTAAATAAAAAGAACAAATTTAAATCTAACCAAATAAGTTTTAATATATATTTTTAATAATATACTTGTATCTTTATATTGGGTCCCTGGGCTCACATGGCCCATGCCCTGGACGACATTGATCGAATGTGTCTATACCCTATAAGGTTTGTTATAATAGTGCATGTTGTTAGCATTCTATTGAATTAGTTTAATAAATATATACTTTCTTCACATATCCACTTTATAAATATAATTTTATTTTTTATTTTTTGTATAGAGATTAATATATGTTTTATTTTAATAATAGTTAGTGATAATTTTGTATGTAAATACTATTTTACTTTTATGATGTGTAAAATTATTGTGGTGGTATTGACGTAACTATGTATAAATATTATCGTATTTGTAATATGTTATGAGTGCATACTTACTACAAAAATATAGGTATTTTTTGTTTTGGCAATAAAAAATAGCAGAATAAATTTATGTCTATTTGACCTGCTCATATGGATTTTTAAAAATTGGGTAAAAATATATTTTGTGGGAGAAAAAAAAAAAAGAAAAATAATATATATATATTTTTTTTTATTAAAAAGAAAACTAAAATACTTTTTTATGACAAAATATATAATATATATAAAATTGACATACATTTAAATGACGAATATTTATTAAGTGGAGGAAGAAAATACTTAATAGTTCTTTCGTCTCAAAACAATAGTAATATTTGTGATGAATACGAGAATTAAGAAATAATAGTATTATATTGATATTGAGTGTAAAAGTGTTTTTAAAAGATCAAAATGTTCATACTTTATGTAATTATTGTGAAATAATATGGATAGTTTTGTAAAAAAATGTGAAGTTAATTATTAAAAATAGAAATGAGACTATTGTTTTGTGACGAACGAAAATGAAAAAATGAGACTACTGTTTTGGGACAGAGGGAGTATGATATTTTGAATATATTATTTTTCACTTAGTATTTTAAATAAATATATATTTCAAATTTAGTTTTTCTTCTTTTTTTTAATAAAAAATTTATACTCCACTTATTAGAAATTATCTCTTTACTTTTTTATAGTTGAATAAAGAATAATAATATTTTATTAGTTAGTGATATTATATAAGATTATTTTGATATTTTTATTTTACAAGTAAAAAAAAAATACTTCTATAAAAATTATAAATACTTTAGTCTTTATATATTGATTTTTTTTTTACTATAATAAAAATAATATTTATGTCACGAATGAAAATTAAAAAAAAAAACATTGAATTAAGAGGGAAGAACTAGATAAATAGTTCAAAAACAAAATGAATAAACACATTACACCTTTTTACTGGTGTTTGTTTGGGGGTTTGAATTTTGAGTTGGTATTTGAATAGTAAAATTTTTGAATTTGAATAGTTGTATGAAATGATATAAATAGACGTTGATGTGATATTTTGAATGTAAAATTAATTTTTAGTATAATATAAAAAATAAGAAAATAGGTGTTTGATTTGATATTTTTGGGAGAAAAAATAAGATGGATATTGTATTTAAAATCCAATCCCCAAACAAACACACCCTACGAACATCAACGTTTAACAATATCTATGGTTGTGTTCTTTTCTGAATTTCATCTTAAAATTTTTATTATTCAAATTTTTTTTTTCCTTAAAAAAAAATATCAAATCAAATATTTATTTTTCCTTTTTATATTATACTAAAAATTTATTTTACATTTAAAACATAACATAAATATCTATTTATATCACGTCAAACAAATATTCAAATTAATTATTTACTATTCAAAAATCCAAATCCAATACTTCAAACCCACAAACAAACACACCCTATATATTTTTGTTCAAAATATATTGATAATAAATAAAATAAATCCAGACAGTGTCGATTTTTCATTGGACAAATTTATTATACAATATATATATATATATCTATATTTAATTAAAGAATTAAACATTTGTATGAAATAAAATTGAATTTACATATGCACGTTAATTTAATTAACATTTTCATAATTTCATGAACTATATTACCTAGCTAAATTAAAATTAAATTAATTTAACCTTCCTTTTGTTTCCACTGCAGCCCCAAATATCTGCAGGGAGAAACCCTAATTTTGTACTCAGAAATCGTCTCAAGTCCCGGCGACCACATCTGATCTCGACTTCCCACCAGTTGATTGTAATGCTTCTGCAATTCCGGCGTGCTGCACAGAAATCCGCCGTCGCCGCCGCCGCCGCTGTTATTCCTACCGATCAACCGTTCGATGAAGGCGGGAGCAACCTTGATCAAAATCCGGCCGTCGGATCCTTTCGTGTACTCGAACGGGCATTCCTTGAAGGCGGAAGTGGGCGGTCCGACCCGGTTCTTTATCGGGTCGGATCCGAGCGCCGCTAGACCGGAGGTGGAGAGGACGCCGCCGCCGCCGCCGAAGGAGTCGAGGGGGAGAAGGAAGTAGGTTTCGCCGGCGAGGAGCTCGTCGGCGATGGCGAGGGAAGGAATCGGGCGGCCGATGAAGAATGAGTCGGCGTGGCAGATCATGCGGTCGGGGAACTCGAACATGATCTCGCCGGCGAGATGCCTTCCGGTGATGATCCTGGTGTCGCCGCCGTAGGCGATCAGCTTCACGGTGGAGGCGCGGCGGAAGCAGGCGGAAGGATCGATGACCAACGCATTGCCCATATGGTAAATTAAAATTCAATTTCTTCCCCAATTTCAATTCAAGATATATATATATATATGTATGTATGTATGTATGTATTGAAGAAGGTGCTGAGGGTTAGAGAAGCTATTGACTGGAAGAAGGTGCTGAGGGTTAGAGAAGCTATTGACTTTGAGGTGGTATGTTAATGGAGGTGAATTCGAGTGGAGGTCCCTGGACTTCGACGCCGGACGAATCTGCATCAGAAATGAACGCAGTCAACGGTGACACGTGCTTCAGGTGTCTGAGCTCCGGGATCTTCCAACAATCGCCTTGTGAATACATGCATTTGCAGAGATCAACGGTCAGGAACGGCTGCTGGCTCGTGATGATATATAATTTGTATGATGTTTCCCTAAACCAAATTACTGCGCGACTTCCTTGTCACATATTTTTTAATATATATATATATATATATAAACATGTGTGTTTATATTTTAAATAATAATATTCTAACCTAATTAAATGTAATGCAAATTGTTGATTATGTTAATTAGGTGATGTACTGATAAAATATGCATAAGGAGAAGTTCATGCATTATTTTATTTATTTTCATCTATTTTAAAGCAGTTGAATTTTTACATTATATAATAATATAAAGATTGAATTTTTCAAGATATCAATAATAATAATAATAATAATAATAATAATAATAATAATAATAATAATAATAATAATAATAATAATATCTTTTATTTTATTTTAGTGTTGTAAGTAATATCTTTGAAAGCGTGTTAGGTTATATTGAATATACACTGGATTTTATATATGTGGAGGAGTTCTAACCAAGGGTGCTCATGAATTAATATTTTTGATATAATTACTTCTTTGTACTAAATATTTTATAATACTTGGGGGACCTTTGGTACAGAGAATAGAACCGCAGGGAAATGAGAGTAGAAATGAAATCGGTTTGGTAAAATAAAGAATTCAATTGAGAAATATATATATATATATATATAAAATGCAACTATATGAATGATATATGAAAAATATATGAAAACAGAAAAATAAAAATAATTTATTTTTAAGTTCCATTTATCTGACTCAAACAAACAAGACAAATGATACAATTTTCATTTCCCTGAGCTCATTTCTCTATAAAACACAACTTGTATCTATATTCAATGTATCTATTTACCATTTCGGATTATTCATAATCAAATTTTTATTTTATAAATCAATGAATTAAGTTTGCACAACAATGAAATATATTTACATTTTATATAAAATTATCAACATACTATTTTTTTTTTTAATTTTTATATTATTTGAATTTGTTCATTGTATTTCAAAAGCATTTTAATCAATTTATACTTACGCAGAGTACTTAATTATCACATGACACGTAAATGGCAAATTAATGAGTTTGTTCTCTTTATAACTATTCTTCTTATTTATCGATTATTTATTCTCCATGCTATGTGATATATATATATATATATTATAAATTATCACATTAAGTTATTATTTAAATTAGAAAAATACAATATAATATATAAACCAAACACATTTATTATTATTGATATTTTAATAAAAAGAATGATGTGACATATAAGTATTAATGATTGTTAGTATATTTAAAAATTTTATATTAAATTTAAGATATAAGGTTTTACATAAATAATAAATACTATGATATCTTATATAACTAAAAAAATATAATATATAATACATACTAACACAATATATATATATATAATATTTTTATTACTAAAAAAATAAAAAATTTAATACAAAATATTATTTTTTATATTATCAATATAATTTTTTTAACATTAAAAAAAATACATAAGAAAAAAGGACACATTTTTTTTTTCTTTTTTTTTCACATTTCTTTTTTTTTCTAATTCTTTTTTCTTTTACTAATTCTTATTATAGATACCTTGTGCCTTTAGATAAAAATAACATCATATTGTATGTTACTAAAATACTAGAAATTATGTACTTTATACAACTATATTTATATATTGATATTTATATTTGATACTCCCTCCGTCTCCGATATTTTGTCCGCGTTACCGTAGATACGAGAATTTAGGAGGAATATAATTAGTAAATAATTAAAAATGTATTAATAAAAATAATTATCGTATAATCAAATTAATTATAGATTAAGATTAAGAGAATTGATTAGTATAATTAAAATTAAAAAAATTATAAATTAAATTTTTAAAAATAAGATTAAAATGTATAATTATTATTATTTTTTAAAAATGACAAAATAAATTGAACAGACAAAAATGGAAAAATGACATGAAAATTGGACAAAGTATATATTATTTGTTCATTGTGCCATATTACAGCCATATTATATGTAATAGATATATATATTATAAAGTTAATGATCTTTTTTTAAATTTAATTATAATTAAAACTAAATAACAGTAGTATTTCGTGGACCGACCACAAGAAATTGATTATTAAAAAATTTTGTATGGGGATTGATTTAGATGAGAAAGATTGGTAAAATACTTTCTAAATATATTAATTTATAGTCGCTCCTGTGTAGAACTATAATTTTAATTGAGTTGAGCATAAAATTTACGGAATATTGATATTATTGTATTGAGTGTATTAGTGTAAAAAGTAGTGACAATTGTGTAATAAAAATGAAAAAATAAGAGTAATTTTACGGTGATATGGTTAGTTATGAAAATAAGACTATTATTTTGAAACGGACAAAAATGGTAAACAAGACTATTGTATTTGAACGGAGTATATTAATCAAATAGAAGTTGCAAAATAAAAGTCCAACCTATGGATGGTATTTTACCGAAAATACCAATCGATATTGATACCGTACCTAACTTTTCGGTATGACCAGAATACATACCGGTACGGTATCGATATATACCGTTTATAACGAAAATTTTAATTTCGGTACGGTAGCGATATATGCAGCTTATACCGAAAATTATCGTATATACCGAAAATTATAATTTTAAATTTTAAAATAATTAAAAAAAATTTAATAAATATCACCGTTCTCCGCCTAAAAATATTATGAAAAAATCAATAAATTTTCAGTAGTCTACATATTTTTTTTGTTATGATTTAAAAAATTAATAATTATTATTTATATTAATAATTAAATTATTTAATAAAAGTAATATCGGTACCGATACCGTCAAAAATTTCAGTACAATATCTATACTGTACCGAAATTATCGGTATACCAAAAACTAAACTCTGTTCAAAACCTCACCTTAAAGAGGAGGAGATCTGTTGCTGCTTAGGCCAATTTTTGGAGTTCTTTACTCCACAGAAGAACTTGTCTCTGCTCCACTTTTCGCCTCCTTTCCATCACTAACACTACCTCCCATCCCGGGCTCGCCACCAGACCTACAGAAATAAGCCTAACCTGAATCAGGGCAATGAAAATGCATAAGCTTTTTCAAGATTCGAGAACAGTAATGTAGTTTGAAGCCGGTGCGCGTGTGGTTGAACCTTATGGCTTGATCGGTTGCGTCGCAGTCGGGTGCCACAGATTGTTCTTTACCAATGGCTGCTGCGGAGGAGGAGGAAGTCCTTCCAGAGGCCTTTTAGAAGCCTGTGGATAAGAAATTTGATAAAGAGATATGTCGAATAAAAGCAATAGTATCATGGATTTGTGTGAATTTGTAAAGCCGTACAGAGATATCGTTCTTCTTGGGAATCTCGACCTTGCTGCCACCGGTTTTGTCTATCCTTGCACCCTACATTTGTCGAAGAAAATTGAGTTAGGACAGAAGTCTCGAACGTACAATTAAGATGCTGGGAATGTAAGTTTGCTTGCAGACCTTTGCACTCCCTCTGCGCGGAAGTGCGAGAGTCCAGACATTGTCGCATTCATTTGTGCAGGTGGTGGTTGAAAGATGTTCAATATATTCTCCCTGCAATTTCTTTCGGCTTGCTTTAGAAAAACTAGATCCCTGCAACACCATGTCTGTACCTCATTGCGAAATCATCTCTACTGTCGGCACCAGGGACACCTTTGGTAGACATTTCGAGCAATCTATCGGAATAGTAACCAGGGGAAGAGTTCTGCTTGAATTTTTGGTTCTGGACGATGTCCAGCCCATCCGATCCTTGAGGGACCTTAAAACTTGCTCTATCCCTTTTCAATCCAAGTGATGGCCTGCTGGAGCCGATCTCGAATCCCTGCAATAGTGAGGCCAAAATAAATGTAATTACTCATAAGCTGAGTAATCTTGACTCCCATGCGGAAGAAAATATAAACAAAAATTACAGAAGTAGACTTTCAGAAAATGCTAAATACAGAAGTCTGCAACAATTTATCCATGATACAGAACTTTTAATACGATAATAACAAAACAATATAAAATCTGATGGCCACGATCGCATCTACGCCCGTTGGAGGAAACTAGAAAGCCAAAAATGGCAGCAATCAGACAATACAATTATTCAAGCAAGACAGACGTCGAGATCAATAAAAACTTATTGCACTAAAGGGAACATCTGGAGCATCTAAATAATCATAAGAGAATTTATCATATTCAGATAGTCAAACACGTCAACAGTTTCTTTCACACCAATTTCATCAATGTTATTGCCCTATTATTGCCGTATTATTGCACTAGATGGCACCATAATACTTCACGATCATATAGTTTTATAAAAAGTCCCAAATAAGTAAACAATTAGAAATGAAAAAGGAAATCATTCCAAAATTCACTTGCCTTTCCAAACTTGAGCTGCTGGTGGAGATTCAAAATACCACTTGGAGCAGGTGAAAAGACATCGATTTCGCAAGAAAATGAATTTCTTTTTATTTGAGTGTATAATGGACTCCCCCAAAAAACATTGGCGCATGTAATGCCGTAGTTTTCTGGTTAATGAAAATTAGAGGGTTAAAAAAAGTAAAGCTTTCAGATATAGAAAAAGCGACATTCAAAGGCAACTAAAACATGCAAAGAAATAAATAAAGCATTGCTTCCGGTAATACCTTAAGAACACCATCATTCAAAGGCAACTAAAACATGCAAAGAAATTACCATGGAAGATGACTAAACATACTAATTCAATGAACCTACCATCAACTTGAACCTGTTTTGATGTGAAGGAACCAGGAGGAAGACTGTCAAAATCGACACCAAGCGGTGGACCATCCTCCGTGTAGAGGCTTCCCAGCTGTTTCTTGACAGCAGTTATCGCAGGGTTTTCAGACGGGTGCTTCAGCTTTAAGTAACCTGAAGGGCCTGACCTAGGTTTTGCAACAGGCGCATCCAGAGGAGATTTCGGCAGTAAGTACCGGGAAGTGGCCATATAAGCGGGCTTTACTATATTATGGCCAGGCAGGCTCCTCAATGAAGAACTACTCCCAGACGATGTGTTGTATATACTTCTGCTGTTTCCGGAAAATGTGAGTTCCACACCTGAATGTTCTGGAAGAATTATCCTACCACTTTCGACCTCCTTGGTAAAATAATTCCTATTATCTCCTACTTTTGTACTGCCGCAAGAATCTGGCCTATGCCCGCTGCCATGATCTTGCACTACTCCACTCGAGTGGTCCGGCCCTCCAGCTACAGAGCTAACATAAAGCTTCTTGTCTTTCAACCTTCGGTGACAAAACCATCCATAGACTTGCTGCTCAGTCAAGCCTGTCGCCTTAAGAAATTTCTGCTTTTATCGTATCTGATGGGTATTTATTTTCTGGAAGATAAGGGATCATTGAATTATTATTAGAGTGCAGGACACAAAACCTTGATCGACAATATAGAAGTATAAGTTACCCGAATAACAGTTCTCCAATGCTTGAATCTGAGCAGGCGTCTTCACAGTCCTCTTCTTGTTCTTCTCAGCCAGGACTTTATCATCTTCAATGTGCATCTCAGATGGTTTTCTGTCTTTGTGCCCTGAAACAAATGAAAGCATATAACAATTTGATCAGATGAAAGAAGTGAAAAATCAACAAACACAGTGGCGGGTAACAGTTGCTAGAAGCATTAAACCTTTCAACATAAACATGGTAGTACTTCGAATAATCTGGTCTTTATTTAAAAAACATATATATGCTCAAAAAAGGTATCAGTTATTGATGTTTGCAATCTCAACAATAAATTACATACTCGTCCGCTCATTAGTGCCCGACAAAGAGTTATACTAAAAAGTAACATACATCACGCATTTGAAGCAAGATCCAACTGAAAAGTCAATACTTCCGAAAAGGAATTTGTCCACGATTAAGTGTTTGTAAGATAAAGTCACATCTCGACAAAATATAATCTTACTAATATCTTGACCTAAGAGAAAGAGACTAACCGTTATACCGTTAGCATTATTTACGACAAAATGTGATTTTATTAATATCTTGACATTGGAGAAAATGACTAACCGTTATACCGTTTATCAGTTATATAATTATTTACTACCAAGTTTTCCAACAGATTGCTCATAATCTGCCAGCAAAGATAATGAAAACAGCTGAAACTCAACATAGCTCCAAAGGTTTCATAGACATTGGTGAACATGCTTCGAATTTAGGATCCCGAATCCCAGAAATATGGCAAAGGAGCCAAATATCTGGACTAACATTTTTGCATTTAAGCTATTTATTGACAATGATATTTCATTGTTCCTATGAGCATAAAACAATTATAGTGGCAAATAAAAAATCAAATCATCCAAGAACAACATAAACCTAAGAACCCCACAAGCACAACCCCACAAAATCTACATAATATTATCGCACCAATCATTCCTCTTAAATTTGTATGTACACTTTGTATGCCCACTATAGCTATAATCAACACCAAGCACCAACAACCCAACCTTCAATTTTTTATCAAGAGCTTTTGTTAATCTTGCACAATTGTAAAAATCAAATGTAACAGATCAAAAATCGCAGCCTAAGATTTCATGATTCTAGTCAATAAAAAACCACAACACTATACCTCCATCAATAACTTTACACATAGGAAAAAACAAAGGAACAAGGGCATCTACCTTTTTCCATGGCAATGCACGATGAAGAAAAAAAAAAAAAAAAAAAAACTTATAGGGTTTTCAATTTCCCCCAAATCTTACTCCACCACTCCTCTACCGACCAGCAAAACTTCGCCCAAACCCAAATTGGGCAGAGAAAACAAGAAACTCTAGATAAAGAGAGCTCAAGAGAGAGACACGAATGTAATAAAGATTTTAGGTAGGCATATATAAATCAGTGTGCCACCGCTCCACTCCGCCGATGGATTAGGGTTCTGTTTATTGAGCCAGGGTTAGGGAATCGAACCCAAAAGGCTCAATTGAATTCGAATTACAATTACCTAGGTTGAGATTTAGTATATTCTTGAATCAAATTTTCCTATTCTGATCACTTACCATATATTCATCAATCCCTTATCCCGCTGCGTCTCAATTAGAGTATAGCCTTTTTCTCGTCATCTTAGCATTTGTCCCTACCCAATCTTCTTCAAAATTCCATGCGGTCGGGGAACTCGAACATGATCTCGACGGCGAGGTGCCTTCTGGTGATGATACGGGTGTCACCGCCATAGGCGATGAGCTTCACGGCGGAGGCGCGGCGGAAGCAGACGGACGGGTCGACGACCAACGCATTGCCCATATGGTAACTTAAAATCCAATTTCTTCTCCAATTTCAATTCCAATTTCAATTCCAATCAACGAAATTTGCGAATCTGAAACGGTGATCGAATTGAGAATTAATTATGGTATATAGTTTGAGAAGGACCTGCGTTATCATAATTTTTATTATTTTTATTTTTATTATTATAATTTTTTCTATGAATAATAGAATTTTAGATAAAATATTTTTTTTAAAAAAAATATATATTTTATAAATTTTTATATTTGAATTAAAATTTATCAATTTTAATTATATTATAATTACTATTGATTTTGTTTATTTTAACTTTATCAATTATTTTAAATTCAAAATAATTTTTTTTTAAATATAAAAAAAAATAAAATTTTAGACCAAAACATAAAATACATTGCTTTGTAACAATATACACTGAATGAAGTATACTTGTACATGAACATGTAGTTCCCAAGTCAAGTCAGCTGGACGTCACTTTCGTTATGTCAACGCCAACAAATTAATTAAAATTGTTTATAAAGAGACTAAAATTAATGAGTTTTTATATTAGGACCAAAATTGATTTTAGATTTCAATACAATTTCAAACATAAACATATACAATAGTATTAAAATAATAAATTAATTTTTAATACTACAGTTTTCCAGATCAGCTGCTAAGTCACTTCTTTATGTCAATGTCAACAATTTTTTAAAGAGAGAGACCAAAATAATTGAAATTATTTATAATAATTCCTGGATCTTTCTTTTATATAGTGACCAAAATTTATAAACTTTGATTATATTGGAAAAAAAATGGATTTTTTCCCGCATAAAAATTAAGAAGTGAATCCTAAATTTTATTTTAAAAATGAATTTTGCTTTATACGGGTTAAGAAAAATAAATTCAAGAAGATCCAGTCCTAATGATTTTTTCCTATAAAATAATAAAATACATAAATCTTTTTGGCGTATAACATCAAATTCAACAACTATATAAAGACAAAGCAAGCACAGCACAAGTAGAAAAGAGAAATAAATCAACAATGCTGTACAAGAAAGCATTGAGGCAAAAAAATGTACATAATAATATCAACAACAAAACTATACAACAACAGGGTGAGTGGTGAGTGTTTCCCGCCCCACCACCACCACCACCACCACCACCACAGTCGCCGCCACAACACCACAATTGCTAAGTCATACACATACACATGAATCATTCTACTTCAATAATGCAAAACAAAAGCACTAAACTCTGTTCATAACCTCACCTTAGGGTGGAGATCTGCTGCTGCTAAGGCCAATATTTGGAGTTCATTACTCCACACAAGAACTTTTCTCTGCTCCACTTTTCGCCTCCTTTTCATCACTAACACTACCTCCGGTCCCGGGCTCGCCACCAGACCTACAGAAATAAGCATAACCCGAATCAGGGAAATGAAAATGAAAAAGCTTTTTCAAGATTCGAGATCAGTAATATAGTCTGAAGCCATTGTGCGTGCGGTCGAACCTTATGGCTGGGTCGGTTGCGTCGCAGGCGGGTGCCACAGATTGTTTCTTTACTGACGGTTCCTGCTGCGGAGGAAGTCCTTCCAGAGGCCTTTTTGAAGCCTGGGGATAAGAAATTTGTTAAAGAGAAATATTGAATGAAAGCAATAGTATCATGGAGTTGTGTAAATTCCTAACGCATACAGTGATATCGTTCTTCTTGGGAATCTCGATCTTGCTGCCACCGGTTTTGCCTATCCTTGCGCCCTACATTTATCGAAGAAAATGGAGTTAGCACAGAAGTCTCGAATGTACAATTAAGACGCTGGGGAAGTAAGTTTGCCTGCAGACCTTTGCACTCCCTCTGTGCGGAAGTGCGAGAGTCCAGACATTGTCGCATTCATTTGTGCACGTGGTAGTTGAAACATGTTCAATAGTAATACATTCTCCCAGAAAATCATCTCTACTGTCGCTACCAGCGACACCTTTAGCAGAAATTTCGAAGTGATCTACCAGGGGAAGAGTTTCGTTTCAATTTTTGGTGCCCGAAGTTGTGCAGCCCATCAGATCCTTGAGGGACCTTAAAACTTGCTCTATCCATTCTCAATCTGAGTGATGGTCAGCTGGAGCCAATCTCGAATCCCTGCAATATTGTCACCATATTACTCATATGATATGCAATCCGACTCCCATGTGGAACAAAATATGAACAATAATTAACTAAGTAGACCGTTGGACAATGGTAAATACGAAAATCGCAACTATTTATAGAATAGTTCTACAGGATAACCGCTTAAAATGTACAAACAGAACTTTTAATGCAATAAAAACAAAATGATCTAAAGTTGAATGACCATTATTGCATCTATGCCAGTTGGAGGAAACTAGAAAGCCAAAAAATGCAGCAAATAAACAAGACAATTATTCAAGCAAGATAGACGTCAAGATTCATAAAAGCTTATAGCACTAAAGGGAAAATCCTAAGAATCTAAACAATTATCAGAGAAATTATAGTCAAACACGTCAACAGTTTCTTCACCCCAATTTCACGGTATTTGTTGCCCTATTATTGCACTAAAGGGCGCCATTATATTTCATGATTATATAGTTCTATGAAAAGTTTTAAATAAGTAAATGTTATAAATGAAAAATGAAATCATTCCTAAATTCACTTGCCTTTCCAAACTTGAGCTGCCGGTGGAGATTCAAAATACCACCTGGAGCAATTGAAATGCCTTCTCTCCTACCGTAGTTTTCAGAGGTTCAAAAACAAAACGTCAGTAAGTAGAAAACCTGAGATATGTCAATAAATAAAGTATTGCTTCCCATAATACCATAAGAACACCATCACAGATTCAAAAACAACTAAAATACGAAAAGAAATTAGCATGGAAGACGACTGAACATACTAATTCAATGAACCTACCATGAACTTGAACCTGTTTTGATTTGAAGGAACCAGGAGGAGGACTGTCAAAATCGACACCGAGTGTTGGACCATCCTCTGTATAGAGGCTTCCCAGCTGTTTTTTGACAGCAGTTACAACAGGATTTTCAGACGGGCACTTCAGCATCTTTAAATAACCCGAAGGGCCTGACCTAGGTTTTGCAGCAGGCATATCCAGAGGAGATTTCAGAGGTAAGTACCCGGAAGTTTCCATATAGGTGGGCTTTATTATATTATTGCCAGGCAGGGTCCTCAATGACAAACTACTCCCGGATGATGTGCCGTATATACTTCTTTTGTTTTGGAAGAATTACCTACCACTTTCGACTTCCTTGGTATCAAAACCTCCTAGTTTTGTACTGCCGCAAGAATCTGGCCTATGCCCACTGCCATGATCTTGCACTACTCCACTTGAGTGCTCCGGCCCTCCAGCTGCAGAGCTAAAATAAAGCTTTTTGTCTTTCAACCTCCGGTGACAAAACCATCCATAGACTTGCTGCTCAGTCAAGCCTGTCGCCTCAGAAATTTCTGCTTTTACCGTATCTGATGGGTATTTATTTTCTTTAATATAAGGATCATTGAATTATTATTACAGTGAAGGGCACAAAATCCTGATAGACATTATAGAAGTATAAGTTACCCGAATAAAAGTTCTCCAATGCTCGAATCTGTGCAGGAGTCTTTCTCGTTCTCTTCCTGTGCTTCTCAGCCAGGACTTTATCGTCTTTCAAGTGCATCTCAAATGATTTTTGGTTTAGGTGTCTTGAAACAAATGAAAGCATACAACAATTTGATCGGATGAAAGATGTGAAAAATCAACGAACATAATGGCTAGTAACAGTTGCTAGAAGCATTAATAAATATGACAACACTTCGAATCCAGGTTACCATGTATTCTCATCTTTATTTAAAAAATATATCTATGCTCAAAAAAGTTATCTCAGCTATTTGTGTGTGAGATCTTGACAATAATTACATACTCATCCGCTCATTAATGCCCGACAAAGGGTTGTAATAAGTAACATACATCACGGCAATTGACGCAAGATCCAAATAACAAGTCAATACTTCACATGTCGACAAAATGTAATTTTAATATTTTGACCTCGGAGAAAATGACTAACCGTTATACTGTTATCATTTATATGATTGTTTACTATCACCAAAGCACACTATTCCTAATTTTCCAACAGATTCCTCATGATCTGTGCTAGAGAAGATAAGGAAAAGAGCTGGAACTCAACAAAGCTCCAAGTTTTCATAGACATTGGTGAATCATGCTCCGAGATTATGATTGTGAATTCTGATAGACGCGAGAAGTTACAAAGCAGACGAATATCTGGACTACCATTTCTGCATTTTAGTTACTTCTTCGAAACTAATATTACATTCTTACTCTTGAGCATCAAACAATTCTAATGGCAAGTAATCAAGTCATCAAGAACCTCATAAACCTAAAAACCACAAAAGCTCACCTCCACACAAATCTACAAAATGTAAACGCATGAATCATTCATTGGAAGTTTATATCTACACTTTGTATGCCCACAATCTGTATCATCAACAACAAGCACCCAGAACCAACCTTCAATTTTTTATCAAGAGCTTTTGATAATCTTGCAGCATAGTAAAAATCAAATGTTGCAGATCAAAAAACTGCCTAACATTTCATGAGTCTAGTCAATTCAAAACCACAACACCACACCTCCATCAATAACTTTATGCATGGAAAAAATAAGGAACAAGGTCATCTACCTTCTTCCATGGCAATGAATGATAAAAAAGTTCTAGGGTTTTCAATTTCCCTCAAATCTTCCTCCACCAAATCCTCCTCAATCAGCAAAACTTCAAAACAAGAAACTCTTGAGATAGAGAGTGCCACACCTCCACGGATGGATTAGGGTTCCTGCCAGGGTGAACGAATCGAACCCAAAAGGTTCAATTGAATTTAAATTCGAATTGGCTAAGTTGGAGTTTGGTATATTCTTACTCAAATTTCCTATTATTATCGCTTACCATATAGTCATCTATCCCTTAACCCTCTGCTTCTGAATTAGGGTATAGCCTTTTTCTCGTTATCTTCCGTTTGTCCTTACCCAATCTTCTTCAAATTTGCATGATGTTGGCGAACTCGAACATGATGTCACCGGTGAGGTGCCTTCCCGTGAAGATACGGGTGTCGCCGCCGCCGTAGGCGATGAGCTTCGTGGCGGAGGCGCTGCGGAAGCGATCAGCGATCAACGACCAACGCATTGCCCATATGGTAAATTAAAATTCAGTTTCTTCCCCAATTTCAATTCCTATCAACGAAAATTGCGATGCGATTACAAAAGGTGATCGAATTGAGAATTACTCATCACTAATTTGTCAAACTTATTCGTCCGTCCCACCCTACCCTACCACCTATAGGCGGCCGTCCGTCCTACAGCCGCACCAACACCGCTGTCATCCCGTTTGATGGATCTGCTCCGCCGCTGGCGGTCAACAACTCAGGCAGGAAATGCTGAGAAGTGGGCAAGGAAGGGGTTTAGCAAGATAGCATTCATTTAAGAGATAGAGTTTTTACTTCTCCCTTCCTTTCTACAGTCGTAATGATGGTGGTACAGACCCGGGGATACCACTCATTACAAGATCTTTGAGACTATCCTATGGTTGTAATTTATTTTTTTAATTTTTTTATATATATAATTATATATTTTAATCAAATTTTAAATTTTATATAAATTTTTTTAATTAAAATATTTTGTTATTTTAATTTTAATATATAAAAATCTCATTCATTTTAGTCTTATTATAAACAATTTCAATCAATTTTGATCTAAACTATAAACAATTTCAATCAATGCAACTATGTACAATTATACACGGTCATTTAATAACATGATCATGTATATTTCAATATATAATTATACATAACCATGTTGTTACACAATCATGTATAATTTTACACGACCGTGTATATTTCTGTTTTAGTCTAAAATTTTATTTTTTTGTTATATTTTTATAAAAAAAAATTATTTGAATTAAAAATAGTTGATATAGTTAAAATGGACAAAATAAATAATAATCATAATATAATTAAAATTTATCAATTTAAATTCAAATATAAAAATTTATAAGATATATTCTTTTTCAACGTTTTGTCTAAAATTTTATTACTCATAAAAAAAAATTTTCTTACAAACATCCAATAACACAACTATTTTTTAATTTTGTATATTATAGTAGTATTAAAAATTAATTTATTATTTCAATACAATAATTAGATGTTTGTAAGAGAATTTTTTTTGGTAAATAGTAAAATTTTAGACAAAATCTTGTAAAAGAACATACTCGATAAATGTTTATATTTGAACTAAAATTGATACATTTTTAATTATATTATGATTATTATTAATTTTTTTTCCATTTTAACTGTATCAACTATACTAAATTCAAAACAAAAATTAAAAAAATATAACAAAAAAATAAATTTTTAAACCAAAACAGAAAGGTACATGGCCGTATAGAATTATACACTGAAATATATATGGTCATGTTGTTATATAGCCGTATATTAATGTATATAGCCGCGTAACAACATGGTCATATATAATTATACACTGAAATATACATGACCATGTAACAACATGGTTGTGTATAATTGTACATGGCCGTGTAGTTTCTAAGTCAGCCGCCACGTCACTTCTGTCGTGTCTACGTCAGCAATTTCTGTTAATTTTTCAACGGAGGAACCAAAATTGATTTAAATTATTTATAACGGGACTAAAATTGATTGAAATTGTTTATAATGAGACTAAAATTGATGAATTTTTTATATTGTGACTAAAATTGATAAATTTTTGTTATATTGGAACCAAAATTGATTTTTTCCTATTTGATAATATACACTCCTTAGGCTATCTCCAACTCATATACTTTATTTACACAGTTCAAACTCCAAATATATAGTTGCTACTGTAATCATAACTCTATTTTTCATCAATATTCTTCAAATATTCTACTTTTCTCATTATTTTAAACAACTTTTTATATTTATAATTTACAATAATTTTTTTTAAAAAATTAGAAAAATAAAATTTAAATTTAAAAATTAAAATTAAATAAATTAAATAAAAAAACAACGCCAAAAAATGATGCAGAATTTGGTGCGGATTGGCCGGGTTGGAGATGCCCTTGTACCTACATACTTAATAAATATTAATAAGTTTAATTAAATTTTTAACTTTTTACTCATACATTTATTCAAAATTTCTTTATTTCTATTTTTGTATACTCAATAAATAAATATTTTTATTTATATTTAAAATTTTTCATTTTTAATAAAATTAATTTTAAGTTAATTCTCAATAAATAAAATTTATCATATCTCATATATTAAAATATCGTATTCGAGTTCATCTCTTGTGGGAGACTACTTCCTAGTGAATAGCCATGCACAGATGACAAATAATTTTGTTGTGTTATTTTCTTTGAATATTATATTATATTTTTTTAATTTAATATAAAACCTCAAAAAATACACAGTGGGAGAAGAGAGTAATATTCATTAATAAGTATGACCCCTATTAAAGAAAAAACAAAAAAACAAAAAAATTATTATATTATCTCCGTCCAAATAGAAAGTATATATATTATTTTTTTTTTCCACAAATGTATCTACTTTATCATAGTATTGTTACTTTTTATATAAAGCAGCAAGAATTTTTTTTTTACAATACTTTTAACTATTTATTACAATTAAAATAATTATTATTTATTAAACTCCAAAAATAAATATATACTTACTATCCGGACAAAGAAAACTGATGGACTTACTTAAGATTTAATTAAATTATATGAAAATCTTCGAATTTGAGAAAAATCAGAAGAGTGAGACAAAGAAAAAAACACTTAGGGTGTGTTTGTTTGGGGGTTTGGATTTTGAGTTGGGATTTGAATAGTAAAAATTTTGAATTTGAATAGTTGTATGACGTGATATAAATAGGTGTTGATGTGATGTTTTGAATGTAAAATTGATTTTTAGTATAATATAAAAAATGAAAAATAGGTGTTTGATGTGATATTTTTGGGGGGAAAAAATTGGATGAATAGTAGAAATCTTATTAAATCCCCCAAACCAACACACCCTTAGAGTACAAAATAAAAATATCACATTGCAACACTTGGCAATACAAAACACTAGCTAGTTATCATTTTAAATGTATATTAGTATTGGCATGACTATTATTATTTATTAAAATATGAAAGATACGGTTTGGACATAGGCCTAAAAGCACCTGAACAAGAAGGAGACTTAACCAAAAAAGTGGTGTCAGAGCTCATTGACCACAGAGCCGCTTAACAGCAATGGAGCTTCAAGCCTCGGAGCTAAACACTGCTGCCTCCACAGAGCGAAGACAACAGTTTCCATTGGATTGTGATGCTTCCACAGATCCCAAAGCAGTAGCTTCCATGGACTTTAGGACAACAACTCCTTGGACTATGGCGACTTCATCCCGGAACAATGTTTCCATAAGGTCAGAAAGTGTTGTCTCCATTGGGTTGAAAACAACTACTTTCATTGGACTGCGGTGCTTCCACAAAGCAGAAGAAGGTTGCCTCCACAAGATAGAAAACAACAGCTTCCATAGATCGTGGGATAACTATATCCGTTGGCCCTAGGTTAATAATTTCGTACTTAACATTAGCGGAGGGCCCATGCACTCTCATACTTTATTCAAAAAGCTCCATGGAATAAGCCAACAAGAGGAAAACTGAAGATTCCGTTTAACTCGAGGCTGTTGGGGATACATCTCCGTGGACCGGCTAGGAGTACGATGGAAACAAGTTGGAGTAAGCAGCAGATCTGATTCAGAGGCAATAGAAGAAGTTCAGAGCAAGTGGAACCCTGTCCAGAGACAATGAAAACGGTTGAGAGCTGATGGAAAGAGATTACTAGGTGGTTAGGAGTTTATAGAAGGAGGTTATCAGGTAGTTATGAGGTAGTGGAAAGAGGGTTACCAGGAAGTTGGAAGCAGTGGTGGGAGGTTACCAGGCGATTGAGAGGGGTGGAAGAATAATTGTAACCGCCCTTTTAGTGGGAGAGGTGGTTATTCTAACTTAGGATTAAAACAAGAAAAAAACACGACACACAGACGCACAAGAAGATTGACTCGTATTTTTCTCTATTTTCTTTTCATGTTCTAGTTTCTTTTTTAGGCATTTTAATTCGAATTACATGCTTTTTATCCGCTTTCTAGTAGATTTATCCGAGTTTTAATAGATGTTAGTTTAAATCCATCGAAATCGATCGTTTAGGCTTGAAGCCTCGCTTAGGCTCGAAGCCGTGCAGGCTCCACCGAAGGAGCCGCTCAAAATCCGACGACGGATAGGCTCTTTGGAGTACTTCCGGAACCCACACCGACAAATCGACAAACTATTTTGGAACCTCCGAATTTTAAGATCCAACATATACATATTATGGTAAAATAGACGGAAAAAATATATATATAATTGAAGCTAATTGAGCATTTGAATATATTTATCAATTATTATATATTTTATCATTTTAATAATATTTATATTTCCTATTTTTCTAATTATAATAACTATTTAATAATTATGCATATTATTCTTCTTTTTTTTTATAGAAATTATGCAAATTATTCTTCAAGTTATATATCATGTATTATTTTATATTTTTAGACTAATGTATTTTTATATTAGGTATAGAGAATTATTCTGGTAGTATAAAAATAATATTTTGTATTGAATTATTATTATTTATTTTTTTCAATTTTTTGGTATTAGGAAAAATATACTTTTGAGTCCGACATACGAAAATAGTAAAAAAATTACTTTAAATTTGTGACGGATTTTATATATTTGAAATTATTGTATGAATATAATAAATAAATAATACAATAAATGATTTGTTATTTTTTCTTTATTCATTTTTATTGACTAATAAAAAAATATTGAAGTGGTTTAATTGTAACTTAAAATTTGAAATTAAGAAAGGGTTACATGCAGAAATAATAAAATATTTTATATTAAATTTAATATTTTATATAATATATTTTTTTTTTTTTAAAAAAAAAAAACTACCATTTGATCAACAGTATTTCCAAAAATTATGTTTGCACAACAATTGTAAAGATTTTAGCACTATTAACTTTTTAAAACATGTAACATCTTATCCAAATAGGAATTACGAATTGAATTTCAAATTTTATTTTAATGTTTCAAATCTTACCACAAAACACTCGGTCCACTTTTATCTTTTCTGTGGATTAAAAATCAATTTTGCCTATAGACATAAAGATAAGTAAACTCGAGGAAGATTTAATCCTACCGATTTCATATAAAATACATTAGATTTTTCTCCTATATCATCTAATTCAACAACTATTTAAAGACAAACCAAACACAGCCCAAGTAGAAAGGGAAATAAATCAACAATGCTGTACAACAAAACATTTGAGGCAAAAAATTGTTGATAGTAATTATCAACAACAAAACTATACAACAACAGGGTTGGGGTGAGTGTTTCCCACCCCACCACCACCACCACAGCCGCCGCCACCACTGCTCACAGTCATACATATCATTCTACCTCAATAATCCAAAACATAAACACTAAACTCAGTTCAAAACCTCACGTTAAAGCCAATCTTTGGAGTTCTTCAATCCACAGAAGAACTTGTCTCTGCTCCACTTTTCGCCTCCTTTTCATCACTAACGCTACCTCCGATCCCGGGCTCGCCACCAGACCTACAGAAATAAGCGTAACCCGAATCAGGGCAATGAAAATGCAAAAGCTTTTTAGATGCAAGATTAGTAAATCTAGTTTGAATCAGTGTTGAACCTTATGGCTGGATCGGTTGCGTCGCAGGCGGGTGCCACAGATTGTTTCTTTATTGATGGTTCCTGCTGCGGAGGAGGAAGTCCGTCCAGGGGCCTTTTTAAAGCCTGTATGATAAGAAATTTGTTAAAGAGAAATGTCGAATGAAAGCAATAGTATCATGGATTTGTGTAAATTCCTAAAGCGTACAATGATATCGTTCTTCTTGGGAATCTTGATCTTGCTGCCACCGGTTTTGCCTATCCTTGATCCCTACATTTATTGAAGAAAATGGAGTTAGCACAGAAGTCTCGAACGTACAATTAAGACGCTGGGAATGTAATTTTGCTTGCAGACCTTTGCACTCCCTCTGCGCGGAAGTGCGAGAATCCAGATATTGTCGCACGTGCTGGTTGAAACATTTTGGTGCCCGACAATGTCCAGCCCATCCGATCCTTGAGGGACCTTAAAACTTGCTCTATCCCTTTTCATTCCAAGTGATGGTCCGCTGGAGCCGATCTCAAATCCCTGTAATATTGAGACCAAAAATAAGGTAATTACTTATATGACGCATAATCCGACTCCCATGCGGAAGAAAATATGAACAAAAATTAAGTAGACTGTTGGACAATGGTATATACATTAGTTGCAACAATTTATAGAATGGTTCTTCACTATAATAACTAAAATGAACCAACAGAACTTTTAATACAAAAAAAACAAAATGATCTAAAAGTTGAATGGCCACTATTGTATTCACTGCCGTTGGAGGAAACTAGAATGCAAAAAAGGACGGCAATCAGACAAGACAATTATTCAAGCAAGACAGACATCCAGATCCATAAAAACTTATTGCACTAAAGGGCAACACCTACAGCATCTAAATAATCATAAGAGAATTAAACATATTCAGATAGTTAAACACATCAACGGTCTCTTTCACACCAATTTCATCGATATTATTGCCCTATTATTGCCGTATTATTGCACTAGAGGGCGCCATAATATTTAACGATGATATAGTTTTACAAAAAGTTCCAAATAAATAAATGATTAGAAATGAAAAAAGAAATCATTCCTAAATTCACTTGCCTTTCCAAACTTGGGGTGCTGGTCGAGATTCAAAATACCACCTGGAGCAGGTGAAATGCCTTCTCTCCTACCGTAGTTTTCTGGTTAATAAAAATTAGAGGTTCAAAAACAAAAAGTCAGTAAGGAGAAAACCTGAGATATGTCAATCAATAAGGTATTGCTTCCCATAATACCATAAGAACACCATCACAGATTCAAAGACAACTAAAATACGAAAAGAAATTAGCATGGAAGACGACTAAACATACTAATTCAATGAACCTACCATGAACTTGAACCTGTTTTGATTTGAAGGAACCGGGAGGAGGACTGTCAAAATCGACACCGAGTGTAGGACCATCCTCTGTATAGAGGCTTCCCAGCTGTTTTTTGACAGCAGTTACAGCAGGATTTTCAGAGGGGCGATTCAGCAGCTTTAAATAACCCGAAGGGCCTGACCTACGTTTTGCAGCAGGTATATCCAGAGAAGACTTCGGAGGTAAGTATCGGGAATTCTCCATATAGGTGGGCTTTAGTATATTATTGCCAGGCAGGGCCCTCAATGATGAACTACACCCGGACGATGTGTCGTATACACTTCTTTTCTTTCCAGAAATCACGAGTTCCGCACCTGAAAGTTGTGGAAGAATTACCCTACCACTTTCGACTTCCTTGGTATCAAAACCTCCTAGTTTTGTACTGCCGCAAGAATCTGGCCTATGCCCACTGCCATGATCTTGCACTACTCCACTCGAGTGCTCCGGCCCTCCAGCTACAGAGCTAAAATGAAGCTCCTTGTCTTTCAACCTCTGGTGACAAAACCATCCATATACTTGCGTCTCCGTCAAGCCTGTCACCTCAGAAATTTCTGCTTTCATCGTATCTGATGGGTATTTATTTTCTGGAATATAAGGATCATTGAATTATTATTAGAGTGAAGGGCACAAAACCTTGATCGACATTGTAGAAGTATAAGTTACCCGAATAAAAGTTCTCCAATGCTTGAATCTGTGCAGGAGTCTTCATTGTTCTCGTCCTGTTCTTCTCAGCCAAGACTTTATCATTTTCCAAGTGAATCTCAGATGATTTGCCGTCTCTGTGCCCTGAAACAAATGAAAGCATACAACAATTTGATCAGCTGAAAGATGTGAAAAATCAACAACACAATGGCAGATAACAGTTGCTAGAAGCATTAAATCTTCCACCATAAACATGACAGTACTTGAAATACAGGTTATCGTGTAATCTGGTTTTTATTTAAAAAACATATCTATGCTCAAAAAAGGTATCTCAGTTATAGATGTATGCAATGTCAACAATAAATTACATACTCGTCCGCTCATTAATGCCCGAAAAGGAGTTATACTTAAAAGTAACAGACATCACGGCATTTGACGCAAGATCAAAGTAACAAGTCAATACTTCCAAAATGAATTTGTCCACAATTAAATGTTTGAAGGATAACATCCATTAAATTCACATGTCGGCAAAATATAATCTTATTAATATCTTGACCTTGGAGAAAATGAATCAACTGTTATACCGTTATCATTTATATGATGACTTACTATCACCGAAGCAAAGTAATCCTAATAATCCAAAAGATTCCGCATAATCTGCTAGAGAAAATAATGAAAACAGCTGAAACTCAACAAAGCTCCCAAGTTTCATAGACCGGTGAACATGCTTCGAAATTAGGATCCTGGCAAAGAAGCCAAATATCTGGACTACCATTCCTGCATTTTAGCTACTTCTTGGACACTTATATTACATTCTTCCTCTGAGCATCAAACAATTCTAATGACAAGTAATCAAGTCATCCAAAACAACATAAACCTAAGAATCACAAAGCACAACTCCACACAATCTACGGAATATAAGAGCCTGAATTAATTCATCAGAAATTTGTATCAAGAGCTTTAGTTAATCTTGCACAATTGTAAAAATCAAATGATGTAGATAAAAAAACGCCTAAGATTTCATGACTCTAGTCAATCAAAAACCACAACACCACACCTCCATCAATAACCTTATACTGACACAAAAAAGAGAAAAAAAAAAAAAAAGGAACAAAGTCATCTACCTTCTTCCATGGCAGTGCAAGGGTTTTCAATATCCACAAATCTTCCACCGCCAACTCCAACTCACGGCCGGCAAAACTTCACCAAACTCAACTTGGGCGGAGAAAACAAGAAACTCTTGAATTAGAGAGGGCGAGAGATAGGGAGCGAGCGCCCACCGAGTCGTTGTGAATGCAATGAAGATTTTAGGTAAGCATATATAAATCTGTCTGCGGCTGCCGCTCCACTCCACAGATGGATTAGGGTTCATGTGTATTGAGCCAGTGTGAACGAAGCCAACCAAGAAGGGCTCAATTGAATTCGAATTACAATTGGCTAGGTTGGGATTTGGTATATTCTTGAATTAAATTTTCCTATTCTGATCACTTACCATATATTCATCAATCCCTTAACCCGCTGCGCCTGAATTAGGGTATAGCCTTTTTCTCGTCATCTTCGCGTTTGTCCTTACCCAATCTTCTTCAAATTTCCATGCGATCAGCGAACTCGGACATGATCTCGCCGGCGAGGTGCCTTCCGGTGATGCTCCGGGTGTCGCCGTCGTAGGCGATGAGCTTCACGGCGGAGGCGCCGCGGAAAGAAGAAGGACGGATCGAAAAAAATGTTTAATAGGATATTTTATTCTATGAAAAAATGTATTTTTTTTTTTTTAAAAAATATTGAATTTAAATAGTAAAGTTTGAGAAATTCGGCTAAATAAATATCCTTCCTTCCCCCAATTTCAATTTCATTGTGATGTACGAATTTATTTGTATTTTATAGTATTTAATTACTATAAAATTATAAAAATTAAATATGAATATAATTATTTGAATTTTAAGTTCTTATAAGTATTTTTTTTTGTTTTATTTATGAATTGAGAAATAACTAATGCGTGCTATGTACAATATTTTAATTTATATATATATATATATTTTTTTTTGAGTTGGAAAAAAATTCATTTTTTATTTTTATAAAATATTTTATTATATATTATTTTAATATTAAATTTAAATCAAATTTTTCAAATCCCAAAAAAACACACATATTTGAAAAGTTACATATATTTTTTTTATTCAATTCAAAAAGAAAAATAAAGAAATCATATTAAATAGAATAATAAATAATTGAAAAAAGTGCTATTAAAAATATCATTCTCATGAAAAATTGTAAAATATACTGAGTGTAAATTAAAATTTAATTTTTTAAGAAAATAAATTTTTATAATAAGTCAAACTTGACCGTGGTTATAAATTAATTATTTTTCTTGATAGAACATACTTGAAGAAGATAAAGTATAAAAATTATTTTCTAAAGTGTAGTTACAATTGATCTTAATAATGACTTATTCATAATTATCTTTTCCGGAAGTTGTTGCACAATTAAATTTTTAATCTAATTAAATGTGTTATATATTTATTTAACATTCTTGTATATCCCAAGAGACGGGAATGAATTTACTTTCTTCTCCAACCGTCATCCCAGACTCATTAAAGCTAGTTTGGGTACTTTTCCTTATATTCATCATGCTTTCCGTTTAAGAAATTTGATGAATAACTTTAAAAAAAAAAAAAAAAAAAAAAAAAAAAAAACAACTAGGTAAATTCATTCTTCAATAGTTTTTATATTCAATATTTAGTTTTGCTAATATAATTTTTGTTTGCACTAGATCATTCGTAAATATCCACAATATAATAAGAAGGCATGGAAAAAAGTCTTTAAAAATGTTGTATATGCTCATACGAGGTTAGAGTATGAGCAAAATATTAAGAAAATAGTCGAGGCAATGTCAATTGCAAGAGAATTCATTGCTCAATAACAACCACAGTGTTGGACTAATTCTTTATTCCAAGGAAATCGTTGGGGTATAATTAACAACAATATCGTTGAATTTTAGAACAACTGGGTGAAGTCAAACGGCTCAATGCCTCTGGTTGGAATGGTTGTAATATCTGATCCTTAATCGAGTTGCCTCATTACATGTTTTGTTAATTAAATATCTTAAAGTTGTTATTGTCAATACGTCAACTTCAAACAACTGTAGATTTTTGAATTCATATATCAGTTTTATGAAAGTTATGTCATTGAATAGGTTTTTAAGTTACATTTCCAACGTCATAATTGTTGAGTCAATCCGAGTTCAAACGAAATAGTTAGAGCAAAAACAATATTCAAAGATTTGTTGTATATTCAAATATGTACGCCAATACGATTTTAACTTTGACTTTTAAATATAAAATTTCACTTTGCACTTATATTTAACCTTCATTTCATTCCCCAAACACTCCTAGGAAACCCTAGCATCACCCTTGCCCTCTTACTAGGAGATGATTTTGGCATAAGTTTTCATATTTTCTTCTTTTTTACTTTTGAAATTCGATTTTATAATATATGTGCATTATTTTGAGTTATTTTGTTTATTTAAACCATAGACTTAATGTTTTTAAAATAATATTTATATTCTTCGTGATTTTATCTTCATTTTGACATATTGTATGAGTTATTTGAAAGACAAATGAATTTTATATGATTTTATAAAATTATATACTCATTTATTTGACGAAAAATATTACAGAGGGCTGTAACTTTTGGATGCAATTATCACACTTTTGTTTCATGTGAAATTTAGATATTTGTGTTATCTTTAATTAAAAACTAATTTTGTTCCATTTGAGTATAAAATAAATTTTATATAAATTTTTTAAAATAAACACCATATTTCTTTGTTCATTTGAGTGTAAAATAAACTTTCAATAATTTTTACAATAAAACTGTTCTGTTTTCCGAAATTGAAAGGACCATTTGAGTTAAAATGATATTATGGATATAATTTAAATTAATAATTGAATTTTTGGTCTTTGAAATAAAATTTAGGAATGTTAGCCTTGATTTGATACTAGTTTTATAGTATTTGGGCTAACGGTGAATTTTTGATGAATTTTATAAGATCTGTGTGAAATTTGAGTAAGTTTGTTGATCGTATTTGGTGATTAAATGAAGTCCGATCAAATCAAGTCTCACGAGTCAGCGGTAATTGAGTTGGTTAGCTTCCTATAAGTAATGTAAATGGTTAAATTATGCATGCTTGAAATAAATTAACCATCTAACTATGTGTCGGAATTAAATAGAAGATTATAAAAAATCTCCGTATATGATATGTGGTGAACTTATTGTGATATGAGATTAAGAATTGATAGTTTGTGTATGTCGTGGATTTGACTAGACTTGATCATTGATTGATTAGTTGATTGGAAAAATCAATAAGCTCCATTTTATATATTGGATCTAAAATAGCACATAAAGATATCAACAAATTACTCTCTCCTCAATACTTGTCAAACTTCTCTTCCATTCTTAATACTATAGACCTCATTTGAGAATAATGATGTGTGGATTTCTAATTAAGCTTTTTAATCCGATACAACTCAGGGAGGAAAATATTAGCCGTTGAATATTTAGACTAAGAAATCATATTTGTAATCTCATGAAAAACTCCTAAAAACGGGAAAACATCTTCCACTTGGCTCCATTCAAATTCAATCGGCACATAACGAATCCAACATCAACATCAGCATATCTAGAAAACACATCTTTAAATTATAAAGTTGAAGCTAACATCATATAAGTTTCATTCCATCGTGTTGGACAATAAAAAAATAACTACTTCAGAGACAAAGAGAGTTGCTTTTTTATCTTGTTAAATTCAAGGAGACACGCTTCATAATTATACAAATACTTTATTCCATCCCAAATACAATCAACCACAAAACCAATCTCATTAAGACTATCTTGAACCAACAAATTCAGAATGTGCGCACAACAACGAACGTGGAATATCTTTCCCCCAATACTTAATTGTTTTGTCAACAACAAATCCTCTTTCAATCTCTTCACACACACACATCAATGTAAAAAACATTATCTACTGTGATATTGGATACTTTATTTTCAATTTTCCAATTAATGAAACATCTACTAAGTGTATCAACAATAATAACACCTATATGTGGGGGTGGAACATTATAAAAATTCAACACTCTCTTTTGTAATACCCAATTGTCATCTACAAAGTGTCCAGTTACCACTATATATTGAACCTTTTACTTCGATTTCCACAAATAAGTTGTAAGACTAATTCTTGTAACACCTTTTAACATTGATTTCAATTTTTTTTTTTTCAAATTCAAAAGTAGTAATGCAATCTTTCTTCAGAGTATGCCTACGAATCTTTTGATAAAATAGAGAAATAGATTTAAAAAAAAACTTATTGAAAACGGCATGCTCTATCATAAAAAAAATAAATATTCATGAGCAAAAATCATATGAGATGCAAGTTCTCGTTCCTTAGCATGATCGTACCGATAATTGACAATCGAAGTTATCGCTTCATAATGAGATTCAGTGGTGAAAGACAGAACCTGTTGTTCCGATGGTAAGGATGTTTGAATGCAACTCTCTAGATGACGCTTGTAAGTAGTTGTCGTTCCTCCCGAATTTCTTGAGAAAATCCATTTACAATGAGTGCATTGCACTTCTAGTGATCCATCGGGTTGACTTATTTCCTTCATATATTGCCACTGTTCGATTATCAAGTTTATGAAATATATATGCATATGAAAACATAGAAAGCCAAGAAAGTAGCTATAGGCGGTGAAAATAAATCATAGGTTCAACTATCTACTAAATGAAATCGATAAATCCAAAAATATAAAAATAAACTCAAACTTACCGGGTGGAGCTCGGACTAGGAGCGGCGCGGTGGCATGGTGGAAAAGGACAACAACGGCGGTCTATTATCGAAGGAAGAAATGGTATGAACGGGCGGTTGGTGGTGGTGTCATGTGGGAAAGATGTGTATAATTAGGGTTGTAGAAATTAGGTGGGAATGAGAATTAGGAATATATTAAATTATGAATTATAAATAATTAATAATTTGGTCTATTATTTTAGTTTTGATATTTATATATATATATGTTTGATATTTTATTTAAGAATTTAGGATTATTTTTTAATTGAAATTGAAATTTAAAATTATTATTAATTTTGATTTTTTTAGTATATATTTAATTTATATATAAATTCAAATTGAAAATTGGAATTATTTTATTATTTTATTTAAATTAATAATTTATTTATTTATTTATAATAAATATATTATTTATCGAACGTTTGCGAACAAAGCTCGGGATCGTTCGTTGACTAAACGAGCCTATTTATGTTGTTCGGCTCGGCTCGTTAACGTTCGCAAATAAGCTTTAACCGAGCCGAACAACATTCTCGTTAACGTTCGCAAATAAGCTTTAACCGAGCCGAATCGAGCCATGTTCACAAACAGCTCGTTCATTTAACAACTCTAATTATGTGGACATAAGAAGCTGTCGATCCTAGAATTTTCATAATATTTTCTAATATATGAATAAAAGTTGATTTTATATAAAGTAACATGTTACTTTATATAATTAAGTTGAGCCTAATAGAATTTTATAGGGTTTTTGTAAATTAGATTTACTAGGCAAATTTTATGAATTTTCTTTTTTTTTAAAAAAAAAAAAGAAAAAACAAAAAGATTTAGAAAATTATGTTGATCAAATATTTATGTTTTGAACATGACAGTTGAGAAGTTTGTAAGAATAAGAAATAATGAGTATAGAATATCATAAAATTTTATGTATTTTGAAAATATTCATGATTGAAAAATAATATATTTGTTTTTCGAAATAGAAGTGATAATATGTTGAATGTCTATTACATAAATATTTTTTTATGATTTTTAAAATGATATTTATAAATAAATATATGATGCGGTAGAAAAAATATTTAAATAATATACTTTCGAAATGAAAATTTTACTGGTATTCAAAGTTCGGTTAATGTAATTCTCATTTCCAATATTTTAAAATATTTCAATTTTTTCTTAATTTCGATCCACAATATTTTCAATTCTTTTTTTTTTTTTTTAGAGAATTTTATACTTCGATTGAATAGTATTTAAAGAAAAACTAAATTTGTGTGAAATTATTTTCTCTACAAAATTAGAAATAAATTTTATAATTATATATTTTCTATATTTGTAGCACTTAATTCAAGTCCAAAAATTAAGAAATCTATGTCATAATTAATATTAGTGAAAAATTGATAATTTACTCATAAAATTAGTTTAAACTGTATCTATTTTAGAATTTAATGACTAATTTGTTCGGCATGATGCTGCATCATGAGTTGAACACCATACCGGACACATGTTACAAGCATAGTAATCATATACTTTACATATCATTTATATCTTACATATATATTATTTGTTCATCGTGTGTGTAACATTACATGTAATATGTACTATATATTTTAAAGTTAATGATTTTATTAAATTATTTTTATTTAAAACTAAATAACATAATATTTAGTTGACGGATCATAAGAAAATGATTACTTACAAAATTTAGATTGGAAAAATAATTTTTAACCAATAAATCCATATATTATATAGAATCTGTTAAATTAAAACGATATTTTTGTTTAAACGATGACTAGATCAATCAAAACACAATATACATATTTGATAGCTTATTATACAATTTCATATAACATATATCATGATAGCACAACATTGGATTTTGTTATGTAGCAACACATATTTTTATATGACACAATATTGTGTTGTACTATATAAAATATATGTTGTCTACTATAACTATATGAGTTTATTTGACCCGATCGATACCGAAACTGTCACTTAAAAACAAATATTAAAACAAAACAAAGATACAAATAAACACAAAGTACTTGTCAATAACAACTTTTCATTGACAGAGGAAACAAATATAAAATATAATAATTTATCAATCCACCTACATAATATTATCCAATTATCAAATCCATTTGAAATAATCACCTTACTTTCACAAAATTATCTATATAAACATTTCTTTAAAGGTTATAAATACATACATATTGGGTTAGTCTAAGTTGGTATAAAACAACTAATGAAAGCGGGTCTTGATGCTTCAATCCCTGCAGTACTTAGAGATGCTCTTTTTTTTTTTTACTAATTTTGATGAATCTCTCCTTTATTAAGTTGAGTCTAGCCTATGCACATGACTCATTTCATTTGATTGCTATCCTAATCTGACAATCTCTCTGCGTAATAAAAACGTATTAAAATCCTTTGTACTTCAAATTAAAACTCATAACTATAAAAATATTAGAAGGATCAATCCCTATGGCTATAGTATACAAAATTTACTACAAAGCCATGTTATCAGTTTTCGCTACAAAAATTAAATTCCATAGTAAGAGAGGAAAAACACTTCTTCTTCAAACATACTTAAGTAAATCAAACGTTGTGGTCTCAAAATATATTCAGTGGAAAGATGTATCTCTTTCAGATGAATGAGTTTAAGAAGACGCAGTTGACCAGAAAAATCATTATTTCCCCTCCAAATCCTAACTTAAAACCATATCCCAAAGTAGCAGTGAAGAAGTTCGACTTTGTTTTTACAGAAACCCAAAATCAGACTATAATTATGAAAATAACTCTACATATTTTGATACTAATACCATTGATTTAGGAAGAGTTTTCCAACTAAATAGTCCAACAAAACCATCTAGATTTTCCATTTCTGATATCCCAATTTCATCTTTAAAGGAGGTTAATTTTTCTTCATCAATACCTAAGTCAATTTATACATGTAGGGATAATGAACTTTTACAAGAACCAACTAGTCCTACATTTTCTTCAATCATTGAAAATGTTAACGAATTGAATACTATAGAATAACAATTTCCAATAGATAAAACAATTTTTCATAATGAATTATGCTCTTCAACTAATTTTGAAAAATGAAACTGGTTCTTTAAAAATTCTCTTAATGATAATAATAAAATCCAAACGTCATTTTATAATTTTATCTTAGAAACTAAAACTATTATTCTCTTTTTTTACCCGAATTGAGTTCTATCAAACCACTTATTCGGTACCAAAAACTCTTCATCCTATTGTACAAAGAAAATGAAGCAAATAATTCAATACTAAACGTCTTCTCCCGGGATTGAAGCTTCTGTAGTAAATGAAGAAATTGATTTAAGAACCTCATTTGTCGTTGTAAAGGATATACATAATATGGTTATCTTAGGAACCCCTTTCTTAAATTTAATTACACCTATACAGTTGGTCCGGAATCAATGTCATTCAAAATGAACAATAATAACTTTGAAAGATATGTTTGGAGGCAAGATTTTGAATATTTTTCTGTAGGATTTCTTTTGCACTCTTACAGTCTACTTGTAAGAGAAAATTTTTGGTGATTAAATCACTTTGAAATTTGGATATACAAAGGACAATACTTAGGATTTCTGTTTTTGACAGTATAATAATTTTTGTGTATCATTCCAGTTAGTTAGCAAAAGTAAATTGGATAATGACTTCTCTATTATCTTGTAGTTATTTTAATATTCATATGTAGCCTATATAAGAGGCATTTGTCTCAACTATTTTTGGCAGGTTTAGGTCAGCTAGATGCAGACACGCTATTTCAGTAATTCGTCTTTTAATATCTTGTATTAATGTTCTATGTATGTCTATCCAGGGTGTCGGATGATTCTATAATCTATCGTGAAGTAGTTTGATTTTTATAGTTTATGTCTGGGTAGAAATCTAAGACGTAGTTTAAGCTTCCTAAAAATCTAACTGGTTTTTGTCAAAAAATTTATCGGAAAATTTACTGGCAAATTGAAAAGATATTTCAATTGGTGTAATAGTGCATTGTGTTATATAGTGTCCTAAAAATCTTATTTTTGTTTGAAAAAGACTTATTTTAGATTCATAAATTACTAAACCATTTTTCTTTATAGTTGATAGAAAGGTATAAAGGTGTTTAAAATGTTCTTTTATAATTTTTGAATAAATTAAGACATCATCAATATAGACGATACATAATTTATGGAAATCATTAAATGTATCATTCATAATCTTTTGAAATTTGGAAGGTGCATTTTTTAATCCAAAAGACATCACGTTCCATTCATACTGTCCAAATGGGACAGTAAATGCGAGTTTATATTTAACTTCCAGAGAAATTTGTATTTGCCAAAAACCAAATTTCATATCAAATTTTGAAAATATATAAGCGTCATATAATTTTTGTAATAAATATCTTTTATTAAGAATAGTGTATCTAATCCATTTTAAAGTTTTGTTTAACGGTGTATAGTTTATTATTAACCTTGTGGTTTCTCTTTCAATTTCAGAAACTTTATTAACATAGAAGGCAAACTTCACGGTGATTTGGATTTTGATATTAGTTTTTTATTTTTTAAAATATTGTATTTCTTTTTTACAAAAATCTTTTAATTCTCGGTTCTTTTAGATAGGTCTAGCTTTAGTTGGAATATTATTTTCATTGAAGGTAGCCTCATAAGAAAGTGTGATAACACGTTTCTTTCATTCTCAGAAAACATTAGGAAGATTATAGTATGTTTGTTGTTTTATTAATTCAAGCAGATGTGAAATTCTTTGTTTGGTTTCTGGATTTTGTATTTGAGTTTTAATTCTTTTATAATGAATATAATTTTTTAACTCATTTAGGGTAAATATCTTTGATTGTACAATATTATGTATTGAAGTTGAATAGATAGAGCTCGCTTCTAATAAGTTAATTTATGTTGTTTATGGTTTTTTTATATAGTTTTTTATTGTTCATTTTGAATGAGATTGATTCCGGATCAACTGTATAAAATGTAATCAAATTTAAGAAATGGGTTCCTAAGATAACCATATGATATATATCATGTACTACGACAAATGAGGTTCTTAAATGATTTCCTTCATTTACTATAGAAGCTTCAATCAAAGAGGAGATGTTTAGTATTGAATTATTTGCTGCTTTTTATTTTTCATGAGTTTTGTGGAGGAATTTAGTAGGGGCAAATCCATCTTTTATACAATTTAAGTCGGCTCCAGTATAAAAAAGTGTTATAATATCTAGAAAGAATCATTTAGAGAATTCAAACTGTATTTTTATGATATATTTTTTGGAGGCAATTTATTTTAGAATAAAGAGGAAATCTTATGGCATATTTTGAAAAGATTGTATTTGGTCTTGTATCTCCTCATTAGATGTTTTAGTGACATCAGTAGTGTTAATAATTTCAATAATTTTTTGTATTGTTTGGGAGTCTTAGGTTTGTTGTTCTTTTAGTTTTTTTTTTTTTTTTTTTTTTTTTTTTTTTTCAAATTTAAGTTTGTTTATTTTCTTTTGATGAGTATGAATTGTAGGATTTTTTAATATTTTTTTTTTTGTATTTCCTAATATTTTGGTTGGGTCATATGTTTGTGGACTAGAGTTATGTTGGTGTATTGTTTTTTCTAGATGTTGGAGTAACTTTTCAAAACATGTTTTCTGGACATTTTGATTTCATATATGTTTAATAATATCAATTACGTTTTGTTATTCCCGTGTAATTAGGTTGATAGATAGATCGGAGCTAAAAGAATATAACGAAGTTTCATCATTTTCTATGTTAAATATATTATAAAGTTTATCAGTAATTTCTTCTTCAAGTTGTAACTCTTGAATCTTTCTTCGAATTTTACAATATTTAGCTATAGGTCTTGTTTTGTTGCATCTATCGCATTTTATGTGTTCTTTGTTCTTTCTTTTGTAATTATTATTAAGGGTTTTTTTTTTTTATATTTTTTGGTATTGTTGTAATATGTATGGGTTTTAAAGGGTTTGTAGTCTTTTTTATAATAATCTTTTATATGATATTTCAAATTTTACTTAGACGTTCATTTGCAATTGCGATCTTCATTAGGGGGTTTAGGACTACAAGTTTCAAATTTCTTACAAAAGGTTCCTAATTATGTCTTTGTTTGTTTCAGTTTCCATTTTAGGTGTTTTTGTATTTTTATATCTTGACACATTCGAAGTGTTTTTTCTGTTATTATACTAATTAATTGGCCATGGGTGTTAGTGATCATAATCTAAAATTTGTGATTCTGATGAAGTTTTAATTTTATTCCGGACTTTCTCTCCTAATAAGGTTGGTAATCCGGCGAGAAATATTTTTTTTTTCAGAAAGGTTGGTTTGAGTCATCACAAGTTAGTAGACTATCAAGAAAATCTCTTTTGTAATCAGAGAAATCACTGAGCATTTTACATCTAAGAGTGGATAAGAGTTCAATGTTTCTATTTTTAATATGGGTGAGATCTCCTAAAAAATATATTGATATGGTCTGGATTAAAGATGATATGACATCTTGTATAGTATCACTATATTCATTTAAGATCGAAGTTTCGTATTCATCTATTTTAATGGCATGTAATATATCTTGTTCTTGAGTATAGGTGAGATATAAATCTCATCATCCTTTTAACTGGCCTGAAAATCCAATTATTAAAACTTCAGCAATAGCCCTATCTTGTATATGTCCTCGTGTTCTATAGGGCCATGACTTTGTTGTTCTCCTAAAAAAACACAAATGAACACAAATGATTACCTTTTACACCCTCTAGCTCTGATACCAAGAGTATACTATTGTTTTTTAGAAAGGAAGGAGGACTCTCCTACTCGTACTTGTGCCCCCTTTTCGTGATGAAGTGAAAACTCTTATATGGGAAGAAGCAGAGGCCTTCGTGTAAATAAAAAGGGATTGATTTGTAAATATCTCGAAGGTTTTGTCCATTTGGTTATCATGACATATGCGAAAAACAGTGGTAATCTAGTTGATCATCATTCAATAATTGGTAAATAGAATATGTGATCTTGTCGGTTATCATTCTTTTTGTGGCTAGTAGAACTTGTATATATATAAATATGTATATGTATAATAGAGTATGTGTACATATATGTATATATATAGTATTTATGTGTCTATGTGTACTAAATAGAAGGTGTATATATATCTATATATATATATATATATAAAACAAAAATTGATATATTAAAAATATAAAGACCAATTTAATACACACCTGTCTACACTAAAGTATTACCGCATAAATAACAACGTCATCCTAGCATTTAGATAAAATTTTGAAAATTTTTAGAAGTCATAAATATGTAATATACAATTTAATATTTTGTATGAAAAACATAAATATTTTTTTCATAATACTTTTTAAAAGTTACTATTTGATTAATAGTACCTTCAAAAGTTAGGTTTCCGTAACAATTTAAATTTTTCTTTTTATAAAATTCAACTTTTTAAAAATATAACTTCAAATATATTTTTCTCTCAAAACTGCTTCAACTCAATTGGAGCTGTTTTCAGTAAAACATGCAACATCTAATCAAATAGAAATCATGAATTGAATCATATTTTTTATTTCTAAAAATGAATTTTGCTTTATATACGTTAAGAAAAATAAATTCAAGAAAGATTCTCAGTCCGAATGATTTTTGTTCCTATAAAATACATTCTTTTTTTGGCGTATAACATCAAATTCAACGGCTATATAAACAAACACAAATTAAACACAAACCAAGCACAGCACAAGTAGAAAAGAGAAATAAATCAACAATGCTGTACAAGAAAGCATTGAGGCAAAAAAATGTACATAATAATATCAACAACAAAACTATACAACAACAAGGTGAGTGGTGAGTGTTTCCCACCCCACCCCACCACCACCACAGTAGCCGCCACAACACCACACCACAATTGCTCAGTCATACACATACACATGAATCATTCTACCTCAATAATGCAAAACAAAAGCACTAAACTCTGTTCATAACCTCACCTTAGGGAGGAGATCTGCTGCTGCTAAGGCCAATATTTGGAGTTCTTTACTCCACACAACAACTTTTCTCTGCTCCACTATTCGCCTCTTTTTCATCACTAACACTACCTCCGGTCCCGGGCTCGCCACCAGACCTACAGAAATAAGCATAACCCGAATCAGGGAAATGAAAATGAAAATGCTTTTTCAAGATTCGAGATCAGTAATATGGTCTGAAGCCATTGTGCGTGCGGTCGAACCTTATGGCTGGGTCGGTTGCGTCGCAGGCGGGTGCCACAGATTGTTTCTTTACTGATGGTTCCTGCTGCGGAGGAGGAAGTCCGTCCAGAGGCCTTTTTGAAGCCTGTATGATAAGAAATTTGTTAAAGAGAAATATCGAATGAAAGCAATAGTATCATGGATTTGTGTAAATTCCTAACTCGTACAGTGATATCC
This sequence comes from Andrographis paniculata, assembly GCF_009805555.1. Classification (NCBI taxonomy): domain Eukaryota; kingdom Viridiplantae; phylum Streptophyta; class Magnoliopsida; order Lamiales; family Acanthaceae; genus Andrographis; species Andrographis paniculata. Next base: position 2,927,687 of record NW_026137595.1, on the reverse strand, counting down.
TTCTTCTTGGGAATCTCGATCTTGCTGCCACCGTTTTTGCCTATCCTTGCGCCCTACATTTATCGAAGAAAATGGAGTTAGCACAGAAGTCTCGAACATACAATTAAGACGCTGGGAATGTAATTTTGCTTGCAGACCTTTGCACTCCCTCTGCGCGGAAGTGCGAGAATCCAGATATTGTCGCACGTGCTGGTTGAAACATTTTGGTGCCCGACAATGTCCAGCCCATCTGATCCTTGAGGGACCTTAAAACTTGCTCTATCCCTTTTCAATCCAAGTGATGGTCCGCTGGAGCCGATCTCGAATCCCTGTAATATTGAGACCGAAAAAAAGGTAATTACTTATATGACGCATAATCCGACTCCCATGCGGAAGAAAATATGAACAAAAATTAAGTAGACTGTCGGACAATGGTATATACATTAGTTGCAACAATTTATAGAATGGTTCTTCACTATAATAACTAAAATGAAACAACAGAACTTTTAATACAATAAAAACAAAATGATCTAAAAGTTGAATGGCCATTATTGTATTCACTGCCGTTGGAGGAAACTAGAATGCAAAAAAGGACGGCAATCAGATAAGACAATTATTCAAGCAGGACAGACATCGAGATCCATAAAAACTTATTGCACGAAAGGGCAACACCTACAGCATCTAAATAATCATAAGAGAATTTATCATATTCAGATAAACACATCAACGGTCTCTTTCACACCAATTTCATCGATATTATTGCCCTATTATTGCCGTAGTATTGCACTAGAGGGCGCCATAATATTTAACGATGATATAGTTTTACAAAAAGTTCCAAATAAAAAAGGAAATCATTCCGAAATTCACTTGCCTTTCCAAACTTGGGGTGCTGGTCGAGATTCAAAATACCACCTGGAGCAGGTGAAATGCCTTCTCTCCTACCGTAGTTTTCTGGTTAATGAAAATTACAGGTTCAAAAAAGAAAAAAAGGTCAGTAATTAGAAAACTTGAGATATGTCAATAAATAAGGTATTGCTTCCTGTAATACCATAAGAACACCATCACAGATTCAAAGACAACTAAAATACTCAAAAAAACTAGCATGGAAGGCGACTAAACATACTAACCAACGAACCTACCATGAACTTGAACCTGTCTTGATCTGAAGGAACCAGGAGGAAGACTGTCAAAATCGACACCTAGTGGTGGACCATCCTCTGTATGGAGGCTTCCCAGCTGTTGCTTGACTGCAGTTACAGCGGGGTTCTCAGACGGGCGCTTCAGCAGCTTTAAATAACCCGAAGGGCCTGACCTACGGTTTGCAGCAGGCATATCCATAGGAGATTTCGGAGGTAAGTACCGGGAAGTTTCCATATAGGTGGGCTTTACTATATTATTGCCAGGCAAGGTCCTCAATGATGAACTACTCCCGGACGATGTGTTGTGTATACTTCTTTTCTTTCCAGAAATCGCGAGTTCCGCACCGGAAAGTTGTGGAAGAATTACCCTACCACTTTCGACTTCCTTGGTATCAAAACCTCCGAGTTTTGTACTGCCGCAAGAATCTGGCCTATGCCCACTGCCATGATCTTGCACTACTCCACTCGAGTGCTCCGGCCCTCCAGCTACAGAGCTAAAATGAATCTTCTTGTCTTTCAACCTCTGGTGGCAAAACCATCCATATACTTGCGTCTCCGTCAAGCCTGTCGCCTCAGAAATTTCTGCTTTCATCGTATCCGATGGGTATTTGTTTTCTGGAATATAAGGATCATCGAATTATTATTAGAGTGAAGGGCAGAAAACCTTAATCGACATTATAGAAGTATAAGTTACCCATATAAAAGTTCTCCAATGCTTGAATCTGTGCAGGAGTCTTTATTGTTCTCTTCCTGTTCTTCTCAGCCAGGACTCTATCGTCTTCCAAGTGAATCTCAGATGATTTTCCGTCTCTGTGCCCTGAAATAAATGAAAGCATACAACTTCTTGATCAGCTGAAAGATGTGAAAAATAAACGAACACAATGGCAGGTAACAGTTGCTAGAAGCATTAAACCTTCTACCATAAACATGACAGTACTTGAAATACAGCATATAGCGTAATCTGGTTTTTATTTAAAAAACATATTTATGCCCAAAAAAGGTATCTCAGTTATAGATGTTTGCAATCTCAACAATAAATTACATACTCGTCCGCTCATTAATGCCCGACAAAGAGTTATACTAGAAAGTAACATACATCAAGGCATTTGACGCAAGATCCAATTAATAAGTCAATACTTTCAAAATGAATTTGTCCACGATTAAATGTTTTAAGATAACATCCATTAAATTCACATGTCAACGAAATGTAATCTTAATATTTTGACCTCGGAAAAAATGACTAACCGATATACCGTTATCATTTATACTATTATTTACTATCACCAAAGCACACTAATCCTAATTTTCCAACAGATTCCTCATAATCTGTGCTAGAGAAGATAAGGAGAAGAGTTGAAACTCAACAAAGCTACAAGGCTTCATAGACATTGGTGAACATGCTTCGAATTTAGGATCCAGGAGCCAAATATATGGACTACCATTCCTGCATTTTAGCTACTTCTTTGACACTCATATTACATTCTTCCTTTGAGCATCAAACAATTCTAATGGCAAGTAATCAAGTCATCCACAACAGAATAAACCTAAGACCCACAAAGCACAACTACACACAATCTACAAAATATAAGCTCATGAATCATTTATGGGAAATTTGTATCAAGAGCTTTTGTTAATCTTACACAATTGTAAAAATCAAATCCTGCAGATCAAGAAAACTCCTAAGATTTTATGAGTAGTCAATCAAAAACCACAACACCGCACCGCCGTCAATAACTTTACACACTGGAAAAAAACAAGGAGCAAGTTCATCTACCTTCTTCCATGGCAGAGCAAGGGTTTTCTATATACCCAAATCTTCCTCCGCCAACTCACGGCCCGAAAATATTCACCCAAACTCAAATTGGGCGGAGAAAACAAGAAATTCTTGAGATAGAGAGGGCGAGCAAAATAGGGAGCGCTCACCGATTCGATATGAATGTAATGAAGATTTTAGGTAGGCATATATAAATCCGTGTGCCACCGCTCCACTCCACATATGGATTAGGGTTCTTGTATACTGAACCAGTGTGAACGAATAGAACCCAAAGGAGCTTAATTGAATTCGAATTACAATTGCTCAGGTTGGGATTTGGTATATTCTTGAATCAAATTTTCCTGTTCTGATCACTTACCATATATTCATCAATCCCTTAACCCGCTGCGCCTGAATTAGGGTATAGCTTTTTTTTCGTCATCTTCGCTTTTGTCCTTACCCACTCTTCTTCAAAATTCCATGCTGTCAGGAACTCGGACATAATATCGCCGCGAAGTGCCTTCCGGTGATGATCCGGGTGTCGCCGCCGTAGCGATGAGCTTCCCGGCGGAGGCGCCGCGGAAGCAGACGGACTGATCGACGACTAACGCATTGCACATATGGTAAATTAAAACTCAATTTCTTTATAGTAGTGTTTTATTATAAAATTATGAAAATTAAATAGTATAGTTATTTGAATTTTAAGTTTTTATAATTAATTTTTTTTGTTTTGCTTATGAATTGAGAAAAATATTGTAGGTTGTGTACAATATTTTAATATTCAATTATATGTTACATAATTTAATTGCTGTTAATAACATTTACAGAAACTATATGAAAATTAATTAATAAAATAATAGTAAGATAAGAGTGTGTTTTTTACTATTCTAAATTTTAATTTTTTACACTTTGGATTTTTTTGAAAAAATTTAATTTTTACTTTTATAAAACATTCTATTATATATTATTTTAATATTAAATTTAAATAAAAAATTTTGAATTTTACATAAATAAAAAAAACACATGTGATTTGAAAATCTACATATTTTTTTTCAATTCACAGAAAATAAAGAAATCATATTAAATTGAATAATAAATAATTGAAAAAAATTACTATTAAAAATATCATTTACTCATAAAAATTTGTAAAATATAACAAGAGTAGATTATTTTTTTTTAAAATAAATAAACTTTTATAATAAGTCAAATAGACTGAAAATTTATTTTATGCAACTCTTTTAATTCTTCATACATGCATGAAAAAAAAGTAAATAATTAACTTCAATATAAATATAAATAAAAATTTTAAAAATATTTTATAGAAGTAGTCAAATAAATTTTAACATCAGTTCTCGAATGTCGTCTCTTCTTTTTGTGGCTCTTCAAATACTTCTTTTTTGAAAAATTCTTCGTGAAAAATATCCGATTAGTGAAAACATCTCGTGCGAATATAAAGATTGGTACCAAAGCCATGTGTCACGGCTCAAATCCGTGACCGAAGATGACCGAGAAAAAGAGCCAAAACCCGGAGGCGAGTTCGAAATCTTTTGAATAAAACTAGAATTTGTCCATAGCTGGGGTTAGTAGATGGTTGGTGAAAAATGGTAAGTGGGGGTTGGTTAAGGATGGAAATAGGCCAGACCAGTCTCTCGCTAAACAAGCTAGGCCTATTTTGAAAAACTAAGGAGTGAATCTGGTATATTAGCCTATAATGAAAAAATTATATACAGTCTAGCCTATTTCTACCTCTATAATAATAATAATTTTTTATTTTTTAAAATTTAATATTAGTAAAAAAAAATAAATGCAATTATTATTTTATGTATATATAATGATAGTTACAACTAATTAATTATATATTTTGTTATTATTACTAAATTAATTTTTTTAAAAAAATTATAAATATATAATAATTTTATATATTAAATTAAAATTATATAGATTAATAGGCCGGTCCGATAGGCCTAAAAAGTTTTTCGTAAAGCCTAAGCCTATTCTAATTAATTAAATAGGCTTTAAAATAAGCTTATATCAAATTATTTGAATAAATAGGCTAGGCCGAGCCATGCCTTATGCAGGTCGATCAACATCTTGACGAATCTGAGCGAGGGTAACGACGATGGTGTCAATGAAGAGAAGCACCACCGAAAGTGCAAATGTTGTCATTCTGTGGATGCCATAAGTGCTTTTGAGGCAAGGATGGAGCGTATGGAAGAATTCCTCGGCGGGAATTCCAAAAGGATCGACGAGGTCGATTAACGTCTTGACGAGGTCGAGAAAGAGATGCGTGAGGATTTGATGAAGTCTCTCGCGGAGGGACTGGAACAGTGTCGCGATTGTCAAGCTTAAGGAGGAGGTGGCAGCGTGTCACCTCGAGTTGGCCTGACGAGAGAAGGCGGCTATGGTGGAGCCGTCCGTGATGCAAAAGGAGCTTGCAACACATAGAGCGGCAATTGCGGAATTGCAAGCTTGTGGCCCAACCAGAGGAGTAGCGGTGGCACCTAGTGTGGAGGTGCCACGTCCGGAGTACTACTCAGGAGTTCGGAGAGGCTGGATAATTGATACATTTATTTTCGACGTGGAACGTTATTTTAATGCTGTAAGGGTCGTGGAAGATGCGGCCAAAGTGCACACAGGGTCATGTTTCTTAAAGGACTCGGCACTCATTTGGTGGAGGCGTAGGAGCGAACTCGCTCAAGATGGCAAGGCCATCACAACATGGGCAATGTTCAAGTCCAAACTGAAGGCGGAGTTCGAACCAATAAGGGCCGAGACAGAGGTGAGGGCCAAGATACGATGGTTGGCGCATCGAGAGGGACATTTAAAGGAGTATATTGACGAGTATGCCAACTTGCTACTTAAAATTCCATCGATTACGCGGGAAGAAGCATTATTTGGGTTTACCGAATGATTAAGGCCGTGAGCAAAAGAACAGGTCGTGGATAAGTGCCCGGAAACCGTAAATGAGGCAATGAAGTATGTTTCACGATTGATTAAGTTCCAATGGGGGGAATCGTACAAGAGGGACGATGGAAGGAGAATCATCTCGGACAAAAGTGGGGGAGATGCGCCAAGATTTGCCCCACGACTACCCCGACCCGGAGGTGAGCGCCATGCACCTAGGGCTGCGATGAGGGATTTTTCTAAGCCGGGACCTAGGTACAAGGGGTGTTATGTTTGTCACTCAAAAGAACATTTTGTAAGAAATTGTTCGAACCGATCGAGTGTTGCCACGGTGACTGAGGACATTAACCCGACGGAAGAACATGTTGCATGCATGAAAGCGGAAGGTGATGGCAAAAAGCATCGAGGAAGGATGTACATGAATGTCGAGATTAATGGACGCTCGTACTTGTGTCTACTCGACCCATGGACGGATGCGAATTACATGAGCAAAGAATAGCTCATGAGTTGGGTTTGCAATGCGTGTCATCGGATGGTCAATTCAAGGGAGTGAATAACGCATGGACTTCTTTGACAGGGGTGGCAAAGAATGTGTCAATCCGAGTTGGAGATTGGGAAGGAACAATTAATTTTAATGTAGCACTTATTGATGACTATTGTGTGTTCTTTGGCATGAGGTTCATTGAACGAACCAAGTTAGCGATGATACCGCACGAACACAAATATGCTATCATGGAGGGAAGTGTGCCGTGCGACATAACGGTGTTCCGAGAGAAGGAGTTGACGCCAAAACAACTCGAAAGAGGATTGAGGAAAGGAGACCCGACATTTGCGGCTATCCTTAACAATGAAGACCTCCCCAGTGACGAGGTTAAAGAGACCATGATGCCCCCCTAAGGAGTTGGGGGGTGTCCTCAAGGAATTTAAGGACATGAAGCCGGAAAAGTTTCTGAAGGGATTACCTCCACGACAGACGGTCGACCACGCCATCGACTTGGTAGAAGATGCAAAGCCGGTGTCCCGACCACCATATAGAATGTCACCCGATGAGTTAACGGAATTGAGGAAACAATTGGGAGAACTATTGAAAGCGAGGTTTATAGTCCTGTCGAAAAGCCCCTTTGGTGCGCCAGTACTCTTCCAACGGAAAAAAGATGGGAGTCTCCGCATGTGCAATGATTATTGGGCATTGAACAAATTAACGGTGAAAAACAAGTACCCGGTGCCACTCGTTGCCGACTTGTTCGATCGGTTGCAACCGGCTAAGATGCTATCAAAACTTGACCTTCGGAAGGGATATTATCTGTCCGGATTCGGGAAGGTGACGAGTCAAAGATGACAATCACAACACGGATCATACGAGTTTAAAGTAATGCCTTTTCGACTGACGAATGTCCTGGCAACATTTTGTACGTTGATGCAAGAAGTACTACGGGACTTCTTGGATGACTTTGTGGTGGTGTACTTGGACGAAATTTATAGTCGGGATATGACGGATCATGTCAAACATTTGCAGAGTGTGTTCCAAACCTTATGGGAGAATCAACTTTATGTTCGGAGGGACAAATGCAAATTTGGGATGAACGAGGTCGGATTCTTGGTGCACATCGTGGGAAACAGAAGGATTCAAATGGAGCCAACAAAGATCAAGGCGGTCGTTGAGCGGGAAGCACCCAAGTCACCTACGGAAGTACGATCTTTCCTCGGATTAACTAATTATTATAGGCGATTTGTGAAGGGCGATTCGGAGATAGCGGCGCCCTTGACGAATATGTTGCAGAACGAGTAAAAGTGGGAATGGACGCCAGAATGCCAAATGATATTTGACTCATTGAAGCAGACAATGACGAGAGAGCCGGTACTTGCACTCTCGAACTTTACCAAACCACTCGAGGTAATGACGGATGCCTCGGACCTTGCCGTGGGAGGGGTTTTAATGCAAAAAGGACACCTGGTGGCGTACGAGAGCCACAAATTATCAGACATGGAAAGATGATGGCCAACGCACGAGAAAGAGATGCTCGCAGTTGTGGATTGCTTACGAGTACGGGAACACTATCTCAAGGTGGGTGTTCCTTTTATGATTTTGACGGATAACCGGGTGGTAAGCTACTTCCAATCTCAAAAGAAACTGACAGGCAAACAAGCAAGATGGCTCGATTTTCTTGCAGAGTTCAAATTTGAGATCGAGTACCAACCCGGGAAGACTAACGTGGTGGCAGACGCGTTGAATCGGAAGGTGGCGGCCATACACTCGGTAGAAGGCGACATTGTGGATCTGATACGTGAAGGACTTGTGCACGACGAATTTGCACATGCCGTATTCGAGTTGGTTGAGAAGGGAAAGACAAAAAAATACTCATTGGAGGGCGGGTTAGTATGAAAAAGGGATACCGGATACAGGGAGTTTAAGGCGAGACATTCTACAAGAGTGTCATGACACTAAGTATGCAAGACATCCGGGCATACAACGAACCTTGGCCTTGCTACGGGAGCGTACTATTGGCCCGAAATGAAGGGAAATATGGAAGAGTATGTCCGGATGTGTCTTGTGCCAACAAGACAAGGTCGAAAATCATCTACCAGCGGGGTTGCTTCAACCCTTGCCAATTCCGAAACGAATGTGGGAGAGTGTGTCCATGGACTACATCATCGGCTTACCAAAGTCCAATGGATGCACGAGCATTTTGGTAGTGGTTGATCGACTCTCAAAATATGCCGAGTTCATCCCGGCACCAAAGGAGTGTACAACGGAGATGACAACAAAACTCTTTATGGAGCACGTCGTTAAATATTGGGGGTTACCAACGAGTATTGTGAGCGATCGGGACTCGAGATTTACCGGGCGATTTTGGACGGAATTGTTCCGTTTGTTGAGGTCGAAATTGAAAATGCCCACGACCATCCACCCACAAACAGATGGCCAAACAGAGTAAGTCAATCAAGTTTTAGAGGTGTACTTATGACACTATGTGACGGTAAACCAACTTGATTGGGCTAAATTACTCGATATGGCACATTTTTGTTTTAATTTGTAGAAAAATAGAAGTACTGGGAAGAGCCCGTTTGAGATCATACTCGGTTTCCAACCAACGACTCCGAAGGATTTGGTGGGGATGTATAAAGGACCGAGTCCAATGGCGTTCCACTTTACCAAGGGTTGGCAAGATGGGACGGAGGCAACGAAACTATATTTGGAGAAGTCCCAAAGACGGATGAAAAAGTGGGCGGACCGGAAGCGGATGTTCCGAGAATTCGAAGAGGGAGACTTAGTGTTGGTAAAACTTTACCAACACGGGCGTATACAGGGCGTGCACAAGGGGTTGATGAGGCGATACAAAGACCCGTTCCCGACCGTGAAGAAAGTAGGGCGAGGTGGCATACAATGTGGAGCTACCCGAAGGCTTGTCCCAACTTCACCCGGTATTCCATGTTAGCATTCTCAAGCCTTACTACATGGATAATCAGGACCCGAGTCGGAATATATGAACAAGAGCACCACCCGGGATTCGGACGGCGTATGACAAAGTAGCCGATGAGATATTGGCGGTTCGACTAGTGCACCACAAGAACCGTCCGCCTTCGACGGAGTACTTGGTGAGATGACGAGGCTTGCCCGAGGCTGAGACGAGTTGGGAGCCAATGGAGAAACTTTGGCAATTTGAAAACTTAGTGCGTGAGTACGAGGCAATGAGGACAATGCCTTCATCAAGCGGGGGAGAATGTTATGGCCCGAATCCGTGACCGAAGATGACCGAGAGAAAGAGCCGAAACCCAGAGGCTAGTTCGGAACCTTGTGAATAAAACTAGAACTTGTATAGAGTAGTTGGGAGTTGGTATGGTTGATGGAAGATGGTAGGTGGGGATTGGTAGATAGTTAGTGGAAATGGTAGGTAGGGATTGGTAGATGGTAGTTGGGAGATAATGGACTTGTATAAATAGATGGTAGTTGGGAGATAATGGACTTGTATAAATAGGTGGTAGTACTCATTTGTAAATCATCAAGTCGAGAACAATAACATATACTTTCCCTCACTGCTTCCTCTCTCTACGATTCTTGAGTGTTCTTGATGGTGTTCTTGAAGGTGCCCGAGGAAATATTGTACTAGCAACCTCTAAGTGTCCGGAAATTGCGAGGCCGCACGGAAGGTGTTCGAGGAACAACCAGGCAGACCGTGACACATGGATACCACAAAGTTCATTAATCTTGCAAAGCAAAGAGAAAGATTGATTAATGCACAAGGTTAAGAGTTTGTGGAAGAAACGTATGAAATGTTATGTTAATTATGTTGAGGCATACTGCATTAACAACTAAGTTGACATTCACATAAACGCCATCCTCAACGGTGTTATAATAATAGTGAGGATGCACGTACAATTCTAAATGGGCAGAATGTAAGTTTATTTTTACCGATTCAATGTTTATTTTCAATTTCTTCCGGCACAGTGAGATAAAGAAGAAAAAAAAAATTGATAAAAATTAAGGGTGTGTTTACTTTTGCGATTCCGGTTTCGGTTTTACTATCCAAATTTTTTTCTCCATAAAAAGATCAAATCAAACATCTATTTTTTATTTATTTTATTACACTAAAATTTATTTCATTAAAAAAACATCACATCAACCAACTATTTCAATTCAAAATTTTACTATTCAAAACCAAAATCAAAATCCCACAAATAAACAAACCCTAAATATTTATAGAAAAATTCAACAGAACTACATAAAATTTAATATTGTTTATTTTTTAAAAAAATTATAAAGGATAGAATGCAAATCAACAAAATTACAAAAATTTTACTAGCATTTTTTTTTTACATTAAAAGTAAAAAATTGAAGCGCAAATTAATACAAAATTATTTTTACATTAAAAAAAATATTCATATTTTGGGGGTCAACGGCCCCTAGCCCCTTAGTAGTTCCGTCGCTAAGTATGATCGGTGCATTGATGATTTCAACAAACACTTGTATCTATTCACTTAAGACGACAGTATCGAGCAAAAAGAAATAAAGATTATCGATGTATCAAACTATGAAGTTGTGAGGCCTTTCCGGTCTCTGTTTGCACCAATAAGTAAACTAACATCGGCAATCAGTTTCCCTCGGCATCGACTGCTGCAAGATACCATCCATATCTGTAAACACATCACAACTACAAGTTTACCCTGTCTTCCTTAATCTCTATTAACATAATTTTATTGATCTGATGACGACTACCTGAACAATGGATTGGCAGGGAACGATGCCAAATTGCCAACAACCATTATGAGGTAGTAAAGTCTCTAGATAGCTCGTCCTCTTGCAGCCTTTGTTTCGAACAAAGGGAGATCAACTCAGTATGTTCTTATTCTTCACCCATCATGTTTGGTTGGCTTTAGTTTTCCCTATGCAACAATAGCTTCTTCTTCTTCAATCTTTATACGCAACACAAAAGATCGGGTGTGTTTACTTATGGGATTTTATGTCTGATTTTACTATTCCGACTTTCTTTAATTTCCCTCTCAAAATATCAAATCAAATGCTCATTTCTTATTTATTTTATTACACTAAAATTTAATTTAAATTCAAAACATCACATCAATATATATTTATATAACATCGAACAACTATTTTAATTCAAAATTTTACTATTCAAAACCAAAACTAAAAATCATAATCTTACAAGTAAACACACTTGATCGATCAGTTGAAACCTAATTTTAAATATAGCTTGCAACGTAACAAACCTAGTTTGAGCTATTTGTTATCCAACAAATACTAATTGTATTCAAAATAATTTTCCAAAAATTATCCAAATATATATATTATTAGTTTTGATTTCGATATTGTATTATTAATTTGGATTTATTCGAAATTTGATTTCCATAATTAATTTGTATAATTTTGTGTTTATGAATATTTGTTCGAAAATCAACCGAACAATACTTCGTAAATATAAAATATAAAAATTAATTAACAAAAATCAAAATCAAATAAACTCAAATTAATAATAAAACGATTAAAACTAAAATTGAAGCTAATAATAAGGCAAAAAAAAAAAAAAAAAAAAAACATAAAACATGAATCCATGTCATTATAAAATTAGTAAACAAACTGGCGGCTCGGCTGCCAAATCTCATCATGCTAGATCACTTTTCAATTTATTGTTGACTTTTTTTTATTGCATACACACAAAGATTCTCATCTAGTGTCCCTTCGTTTCATCGGAATTAAACCATTTGATTAAGGATACAGTATTTAACGCGAAGGTATTTAATTATTTAATAATAATTAATTATGATATTATTATTTTTCGTATACTTAATAATATTTATAGTTTTAAAGTAAATTTAAAATAGATGATTAAAAAAATTAAAATATATGTTTAAATATTTAAAAATTATATAACAATTAAAAAATATATGCAATATGGATATCATTTGTAGAGAATAAAATCTTATATAATACAAGTAAATAAAAAAAATATTTTTGTTTATTTATAATTAACATAAATTAATTTTATAAAAAATATGTAGTTTTAAATATAGATAAAAATATTTATTTTTTTGAAGAGAGACGTAGAAATAAAAGGGTTTTAAGTGGATCCTAGGTCATTTATTATGTTGTATGTTATATAGTTAATTAAATTGATTTATATTTGTTGAATATATTTTGGTTTAATAATTTTTACCAAAAATAGAAAAATATCAATTGTTACGAGATAAAGACAAAAATAAAATTAGTATCAACTATAGTAGGATAGAGGAAATATATATATATATATATATATATATATACTAGAGCGAAATGGAGAATGCATACACGCCTCCTTTCAAAACCCCTTCTCGGTGCATGATGTAAAAGCATTCTACTACGGAGACTTCAAAAAAAAAAAAAAAAAAAGAAAAAAAAAAAATTAGTAAGAAAAAGACAAAAATTGAGCAAAAGATAAATGAGAAGGATGAGACCAGCAGTTGAATCTCATTACATGAATACAATAGAAATGTTGAAAATTTATGCTAACTAAAATAGAGAATCCTAATAAAAATAAAATATCAATGCTGCTAAACAGTGACAGAACCAGCAGTAAGAATTCGAGGAAAAAAATTAATTTTATTTTTTTTAATTGATTCAATATTGTTTTTTTTATTCATAATACACCTTGTCAAAAAAAAAAAAAAAAAATTGAAAGTTTTAAATGTTTTAGAAAAATTTTCAACAAAAGTACATAAAATATAACATTTTACTATAAAAAATAAAATTTAAAGACTAAAAGTATAAATCAACATATAGATAAAATTTTATGATTTTTTACATTACAAAATAAAAAAATTAGGAAGAACAAATTATTATAAAATATATAATTTTATTATTTTTTACATAAAAAAAAATACATATATTTTAAGGACTTGGTTGACCCTCTAGCCCCTTATAGTTCCACCCCTGCCACACTGCAATAAGTTGCCTATACATAAGTAGACAATTAATTAAATTAACGATAATTTGCACACAAATAGAATAACAATTACTCCTTCCGTCCCAGATGCATAAATCGAGCTAAAACAACCATACCACTATGATAATGCCAATACAAATTGACATAATAAATAAATAAATAGTGAGCAGCCAGAAATTCAGAAACTTTATTTAGATGTTTTGTGAGTAAATCCTAGAATATATATTCCGACATGATCAATAGTGACAACAAGTATTTGCAAGTTATTCGGAAATAGTAAAATCATAACAGAACTTTTACAAAGAAATCTAACCTTACATGTAGAAAATCCATTAGATGCAATATAAAAATTAGGCAAGTAAATAAATTTTAAGAATAGCCGAAAGCTATTTAACTAAAAATACATGTGAATCGAACAATAAGCACATCAATCTAAGCTCTTTGACTGAAGCCATAAGGTGGCTTCCATGACATAGGCATTAATATGAAACCGTAACTCAAAATATACAATGAAAACCAGCTCTCAACATCAACAATCAAGAGTCTGAGTTAAAAATAAATCACACAATTATATATATGGAAATAGGAAATATGTTAGTTGCATATCAAATATATTAAAAAGAGCATGAGTCAGTTGTTGATCCGGTAATGTCAGCGTGGTGCTAATTTGACCGGACCAACATATGCGATACAGGTAATCAAAATATATTCATATATTTCAATATATTTATAATACAACATATGTTATATTATAACTCAACATATGTTGTAGTTATGTATAAATATATGTTGATTATGTGTATAACATATATTGATTCGGTCAAATCAGCACCATATTGACTTTGCCGGATCAACATAGGATCTACAACCTATTAAAAATATAAAATATCATAAAAATGTCTAATGCTAATGAGATGACTTAGATTGTGGAGCTTTGGGTGGAGAAGGGGCTGCAGAAGGAGCTTGAGAAACACACATATGAGGATTGGTAAGCATCTCTTGAGAGGGAGTTTACAACGTATAAGTAAAATTTTACTTGTGTATTTGTTGTCTTGGAGTTGCCATTGTTTAGATTATCTTAGGATATATGTTGGTTTAATTATTGGTTGCATTTTAGTGATCAAGTTTGAGTTGGAACACTCAAGATATAGACCAAGTAGGAGGCCGAACTGGGCTAATGCATGAGTTGTTTGATCGATTCATGAACTATCTAACCGTGGCTAAATTTGTTTAGGTAAATTCTTGGTGTTGGTATTTGTTTGTTGTTCGATTAAGTGAGGTCCTAACTGAGTTAACATTTGCTTTGTGTTTTGTTCATTTATTACTGTTTTTAGTATGCATGAGCCGTTTGACCAATTCACAACTTACTTGTTTGTAGCTAAATTTTTCTTTGTATGGTGTTGTTATTTGTTTGTTGTCCGATTAAGTGAGATTGGGACCAACAATTAATAATAAATCAAATCTAAAATATTTATATCTCAATTTAATTTTAAACATAAGCTAAATTAAAAAACTACTCACGGCTCCATATTAAATTAAAATTTAAAATAAATCATACCTTTCAATAAGAAAAAAAATAAATAAATAAACCCTTGTTCATAGTGTAAAGAAAAAAAAAATAATAAAATCAATAATATAGAAAAAATACAGTAATAAAAATCAATATGTTATATTTTATTAATAATAAATTAATACTCCATCTATCCACTTAACATATTTCTATTTTTGTTTGTTTAATTCAAAAGTTTATATATTGTTTTTTAGTAACTGAGGAGCCTAAGGTGAACTACTAATATATTTTTTTTACACTTATTTATCATTTTACTCCCATTTTATTATACATTTATATTTAAGAATATAAAAAAAATTAGTCTTTGCACTATTATATCTATCTACTATAATTAGGTAAAATATATGTTCTATCTTAAAACATCTTGCCTAATCGGAATTGTTTCTCAATAAAACATGCAACATCTAATAAAATACTACAAATTACGAATAGAATCCCAAATTTTAATCCAAGAAATTACAAATTGAATCCCAAATTTTTATTTAATGCTGTCGAATCTTACAACAAAAAAGATAGCCCAACCCTATCTTTTGCCTGTGTTAAAAATGAATTTTGCTTTGTACACATTAAGAAAAATAAATTCAAGAAAGATTCAGTCCTATAAAATACATTATTCTTTTCTATTTAGTATAACATCATATTCAACTACTATTTATTCACAAACCAAACACAAATTAAACACAACCCAAGTACAAAAAAGAAATAAATCAATAATGCTATACAAAAATGCATTGAGGCAAATAAACTGTACATAATTAATATCAACAACAAAACTATACAACAGCAGGGTGTGTGTTGAGTGTTTCCCACCCCACCACCACCACAGCCGCCGCCGCCGCACCACCAGGTCCACCACCATTGCTCACAGTCATATACATAC
Organism: Andrographis paniculata; assembly: GCF_009805555.1. Lineage (NCBI taxonomy): Eukaryota > Viridiplantae > Streptophyta > Magnoliopsida > Lamiales > Acanthaceae > Andrographis > Andrographis paniculata. The sequence continues at coordinate 2,912,029 of NW_026137595.1, read as the reverse complement.
ACATAATCATTCTACCTCAATAATGCAAAACAAAAACACTAAACTCTGTTCAAAACCTCACCTTAAAGAGGAGGAGACCTGCTGCTGCTAAGGCCAATCTTTGGAGTTCTTTACTCCACACAAGAACTTTTCTCTGCTCCACTTTTCGCCTCCTTTTCATCACTAGCACTACCTCCGATCCCGGGCTCACCACCAGGCCTACAGAAATAAGTGCAGCCCAAATCAGCAAATATGATTTTTTCAAGATTTGAGATCAGAAGTGTAGTTTGAAGCCAGTGTGTGAAGTCGAACCTTATGGCTGGATTGGTTGCGATGCAGTCGGATGCGACAGATTGTTTCTTTACCAATGGCTGCTGCGGAGGAGGAGGAAGTCCTTCCAGAGGCCTTTTTGAAGCCTGTGGATAAGAAATTTGTTAAAGAGAGATGTCGAACGAAAGCAATAGTAATCATGGATTCGTGTAAATTTGCTTGCAGACCTTTGCACTCCCTCTGCGTGGAAGTGCCAGAGTCCAGACATTGTCGGATTCATTTGTGCACGTGGTGGTTGAAAGATGTTCAATATATTCTCCTGGCAATTTTTTTCGGCTTGCTCCGCTGTGCCTAGAGAAACTAGATTCCTGCACCTCATTGACTTTGCCACCAAGAACAAAACCTAGTTGTGTATCTTCAACACCATGCCTGTACCTCGTCGCAAAATCATCTCTAATGTCGCTTCCAGCAACACCTTTAGCGGACTTTCCGAGTGATCTATCAGAATAGTAACCCGGGGAAGAGTTTTGTTTGAATTTTTGGTGCCCGGAGATGTGCAGCCCATCAGATCCTTGAGGGACCTTAAAACTTGCTCTATCCATTTTCAACCCGAGTGATGGTCCGCGGGAGCCAATCTCGAATCCCTGCAATATTGAGACCAAAAGAAATGGTTATTACTCATATGAAGCATAGTCTGACTCCCATGTGGAAGAACATATAAATGAAAATCAACTAAGTAGACTGTCGGACAATGGTAAATGCAGAAGTCGCAACAATTTATAGAATAGCTCTTCAGGATAACAACTTAAAATGAATAAACAGAACTTTTAATACAATAAAAACACAATGGTCTAAAAGTTGAATGGCCACTATGGCATCAACGCCCGATGGAGAAACTAGAAAGCCAAAAGAAGCAGCAATCAGACAAGACAATTATTCAAGCATGACAGACGTTGAGATCTGTAAAAACTTATTGCACTAAAGGGCAACATCTAGAGCATCTAAACAATCATCGGATAATTTATCATATTCAGATAGTCAAGCACGTCAACGGTCTCTTTCACACCAATTTCATCGGTATTATTGCGCTATTGTTGCCGTATTATTGCACTAGATGGCGCCATAATATTTCATGATTATACAGTTTTACAGAAAGTTCCAAAAAAGTAAATGATTTGAAATGAAAAAGGAAATCATTCATAAATTCACTTGCCTTTCCAAACTTGAGGTGCTGGTGGAGATTCGAAATACCACCTAGAGCAGGAGAAATGCCTTCTCTCGTACCATAGTTTTCTGGTTAATGAAAATTAAAGGTTAAAAAGAAATAAGTCAATAAATAAGGTATTGCTTCAGGTAATACCTTAAGAACACCATTACAGATTCAAAGACAACTAAAATACGCAAAGAAATTAGCATGGAAGACGACTAAACATACTAATTCGATTAACCTACCATAAACTTGAACCTGCTTTGATTCGAAGGAACCCGGAGGAAGACTGTCAAAATCGACACCAAGTGTTGGACCATCCTCCGTATAGAGGGTTCCCAGCTGCTTCTTGACAGCAGTTATAGCAGGGTTTTCAGACGGGCGCTTCAGCAGCTTTAAATAACCCGAAGGGCCTGACCTAGGCTTTGCAGCAGGCATATCCAGAGGAGATTTTGGCGGTAAGTACCGGGAAGTTCCGGAAAATGCAAGTTCCACACCTGAATGTTGTGGAAGAATTACCCTACCACTTTCGACTTCCTTGGTATCAAAATTCCTATTGCCTCCTAGTTTCGTACTGCCGCAAGAATCTGGCCTATGCCCGCTGCCATGATCTTGCTCTACTACTGCACTCGAGTGGTCCAGCCCTCCAGCAGAGCTATCATAAAGCTTCTTGTCCTTTAACCTCCGGTGACAAAACCATCCATAGACTTGCTTCTCAGTCAAGCTTGTCGCCTCAGAAATTTCTGCTTTTAGCATATCTGATGGGTATTTATTTTCTGAAATACAAGGATGAAGGATCATTGTATTATTAGTACAATAAAGGACACAAAACCTTGATTCGACATTATAAAAGTATAAGCTACCGGAATAGAAGTTCTCCAATGCTTGAATCTGCACAGGCGTCTTTACTGTCCTCTTCCTGTTCTTCTCATCCAGGACCTTATCATCTTTAACGTGCATCTCAGATGATTTTCCATCTTTGTGTCCTGAAAAAAATGGAAGCATACAACAATTTGATCAGCTGAAAGATGAAAAAAATCAACGAACACAATGGCGGATAACAGTTGCTAGAAGCATTAAACCTTCCACCATAAACATGACTGTATTTCGAATACAGGTCACCATGAATTCTCATCTTTATTTAAAGAACATATCTATGCTCAACAGGTTACCATGTCTTCTCATCTTTATTTACAGAAATATCTATGCTCAAAAAATTTTATCGCAGCTATTTATGTTTGAGATCTCAACAATAAATTACATACTCATCCGCTCATTAATGCCTGACAAAGGGCTATACTAAAAAGTAACATCCATCATGGCATTTGACACAAGATCCAAGTAAGAAGTCAATACTTCCAAAACGAATTTGTCCGTGACAATGTTTTAAGGATAACATCAATTACATTCACATGTCAACAAAATCTAATCTTACTAAATATCTTGACCTTGATTTATTATACCGTTATCATATATAAATGATTATTTTCGACAAAATGTAAACTTACTAATATCTTGGCCTCAGAGAAAATGACTAACCGTTGTCATTTATATGATTATTCACTATCACTGAAGCAAACTAATCCTAATTTTCCACAGATTCCTTATAATCTGCTAGAGAAGATAATGAAATCAGCTAAAACTCAACAAAGCTCCAAAGGTTTCATAGACTTTGATGAATCATGCTTCGAGGTTATGATCCTGGATCCCGATAGAAGCCGAAGCCAGACGCACAAATGAGCCAAATATCTGGACTACCATTTCTACATTTTAGCTACTTCAAACTGGTATGACATTCTTCCTCTGGGCATCAGACAATTCTAATGGCAAGTGATCAAGTCATCCAAGAGCAACATAAACCTAAAAACCACAAAAGCACAACTCCACAAAAATCTACAGAATATAAACTCATGAATCAAATCATTCATCAGACGTTTGTATCTACTCTTTGTATGCCCACCATAACTTCCATCAACACCAAGCACCGACAACCCAACTTTCAATTTTTCATCAAGAGCTTTTGTCAATCTTGCACAATTGTAAAAATCAAATGTTGCAGATTAAAAAAAAAAAAAAAACCCTAAGATTTCATGAGTCCTAGTCAAATAAAAAACCACACACCACCTCAATCAATAACTTTACACTAAGGGAAAAACAAGGATCAAGATATCTACCTCCTTCCATGGCAGTGCAAGATAAAAAAGAACTTCTAGGGTTTTTAATTTCCCCCAAATCTTACTTCGCCAACTCTTCCTCTAACGATTTTTCAAAACTTCGCCCAAACCAAAATTGGGCGGAGAAAACAAGAAACTCTTGAGATAGAGAGAGCGAAAGAGAGAGATCGCACACCCACCGAATTTTTGTGAATGTAATGAAAATTTTAGGTAGGCATATATAAATCCGTGTGCCACCCACAGCTCCAGGGATGATTAGGGTTCCTGTTTACTGAATCAGGTGGTGAACAATTCGAACCCAAAAGGGCTCAATTGATTCGAATTAGAATTGGCTTGGTTGGGGTTGGGTATATTCATGAATCAAATTTCCTAATGTTCTGATTACTTACCATATATTCATCCATCCCTTAACCCGCTGCATCTGAATTAGGGTATAGCCTTTTTCTCCTCATCTTCGCGTTTGTCCTTACCCAATCATCACTGCAAACATAGAAATTCTTCAGCCGGATTATCGTAATTTCTCTGCAGAAATACTTCCCAATCGCCAAATTGAATCGATCTCTTTCAGAGAACACACAAATCATCGATTCCAAATTTCTAAACTTGTTCTTGATTTTTTGCTGATGAAATTCAGAGTATTCTCGGGGCATATTATAATATAATAAACATGTATTGTATTATAAAAAAAAATATAACTATACACTATTTTAAATATTTTATATTAATAATACATTAATATCTTTTTTTTAACATTTAAAATTTTATTTTTACAAAAGTACATATATATTTATTAGTTTTTATTAAAACATTTATACAATTAAATTTGAATTGATTTTTTTTTTATCTAATATTAAATTAATATTTTAATTTTATACCATCAATTCCACCATTTATTATGTAATATTTATAATAAATAAATATTTGATTCTTTGAAGAAAAAAAAAAAAGATATGAATAAGATCATCCGTAATTGAAATATCCGTTTTTTGGTATCTCTATTTGTACTATTTTTTTTAATTCAAGTCATTTTCTCTCTTGCCACGTCAGCCGAGATACTTTCTTCTATTTTATATTCACAACAAAGGTACTTATTCTAATATTTTAATAAATTTTTATTTTCATATTATATATATTATTTTTAAATTATAGTTTTAATTTGTAATATTAATTATTTATTTAATTATTATATTATATTATATTATTATTTGTCAATATTTTGATTTATTAAAAAATTATGGAAAAATTATATTATTTATTATTTAATTAAATTAAATTTTAAAATTTATTTAATAAATTAAATTAAATTTATTAATATTGATTTGTTAATAGAATTATATAATATTTGTATTTATATATTTTAAAATTTAAATTAATAAAATATATTCAATATTAGTATCATGTTTGTAGAATACAAAATATCATAAATTATAAAAATATTACAAAATTTAAATATAATAATAAATTCAATATAAATTACAAAAACAAAATATATATAATATATATACATAAATGTCGTGTGTCCCAATTTAATTGGGACAAATTGGAACACATGGCAATTAATCAACATCTTGCCAGCATGTGTGCAGAGATGTTGGGAAGCAACATCTTTATTTATTTTTTATTTTTATTTTTAAAAATTGCTGATGTGGAGATGCGCCCATTGCGGTTGGTCTAAAGTATTTAAAATCAATTCTCCAACAAACACATCCTAAATTTTTATCTGTTCCCTCCCCAGCATGTGTCGTAAATTCATTTGCAGAAACATGGGAAGAGGGAAATAATGGAACAGACGATTTGACCCTGTAAAAATTATATTCACAAACGTAGTGTGAGTGGACAAATGTAGTTTTTTTTTTTTTTTTGTTTCTATTTAAATTGTAATAGTAAAAATTAGATTTTGTATTTAGAACAGCGGCAGCAACAACTCCTTCTCCCCCGCCACCACCGATCGCCAAATCCTTCCCAAAGCATATCCTTCGACCCCCGGCGTAGAACGCCACAAGCCTTAACTGATCCTTCGCCTCCAACCTCCGTCCGTTCTCCGACAATTACCGCTCCAGCTGGAACTCTGATTGAAACTTATCAGAAATTAAGATAATAAAATAAAGCTTTATCCTATTGAAAGAATTGAGATAATAAAATAAAGCAAATCTAACTTATTCTATTAGCATTGTCGGATTTAGATCTACAAATTAATCGAGGGTATTTGTGTTCCCCTTCTGAGAAAATTCGCTAGGGTTTCTGTCGTTACTACCACGATGATGAGATATGGAAAGAAATAATTGTTGCGTTTACACTTGGGATCACAGTCTTAATATATATCCCTTATTATTAATTGTCTCATCACTAAATTAATAAGTTACAGAGTTTCTGCATGCACATAGGAGGTCCGCACTTACTAAATACATATTAAGCTCAATAAATTAATAGATCACTTAATATAGGCTTAATCCGACTGATAGTCCTAATTAATTACATTAACCCACTATTGGATTTTTAATACAACAATCTCTCATTTAGGTAAATGTACACTGAATAACCTTATGAGCTCAGGAGAAATTTTTAATCATATCCTTTTTATGTATTTTAGCAATCTTATCTATAAATTACATTAATACGGATCAAAGCGTTCGTCACTGCATTTATCGCAATAGGACCGATCAGTGGTCACAACATTAATATAACCTAATATTCGATCAAGTGCGGATGCACAACATGAAAATTTTATGTAATGTGATCTTAACATGTTTATTTTCAACTGATCCACTTTAACTTTAAGGATAAATCATAACACATCCCCTTGTCTTTTTGTAAAAATGCACAAAATACCTATGTTTTATTTATTGCGTGAAACTCTCTTGTATTAATGTAAAGTTTGCACGAAATACCCTCTTTGTCCAAAACTGATATTTAGTTCTAAATAAAAATTTAAATTACTCAAGTTTTATACAAATAAAAAATGTAAAATATCTTAAATAATTTTTTTGAATAAAATAAACAAACAAATAAATAATTGATAATCATTTATTTTTATAGTTTTTATAAATATCATATAACAATTTGTCTAAAAAAAACTATAAAATGAAGGATTAATTAATTATTTATTTATTTATTTTATTCAAAAAAAATTATTTAAGATATTTTGCATTTTTTATTTGTATAAAACTTGCGTAATTTAGGTTTTTATTTAAAATCAAATATCAATTTTGGACAAGGAAGATATATCATACAAACTTTGCATTAACACAAGGGGGTTCACGCAATAAATAAAACAGATAGTGTTTTGTGTATTTTTACTAAAATACAAGGGGGCATTATATAATTTACACTAACTTTAATGAACAACTGAATACTAAATACTGGACAGTGCATATTGAATATTGCTGTATAAAATAAAGTAACTTTAACTGTATTTGAACTTTACTAATTAGCTCCCACTAAACCAAAATATCAAAATATGATTCTACTCTCATACGAGCAACATGTTCACTTTAGAATTTATATGGAAACCTTTTAGCAATTAAGTGGATCCGTAATCATGGAAGTTATATAAATATATTCGATAACTACTTCATGATATGAAGCCGGACTATTAAGCAAATGACGATTATTATTATCATCAAATAATGTACTAGTTCCAACCAATTTTAAATTCTGGAATGGACTAAAAAACTTTATTTCGAATGAACAATAATAACTGAATTTGTTTAAAATAGAGATCGAAATTAAATTTCGTCTAAAGATGGTACTATAAAAATGTCTCATCCAAATTCAAATAGTAACCAGTACTCAATAATAATCTAAAATTGTCAATGACTGGTTAAAGTTCTTACACCAAAATATACCCCCTAGGTGTGTCTACAAACTAAAATCAAAATAATTTCAAGAGCAAGACCAATACGACAAACATATCATCCGAAAGGTCTAACTTAAGTGTCCTCAATTTAGTAGCGCAATATTAGACATGTTCAGAATGTAATCCCTCATGTTATGTTTTTCATTATACTTCATGGTAATGAGACTCTTAAGAAGAGTATTCATTTCCGCCTTATCGCTTTTGATAAAACATTTCTTAATTTCGACAAAAAATTCATTGGCAGTAGTGATATCATCGGATATCATACTTCGAAAAATTTATGGAGTGTTTTTCTTAATGATCATCAAATTTAGACGTTGGACTTATCCCACTTCTCAAACAACTGCTTTTCATCTGCAATGTTTTTCGCCATATAAGTGGGTTGGTCTACTCTTAATGCTAAGTCAAGATTCATGCAACCCAAATGAATCAATACTTATTCTTTTCAGTACTTACACTTGTTCCCAGAAATGTTGGGATTGAATTAATATACACATAAATATTTATGAAGCATAATGAAGCTAAAAAATAATGCATTATCATCCCAAGACACTAAGTGTAACATCAATAATCAATCTTTGGATCAATAACATTGATTGCCAGCAGTTATCTTGTTGCAATAATCACATACGGATAATAAGTAATGTCAAACAATAAACCAATATTTGGACTGATTCACTATTCACATAAGTTAAAACCATATAATTATCTCATACATATTATCGTGGATGTATATTTCATTATGTCAATTACCAACTGCATTTGGGCCTAAGAATAATCACATGAATTAAAATACAAATATAAACACTTATGTTATCTAGTAAAAATCTCATATAAGAGATGTTACTTTAGCAATATCAAATACTTGATATTCACTGTCAAAACACAACAAGCATTATTAATGAATTTATAATTTTCTTAAACTAAATTATAATAAGAATCACGTTCAACGTAGACGAGTTTGATTCCATAAAAAATAAAAGAATTCTTATTAGCAACTAAATGCACATGTCTATAAACTACTGAATTCTTTGTATGTGAATTTATAAAATAAATTAGCAATCTTATCACAAGTTACCGAGCAACATAAAAAATCATCTTTGGACAAATTACTGACTCACCAATAATAAGCTTGTTTTGACAATCGAATGTTGACAATAAAGTAATGTGTCAAACAATACTCCATCTTTGGACAAATCTATTATTCACACGTAAATAACTTAATTATCATCCCACATTCAATGTCACTAAACATGCATGTAACCACTTAATCGCTGACTTGTTGATTGTCACACACACAAATGATTTTCTCAGCCAGGACTTTATTATCTTCCAAGTGCATCTCAGATGATTTTCCATCTTTGTGCCCTGAACAAATGAAAGCATACAACAATCTGATCATCTGAAAGATGTGAAAATCAACAAACACAATGGCGGGTAATAGTAGCTAGAAGCATTAAACCTTTCACCATAAACATGACAGTACTTCGAATATAGGTTTTCGTGTAATCTGTCTTTATTTAGAAAACATATATATATGCCCAAAAAAGTTACCTCAACTATTTATGTATGAGATCTCGACAATAAATCACATACTCAATTACTCATCCGCTCATTAATGCCCGACAAAGGGTTATACTAAAAAATTAACATACAAAACGGTATTTGATGCAAGATGCAAATACCAAGGCAATACTTCCAAAATGAATTTGTCCATGATTAAATGTTTGAAGGATAACATCAATTAAATTCACTTGTCGACAAAATGGAATCTTACTAATATCTTGACCTCAAAGAAAATGATTAATTGTTGTACTGTTATGATTTAGTTGATTATTACGATAAAATGTAATCTTAGTAATATCTTGAGCTCAGAGAAAATGATTAAATGTTCTACCGTTATCATTTAGTTGCTTATTTATGATAAAATGGAATCTTAGTAATATTTTGAACTTGGAAAAAATGACTAACCGTTATAATCTTACTAATATCTTGACCTTGGAGAAAATGACCAACTGTTATACCGTATTTATACGATTATTTGATATCACCGAAGCAATCTAATTTTGATTTTCCACACATTCCTCATAATATGCTAGAGAAGATAATGAAAACAACCGAAACTCAATAAAGCTCCAAGAGATTGGTGAACATGCTTCGAATTTAGGGTCCTGAATCAGATTAGATGGCAAATGAGCCAAATATTTGGACTACCATTTCTACATATTAGCTACTTCTTCGAGACGGATATTTCATCGTTCCTATTAGCATCAAATGATTCTAATCGAAAGTGATCAAGTCATCCAAGAAAAAAATAAACCTAAAAACCACAAAGGCACGACTCCCCACAATAATATAAACACACGAATCATTCATATGAAACAACGCTTCCATCAACTTCCATCAACGCCAAACACCGACAACTCATCGTTCAATTTTTTTTATAAGAACTTGTGTTAATTTTGCACAATTGTAAATATCAAATGTTGCAGACCAAACAACTCCTAAGATTTCATGAGTCTAGTCAGTCAAAAACCACAACACCACACCTCTATCAATAACTCTAAACATAAGAACAAAAACAAGGAACAATATTATATACCTTCTTCAATGGTAGTGCTCAAAAAATAATTCAGATTATTCTCAGTTTTTCAGGGCATTTTTTCTTGCATAAAGCTTGTTGCGGATATATTATTAATGGTATAATTATAATTCAAATATATTTACAAGTTTGATTTTGAATTTAATTTTAATATATATCTATTTCACACACAATCAGTTCTTACATCATACATAAGTATTTTCAAAATGAATTTTTAAAATAATTTTTGTAAACCTCAATTGATGAGTGTTGTAATATGCCCAGGTAAGCATATAGGTTTTTGTTAAAAAAAAGAAAATCAATATACTCTCGGCACTCCATTAAATACTCGTAAAAGTATTATAACAACTCTGTCTAAAAATATAAATATCCGCATAAATAAATACGATTTATGTTAATATATTTCAATTAACGAGCAGGTACAATATGGGTTATGTTATAGCAATATGATTATTTAGGGGACTTAAATTACACAAGTCTTATCTGGATTTTAATAATAAAATATTTATGTGCAATGATATTTACTTTATATCATATTTTATATAATTATAATAAATTGTAATGTGTTGTCATTTTTATCTCACATACATTTGGTTTGTACTTTGGAATACGTAATTAGGATTACTGCATACTTTATAATAATAGTTTTGTACATCTGGTAATGTACAGAGTATGCTATCCAATTTCAAAATCGGTCAATAGTGGTGTAGTACACATATTTATGTTATAATCTTTCAAAAGCAAAATGAAGTTCTAACCACAAGAAACACACAAGAATTACATACGATAAAGTCTCATTGTAAATTCGTCGGTTGTGTCATAGAAGACCACAATGACCACATTTTTAGACTATTTTACCTGCTAAAATTCAAATCATCATTTCTTTGGCTGTCCGGATTGGACAGATGATGTGAGATGAATTATTTCTGCATACAGATTGTTAGGCGCTACATTCATATCATGCTACCTTAAATGATGATCTTGATGATTGGTAACACTATAGCATTCTTAGGGCCATGTACAATATTGCCAACTTATTTTCCTATTTCTGGCATAATTTACCTCTCATTTGCTTGGATTACTCCTAATGTCATCCGTTTAACATTAACATTTTTACAAAATCTCCATGGGTTTGTACAATCTCACGCAACTATTAACAAAAATGCACAACCACTAACCGACTATCTAAAATCAAGTTGAAAAACAAATGCACTCTAGTATGTCACAGTCATGCAAGATCATGTGTCAGTACAATTAATAAATATGGATGTAATTTATTACCAACCATATATATTGAAAATAAAGAATACATGCATTATTTCATCTAAAAGTCGGTATATATAATACTTACTTTTAGACATATTGCGAAACCCGCAGCTGGGGAGTCAAGGAGGTGTCCTGCCAGAACAGCTCTCACTGCAATAGGTATTATAACGAACCTGGAACGGGAAGGAAATTCAGGTCGATTAGAGAAGTTCAAAGATATCTGAATAGAGGAGATTTTCCTTGTCGATTATCATCAAGGCATTTGACGATACGAAGTAGAAGCTCTTGTTATGAGAGAAAATTCATTTCTCTTCAGAAGGGTCCACGAAAGATTATTGTTTCTAATGGAAAGCTGTTGTATTTGGACGGTGAAGTAAGTTGTTCTGAGGATGCTGCTCGTAGTGCACCTTATGTGCTTCCAGATGGTTGGATCGTGGAAAAGGTGCCCCGTAGACACTCGAGTTTTATCAACAGGTATTACTACGAACCCGGGACTGGGCTGAAGTTTCAATCTCTGGCTGTTGTCAAGAGACACTTGGCGGAAAGCTGTTGTATTTTGGACGGTGAACTAAGCCGTTATGAGGATGTTGCTTGTAGTGCACCTTATGTGCTTCCAGATGGTTGGATAGTGGAAGAGGTGCCCTGTAGACGCTCGAGTTTTTATCGACAGGTATTACTACGAACCCGCGACTGGACTGAAGTTTCGATCTTTGGCTGTTGTCGAGAGACACTTGGTGGATATGGACGAGGACAAGTCTAGTTATCTAAAGCCCTCGAAGACATAAAGGAAAACAAGCCACTTAAAAAGATATTTAAACTTGAAAACAGGACTCGCTTGTTCACAATGAAACTTAAGTCGAAAATAAGACTCTCTCAATCTTAATAGAGCTAGAGTCGAAAACAAGACTCACTCGTTCACGAAAAAAGTATAATTTTGGACTACTTCTCTCTTGTTAATTTACCAAATAAAAAAGTATAATTCTTCAATGCATCTCCAATAATATTACAAAATATATACTATTGAGATACAAAATGCAATCATCAAAGATTTTTATATAACTATACTATATAAACACATAGCAACAATGAACTTTTATTATTTTTACTGTTTCAGATTATAGATCGCAAACGGAACATCATATCTAAACATAACAAATGTCCTTTAATATTAATATATTCAAACTTAAAGTTAATTAATATTTTTCAAAACTATAGCTTAACAAGATTCAATATATCATATCATACAATCATTCAAATCAAAATTTTTTATTATGCAAATCTCAAATTCAAAATCTAAATCCCAAACAAACACACTAGAGGAACAATTGAGGTAAAGCCAAGTACTACATATTTATACATAAGAATAATAGGAGTATTGAATTATATTTTAGGAGTAGATAATAAGTACACTAGGCGGATTAATGACAGAATATGAAATGAAAACCAATAATACCATAGATTAATAATTAGCCAACCTTCCTTATAAAATGTAGATTAATATTTAGCCGACCCTCCTTATTAAATATAGAAATATATTAAATTTAAATACAAACTTGTAAAAATATTCGGAGTGTGTTTGTTGCTCCTACTAAAGTAGATATTCTCCGATAAAACTGCAAGTATCAAGTGAACTTATATCAGCCAAAATGGTAGAGAAGAAAATTGTAGGGAGATTGTAAGGTTTTCATTTTGATTTTACTGTTCCAAAAATATATATATCCTTAAAAAAACATCAAATTAAATACTTATTTTTTATTTATTATATTATATCAAAATTTAATTTTTTTGTTCAAAACATATATCAACATATATATTTATATCACATCAAATAATTATTCAATTAAAATTTTCTATTTGAAACTCAAACCAAAATCCCACAAACAAATCCACCTTTAAATTACTAGAGAAGTATAAAATTGTCTCAAAAAATTGTTTCAAAATCTTTACAGATACGAGAAAATTAAATGAGAAAACTCGTCAATTGTCTCAAAATATTTTCTGTGGCAATTTTCTTGTGACAATCTGGAAAGTCACAGAATGACGAGACAAATTGTCTCCTCAAATTGACCAAGAGAATATGGTGACAATAGATTGTCTGGAGAACACTCACAAATTCAATCGAGACTATATTTTGTCTCGTACAACTGTGACAATTTCAGAGACTATATTTTGTCTTAAATTTCCGTGATAACTTCCGAGACTATATTTTTTCTAAAAAAATCATGACAATATCCGAGATTATATTATATCTCGAAAAGTTGTGGCAATATTTGAGACCGTATGTTGTCTCGAGCAACTATGATAATATATATCTGAGATGATATTTTGTCTCATACAACCATGATAAAATCCAATATGATATACTACATTCTATCTAAAAATAAGTGTAGCAAAATCGAGGCTATAGTTTGTATCGACAATCATGATAATATTTAAGATTGTATATTATATTCTCTCAAAATAAATATAGCAATATTCGAAAGTATTTTTGCAAGACTTAATTCCAAAATAAGTTAATTTGTTGGTTAGTTCATTCCCCAAGACACGTTCATCATAATTAGTGCAATCACAATCATTATAAAATACCAATAAATTATTATCTTAAATTATCATACCGCATACCATAATCAAACTATAATATTTATGATAATAAGTAGAAAAAGTAAAACAATGTGAACATATTAAGTTTGTAATTATTTGAATTAAAAACCATCATTCCCCGTTCTTGACTCATCATCATCATCCTCTTCATTATCCTTTTTAGTAGTTGGAATAAATCCAATATGATCATTTTCATCTAGAAGTGTTGGATCATCGAAATGGCTCGAGGGGTACATCAGCCATTGACAACGAACAATTTCTTCACTAAAGTTAATGTAGGATCATGAATATACATAACCCATGAAAATAGAGTTTTAACTTGCTTGGACATCTATATTAATTATGCAATTTTTACTAAAAATGTTATAAAAATAATATACAAAACTATCAAATGATTTATTTGATATGAAACTAACATCCGCAAATGTGTTTTTTTTTTTTTTTTTTTTGTTTTGTATGATCCAACTCACATTATATCGATCAAATCTCATCTAACCATTTTTTTTTCTGTAAGATTGCATTTGTTGAAATGTGAATTTAATGGATGTTATCCTTCAAACATTTAGTCATGGACAAATTCGTGCTAGAAGTATTGACTTCTTACTTGGATCTTGTGTCAAATGCCATGATGTATGTTACTTTTTAGTATAATCCTTTGTCGGGCATTAATGAACGGGTGAGTATGTAATTTATTGTTGAGATCTCAAACATAAATAACTGAGACAAATTTTTTTGAGAATACACGTGTTTTTAAAATAAAGATAATAATACATGGTAACCTGTGTATTCGAAGTGTTGTCATGTTTATAGTGGAAGGTTTAATGTTTCCAGCAACTGTTACCCCCCATTGTGTTCATTGATTTTTCACATCTTTCAGGTGATCAAATTGTTGTATGCTTTCATTTGTTTCAGGGCACAAAGAGGGAAAATCATCTGAGATGCACTTGGAAGATGATAAAGTCCTGGCTGAGAAGAACAAGAAGAGAACGGTAAAGACACATGCGTGGATTGAAGCATTGGAGAAATTATATTCGGGTAACTTATAGTATTATAATTTCGATCAAGGTTTTGTGTCCTTTACTCTAATAATAATTCAATGATCCTTATAGTCCAGAAAATAAATACCCATCAGATACGATGAAAGCCGAAATTTATAAGGCAATAGGCTTGACTGAGAAGCAAGTCAATGGGTGGTTTTGTCAATGGATGATTTTGTCACCGGAGGTTGAAAGACAAGAAGCTTTAGCACTCGAGTGCAGTAGTAGTGCAAGATCATGGCAGCAAGCATAGGCCAGATTCTTGCGGCAGTACAAAACTAGGAGATAATAGGAATTTTTTATACCAAGTAAGTCGAAAGTGGTAGGGTAATTCTTCCAGAACATGCAGGTGTGGAACTTGCAATTTTCGGAAACAACAGAAGTATATACGACACATCGTCCAGGAGTAGTTCTTCATTGAGGAGCCTGCCTGGCCGTAATATAGTAAAGCCCACTTATATGGCAACTTCACAGTATTTACCACCGAAATCGCCTCCGGGTATGTTGGATATTACAGAAGTAGATAATAAAAAAAGTAAGCAAATCCTCTATAGATTGCTTGGTTAGTGCTGTGTGTGCACACTCAACGTTTGTTTTAAGAAGGAAAATGGAGATAAATATTGCTCGTATCAAAACCATTACAAGACTCCTCGAAATATGTAGAGATACAAGAAAGATTTTAGAAACAACAACAATAAATGCAAACGCAAATATCAACGGAACTGTCCGAGTAGTAGATAAACAGTCACTAGACAAACCAGTAACTTCCGGACAAAAAAACTGCTATCTAAATGTTATGTTTGAAATCTTCTTGAACAAGTTTAATTTTCATCATTCTCCCCCCTAAAACTTGTTCCTCCTCGAACTTGCACACCAAGTTTCTTTCTCAATTGTTTAAAAACTTCAGCCTTCAGAGCTTTTGTGAATATATCTGCCACTTGATTATTTGTACTCACATGCTGCAATTCAACTTCCTTTGACTTTGCATGCTCTCTGATGAAACGGAAACAAGTATCAATGTGCTTTGAGCGTTCATGATGAATTGGATTCTTTGCAAGTGCAATAGCAGACTTGTTGTCAATGTAGATCTTGGTCGGATGCTTCTGCTCTAACTTCAATTCACCGAGCAATTTTCTCAGCCAAATAGCATGGCAAACACAAGATGCTGCAGCAATGTATTCTGCCTCACAAGTAGATAATGCAACGATGGACTGCTTCTTCGAAGACCAAGTAAATGCACAACCAGCAAAATAAAACACGAATCTTGTAGTACTCTTTCGATCATTACGATTTCCGGCCCAATCACTATCACTGAACCGAACAAGATCAGGATTTTCTATTGCTGAATATAACAATCCATAATCGATAGGACCTTTGATATATCTCAGGATTCTTTTTGTTGCCTTCAAATGAGATGCCTTTGGTGTCTCCATAAATCTGCTAACAAGCCCAACTCCATATAAAATATCAGGCCTGGTACATGTCAAGTACCTCAAACATCCCACAAGGCTCTTGAAATATGTTGGATTTGTTGGCTTGCCTTCTCCTTCTTTGGTCAGAGTAGTCCCACACTCAACTGGTTAGTCCACAGGCTCACAATCTGTCATGGCAAATTTCTGCAGAATTTCCTTAGCATAGTTTTCTTGTGACACCAATATGCTCGCTGCATCTTGATGCACTTCAATTCCAAGGAAATATCGCATCAAACCCAAGTCAGTCATCTCAAACTCCTTTTTCATCGATTGTTTGAACTCCTCAATCATAGAATCTTTTCTGCGTGTAAAGATCAGATCATCAACATGTAAACAGATCAATAACAAGACACCTGCAGAGTTCATCTTAGCATAAAGTGAGTGCTCGTATGGACATTTCTCAAAGCCATTTGCTAAGAAATACTAGTCAATTCTTGAGTTCCATGCCCTTAGTGCTTGCTTTAATCCATAAAGAGCCTTCTTCAATCTGTAAACTTTGTCTTCCTGACCTTCAATTTGAAATCCAAGGGGTTGCTCAATATATATCTTTCTTCAAGTTTTCCATTAAAAAATGCCGACTTGACATCCATCTGATAGATCTTCTGATTTCTCTGGGCAGCAATGGAAATCAGTAATCTCACAGTTTCAAGTCGTGCTATGGGGACAAAAACCTCTTCATAATCAATCCCGTATTTCTGCTTATACCCTTTCACCACCAATCTTGCTTTATGCCGCTCGACTTTTCCTTTAGCATTTCTCTTTGTTTTGTACACCCATTTGATTCCAATGGATTTGTGACCTTCTGGAAGTGAAGTAAGCTCCTAAGTTTTGTTTTTTTGAATTGCTTGAATTTCTTCCTCTATAGTTTTCTGCCACTAGGATCTTCCGCAGCATCCTGAAATGTTAGTGGGTCTATTCCAACAAATAAACAAAAATTGTTGTATTCATCATCAATATAATCTTCAACAACCTCTTTGTTGTCAATCAACTCCTGAATACTCCTCATTCTCCTTATTGATGGACTCTTGGAATCATCACTATCAGATTCGCTTCCTCCACGGTTAGGTGTTGTTGCCCGAACATTTTCTGTTTCTTCCTCACCAACTTCAATTACTGGATTTTGTTTGCTCTGCTATTTGCTGCTCTAGTCCCAACATTTTTCTTCATCAAATGTCACATCTCTGGACATAATAATCTTCTTGGTAATTGGGTTGTACAGCTTGTAACCTCTGCAATTTTCACCATAGCAAAGTAAAATACACTTCTAGCTTTTGTCTTCAAGCTTTGTTCTTTTCTCCTCCTGCACCTTAGCATATGCAATGCTTCAAAAGATTCTGAGATGATTGACATTCGGTTTCTGCTTGCTCTATACTTCTTATGGAATGATGTCACCAATTCTCTTTGTTGGAAACCTGTTCAATAAATAGACTTCACAGGCTACAACATCTCCCCAAAACTTTTTTGGCACCGTTCTTTATTTCAGCATGCAACGAACCATGTTTATGATGGTTCTGTTCTTCCTCTCCGAAACTCCATTCTGTTGGGGCGTCTGTTGCATAGTCAGCTGATGTTGTATGCCGTGTTCCTTGCAGAATCTATCAAACTCCCTTGAGGTGTATTCTCCTTCACGTTCTGTCCTTAAGCATTTTAGGTATTTTCCACTCTAATTCTCCACCAGATTCTTGAACTCCTTGAACTTGGTAAACACTTCACTCTTTTGTTTCATCATATACACCCATGTTTTGCCACTGTGATCATTTGTAAATGTCAAAAAGTACTTTTTTTCGCCAAATGAGGTTGGTGTAATTGGTCCACAAACATCGGAATGCACCAACTCGATCTGTGATTTGGCTCTTTTTGCTCCGTACTTGCTGAATTGCTGCATCTGCTGCTTTCCCGTGACACAAATTTCACATGGATTGCTTGCTGGTTCACTTTTTGGCAATCCGAGCACCATGTTTTTGCTACCGAGTGATTTCAGTCCTCCAAAATTAAGATGCCCATACTGCAGGTGCCACAAGTACTGCTGTCCAGAATTGCAACCTTATAACAGTATGAATCGCTCGCTGCCATTAGCTTCAGGGGAAACATTCGGTTCCTGGTCATTCTCACATTTGTAACAATCTGATTGCTTTTATCACATAAGCTCATCATCAGATTATTCATTCTGATATCCTACTCCTTCTCAAGCAACTGCCCAATACTGAGCAAATTGCTTTTAATTTTAGGCACATAATAAACATTTGAAACGAGTACCTGTCTTTCAGATTGCAATTCGAGGGCTACATCTCCTTTTCCTTCAATTGGGCATTTTGATAAATCTCCAAATGTGATGTTTCCCATTTGCCTTTCATCGAGTTTTATGAAAAACTCTTTTCTCCCACACATGTGATTCGATGCTCCAGTGTCAAGGAACCATGTACTTTCCTACACACTTTCCAGTTCTCGTTTTGCCACCATAAGTAGTGCTTGACCACCATTGGTTTCTTCTTGGTCAACCAGATTTGCTTCTTCTTTTACAGAATTAGTGTTCTGTCGACACTCTCTAGCATAATGACCAAAATTCTTGCAAGCATGACATTGAATTTCAGATTTGTCATACCTCCATCCAGAGTTTCTTCCACGGCCAAGTCCTTGCCATCTTCCTCGGCCTCGATTTTCTCCTTGAGCACAATTCTGGTCATTATGTCCAGTCTCCTGAGCTTGCCTATACGTAGCTCGTCCTCTTCTTCCTCTTCGTGGCTGAAGTCTTCCACGTTGTGTGCCTCATCTGGATGCATCAAATTTCTTGAATGTGAGACTCGTTTGGAGAGCTTGTTCCAAAGAACTATCACCTCATCTTCTCAAAACCATGTGCTCATAGGCTTGGAGCGAACCCAGCAACTCATCAACCGTCATCTCCTCTGCATTTTTGGACTCTTGAATGGCTACTGCTACGAAATCATACCTCGGATGTAGTGACCTCAATATTTTTTGATTAATTTTAGCATCTTCTAGTTTCGCTCTATTTCTTCGGATCTGATGCGCAATAGCTATAACACTAGAGAAGTCATTTGCAATACTTTATGTCTCACCATGATTCAATGCCTCAAACTAAACCGTCTAGGACTACAGTCGAATATTCTTCATTTTATCAATTCCTTTATGAGCTTTCTTTAATCTGTCCCATGCCTCATTCAATGTCTGGGCAGTGGATATCAACTTGAAATCTGCTTCATCAACACCTTGATAGATTGTGAACAAAATTTTCTTTTCCCTTTTCTTCAACTCCTTATGTACCTCTGCATTAACTTCTTCACCTTCTGCTTCTGCATACCCAGATTCAACCGGGTCCCATACATCAAGAGATCCTAATAATGCCTCCATTTGTATACTCCACATCCTATAATTATCTTTCGTCAACTTGGGCACCGGAAGGGAACTGCTGGACGCCATATCCGTCTTTGGGCTGCCTTTCGCCATTAGGCTTTGATACCACTTGTTGGATATTACAGGAGCAGATAATAAAGACAAGTTAGCAAATCCTCTATAGATTGCTTGGTTAGTGTTGTGTGTGCACACTCAACGTTTGTTTGAAGAAGGAAAATTGAGACAAATATTGCTTGTATCAAAATTACATAACTCGAAATATATAGAAATACAAAAACGATTCTAGAAACAACAACAATAAATGCAAACGCAAATATCAACGGAACTGTCCAAACAATAGATAAACAGTCCCTAGACAAACCAATAACTGCCAGACAAAGAACTGCTATCTAAATGTTATGTTTGAAATCTTCTTGAACAAGTTTTAATTTTCATGATATGCCTGCTGCAAAACCTAGGTCAGGCCCTTCGGGTTATTTAAAGCTGCTGAAGCGCCCGTCAGACCATGCGGTAACTGCTGTCAAGAAACAGCTGGGAAGCCTCTATACGGAGGATGGTCCACCACTCGGTGTCGATTTTGACAGTCTTCCTCCCTCAAATCAAAACAGGTTCAAGTGGATGGTAAGTTCATCGAATTAGTATGTTTAGTCATCTTCCATGTTAATTTTTTCGCATATTTTATTTGTCTTTGAATCTGTGATGGTGATCTTAAGGTATTAAGGGAAGCGATCCTTTATTTATTGACATATCTCAAGTTTTGCACAACTGTTGAATGGTTCCTTTCAATGTCACTATTTCTATATCTGAAAGCTCCAGCCTCATTTACTTTTTTTTTTGTAACCTCTAATTTTCATTAACCAGAAAACTACGGTACGAGATAAGGCATTTCACCAGCTACAGGTGGTATTTTGAATCTCCACCAACACCTCAAGTTTGGACAGGCAAATGAATTTAGGAATGATTTCCTTTTTCATTTCTATTCATTTACTTATTTGGAATTTTTTGTAAAACTATATATCATGAAATATTATGGCACACTTTAGTGCAGTAATATAATTAACCTCGATGAAATTTGTCTGAAAGAACCGTTGACGTGTTTAACTATCTAAATATGATAAATTCTCTGATGATTATTTAGATGCTCTAGACATTGCCCTTTAGTGCAATAAGCTTTTATGGATTCTATCAATTGTTGCGACTTCTTTATTTTCCGTTGTCCGACAGTCTACTTAGTTAATTTTTGTTCATATTTTGTTCCGCATGAGAGTCAGATTATGCGTCATATGAGTAACTACGTTTATTTTGATCTCAATATTTCAGGGATTCGAGATTGGCTCCAGCGCATCATCATCACTCAGATTGAAAAGGGATAGAGCAAGTTTTAAGGTCCCTCAAGGATCTGATGGGCTGGACAACGTTGGGCACCAAAAATGCAAGCAGAGCTCTTCCCCTGGTTACTATTCTGATGGATCACTTGAAATGTCTACTAAAGGTGTCACTGGAAGCGACAGTAGATATGATTTTGCAATGAGGTACAGTCATGGGGTTGAAGAGACAAAAGTAGGTTCTGTTATCGGTGGCAAATTAAAAGGGGTGCAAGAATCTGGATTCAATAAGCACGGTGAAGCAAGCCAAAATAAATTTCCGGGAGAATATATTGAACATCTTTCAACCACCAATTGCACAAATGAATGTGACAATATCTGGACTCTCGCACTTCCATGCAGAGGGAGTGCAAAGGTCTGCAAGCAAACTTACATTCCCAGCGTTGTAATTGTACATTCGAGACTTCTGTGGTAACTCCACTTTCTTCAATAAATGTAGGATGCAAGGATAGGCAGAACCGGTGGCAGCAAGGTCGAGATTCCCAAGAAGAACAATATCACTGTACACTCTAGGAATTTACACGAATCCATGATACTATTATTTTCATTTGATACTTATCTTTAACAAATTTCTTATCCACAGGCTTCAAAAAGGCCTATGGAAGGACTTCCTCCGCAGCAGGAACCATCAACAAAGAAACATTTGTGGCGCCTGCATGCAATGGAACCGACCCAGCCATAAGGTTCGACTGCACGCGCACTGGATTCAAACTAGATTACTGATCTCAAATCTTGAAAAAGCTTTTGCATTTTCATTGCCCTGATTCGGGCTATGCTTTTTTCTGTAGGTCTGGTGGTGAGACCAGGATCGGAGGTGGTGTTAGTGATGAAAAGGAGGCGAAAAGTGGAGCAGAGAAAAGTTCTTGTGTGGAGTAAACAACTCCAAAGATTGGCCTTAGCAGCACAGATCTCCTCCCTAAGGTGAGGTTTTGAACAGAGTTTAGTGTTTTTGTTTTTTCACTATTGAGGTAGAATGATTTATGTGTATATATGACTGTGAGAAATTGTGGTCGTGCGGCGGCAGCGGCTGTGGTGGTGGGGTGGGATACACTCACCAGACACCCTGTTGTATAGTTTTGTTGTTATGATATTATTATGTACATTTTCTTGCCTCAATGAACATTATTTCACTTTTTCTACTCGGGCTGTGTTTGATTTGTATTTAATTTGTGTTTAACTAGTAGTTGAATTTGATGTTATATGAGAAAAAGATAATGTATTATATAGGAAAATCATAAAATTGAATCTTTCTTGAATTTATTTTTCTGAGTGTTCATAAAGCAAAATTCATTTTCAATCCACAAAACAGATAAGAGTTGGGTTGAGTTTTTGTGATAAGATTCAACATCATTCAAATAAAATTTGGGATTCAATTCGTAACTTCTATTTGATTAGATGTTGCATGTTTTACTGAAGCCTGCGGTTAGGCAGCTGATGCTGATTTGACGTGCATGCCCTTCAGTGAGCGGCTAAAAATCAAAAGCGTAAAAACATCAACTCTCCCTTTTCGGCTTCCATCTTTTGATGCCTCTACTCCCAACAAGTTGCGGGTCAGGCTAGATGTATAACTATGCTTCAATAATATATTGTTCTATGTATAATTACATCATATGCTATTAAATATTTTATTACGTGTTGTCAAATATGTGTTCTTGCCTTATTGTATATGTGTTCAATCAGCATGATAATCAAACTACTTATTGAAACCTGAGATTCAATTTACATACGTACTTTTGGAGATACTATTAATACTCTTCTTAGTGTATATACAAGTGTGTGGTATATTGGTCTTTTTATTTGTAAATCATCAGTTTTATTGTTCTTTATAATTTTTTATGTGGGTGAATTGATAAATTGTTTCATTTTATGTTTATTTCCTCTATCAATTGAAAATCAATTATTTTGTTCTATAGAAATATAAAATTTTCTTTATATATACTACTACATATACATATATTTGCCTATCATCATTGGTTTCATTTATATTTAATTTATTATTATGATATTTTAATTAAGTTAATAGTTTTAAAATTACCTGACTAAATTTGGTAAAAAAATAAAGTTTATTGAATTCAAATCTGTTGTGTTCAACTTGAATCCGATCAATTCAATAAATACTGAATTCGAATTACTTTTGCATTGGAAAATATGAATTTGATTGGAATTCTTTTAAAAAATACCCCAAGACCAACTTCAAGTATTCGAATTATGACTTTCATTTTCGATGCACACCCCTAGTCTTATATGATGTTGGCATGCTATTTAAGTCATGCACTATATTGTAAGCAGTCTATTGCACTTTCAAAACTTCTTTCCCACAGACCAATTCATGATTGCTTAGCTACAATGAGTTATCTGTATGATTTGTATGATGCTTCAGAAGTTGCATAGTAACTGTTAAGTTAAGATTTCTTCTTTAGATCCTCTTTTAAACCTTGTAATGCAAATCTAAACATAACAGTCAAATTAAACTATCTATGGTGATTGTTGTACACTTTTGTTTTATGTGGTTCAATGTCTATATATTTAGAACATAAACCATTGAACAAAAAAACTATAAATCATATATTATTGAGATTTGAGAAAGAGTACAATTTTGCCTTAGGGTGCCATACATCTATGAGCTGCGAAGAATGGAACTACTAAAATTTACAAATAGTACCAAGTGATAGGGTCACAGAGTGTTGTAATACTATCATACTGTATGTATATTTGCTTCGAAATAATTTTTTGTTCTCTGCCATCAAACATCTCTCCCATCTGATTTATTTGGTAATTTCTGAAAAGAAGGATGGGATACTTCTAAAAGTGAATTTGTGTGGCAATTCCTTGTCCTTATCATTTGCATATGATATTCCATTTTGCAGATTGGGACTCCGGCCGTGGTGGTTTTACTGATGCTTTTAATATGGGAGGATCCCAAAGGTATGCATCATTCAATGTGTGAATATCTTTCCAAGTACATAAATGGATTCACTTTTCTGAATGGGCATCTGGTTTGTTCATGCTAGCACTGTTACTTCTTAATGGGTTGCAGTTGTCTTTTTTTAGTTTCTCGCCATGATGGTAGACCAAAATGTTTTTAAAGGGTGGGGATATTTGAGTGACACTGTACTTGAGACATGTCATCTGCTTATCATGTCAAGCCTTTTAAGTGCTGCTAAGCATATTGAAAAAATTTCAACTTATTTTTTACTAGGAAAGTTATGCATGGTAAGGATCTTTAACTGCATTTCATGTTTCTTATACCAAAAAGGAATAGTTCTGTTCGTTGGGTGGATAGTAGTAACTTTTATGACTCGCAACACATGCTGCTTGCATTTGCGACTGATGGTTTGCTGTGCAACTTCCACAGTATGCCTAGCTGATATTACTGCAATATTAGATCTTAAGTTGTTTTACTGGTAGTTGTCTTAACATTTTTAGGGAGGGCATGATATCTGATAAGCAGTTTATTCAAGAGCTTGAAGATGATATCCTACCAGCTGAAGCTTAGGGGAGGTTAGATGGGCGAGTTTTTACTTCATCGATTTAGCTCTGCTTGTTTGTCTTATTATTATTTTAAAATAATCATAGTTTGTCATGTGTTTCTTTTGTCAGCTTCCTTCTTGTTTCTGCTTCAATACTAACTCTATTAATTGGTTGAGCATAATTGCATGTATCAGGAAGTACAAGACATAATATATAACAACTCAAGAAAAAACTTATTTTAATGCACATAAGGACGAAGAACGGGTAACTATGCTGTTTTGATTGATTATGTATTGTTTTAAGGTACAATTTACAACTGCATTTGTTGTTTTACACAAGTGCTTTTTTTTTTTTTTTTTATAATCTTTGTTCAAGTTGAAAAACAAGTATCATCCGACAAACTTGGTTGGTGTCCTAGAATGGTAAGCACGTGAATTATATTGCATGTATGTTTGTATGGGTTTATTTGTGCTTGAACAATCTATGTGAAATGATTTTTAAATGCCCCTCTGTGTATATGTCTACTGTCTCAATGGAATTTAGTTGAAAGTTTTCTTCACTTAAATTTTTCGGAATGAACTTGCAAAGAAGTTGGCCTAGGATTTTGAGCTTGATTTGGATAATGGGACTTTGGATTTGTAAGGCCTGCTTTGCCAATATGGGGTTTGAATATAGTTGTCACGGCACCCTTTTTGCGGCGCGGCACCTATGGACTGCTATGGAGACGTGGCGTCCGCCATTGTGACAAAATGGCAAGTGCGGCGCACTATGTGTGGGAAATCAGAGATGAGAAGAAAGAAGATTTTGTATTTCCACTATGATTTGAAGCGATAATACACAGAGTTAAAAAGGAGATTACAAGAAGGAAAAATGAAACAAACTAACTAATTCACTCAATTAAGGAACCGACTAAATCCTTCAATTTAAGGGATTACAAATTAATTCTCTTTAACATATTTGAATTACAAATTGATTCTCCTAACATATTTACATTATAACTCAGCTATTATTTGATATTCCCCCTCAAGCTGAGGAATAAATGTCTTCCATTCCCAGCTTGGACTCAAGATCATGGAAACTCGAACTATTCAGCCCATTTGTTAGAACATCGGCTAATTGTCTCTCTGATGGAACATAGGACATACATACTAACCCTTCATCCAGTTTTTATTTGATGAAATATCTATCAATTTCAATATGTTTTGTCCTATCATGTTGTATAGGATTATGAGCTAGATTAATAGCTGACTTATTGTCACAGTAAAGCTTCATAGGACTCTCCCATTTGACTCTCAAATCATCCAAAATGATCCTCAACCAAAGTAATTCGCATAATCCTTGAGCAATTACCCTAAATTTTGATTCTGCTATGACCTTGCCACTATATTCTGCTTCTTGCTCCTCTATGTCACTAGGTTACCTCCAAGAAAAGTACAATACCCTGCAGTTGATCTTCTATCAACTAGGGAGCTAGCATAGTCAGCAACGGTGTAGGCTTCCAAAGTAAGAGTGCCATTTCTTTTGAACAAGATTCTTTTCCCTGGATTGCCTTTCAAGTAGTGCAGTACCCTGTAAGTAGCTTAAAGATGAGGTTCTCTTGGATCATGCATGAATTGGCTGATCAAACTTACAGAATATGCTATATTTGGTCTAGTGTGAGCAAGGTATATAAGTCTGCCAACCAGGTACATTCTTTTATCCACAACTGGTTCTTCTTTATCTTCTCCCAATTTATAGTTTGGATCTATTGAGTAGAAATCGGCTTACACCCAATCTTCCCTATTTCTGCCAATAAATCAAGCACATACTTTTGTTGAGATATGAAGATCCCTTGTCTAGAATATGCCACCTCAATACCGAGAAAATACTTCAATTTCCTTAATTTCTTTATTTCAAATTCTTTCATTAGTCTCATCTTTAATTCATGCTTCTCTTTCTCATCATTTCCAGTCATTATGATGTCGTCCACATAGACTAAAAGAGCAGTCACTCCCCTTACAGCCGAATGCTTAATGAAAAGAGTGTGGTCACCTTGGCTTTGTTTGTACCCAAATTCACCTTTGCAAATCTGCCAAACCATGCTCTAGGAGATTGTTTTAACCCATAAAGGGCTTTTTTCAGCTTGCACACTTTGTTACTAGTGTCCCCTTCTAATCCCGGTGGGATGTTCATGTAGATTTTCTCATTTAAGTCATTATGGAGGAATGCATTCTTAACATCATACTGTAGCAGTTGCCAATTAAAGTGAGCAGCAAATGATAACAGAATTTTTTACTGTGTTCATTTTTGCAACTGGAGCAAATGTTTCCTGATAATCCACCCCATAAGTTTGAGTGTATCCTTTGGCTACTAACATTGCTTTATATCTTTCAAGGGATCCATCAGCCTTGTACTTCAAGGTAAAAATCCATTTGCAATCAACAATGTTTTTTCCCTTTTGGTTTGTCAACGATCTCCCATGTTTTATTCTTTTCTAATGCATTCATCTTTTCTCTCATAGTATCCCTCCATTCCCTTTTTGACAATGCCTCAGATACATTGTGAGGGATGGTAATGGTGTTCAAACTCACAATGAATCCCCTTTGTGCTGGCGATAGGCGCTTAAAAGAAACATAGTGAGATAGAGGATAGAGTGGTCCTTGAGTGCATTCTTTGGTTCCTTTTCTAATAGCAAAGGGAATTTCCAGAACAGTAGTTGAATCCTCTTAAGGAAAGAAGAATGCAAGTTACTCTTAAGTTTTTTGGATGGTTCAAGGTGGTAAAGACCGTTCCTTTCCTTAGTAAGTCCAATCCTCCTCCCCGGGTCTTGGTCCTGAAAAACACAATAAGAAGAGCAAAAAACAGCATAGCTTTTAGGCTTGTTGACAGTTTGGGCACATGGAGAACATTTTTAAGTATAAGGCTAGGTGGGATATGTATATCTCCAATCCCTGCAACAGTGGCTAAGGAGCCATTGGCCACAACAATTTTTTCTTTTACTTGGACATGGGATATAGGTGTGGAAGAGTTGAGATGTGGGGGTCATATGGTCTGTAGCACCGGAGTCTATGATCCAAGAGTTGGTATAGAATTTGTTCCAAAAGGCTTCTCAAGAGACCCCAACAAACTTCTCAATCTCTCAATTTCTTCACTGTTGAACCCCCATATTGCTGGATTTTTCTCAATATTGGGTTGCTCTGCCATATGCGCTTGAGGCCTTCGTTGCTGCCCCCCACGGTAGCCCCACTCTCGGCTTGGAGGTTTACCATTCAGCTTCTAACACTTCTCTCTTGTATGCCTGGGTTTCTTGCAATAAGTACACCAAAGATTGTCTTTATTTTCTTTCCCTTGGTTATCTCTACCAAAGTGTTTGGGCATATCATTCTTTGACTTCTCCTGATTTGCTTTTGCTGTTAAGCTGACCCATCCATAGTATGTGGTTCTAGCATGACACTCCTCCGTCTTTCTTTTGTTCGGATTAATGAGATTGTCTCTTCTAGAGATGGTGTATCCTCCTTGCCGAGGATTTGGATCCTAACTTGATCATATTCAGAATTCAATCATGCCAAAAAAACATATATCCGATCCTTCTCAATGAACTTCTTCAAAGTGGCAGCATCATCAGGGCATTTCATATCAATTACCCGGTAGTGATCCAATTCTTGCCAAAGATTTTGCAATAGAGTTGCATATTCTGTGACAGATTTGTCTCCTTGCTTGGTGGCTCCGGTTTTTTCTTTGATTTCATACACAAGGGCAGCATCACGGGCCTTCGAGTATGTGCGGATTTCCTTTGTTGTATTTAAGAACATACAAGTGTCACTAACACATGGGTCCATGGAAACCCATAGCCAGGACATAATCATGGAATCCTCCCCATCCCATGCTTTAAATGTTAGATCATTTTTTTCTGGTCCGGTTCCAATGAGGTGATTAAGCCTCCCTTTGCCCTTGAGGTATGTGCGGACAATTTTGGACCATTTGAGATAGTTCTTCCCATTGAACCTATTTGATGCCCGGATATTCTGCAGTTCTCCAATTTTCTGAATAGAGTTAGATTCTTCGGAAGGGTTGGAATTGTTGGTGATGGTGGTTTCAAACATGACTTAGTGAAAGAAGAAAAATTTACAGCAGTTAAAGTTGGAACAAAACACAGCGATGAAGGCTGCTTGAAGAAAACTACAAAACACTAGAAAAATTCATAAAGCTCTGATACCATGTGGGAAATCAGAGATGAGAGGAAAGAAGATTTTGTATTTCCACTATGATTTGAATCGATAATACACAAAGTTAAAAAGGAAACAAACTAATTGATTCCCTCAATTAAGGGACTGACTAAATCCCTCAATTTAACAGATTACAAATTAATTCTCTTAACATATTTGAATTACAAATTGATTCTTCTAACATATTTATATTATAACTCAACTATTCTTTGGCATATCTACAAAATTAAATATATATATATAGTTGTGGGTTTCTACATCATCAAAATATATATATTATAAATATTTAAAAATTATACATTATCAACTTACTATTAATCTTCAAATTTTCATGTTCCTTAAATCATAACATAAAGTATAATACTATAAAATATAATTTCAATCATCAAACAAAACAAAATACTATCCATAATCTTTAAACTATCAACTTTATCATCTCAAATCTCAATAATCAAATATATCAAGTCCACCACCACGAGGAATATTATCCAAATCATCATCATTAATATCATAATTTAATGATATATCTTCATCTTGCTCCATCAATACTGAAGTTGAGGCTTTCTTGAGACGTCTAGAGTATAATTGTATTGATGAATCCGATGTGTCGCTGATATTTCCTCTTCTATGAGTATTGCGGCGTTCAAAATTGGCCAATGCACCCATGGCTTCATCAACATGATTCCATCTAAGATCCTCTTCCGAATGAACCAAATCATTGGTGTCAAGAACCCATTTATTATCCCATTCAAATTCATCCAACACCAAAGGATTGAAGTTCTTTCCTTCCTCACGCCGCTTTTGTAATCTACTCGCAATTTTTCAGTTGTATTGAACGGAAACTAAATTGTTCACTCTTTTATGCTATAATCTTTTTTTTTCGTGTGGATCTAAAAAATACTAAATGATAATATATTACTATGTGACTATAATAGCATTAATATTTAATATATTTATATAAGTAATTAAGTACTTATCAATTCGAATGAGCTCCAACTGCGTTCATACCTAGAAGACGAACATGAAGGCCTTCAAAAGCATTCCACCAATCAACTAAAATAGTAAAACAATTAAAAAAATATTTAGTTCAAACTTTAAAGAAAGTTGAAAAAAAATAATAAATAAATAAGAAGTAATGACAAGTAAGCACTTATGATAACTATATAACTTTTGTTGCTTGATAGCCAATTGTTTTCCAAAGCTTCCTCGCATACTATCATAATCATCGACTTGATCACATATCTTTGTTTGCAAATAATTATCCATGATCATTTTTTCAAGAACATAAACATAACTCGTGTGTTACGAGCATATACATTATCACTCACCTTGAGATCAAAGTACTTGATAGGATTAAGAGACAATGCAGCCCTATATAGTTCAACTTCCATTTGATCTTCCCATTGGCTATCGATAATATGCATAATTTCTTTTAAAAAATTTGGTACTTCTCAATATCTTCTTTGATTTTCCTTTCAGCTTCATTCACTGCTACAAAAATCTCCAGTATCGTTGGCTTCTCATCCTCGTCAACGATCCTCAAAACAATTAGAAGTGGGTGCGATGCTTTTATACCGTACTAAACGCCTTTCCAAAAGGGAGAAGAATACTGTGTTTGCTACTAATCTCCCGGAATTTGTATTTTCCAATTTCGAATTAGTCTAATCTTCATTAAAAAACAAGCTCCTCAAAGCATCCCTATACTTATATAAGCTCTGCAAAGTCAAAATGAAGTAGCAAACCGGGTATGCCCAGGGCTTACAAGATCTCTGTCTTCTATTCTCCCGCATCGCGTAAGAAGCCTCACCTACTTATAGATGTGGGTAGTAACTCTTATTGCATTGTCGATCTTTGTTCGGAAAACAGACAATCTCCCTATGTCTTCTAACATAAGATCAAGGCAATTAGCTACACAAGGAGTCCAATATAAAGTGGGTATGTGTTGCTCCAATAATTCATCCGCTGCCTTGAAATTAGCATCATTGTCGGTTACTACCTAAACTACGTATTCTTTGCCCATTTCTTCAATTTTCGTATGAAGTAAATCCGTCAATAATGATGCAACTTAAGTATGACTTGATGCATCAATCAACTAAAAAAAGATATACTTTATGGGCTATTGATGAGGAAGGAAATAAATCAAATGCCGCGATTTTTTATCCGTACACCCGTCAACCATAACAAAACAACCATATTGCTTCAAGCAATAACATATTTTTCCTTCAGTGTTTGTGTCTTTTTCACCGTTTTCTCCAAAAGAAAAACTTGTAATTTATGATAACTTAGACTTTTTACACCCGGTCCCATCTGTCCCGCGGACTCAATCATCATCTCAAAACTTCGAGATTTGGCCACATTAAATGGTATGTCATTTTCATAAAAAAAAAAATAAAAATCGGAAATGTGTTCATGAAATATTTTGATCTCTTTGTTGCTCTTTGCACATGCTTCTAATGTTCTTTGAAGGTCGCTACTCTCTTTGTTGTGTTTTTCCTCAATTACTTCTTCCGGGGTTTTTCTAAGCATTGATGCAACTGATTTGCTTTTTATTCCACCTTATGACGACCATGATGGAAAATTTAAAACAGATTGTGAACGCTTCCTCTAACTCAATATGACTAGGCTGCTTTTCTACCGTCTTTTTGGTTAAGAATTCCTGCATTTTATTCTGGATATTTTCGGTAGTCTTCGGACATTTTTCTACATCTCCGATATTGCTTAGCAAATATTGTTTTAATCACTTTATTCCCGATCGTATTTGCTTGTGGCAAAGCGAATATTCTATCAAATCTTTATTTTTCAAATCCGGCCAAAAAGTATATTTTCGATCCAGATCATTTGATTTGGCTTTTCATTTGAGATCTTTGGATGGGTCTAACGTAGATGTTTCACTCTCGGTCATAGCAAATTAATCCTATAAATATTTTTATATCAATATGTCAGCATAATACAAAATAAATCAAAAAATTCCTATAAAGTAAAAAAATATAGAAAATACGATACAAAATAAAATAAATAATTCTAAAATATATGTAGATAAGTATCACTAAGACACAATATAATATATACATTATACACTTAATACTAATAAGTAATAAACTAATAATAAAATAATAATATAAAAAATAAAGCAAATAAATTTCAATATGCAATTGTCATTCTCGATTCTGTGAAAAAATCAGAATTCAAAATCGCTCGTAAGAAAACTCACCAAAAATCGACACAAAGAAGATGATCGGACCGGTGGGATGGAGCGATTGAATGGACCGGCGGGCAGGCAGAGGAGATTGACAAGCGGCAATGGCGGAAAAGAAGGAGGCAACGGTTCGAATCGAATTGATTGAAGAAGGGTTTTTAGATTTTAGACTGGCTCAATTCGACCTGCCGTTCAGGTAGGCATGGGCTGGTTTGGATTAGGGCTTGGCTGATTAGATTGTGCTCAAGATTAGAAGGATTTGGACACACCGCGGCGTTGCCATACCGTCATATGTCGTAAGACGGGGCAGTGAAGCCTGGCGCTTCCCAAAAAGCGCCAGGACACCGCGGCATCTGCATAGCGCCTGCCATAGCAACGCCGTGACAACCATGGGTCACCGTTTGATGTAACTATTTTTGTGTTATGCTAATCTTACCAAGATTCATATCTAAATACTGAAGGTGTTTGCTGATGTTGCTACGAAGTGTTGGTTATTGATGTATTTATTTTGTTGAATTTGTAGAAATTTTGTTCATTTTTACCATTGTGCTTTGATTATTCGTTGAAAAAGTAATAAAAATGAGAGGTGTTAAGCTTCAATTGATGTTTCCCCTACAAAAAAGGTACTTCCCTACATACTTATGTGATAAATTTATTAAGTGTTATGTATAATCATGCAAAGTATTTGTTTTAGATATTGTTAAACCCGAGAAAAAATACAAAAGGCTTACCGCCAGATTTGCTATACATTTCTCCCATAACAAGATAGCTCAACTGAAGTCTGTGATGAACAAGAAACAATTGAAAGCTATACAACTCACCCCGTTTGGGAATTTTTTTTATTGTCCGGAAATAAAGCTACCTTAGCATCTTTTGTGGGCAATTGTTAATGTGTTTGAAATTGAATTTCGATTGTGTAGAATTGGATAGCAGTTTGAATTAAGTTTTATGCTGAAGAATACTCTATAGCACTTGGATTAGACGCAAAAAACATGTATCTTTCTGACAATGCTATCGTACCATGTGAAAGGACTCGTTGATTGTTTGTGGTAGCGCTGAGCAAATTAAACAAAAAAAAAGAAATATCTAGAATTCATTTCTCTTCCCAAATCCATTACCCCAAAATAAAAAGAAAGCGAAATAAGGAATGCAAAGGAAAGACAAGACTAGGAAGGCTAAGCAGACAATTAAGTTAAAGTTGGTGAAATGTTTGTATGTAACATTGTTCTTATTTGTATATACTTTTGTTATTTTATAGAATTTATTTATCTTCTCGACTAAATTCCCTATTTTATTTTTTCATATACTTTGTTTTTTGATGGAAATATTTTATATATAAAATTATATAATTGTGTATACTATAAGTAAGGTATTAACAAGTTATATAATGCAGATTCCTAGTAAAAAATCCCTTACCTAGCCATTTCAAATTCAATTGAGCCCTGGGTTCGTTTCTTTCATTATGTCTCAATAAACATGAACCCTAATCCATCCGCGGAGCGGTGGCATACTGATTTATATATGCCTACCTAAAATCTTCATTACATTCACAACGACTCTCTCTCTCTTTTTCGCTCTCTCTATCTCAAGAGTTTATTGTTTTCTCCACCCAATTTGGGTTTGAGCAAAGTTTTGTGGGTAGTTAGAGGAATCGGCGGAAGAAGATTTGGGGAAATTGAAAACACTAAAAAAAATTTTATAGTGCACTGTCATGGAAGAAGGTAAACGATGTTGTTTCTTTTGCTGTGTGTAGAGTTATTGATGGAGGTGTGGTGGTGTGATTTTTGATTGATTAGACTCATGAAATCTTAGGTGATTTTTATTTCTAACATTTGATTTTTACAATTGTGCAAAAATTATATTGATATGCCTTAAAGCTAGTTTACCAATTTTTTTATCCGGCATTGTAATGATGCATCTGGAAGTTGGATTCAAGTCAAGATGGAGATTTGTTGATATGCCTTGAATTTGGAGATATTATTTGGATATTATATATTATATCCTAGATATTATATCCAAGATGTAGAATATGATTTGAATAGTATTGACATAGGCTTATGCTATAAATAGATATGTATTCTCATTCTGACAAGTGGCCAAGCGGCTCAAATTTGTAACATATGACCTAGACGCCCTTGATAAACTCTGTTCTCCATTTTTGCCCGTGGAGGTAGCTAACACGTTGTTGGTGAACCACGTAAATCTCTGTCTTCTTTATGTTTTCTGTTTTTTATTCAATCATTAACCCTAATCCTTCATAACAAACTGGTATCAGAGTCTGGTTGTTTCGATTAGGGTTTTGTTTATTTCCGCACTGTTAGGGTTTCGTGAGTCGATCAACAATGTCTGCTTTCAACGCGGGAGAAAAGCTTATGGCAGATCAAGATGCGATCTTTGCTAAAGTAGCAAGGTTTGTGGGCGTCGCTATCTGGAAAACCGAAAGGTAAAAACGTAGATAAAGAAGAGTGGAATACCGCAGAGGAGAAGTCCCACTCGACAATCATGTTGTGTCTGTCCGATGATGTAATCATCGATGTTTCCGATTAGGAAACTGCTGTTAGCCTTTGGAAGAATTTGGAGAGTTTGTACATGACGAAATCTCTAACCAATGAGTAGCTTTTGAAGCAACTCATAGAAAGTTTCGACATTGTTTGAACTTGCAAAATGTCACAAACTGGTAATTGCCCGATGAAGGGCAAATTTGAGGAAGAATGGAGGAGTTTGTTCATCTGTCATTGTAATGATGCATCTAAAAGTGGGTTCAAGTCAAGGTGGAGATTTGTTGATATGCCTTGAAGCTAATTTACCACATGTTCATCTAGCATTGTAATGATGCATTTGGACTTGAGAGATTCAAGTCAAGATGGAGATTTGTTAATATGCCTTAAATCTAGAGTTATGATTTGGATATTAGATATTATATCCTAGATTTAAAATATGATTTGAATAGTAGTGGCATAGACTTATGCTATAAATAGACATGTATTCCCATTCTGATAAGTGGCCAAGCGGCTCAAATCTGTAACCAGTGACCTAGCCGCCCTCAATAAAATTTGTTCTCCGTTTCTACCCGTGGAGGTAGCCAACACGTTGTTGGTGAACCACGTAAATCTGCATCTTCTTTACGTTTTATGTTTGTTATTCGATCATTAACCCTAATCCGTCACAACAAACTAATAAAAGCTCTTAATAAAAAATAAAGGTTGGTGCGCAAAAAGAGTGTAGATACAAATTTCCAAGGAATGATTCGTGTGCTTATATTATGTAGATTTGTGTGTAGTTATTCCTTGTGGTTCTTAGGTTTATGTTGTTCTTAGATGACTTGATTACTTGCCATTAGAATTGTTTGATGCTCAGAGGAATAATGTAACATCAGTGTTGAAGAAGTAGTTAAAATGCAGATATGATAGTCCAGATATTTGGGTCATTTCTGAATTCTGGATAGATTCTATCAGGATTCAGATCATAACCTCGAAGCATGATTCACCAAAGTCTATGAAAACTTTGGAGCTTTGTTGAGTTTCAGACACGATGAAAGCAGAAATTTTTGAGGCAACAGGCTTGACCGAGAAGCAAGTTAATGGATGGTTTTGTCACCGAAGGTTGAAAGACAAGAAGCTTTATTTTAGCTCTGTAGCTAGAGGGTTGGAGCACTCGAGTGCAGTAGTAGTGCAAGATCATGGCAGCAGGCATAGGCCAGATTTTTGCGGCAGTACAAAACTAGGAGATAATAGGAATTTTTTATACCAAGAAAGTCGAAAGTGGTAGAGTAATTCTTCCAGAACATTCGGTGTGGAACTCGCATTTTCCAGAAACAAAAGAATCATATACGACACATCGTCCGGGAGTAGTTCTTCATTGAAGAGCCTGCCTGGACATAATATAGTAAAGCCCACTTATTTGGCAATTTCCGGGTACTTACTGCCAAAATCTTCTCTGGATATGCCTGCTGCAAAACCTAGGTCAGGCCCTGCGGGATATTTAAAGCTGCTGAAGTGCACGTCTGAAAACCATGAGATAACTGTTGTCAAGAAGCAGCTGGGAAGCCTCTATACGGAGGATGGTCCACCACTCGGTGTCGATTTTGACAGTCTTCCTCCTGGTTCCTTCAAATCAAAACAGGTTCAAGTTGATGGTAGGTTCATTGTATGTTTACTTGTCTTCCATGCTAAATTCTTAGTTTTCTTTGAATCTGTGATGGTGTTCTTAAGGTATCAATGGAAATAATACTTTGTTTATTGACGCATCTCAAGTTTTGCACAACTGTTGCATGTTTCCTTTCAATGACACCTTTTCTATATCTGAAAGCTCCAGCCTCAGTTACTTATTTTTTTT
Organism: Andrographis paniculata; assembly: GCF_009805555.1. Taxonomy (NCBI): domain Eukaryota; kingdom Viridiplantae; phylum Streptophyta; class Magnoliopsida; order Lamiales; family Acanthaceae; genus Andrographis; species Andrographis paniculata. Next base: position 2,875,604 of record NW_026137595.1, on the reverse strand, counting down.
AACCTCTAATTTTCATAAACCAGAAAACTATGGTACGTGAGAAGGCATTTCACCTGCTTTAGGTTGTATTTTGAATCTCCACGAGCACCTCAAGTTTGGAAAGGCAAGTGAATTTAGGAATGATTTTCTTTTTCATTTCTATCATTAATTATTTGGAGCTTTTGATAAAACTATATAATCATGAAATATTATGGAACCCTTTAGTGCAATAATAGGGAAATAATATCGATGAAATTTGTGTGAAAGAGACCGTCGATGTGTTTGACTATCTGAATATGATAAATTCTCTGATGATTGTTTACATGCTCTAGATGTTGCCCTTTAGTGCAATAAGCTTTTATGGATCTCGACATCTGTCATGCTTGAATAATTGTCTTTTCTGATTGCCGCCTCTTTTGGCTTTCTAGTTTCCTCCACGGGCATAGATGCAATAGTCGCCTTTTAACTTTTAGATTGTTTTGTTATTACTGTATTAAAAGTTTTATTTGTTCCTGAAGAACTCTCAAATTTGGAAGAAATAATATTCTTTCTTATATCTATTATGAGGTTACTTAACCTCTATATATACATGAGTCTACAGTCTATTTTAGGACAGCTAATTCTAAGGAAAACAAATCCCTGTGATTATGGGATTGATCCTAAATACATAAACCTAGTAATTGAAACATACATTGTTATAGGAATACAACACCGTAAATATAAAACTTCCTAAAGTTGAGTGAAGCCTTTGGCCGCTAACCTTGCCTTGTAACGTTCGATGGTCCCATCAGCCCTGTACTTTACTGCATATACCCACTTGCATTCTATGGGTTTTTTTCCAGGTGGTAGGGCGACAAGTTCCCAGGTCCTACTTTTGTTCAAGGCCTTTATTTCCGCATCCATGGCATGTTTCCATTTCCTGTCAGACAATGCTTCATATATAAAGTAAGGTGTGTGTATGGAGTTGAGGTTTGTGAGAAAGGTTTTACGGGTAGGTGAGAATTTTTCAAAGGATAAAAAATTTGATAGTGGGCAAAGTGGTTGTCGGGTGCCGGTTCTGGTTTCCTTTCTAAGGGCAATGGGTAGGTCTAGAGCTTGGTCCACCTGTGTTTCTATATTTTCAGAAACAAACTTATTAGTCTCATTGGAATTTATAGGGTTTGAAGGTGTTACCTCTGATGGGTTGGATTCTTGGACAATGCCAGATTCTGGAATGGCCTTTCCTCTCCTTGAATATACCAGATTCTTCCCAAATTTTCCACCATTAGGTGCCAATTCAGGTGCAGGTATTTCTGTTGGTTTAGGTGCAGGTTCAGGTACTGGTATTTCAGGTTCAGGTGCAGGTATTTCTGTTGGTTTAGGTGCAGGTTCAGGTACAGGTATTTCAGGTTCAGGTGCAGGTATTTCTGTTGGTTTAGGTGCAGGTTCAGGTACAGGTATTTCAGGTTCAGGTGCAGGTCTTCCTTCAATTTTAGGGACAGCGATGCCATTTGTCCCAATTTCAGGTCTAAATGTCATATTTGGAAGCATGAGAGTCTCATCTTCCTTTCTTACATTCTCACCCCGAAGATGAGGCTGCTTGAAGTAGCTCTCTTGTTCGTTGAAGGTGACATCTCTTGACACATAGAATCTTTTTGATAAAAGGTGAAAGCATTTATATCCCTTTTGTGTGGTAGAATACCCTAAGAATACACATTTGATAGCAATAGGGTCCAATTTTCTCCTTTCATTACTATGAACATGCACAAAGGATACACACCCAAATATTATCGGTTGGAGTTTATTTGTAGGATCCAAGTGTGGGTAGAATGAGGATAGAACTTCCATTGGGCTTTTTGAGTTTAAGATTTTAGTGGGTAACCTATTGATTAGATAGGTGGCAGTAAGAAGGGCTTCCCCCCAAAATCTCTTAGGAACATGGTTTTGAAAAAGTAAGGCTTTAGTTTGATATAATAAGTGCCCATTTTTTCTTTCTACAATCCCATTTTGTTGAGGTGTGTTCACACATGACGACTCATGGATTATCCCTTCTTTGTGGCAAAAAAAGTTTAGGACAAGGTTAAAGTAGTCTTTGGCATTGTCAGACCTAATTCTTTTGATACCGACCCCAAATTGATTTTTAATCATTGAGACAAATTGAACAAACACGGAGCTAATCTCATATTTTTGTTTCAATAAAAAAACCCCAAGTCACCCGGGTACAATCATCTATGAAGGTTAAAAACCATTTAGCACCTGAGATATTAGGAACATGAACAGGACCCCATACATCCGTGTGAACAAGATAAAAAGGGAAAGAACTCATCTTGGTGCTAATAGGAAAATGTACACGCTTGTGTTTAGCAAACTCACACACCTCACAATGGAGACTCTCCACATTTAAATTTTTAAACACGGAAGAAAAAAACACCTATATAACTCGAAATGAAGGATGTCCTAGATGGCAATCGTAAAGTTGGGCTTTCTCTTTATTGGTCATGGTGGACTTAGATATGAGAGAGTGGCTCTTGGTAGGCAGATTAGGATCCCCCATGTAGTATAGGCCATTCCATTCTCTAGCATGTCCAATCGTCCTCCCCGAGTTCTTGTCCTGCAGTACACAAGAGTTGCTATAAAAAACAACATTACATGGGAGGTCTTTTGTGAGTTTCTGTATAGAAATCAGATTGGTAGATAGTTTAGGGACATGAAGGACATTTTTTAATGTCATGGATGGGCTTATCTAACCTCTCCTTGTCCTGCTGCAGTTATAAAGGTTCCATCTGCTGTGGAAATTTTCTTGTTGATAGGACATAGGGAATATGTGGAGAAGTATTTGGGTAGAGGGGTCGTATGGTCAGTGGCTCTAGAGTCTAATATCCAGTAATGTGTAAATGGTGTATCTGAAACATTAAGCCCAACAGGAAATGGAAACTTACCCGAATATGTTACGGAGCATATACCTGTGGATTTCTCCAATTTATTGAGGATGGATCTTACCCGTTATATTCTTCATGATTCAGCTGGACAGATTCTTCACTTTGTCCATTAGCAATGTGTGCTTGCCTTTGCCTTTTTTTTTTTTTTTTGGAGGGCCTCCTTTCGGCCTCCATTCTCGGCTTGGGGGTTTTCCATGTAATTTTCAGCACTTCTCCCTTGTATGGCACGGCTTGTTACAATGGGTACACCAAACCTCCTCATGTTTTTTTCTCTATATTGGGAACCCAACATTTCATTTGGTTAGCAACAATGATTCTTCCTCATTCCGCTATCATTGCAGAGCTTTCAACGGTTGAGGTCTCCAGCATTGGTCCTCTCTTGCTTTCTTCACTCCCGATAATGGCTACCACTTCATTAAGCCTTGGGACTTTCTCTTTTCCCAAGATTTGAATTCGGACCTGGTCATATTCAGGATGTAGGCCTACCAAAAAGTCATAGACTCTATCTTGTTGAATATACTCCTTTAGAATGGCTGAGTCTTCTGAACACTTTGCTTTTATAACTCTATAGTGGTCCAATTCCATCCATAAGGACTTGAGTTGATTGGCATATTCTATAACAAATCTATTTCCCTGTTTGGCAGCCACGGTTTTCACCTTTACATCATAAATTTGAGCAGCATCCTTGGCCTTAGAATAAGTTTTTTCTACTGCCTCCCAAATTTCTTTTACTGATTTAAGAAACATGCAGGTACCACTGATTTCTGGGACCATTGAATTCCATAGCCACGCTATGATCATGGAGTCTTTTTCGTCCCATGATTTGAACAAGGAATCTGTTTCTTTGGGTGCATTACCAGGGTGCATTACCAGTCAGATGACTAATCTTTCCTTTTCCTTTCAAGATGGTCCTAATGAGTTCAGACCATTTGAGATAATTCTTCCCATTTAGCCGATAAGCAGAATGAACATTCTGCAATTCTTCGACAGTCTGGGGTTTGTCCCCAGTTTCCAGGTTCACGACCTCAGCCATGACCAAGTGCAATTAAGGTAAACAGAGTTGCGCTGCAATGAAGGTTGCGACAGGGCTTAAAGGTAGCGCAACAATGAAGGCTGCAACTTAGGTTTATAATCACGGTAAGAGACTCCCAAGGATCGAATGCTCTAATACCATGTCGGATACTGAATGACCGTCTCACCTAAAAGCTTGAACTGTTAGGAGAACGCAGCCATTAATCATATATCCGCAAATGGGAGCCCGAACACGCCCCCTCAGGTGCAAGTGGAGGTATGCGAAACCTGCACATGCATATGCGCGCAAATAGTGACAGTGGGACTCGAACTCGAGACCTAGCCAAGCTCTGATACCATCTCAAATTTGGAAGAAATAATTTCTTATATCTATTATGAGGTTACTTAACCTCTATATATACATGAGTCTATAGTCTATTTTAGGATAGCTAATTCTAAGAAAACAAATCCCTGTGATTATGGGATTGATCCTAAATACATAAACCCAATAATGGAAACATACACTGTTATAGGAGTACAACACAGCAAATATAAAACTTCCTAAAATACACAAATACAATCACAGTTTTGACAAGAACTATTCTATCAATTCTCGCGACTTCTGTATTTACCATTTTCCGAAAACCCACTTGGTTAATTTTTGTTCATATTTTGTTCCGCATGAAAGTCAGATTACACGTCATATGAGTAATTACAATTATTTTGGTCTCAATATTGCAGGGATTGGCTCCAGTGGACCATCACTCAGATTGAAAATGGATAGAGCAAGTTTTAAGGTCCCTCAAGGATTTGATGGGCTGGACATCATCGGGCACCAAAAATTCAAGCAAAGCACTTACCCTGGTTACTATTCCGATAGATTACTTGAAATTGTTGCCAAAGGTATTGCTGTGGCACCCGACTGCTATGCAACCGACCCAGCCATAAGATTCGACCCCACACGCACTGTCATCAAATTGCATTACTGATTTCAAATCTTGAAAAAGCTTTTGCATTTTCATTGCCCTGATTCGGGTTACGTTTATTTCTGTAGGTCTGGTGGCAAACCCGGGATTGGAGGTAGTATTAGTGGTGAAAAAAAGGCAAAAAGGGCAGCAGAAACAAGTTCTTCTGTGGAGTAAAGAACTCCAAAGATTGGCGTCAGCAGCATCAGATCTCCTCTTTAAGGTGAGGTTTTGAACAGATTTTGGTTTTATTGTTTTGCATTATTGAGACAGAATTATTTATGTATATTTTCTTGCCTCAGTACTTTTCTTGTACAACATTATTTCACTCAACTACTTAGTCTGTGTTTGGTTTGTATTTAATTTGTGTTTAAATAGTAGTTGAATTTGATGTTATACAAGAAAAAGATAATGTATTTTATAGGAAATCGCAAAGGCTGAATCTTTCTTGAATTTCTTTTTCTGAGCGTTCATAAAGCAAAATTCATTTTTAATCCACAAAAAAGATAGGGTTGGGCTGAGTTTTTTGTGATAAGATTAGAAATTGTTAAAATAAAAATTTGGGATTCAATTCGTAACTTCTATTTGATTAGATGTTTCATGTTTTACTTAAGGTTGCGGTTAGATGGCTAATTTGGTCAAATCGGTAGATGCTAATTGACATGCATATTTTTAGCACAGTATAATATATGTAGTTTATACATTGTGTTTTAATGTATATAATATAAATATGCTTCAATAATATATTGTGCTATGCATAATTACATCACATGTTATTTGAATACCCTCTAAGAATCGCATCTTTGCCTCTAAAACATAACTTCATCTTAGAAGTACCCTTTAAATACCTTAATATCCACTTGACGGCTTCCCAATGTTCACTCCCCGGATTTGACATGTAGCGACTAACAACCCCGACTGCATGAGCAATGTCTGGACCCGTACACACCATCACATACATGAGCTACCAACTGGAGATGCACAAGGGACTTTAGCCATATCTGCCTTTTCTTTGTCTGTTATCGGAGACTGATCTTTTGTAAGCTTGAAGTGGCTTCCCAAAGGTGTGTTTCTCAGCTTAGTCTTCTTACTATTCATGTTGAACACTTTCCCGATATACTTCTCCTGAGATAGTGTCAGAGTGTCATCTTTGTTTTTGATTATACTCATCCCAAGTATCAGTTTAGCTGGACCTAAGGCTTTCATCTCGAATGCCTCAAACATCTACTGCTTTAACTTATTGATTTTTGTTATGTCCGCACCGGCTATCAATATACCATCCACATAGAGAAGTACAATAATGTAGGAACCCTTAAACCTCTTCACATAGCAGCAATGGTCCATTTCACATCTCTTGTACCTTATTCTCACCATGAAGTTGTCGAACTTCAAGTTCCATTGCCTGGGGGCTTGTTTTAGATCATAAAAGCTCTTCTTCAGCTTGCAAACCAAGTTCTCCTTGCCAGAACACTGAAACCCCTTAGGTTGTACCATGTAGATATTCTCATCGAAATCACCATGTCTTAACATCTAGCTGCTCTAGATGTAAGCCCTCTGCCGCTACAATACTAAGAACCAATCTGATAGTGGTCATTCTTACTACTAGAGAAAATATTTCAGTGTAATCTACTCCATTTTTCTGCTAAAATTCTTTAACCACTAAGCGGGCTTTGTACCTTTTCAACCTATCTGGTTCATCCTTAATTCTGAATACCCATTTATTTTGCTTCTTGTCAAAATGAAGTTTTGTCAAAATCCATGTCTTGTTTTTGTGCAAGGAACTCATCTCTTTTTTCATGGCCTACTCCTACTTAATCGAATCATTCTGCTTGATTGTTTCACGATAATTTTTTGGTTCACCATTTTCAGTTAACAGAAAATAGTTTACGCTAGGATCGTATCTTGCTGGAGGTTCGGTGACTTTAGTGGATTCCTGACCCATTGTTACTCGGTTGGTTGTGGCTGCATCGGTGAAGAGGGAGGTCCTTCCTCCTCCGAACTTTCGCTGTCAAAGAAGTCCCCTAGATTGCCTTCAAACTCGTCAGTATTGGATTCATTCTCCTGACTCCCACTGTCTTGAGGACCCACTGACTTTTTGGTTCTAATAACACCATTATCAAACTCCCTGTTCTTTCGCAACCTTCGGACTTTCTGTGCTTCTGTCTTTGAAAAGTTCAGCCTCATTGAATGTGGCATGCTTGCTTCTGAAAACCTTTTTACTTTCAAAGTCGCATAGCCGATAGCCCATCTTGTCTTCTCCGTACCCAATGAATGTGTATTTTCTGGCTTTGGCATCTAACTTGTCACCATCTCTTGTGAGATCATAAGAACTGCATCCGAACACTCTCAAGTGTTCATACTTTACTGCTTCCCATTTTCACTCTTCTTCTGGTATCTTGAAACCCAATGGCACTGATGGTCCTCGGTTGATAAAATAGGCAGCAATGTTAACTGCATTGGCCCAAAACGCCTTTGGAAGTTCAGCATTCAGTCTCATGTTTCTAACCCCCCCCCCCATTTAGTGTTCTGTTCATCCTTTCTGCCACTCCGTTCTACTGAGGAGTGCCCGGAACAGTCTTGATCATCCGGATCCCGTGTTCAGCACAATACTCGGTGAACTCTGTACTGATGTATTCACCTCCATTATCCGATTTCAAGCACTTCACCTTCAGGTTAGTTTCTAATTCAACAACAGACTTCTATTTCTTAAAAGTATTGAAAACTTCAGACTTGTTTTTAAGAAAATAGACCCATAGCTTTCGTGTTGAATCATCGATGAATGTTACATAATAGTTTGATCCGCCAAAGGAAGAGACTGGTGTTGGTCCATAGACATCAAAGTGAACCAATTCCAACTTCTGAGCTTTCAATGTCCGCCCATCTTTGCAAAAGAAACTTTTTTTTTCTTGCCAAGCACACAGGGCTCACAAAACTCGGAATCCACCCACTTTAGATCTGGAAGCTTTTCTTTGTCACAAGCATCTTCATTCCTTTTATGCTCATGTGGTCAAGTCATTTGTGCCACAAAACACAAACTTTGCTTGCTGGTTACTGCATTCGCTTAATTTTTAGAGACATCAGCCATGTATAGAGTACCCCTCTTCTTGCCTCTGGCAATTACGAGATTGCCTTTGACGACTCTCCATTGCCCTCCTCCAAATGTAACGTTATATCCCTGATAATCCAGCTGCCCAATATAAATGAGTATTTTCTTAAGACTAGGGATTACCCTAACGTCCTTCAACGTCCAGATTGTGTCCGAATGAGTCTTTATATCTATGTCATCAATCCCTGTGATGTCAAGAGAGTCGTTATTAGCCAAACGAACTTTACCAAAGTTACCTGTCCGTAGATTCTTCATTGTCTTCGTGCTAAAAGTAGCATAGAATGATGCACCAGAATCTATAATCCACGACTCAGTTGAATTCACAACACAACAAATGAGTGCATCGTCTGAGCTGTTTGTAGTGGCAATTCATTTTCTTTTGCTCTGGCGGTTTTGAGCACTGATTTCTGAAATGCCTATACTCTTTGCAATTCCAGCATTGAATGTCCTTCATTGACTTTGACTAACCCCTCATTCTGGAATCTGATCGTCCTCTGTCATTCTCTTTTTCTTTCTTTCTACCTTTTCTTTCCGTGCTCAACAGGGCGCTTGAAGTTTCACCAGAGTTTCGCCTTTGTATATCCTCTATGATGATTAAGTCACGAATGCCTTCAAAAGTAAGTTTAGAATTTTCTGCTAAACTACTAACAACTGTGATTATTCCTGACCAACTTTCAGGTCATGAGGATAAGAAAAGCAAAGCCTGAATCTCATCGTCAAACTTAATATCCACCGACAACAACCGGGATATTATAGTATTGAATTTTTTTATATGCAAAGTAACAAACGTACGTTCTTCCATTCTTGTATTCACCAATTGTCTTATCAGAAATACCTTGTTGGAAGCAGATGGCTTCTCGTACAAGTTTGTCAACGTCTTCATCAACTTATATGTGGTAGTCTCTTTCAGAATATTGAGTCCAACATTTTTTGCTAGCGTAGATCTGATAACATATAGGGCTTTCTTGTTAAGGTTGTTCATTCATCATCGCTCGTCTCCTTAGGTTTTCTTCCGGTCAGAGGAAAATCCAGATCTTTCTGGCAAAGCAAATCCTCGATTTGCACCTTCCACCAACCAAAATCTTTTCCGTCAAACTTATCAATCTTGGTTTTTTCGTCCTCAGACATGATTTAATCATGCAAATACGAATTCTGCAATTTGCAGGATGCGTCAGATCGGATCTGCAGCGTGCTGTCGGCGATCATGGCTGCCGAGTACACTGGCAACGCTGCTGACGGATCTGACGGCTGACGGGTCTGACGCATCTGATAGGCCTGATGTGTCTGACGCTACTGTTCTGCCCTGACACAATTCTGCCCCTGCTGTGACTGCAGTATGCGCTGCTGTTCTTGAACAAGTTCTGTTGTTCATGAACAAATGTAACTCGTGTGAACAATCCCGCTCTGATACCACTTGTTATGACTAACTCTCACACACACGGTAGCAGAACTAGAATATTAAAAAGGGGGCAAAATTTTTATACAATTTTTTTTATTTATAAAATAATATTACTATCGTCCACTTAATAAGTTTATATTTACTTTTTGCATACTAATATTAAATATTAATTATTACATCAAATATAGTCCAAAAAAAAAGAATCTTTTTTATTAGTAGATATTGATATATTATATTTTGAAAAAAAAAAAACTAATGCAATTTCTTATTAAAAAAAAACAAACACTTTGATGTTTTTATTATTTATTTTAAATCAAAATAGTTGTCTTATTTTCCTATTTAATAATCATGGTCTTCATTATAAAACAAAACTATATCTATTTTTCTACCATATTTACCCTTAAAGACACTGTCATCATCACTTTAATCTATTTTTCAATTTTCATAAAGCAAAGACAATATAGTTATTTACATTATATTTTATATTTACTTTTATTTTAATATTATTGTTCCTTAAATTTCGTGTCCACTCTCAATAAGATATCTCGGATGGAGTATATTTAATTAATCATACAAAACTCAGTTAATATCTAATTCAATAATTTAAACCTAATTACCAAACACATTGTGCATATAAAAAGTCTAAAAAATAAGAAAAAAATAAATTGAAAAATAATTAGAGGACCACAAGACAAATTCAAGAAAGAAGAGGGACCGACCATAAACAACCAAACATCCATACATGATTTTGACAATTCTTGTTTTCTTTTCACAAAGTGCACATCATATCATATCATTCATTCATTTGCGCCCTCGTGGTTTTGGTCATCATCATCATTCTCCCAATTCAATTTAATTTAATTTAATTTGATTTCTTGAAATATTTTAAATTCACTAGTATTTCTAGAGGTGAAATATTTGTAAATAATACTCCCTCCGTCCCACATGTCGTGTATACTATACCGTAGATACAGTAATTTAGGAGGGGTGTAATTAGTAGATCATTAAGAATGTATTAGTGAAAATAATTATCCTATAATATAAATAATTATAAATTAAGATTAAAATAGCTAATTAATTTAATTAAAATTAAAAATAATTAATTAAAAAGTTTAAAATGAGATTAAAGTGTGTAATCATTTTTAAAAAAATGAAAGTAACATAGAATATGGGACGGATAGAAACAGCAACGTGGACATGATATGTGGGACGGAGGGAGTATTTTATATTATTATACAAAAACATAATATTGCGCGTATATTTACGTTTTTTCAATTACTTGTGTCTTTTATAGCATTGATTTAGTTTCTTTACGTGGAGTTTTTGTTTTAAAAAATATTAAAAATTAAAAATTAACATCTAATTAAATATATTGTAAAAAGTAATTTGTATTTAATTAGATATTTTTAAAAATATTATTGATAAATAATACAATTTTTTTTTCAAAAGTCTATATAAAAATAGAAAATTTGAGATATATGAATAATAAAAATTTAAAATGTAAATTTAAGTATATTTTAGATCAAACTCACTTTCATTAGGTTGTGTTTCTTTAAGGGGATTTTGGAAATTTTGGGTTTGGATTTGATTTTTATTTGAATTTTGAGTTGAGTTTGAATTTATGTTTTCTAAATTTTTATTTTTTTATATTATAAAAAATATATATTCTCTACAAAATGACATATGTATTGTATATATTTTATTAAATTATAATTATTATAATTTTTTTATATTTATAATTTTAAAAAACTAAAAACACCAAAAATAAACAAAGCCTGTGTTAGGAGTGTCCTCCCAAAACCGACAGTCCAGCTTTGGATTTGATCATTATGCAAACACTGAGCTGGATTTGCATAGTAATTCAGCCAAAAAACTGAGCTGAAAACACCCTAAATATTCTGCTACATATTCTGCTACGCATTATTTTAAATCATTTAATTTTTCAAAATATGTAAAAGAAATAACAAAAATAAATATTTAAATAACATATTTTTCAATAATTAACCATAAAAATTGTGTTTGTTTGTGGGTTTTAGTTTTTTGATTTAGATTTTTGAATAGTATAAAGTTGAGTTTGAATAGTTGTTTAATATGATATAAATAGATGTTGATATGATATTTTGAACGTAAATTAAATTTGTAGTATAAGATAAAAAGAAAAATAATTATTTGATGTGATATTTTTCTAGGAATAAATAGTAAAAATTTGTGATAAAATCCAAAAAAAAAACCAAAATTAATATTATTTGTTTGACATAATTTTTAATAAATATACATTTTTCTAACAAAATATCACATCAAAATACTATTTAAACAAAAATTTAAACAACACCTTTATTTCAAATTAATTTCAAATTACAACCAAACAAACATTAAAAAAAAAACATGATTAATACATACAAAAACAAAATAGAATATCATAATTAAAAAAAATACTTTTTTAATATAATACAAAAAAAAAAATTTGATATCGTATATTTACACAAAATTTAATTTTTGTAATATATTTTGTTTTTAAAATTTTTAGAGAAAAAAAATATGAATAATACATACAAAAATAAAAAGATTAAATTATTATCCATACAATTCTTTATATTTTACATAATACAAAGGTAGAGAAAGAAAAAAAACAATCAAATAGTATTTTTTTACTGTGAATTTTAGAATATTATTGTCTCGGTTTCACTTAATTTGTCATTCTTTTTATTTTCGTTTATCCACAAAAGTTGTCATTCTTTTTAAAAAAAAATATACTTTAATCACATTGCAAAATTCATAATTTATAATTATTTTTATTTTAACTAAACTATTTAGTCATTTTAATTTTAATATAAATTATTTTGTATATTGGATGACGCAGAGAATAGTACTTTATACTACATAATACTCTCTCCGTCCCACAAAATTAGTCGTGTTTCTTTTTGGCGCATAATTTAAAAAAATTTGGTTTAAGAAATTAATATGATTAGTTAATGTAATATATTTAATAAATATTATTTTAACTATTTTTATTTGATAAAATATTGAAATAAAAATTGAAATATTTATTTTATTTTATTTTATTTAAATTTAATGTTTTATTTATTAAAATTGTTTTGTTTTTAAAAAATATTATTATATTGATTGTAAATTATGCAATTAGATAAAAAAAAAAAAATTAATTGTAATTGTTTGACAAAAAATTGTGTTATTTTAAATAAATACAAAATTTGTACAAATTATATTTGGTTTGGATTTAAAGAGGATCATATTCTCTAAATGAGTCATTTCATTCTCCTTTCGGGTCAATTTGTTTTCCAACTTGGTTTTCGATGGCTTCTTTGATCCGAAGAAATTTGGCCTTCGGTTTGATTTTGCCGGCCTTTGGAGTGGTCTCCGTGCAGGTGATTTGATCGTCGGCTTTGGATTTGATGTCCTCTTTGGACGATCCGAGACTTTGATCTTTGATTTGGCTTTGCCGCCTTTTGAAGAGTTTTGGTCTCCGTGTAAGCGATTTGATCATCGACTTTGGATTTAATGTCTTTTTTAGACGATTCAAGCTTTGATCTTTGATTTGGCTTTGCTGCCCTTTGGAGAGGTTTGGTCTCCGTGTGATCGATTTGATCGTGAGCTTTGGATTTGATGTCTTCTTTGGACGATCCGCGGCTTTGATCTTTGGTTTGTCTTTTCCGCCTTTTGGAGAGCTTTAGTCTCCGTGAGGACGATTTGATTGTTGGCTTTGGATTTGATGTCTTCTTTGGACGATTCGCGTCTTTAATCTTTTATTTGACTTTGCTGCCTTTTGGAGAGCTTTGGTCTCCTTGTGGGCGATTCGATCGTCGGCTTTGGATTTGAAGTCTTCTTTGGACGATCCGTGGGTTTGATATTTGGTTTGTCTTTTCCGCCTTTTGAAGAGCTTGGGTCTCCGTGTGGGCGATTCGATCGTCGGCTTTGGATTTGATATCTTCTTTGGACGATCCGCGGCTTTATGGCTTGCCTTTTCCGCCTTTTGGAGAGCTTCGGTCTCCGTGTGGGCGATTTGATCGTCGACTTTGGATTTGATGTCTTCTTTGGACGATCCGCGGCTTTGATCATTGGTTTGCCTTTTTCCCCATTTGGAGAGCTTTGGTGTCCGTGTGGGCGATTTGATCATTGGCTTTGGATGTAATGTCTTCTTTGGACGATCCGCGACTTTGATCTTTGGTTTGACTTTGCCGCCTTTCGGAGGGCTTTGGTCTCCGTGGGAGGCGATTTGATCCCCAGCTTTGGATTTAATGTCTTCTTTGGATGATCTGCGGCTTTCATTTTTGAGAAGGTGGATTTGGTGCTCCATAACACTTTTGGCAGCGTGTCTCTTTGATTTTTGGATCGAAGAGGGCCGAGTTGATGCTTTAGTGAAGAACGCGATGAACACCTCGAAGCTTTGGGATGAACTTTGAATGTTCTTCCCTGGCTTTAATGGATTCTTCAATGGCTTTTTGGAGCTTTGATGCTTGAAGAGGTGGATTTGGTGCTCCATAACACTTTTGGTAACGTGTCCCTTTGACTTTTGGATCGAAAAAGGCCTGGTCAATGCTTTGGTGAAGAACACGATAAACACCTCGAAGCTTTGAGAGGAACTTTGGAGACCTTCCCTTGGCTTTGACGAATTCCTCAACAACTTTGGAGCTTTCATCCTTCCTCCAGCTTGAGCATACGACGAAGGACGTTAACTTCATCGATTCGTCAACCAATATTGGATCATTTGTCCAAATCAGTGACTTTCGACGAAGAACATTTCGAAGGACACGAAGAACATGGAGAACAATACAGAGAGAATCTAGAGACTTACCCCTTTGCTTGAATCCTCGATGTAACTTCGGTGTCTCAAATGAATTGACCATACCTCCTATTTATAGAGGGTGATCTTGGCTTTCTTTTTGAATGATGCCACGTGACGCGTCCTGATTGGCCAATAGAAAGATTTTATAATCTTTCATTTTTCATGAGATGCTATTTTTCATTCTTGAATGATTTGATTGTGCGCCTTTTTTTCTCGCCAAGATCTTTATATCATTGTCTTTTTCGAAAGATATTAATTATAATACTTCCTTTATTAACAAGATTTATTTATTTTGCTGCCAAATTCATTATGATCCTATTTATGCACGTAATATTTGTACGATATCTTTCATTTTAAGCAGATTTTTGCATTAATGGTTGATATTTATTGTACAAAAATTAACATATGTGCATAATAAATACCATATATTTATTTTATTGGAGTTTTATTTTCTTACAAAATACATGATATTCAATTTAATTTAGACATATATTTTTAGTGTCTACGGTAATAATTTAAATACAAAAATAACGGCCGTAATACTAAAATTTTTAATATAAACAAAACATCAAAGTTTTCGAATTTGATTGTTGGTAGGGATAGTTCGATATCACATACCAAAATTTATAATGCATATTTTATATATCGTACCAAAATTTTTATTATGCTATTTTATCGTAATGAGATATTGTACCAATAATTTGATATACCGAATTGATAGATGAAAAAATACTGAATTACAGAAATAACACATACCGTACTAAAAAATACCGAAAATGCAAATTTCGGTATACCGAACTTTTTTTGTATGGTATCGATATTTTTTTTAATATACCACAAAATTCGGTGCGGTATACAATATGGTTCGGTATTATCTGAATACAGTTTCGAGTCATTTCTAATCGAATTACATGTATGGTATCAGAATATAATATTTTACGCTAAAATATAAAAATTAAAAATAATTTTATAATTTTAAGAATATATTAGAAAATTAAATATTTTAGTATAATATATTAAATTATTGATATAGACCGATATATCAAATACTAAAATATCAAACTGTATTGATATTTTCGGTAAATATTATACCAACAATGCTAAAAGTATATGTAATTGTCGTATTGAAAATGTTCGGTACGGTATCATACCATATAAAAATTTACGATATACAATAATTTGGACACTTTAGTATTTTTTTCATATGGTACTTGCATTATTTGAGCAAATTGATATTTTTCACTCTTAATAATAGTAGTGATGAATGAATTTTTTTAATGAAATATAAAAATTAAATTCTAAATCAAACCTCATTACTAACTAATTTTCAATCGTAAAATATCAAATCAAATATTTTTTATATTATATTAAAAATTAATTAAAAAGTTTAGACATTACATAAACACTTATTTATATCATATTGAATATTTATTAATTTTTATTATTCAAAATTCTAGCCCTATTTTTAAATTTACAATAAGACAAACAATAAAAGTAAGGGGTATTAGTAATTGAATAAAACATAATTATATTTGTAATTTTAATTAGTATTTACTAATTATTACTATATTTAAAAACTGACTAATTTTGCAGACAGCCAAAAGAAAAAAAATGGACTAATTTTACGGACACCAGACAAAAAGATAGTTTTATTTTCAATTTTTTCTAATATCATTATTTATAATATTATATAAAGTTTAGAAAAAAAAAATATATATTTTTAAAATAAAATTATTTTTACAATATAGAAACAATTTTTAGTTTTTAGTTTAAGCAAGCAAAGTGAAAATTTTATAATTTATAAATTATAAATTTATAATTTATTTACTCTTTTCATATCTCTTCCTCTTGATCGTTTTTCTATGCGTTTGTATTACATAAATTAATTTTTTTATATATTTTAATTATATTTTAAAATTTATAATTTATATTTTTTTATTTTAATTAAATTATTTAATTGTTTTTAATTTTAATTTATAATTATTTATATTATACTTATAATAATTTTTTATAATATATTTTTTAATTATTTAGCTACAACTCTTATTTCAACGCAACAAATTAGCTCGAACATAGGGATAAGATAGAGAGTATATATTCTCAATTTCCATATTTATAATATTTATTACATTCACAGGCACAGCATCATTCATATTTCCAATCTTGTGTCTTTTGTATATAGTAAGTGAAAAGGAAATTGCAAATTGAAATTGAAGTCGAGAAGGAACCAGGCAGGCAGTGCAGCAGTGGCAGTAGTCCACACTTTTCTTCACTGGAGTGGAGAGGGAGCAAGCAGCCACACTGCTTGGTTGGGGCGTTTTCCGCTGCTCGATCAACTACTCATTCTCAGATCAACGACTGCCATTGGCTGATCCTCGCTTCGGTTTCTGCTGATCTCGATACCCTTGCGCTGGTTTCAATCGCCTCTTGAAATTACGCTGCTCTTTTGCTGTTGGTGTAATCGTGGGGAGGTGTGAGGTTGGGGGGTCACGCGGTTTTGCAGGAACTGGAGCCGATTGCAATTGGGAGCGGGGTGGTGGTGTGTGTTGGATGGGGGGTTTGGAGCTAGGGCTTGTTGGGGATTTGTTTTCTGATGTCAGGGAGCGGCGATAGGATGAGCAGCTCCGACGTCGGTAGAGGCGGTGGGACAGTCGAGAGAGACATCGAGCAGGTATGAGTTGCTTTGGATTACATGTGGATTGTGATGGACTTTGGATTGAGTAATTAGTGTTTTTATTGTTTGTTGATTTTGTGCAAATAGTTTTTTTTGGTTCTGTTAGGTTTTTTGCTAACTGTTTGGCGATGAGTTTTTAATGCTGAAGCATTGTTTGCTTTATTGATTTCATTTCAATTTGATTTGATTTGTGAATTGTGACTTGGCGAGTATGCTTAATGCTTTCCTTGTTGAAAAATATTGAGTTTAACTTGTTGGAAAATGCTGATTAGTGTACACATTGTGAATTTGGTGTGCTCAGTGGGGTGGTGGTGGACTGGAGTGGTGTGAATGATAATGTCTGTGGGATCTCTATACGAGAATGTAGATGTAGCTTTCCAAATAAAATTCTAGTTCTGCATTGCTTGAACTTTAGATGCATTGACTTTTCTCTGTCAAAGGCTTTAAAAAATGGAAATTAAGTTGCAAACAACGGCATTAACTACTGAAAAAGGATATCTCTAGCTTCGATCGACAATGTGACTTGTTTCAGAAACTTCCATTTGGATTTATGACTAGATTTATCACCAGGATCTGATATTTAGGATTATATTCTAGAGCGTGGCATTAGCAACGAGAGGATTGAGACACGTGTACAATGTACCTGAGATTGTGTGACCTTTATTTATACTAAGATTCTAGGATCTGCCACCGGGGTTCTTAATTAATTGACCAGTTCTTTAGAATCTCAGAAAAGTTTCCTTAAATACTTTCTGTTTGATTACACAAACTTCTTTTGCTGACGTCTGGTCCATTTAATTTTGTTCTTTTCTGTCAAATGCCTATGCACACGTTTCCATTTATTATTATTTCCATATACTCGCTATTATCAACCTGGTACCATATTTAGGCTTGCTTCCATGTAAATTAGGTCATGTTATCTATTTAATCTGATTAAAAATGAAAAACATTGGCTATTGTCTTCACTGCTAGAATGGAGTTTTGACTATCCAAAACAGGTAAACCAAGATAAAACATGCCAAGAATCTGAAAGAATGTTCACAAATTTCATGCTTGTATTTTTACTGTACTTATACCAATGTGCTCAAGTTAGTGTATCCCTGTCTTGAATTGATCTAAATTTCTGCAGAATTTCATATCCAAGTGTTTGGTCCAAGGTATTACCACATACTACCTTATCATCTCTTTTTCATATTTTCAGTTTCAAGACATGTTAAATATTCATTTTCTTTATTGGCTGCAACAACCTGCTGCATGGCTTCTAACAAAGTCCATGTAGCTTCAGAAGGGATGGCCGAGCTCTTTATTCTTTTTCAAATTTAAGCAAACCAACTTTGGATTTTATTTGTTCTTGATTTTGTTATTAGTCATCATGCCTCTCAAGTTTATCATTTTGTTGTCAATGGTTTAAGCTTTATGAAATTATTGCTATGTATAACTCTGCTGCAGTTAATTGTGAATCCAAATTTAGGACTCTTTCTTGTGCTTGTCTTGCTCTGGGATTTATTTTGATTGATTTAATGTGAAGCCAAGCTTTTTATTTTCTTGTTTGCTGCTTATAGTTCCAGTATGTTGTTGGATTAGACCTGATCTATGGGAACATATATTTTATGACCTTCACTGATCATTACAATAGGCCATCACTGCTCTAAAGAAAGGTGCGTACTTACTGAAGTATGGAAGGCGAGGAAAGCCTAAATTTTGTCCATTCCGTCTGGCCAATGTAAGCCCATAAAAATCTTGGTACATTGTCTTTTTTCGTTTTTTAACTGTCTTTCCAACTTACATGCATAAATAGAGCTTGGAATGCACTCACATGGAATTTATCATTATCACCACAATTGTAAATCATCTTATTACCATATTATTATCCAAGATTGGTCTTGTTATTTATACTGGCATGCTTTACAGCCTGATGATTAATCGATCCTACAGGTATTTAGTAGTAGTGCCTCATGCGCCAGTTATGAAAGCCTCTTTGCAAATTACAATACTGTTCATAGCACAGGAGATTTGGATGGCTTGGTTTTAATTTTGCTTAGTGGGTCAGCATTCTGTTTTGAGCACCATGCACTTAAATTGACTTTCTTCCATTAGTAGTCAGACAGCTTTTCTTACATTTGCTGAACATGTTCAATAACTGTTAAGAATACTTAATATTTATTGACATACATAGCTAATGTCTTAAACTTTTATAGGGGGTATAACTAGACATCTTTTCAAAACGATTCCAAGTAACATATCTTGATATTGGATCTTACCTTTACTCACTCATCAACAGATTATTTTGTGAGTAAAGGTAAGATCCAATATCAAAATCCAAGTAACATAGAATGTATTCTTTATCCAATCAAAGGGGATATATGAGAGCAAACAAATATCAAAATGATGAAACTCGTCAATTCTGAAATTTTAGAGGAGGTGATCATTAAACATTTTTGATGTGATGTATCTGATGCCAGCTTATGAAATGTTGGTTGAATATGTTCTTGTCCTATATTGATTCTGTTATTCTGTGACTCTGCTTTAATGGCAGTGGGCATCAGTCTCTTTGTTATTGTTCTCATGTGAACACTTGAGAAGCAATCTTATAGATATTATTCTTGGTTTCAGGATGAGTCTGTTCTCATATGGTTCTCAGGTAAAGAAGAGAAGCATCTTAAACTTAGTCATGTCTCCAGAATTATATCTGGGCAGAGGACTGTAAGTTTACTACTCCAAAGACCATTTTCCATTTTTATGTTGTTATGAGTTATGTGGATTTTCTGGAAATTCACTGCTTGTGCAGCATATTAAAATTCTGAAAATAGTTATTCTGGTACAGTGTCTGATGTGCATGTGGCTTATATATCTGCATTTGAATATAGCTCTGCATTTTTTTTGTTTGTGACTTCATTAACTACTGCAGGCTAGTTAATTTCCATTGTTCTACCTTTTATGCTGATAGTGCACCAACAATTTTCTGTTAATGATCTTTAGATTCTATAATTGTCTTATATCTTCGTTTGTGGCGCGTATGGCTCTAGTATGAAATTCTTGCAATTAACCTTCCACATCACCCCCACCACCCCTACAACAAAAGTCAATAATGCCTCTTGTGATTATATTGCAAAGATTGGTCAATCTTTTCAAACTAAATGAACGGTTTATTTAATTTCGGAATTCTAAATCTGTAATCAACTTCCAAAATTGATCAAATATTATTACCAAATATCTCTGCCATTACTGTCTCCTGGTTGTGAGCGAAAGAATTTTCTGATGGATTATGCAAATCTGGTTAATCATGGGATAGCTTATAGATGGTATTGCACGAATATCTATTTCCATTTAAAGTTTGACTTTTTCAATTATTAAAGCTATTTTCCTCTCTCTACTGACTTCTACTTGAGATACCTGTTTGACTAGTCTTACAGTTGATTGGATCTATTTTAAAATCAATCTGTGAAAACCATGGGTTTCTGCTGTATGGGAACTTTTTATCTTGTTTTTCTGAAAATAATAATAATAACAATATTAATAATAATCAGGAAATTTAGTAAGCCTGAGCATAAATTTCTTGTTCAGTGTTGGCTCACATTTTTCCTTGCTTCTTAATATACGGTTCAGAATATGTTTGATCTGTTTTGTTTCCTGGTCTAGCCAATTTTTCAAAGGTATCCGCGACCAGAGAAGGAATATCAATCATTTTCTCTTATATACAATGACAGGTCACTTGATTTGGTAAGGGTTCTTTATCATCTTAAAGTTATTTGTATTCGTCAGCTCCATATTTTATTTTTGACTTACTGGAACTTGATCTCTTCTTTTGGTAGATATGCAAGGATAAAGAAGAAGCAGAAGTGTGGTTTAGCGGCCTTAAGGCATTGATTTCGCGAAGTCATCAGCGCAAGTGGAGAGCAGATACAAAGAGTGATGGAATATCATCGGGAGCCACTAGTCCCAGAACATACACAAGAAGGAGTTCACCATTGCACTCCCCATTTGGTGTTGGCGATGGCACAATGAAGGTTTAGTACTTTGATATTTCTCCACTCACCTGTATTCATATGCTTCCTCTTACCAGAAATGAACCTTTCATAGGCTTTTAAATTTTGCAATAATTGTAACTTGGACTATTATCTTTCATAACTCAATCAGGATGGCGCCGATCAACTTCGCCTCCGCAGCCCTTATGGAAGTCCTCCTAAGAATGGCATGGAAAAGGCATTCTCAGAT
This sequence comes from Andrographis paniculata, assembly GCF_009805555.1. Lineage (NCBI taxonomy): Eukaryota > Viridiplantae > Streptophyta > Magnoliopsida > Lamiales > Acanthaceae > Andrographis > Andrographis paniculata. The sequence continues at coordinate 2,854,536 of NW_026137595.1, read as the reverse complement.
GTGATATTGTATGCTGTGCCTCCAAAAAGTTTCTTCCCCTCAGATTCAACTAGTGCTTCTGTCCTTTCTGTGTCGTCTGGCGGTTCTGATGGCTTCCATGGTCACATGAAAGGGACGGGAGTTGATGCTTTCCGAGTAAGCCTTTCTAGTGCTGTAAGCTCATCAAGTCAAGGATCTGGTCATGACGATGGTGATGCTCTTGGAGATGTTTTCATCTGGGGAGAAGGCTTCGGTGATGGTGTTATGGGTGGTGGACCACACAGAAATGGAAGTAGTTTTGGTGTCAAAATGGATGCCTTGCTACCCAAGGCCCTAGAATCTGCAGTTGTATTGGATGTTCAGAACATAGCATGTGGTGGACGACATGCTGCTCTTGTGACCAAGCAAGGAGAAATATTTTCTTGGGGTGAGGAATCAGGAGGGCGGCTTGGTCATGGTGTTGATGCTGATGTCATGCAACCAAAGCTGATCGATGCACTCAGCAATACCAACATTGAGCTTGTTGCATGTGGTGAATATCATTCCTGTGCTGTCACCCTCTCTGGTGATCTCTACACATGGGGTGATGGTCATTTCGGCATTCTTGGGCATGGTAATGAAGTGAGTCATTGGGTGCCAAAAAGAGTGAATGGGCCACTCGAGGGGATACATGTTTCTTCGATTGCCTGTGGACCTTGGCATACAGCTGTTGTGACCTCTGCTGGGCAGCTGTTTACTTTTGGTGATGGAACTTTTGGGGTTCTTGGTCATGGAGATAGGCGAAGCATTTTAAAGCCGAAAGAAGTGGAATCCCTGAAGGGTCTCCGCACTGTACGAGCTTCCTGTGGTGCTTGGCATACTGCTGCAATTGTCGAAGTTATGGTTGGAAACTCAAGTGCCAGTAACCTTTCTTCAGGTAAACTTTTTACATGGGGAGATGGTGACAAAGGTCGCCTTGGGCATGGTGATAAGGAATCAAAACTTGTTCCAACCTGTGTTGCTGCTCTTGTAGAACCAAGTTTTTGCCAAGTTGCTTGTGGACACAGCCTCACAGTGGCTCTTACAACCTCTGGACATGTATACACCATGGGAAGTCCAGTTTACGGGCAGCTAGGAACGCCTCAAACTGATGGGAAGCTTCCATCTCGCGTTGAGGGAAAACTTGGGAAGAATTTTGTGGAAGAGATAGCTTGCGGTGCCTATCATGTGGCTGTCTTGACTTCCCGAACTGAAGTGTATACATGGGGGAAGGGGGCAAATGGTAGATTAGGGCATGGGGATACAGATGACAGAAATTTTCCAACTTTAGTTGAAGCTCTTAAAGACAAGCAAGTAAAGAGTATTGCTTGCGGTACCAATTTCACTGCAGCTATCTGTCTGCATAAGTGGGTATCAGGTGTTGATCAGTCCATGTGTTCTGGCTGCCGTCTACCCTTTAACTTCAAAAGGAAACGTCACAACTGTTACAATTGTGGCCTTGTTTTTTGTCATTCTTGTACCAGTAAGAAGTCTTTGAGGGCTTCCATGGCACCGAATCCCAATAAATCATACCGGGTTTGTGATAACTGTTTCAATAAATTGAAAAAAGCTATGGAGACTGATTCATCATCTCATTCATCTGTGAGTAGAAGAGGAGGTGTTAATCGAGGGATGAATGACATCATGGACAAGGATGAGAAGTTGGATACAAGATCTCATCAAAATCTAGTTAGATTCCCTTCAATGGAATCCTATAAACAAGGGGAGAATCGCACCAAGAAGAACAAAAAACTGGAACTTAACAGCAGCCGTGTATCTCCAATCCCCAATGGAAACTCTCAGTGGGGGGCCCTTAATATCTCGAAGTCTTTAAATCCTGTATTTGGATCATCTAAAAAATTCTTCTCTGCTTCAGTTCCTGGATCAAGAATTGTTTCTCGAGCAACATCTCCAGTATCCAGACGAGCTAGTCCTCCACGATCAACTACACCAACTCCCACCTTGGGAGGACTTACATCACCTAAGATTCTTCTGGATGATGTGAAGATGGCTCATGATACTCTGAGTCAAGAGGTTGTTAGATTAAGAGCACAGGTAGGATATTCTACCGGAGTTTTTATATCTGTTCCTGCCCTGCTATCTTTTTATTTTTACTCTTTTTACACCATATTTTATCTTGCAGAGAGTTTAATATATATGATTCACAATTACCTTGAGTGCCCTTTAATGCAAACTTCAGTCTCACGCTTGAGCTGTCAGAGCCATAATGATTGATGGAGAAGTCCAATCACATATATTTCAAAAAAGAAGTTTTGTTTCCTCTGCCATTGTAGGAGGCATGCGTGTGGACTTTGGAATATGTTTTTGGTTTAGTTGTACCGGAACCTGATCCCGTGTTTTCTCTATGCCTTTGAGTTGGTTATATGCAAACTTGATCACCCGTTCTTTTATATAGGTGGAAAATCTTACTAGCAAAGGTCGACTTCAGGAAGCAGAACTAGAAAGAACAACTAAGCAGCTGAAGGAGGCAATAGCGATTGCTGGGGAGGAGACAGCGAAATGCAAAGCTGCAAAGGAAGTCATTAAATCGCTGACTGCACAAGTAAGCAAAATCCCTATGCACACCCTGTTGTCTTTAACAACATGTGGAATCAATTATGTAATCCAGTGCGCAATACAGCTATATAACTTTTACGATTGTTTTAGCTTTATCTAGGACAATAGGGCAAGTAGATCCTAAATTATAATTTGAAGATGATTTGAAAGCTTAATGGATAAACTTGGGGTTCAAATCTGATCATCTTGAAGAGAAATATTAACCAACATATTCTGTTATTAAGCATACCACTCGCTATGTAACAACATAAAATCAAGTTCATTACAGATTGTCTTCAGTAATCATATTATTGAGAGTTTCAGATTGGATCTTCTGTTTTGAATGTTGATTTTCTTTACTCATTTTGTATGTATGCTCGATTAAATCTCATAATTCTTGATGGTTATGTTTTATTGCTTTAGGTGGGAGATTCATTATGCTCTTCTATCGTTATGCTTTGGCCTTTATATTCTTACTACCACTGATTATTTGTCAACATTTTTTAATAGCCAACATGAAACATCTTCGATATTGCTCTGTAAATTTTCCTTCTGTTTTTCCATATTCACTAGTATATACATATATATTGTTGAATCAAATCAAGAAGAGGGTAACCGCTTAAAGTTAAAGGCATTTGCAATCTAATTATAATAAAAGCTAATAGAATACGCGTGCCAGTTGCCATCCCATTTAGTCTGCCCCTGAATACTTGGCTATATAGCATTTCTGGCTCTGCGTTGTATTTCCCAGCTTCCAATGACAAGGTGGGAAGTGTAACATGGTATCAGATACTAATTGGAGTCAATGCTCGTGTAGTTTATTTAGTTTGATAGTCTCATGTGACACTGAAATCTGTGCACTCCAATGGGTTTGTATGATGCTATCTAACCATATGGTACTCCTTTTTGGGATGTCATATTTTGTGCTGTAGCTGAAGGAAATGGCTGAAAGGCTTCCTGTGGGTTCTTCTAGAAGCACCAAATCTCCTCCGTTCACATCACTTGGTCCACCTTCAATAACCAATGATGTTACCAATACTTCGATCGATCAAATGAATGGTCAAGTAAATGGCCAAGAACTGGAATCAAATGAGGCAAATAACCTGTTGCTTTCTAATGGGTCCAGCACTGCAAGCAATCGCAGTTTGGGTAGCAGCAGGCAAGGCTATGCAGAAACACCAATGAGAAATGGAAATAGAGCAAGAGAAACGGAACCTCGTAACGAAAATGAATGGGTTGAGCAAGATGAGCCAGGTGTTTATATTACTTTGACCTCCTTACCTGGAGGGCTGAAAGATTTGAAGAGAGTGCGCTTCAGGTATGTTGTTTTGAAATTCAGCATTCGCTACTATTTTTTTTGCGGCATCTTGGCTACATTCTTTATACATTCCGAGATATTTGGATATAATCGTGTAGCCATTATATAAGAGCAACATACAATCTAGAGCATCGGGTGTGATCTAGATTTACAAATATTTTAACAATTCAGCACGTGTCTATAGTTTCCAGATCCACATTTCAATGTCACAATCATCTTTGAAAATATCAAATTTGCACAGATCTGATTTCAATTCCTTTTTTCGTATCTAATCAATGCATTGTAGCTTCATAAGTCAAGGCATTATATGCACTGTCCTTATATACAGGGTTTTTACGCACGTCTTTATTAAGTATGCCTAAATCTGTATAGAAATATTTGGAGTATACGTCTAGAGGTTTCATTTTTTACCAAACATGTATATACATTGGACCACATCATTCTCTTATCTTCATCACAATTAATCCTATTATTCCAAATGAGCCATGTTTGATATTGTTGATTGCAGCCGTAAGCGATTCAGCGAGAGGCAAGCAGAGCAATGGTGGGCAGAGAACCGAGCAAGAGTGTATGAACAGTACAATGTTCGGATGGTTGACAGGTCCAGTGTCGGGACAGCCAGCGAGGACTTGGCACATTGACAGCAGCTGATCATATTTCATGTATATGAGTTTTTCTCCTTCCGGTTCGTCAAATGGTATTTGACTAAGCAGGTTGGTAGCCGGTGTGGGACAATGGTTGCCGAGATCTAGTAGAGAGGATTCTCTAAACCTCCAGATTATTTTTTTTCTATCTTCCGGGCTTTCTAGCCGACTAGCAGTCCTACATCTCTTGCTATGCTTTGTTATTGATTGTTGCACCGATCGCTCGGAGTTTGAGGGTAAGAAATGTAAATTCTTCCTTCCTGGCTCTAGTTTTTTAGGCAAGAAAAATGCATATTCAGATTTGTACTAAATAGCATATTGAGACTTTTGATTTGTGGGATTTGTGGTTTAATGTTAGTTTTGAATAGATGAATGTGATGTGATATTAGTTGAGATTTGGTTTGTGTAAATGAAGGATGGATGTGAATTGTGATTATATCATACTCATGCATTTCCGAGTGTTGAAGTAACAGACACTTATAGAGCAAATGTTTGGTCTGTTTGTTTTGCTGTTGGAGTCTAGGCGGCGGGTGTGTTTTAGTTTTGGATTTTGATTTTGATTTTGAATATTAAAATTTTGAATTGAAATAGTTGTTTGATGTGAAATAAATATGATATTTTGAATGTAAAATTAGATTTCAGTGTAATAAAATAAATAAAAATTAGGTGTTTTGATTTAATATTTTTGGAGGAAAAAAAAGTTTGAATAGTAAAATCAGGTGTAAAACCTGACAAGTAAACGTTTGTTTTTTGTAGAATTTATATATATATATATATATGTTAAATAGAATTTATTTGCAATATCATTTTATCCTCCCATACGAAGAGTAATGTTTGTTTTTTTAGGTAAATTTTTTAATATTATTATATTGGGTTGTAATAAAAACGACGAAAATATCTTTATTGGGTATTGTTAGGTTTACTAAATTAGGAAATGGTATATTTATTTTGAGACGGGAAAATGGAGGACGGAGGAAGTATTTTTTTTAATCTCCTCCACTTTATATATATAATTTTTTTTATAATCTTCTATAAATTAAGTAATAGTAATAGTGTATAAATAGATATGAAGCCAGTTACTAAACGGTATAAATACAAATAATATATGTTATGTTAAATAATTTTTTTATATTAACATCATAATAAATTAGAGCCGTCAAAATGGATTGAACCTGTCGGTTGGCCCGTCCCGCCGCACTTTTTAGGAGGATTGGGTTGTGATTTTGTAAGCCCGTTAAAATGCGGGCCTAAATAGGCCAATCCATGTGGGTTGTCGGTTGAGAGTGGGACACGTTAGCCCGCGGTGAAGTAAAAATAATAATTAGTATTGACCTGTATCAACTAAATATCTTTTTAAGTATTTTTTACTGTCATATTAAAAAAATTTAATAAAAGTAATCAAATATTAATATCAGAATATATTTTAATTTTATTTAAATTCCAAATATACCATTATAAATACAATTAATTTATAAATAACCGTACAAAGAGAAAAAAATATCAAAATCATCATGTACATTTTATTTAATAAATAATATATTATTCTTTTTAATCTAAGATATATTCTTAGTTAAGACAATAAAATTAGCTTAAATAAATTAATCAATATTGTCTACACGTTGCTTTTGTTTTCTAACTTTGTCACTTTTATTTATTTCGATTTTTCAACAAATTCGCCTTCCATTTTATTATTTTATAATATTTTTTTATTTTAAAATCTACAGTTTCATAAAATTAATTATGATTTATTTGTAAAATATTTCTTATTATTAATTTTTTTAAACACACTAACTAATACTATTTAGAATTGAAATTTTTTTATTTATTTTAAAATATTTATTATTTAGATTTTACAATAAAATTATTTTTAACTATTTTTAAATATTAATTACGAAATTATTTATAATATTATTTTTTAAAAAAAAAACCCGTTTGCTAGTCCGCTTAGCTCGCCACCCGCCGGTGGATTGGATTGAGTTGATGAAATTTTGATCCGCCCCGTCGCGGGTTGGCCCGCAAACAACCCGTCTATTTGCGGGTTATGGTGAATTGTGGGCCAATCCGCCCCATTAACCCGTTTTGACAGCTCTAATACAAATATACTTAAAAGTATTTTAATTTATAGTTGCTATTCTTCTAGTATATTTTCGATAAATTTTCAACTAATTCTAATAACTTACCAACTAAGTTCATAAGGCAAGTTATGCTAGCAACAAACATCCTCAGTTCTATGCATATTTGTTTTATTTGTGTGTACATACGTACATATATTTGTTTTCTCAAAAATTAATAAGTCAATATAAAATAATTAATTTTTATATTATTGATATATCAGCTCAATGTTGTTTTTTATAAATTAATAAAATATATATTATAATAATGTATATATATTGTTTTCTTAAAATACTTTTTTTGGTTTTTTAACAAAATATTTATTTATTTTTTACATTATTGTATTTAACTTTAAAAATATTTTTATATATGTATAATATTTCATATGTAAAACTAAAAGAGGTATTAGTCCATTTGTTTTTTGCATTTGTATCATAATATAACAGTAATAGAAATAATATTTTAGTTAAGGATAAGGATAGTAATATTTATGAGAAATTATTTGACAAAAAATTAAGAGAACCAACCAAACTATCTTCCTCAGCCTTGTTTAATTTAGTGAGCTGACTTTATAGATTGTCCAACCTATAAATTTTTTAATAGCAAATTTCCTACCAATATTATAATATATATATACACACACACACACACACACACGATAATACAATATATTCCCTCCCTCCAAGCTAAAAGTATACCTTTATTTTTGGTGCGGAGATTAAAGAATAATAATATTTTAATTATAGTGTGTAGGTAAAAGTAGTAAAATGACATTTTTGTCTTATTTTTTTTGATATAAAAGTAATGATGTGATGTAAAGTAGGGGTATTTGTGGAAAAAATGGGGTATTTAATGAAATGGTTACTTTGTAATTAGACGTCCCAAAATAGAAATATGTATACTTTCTAGCTGGACGGAGGGAGTATAATATATTTACAAAAAATTAATACTTCAATATAAATTATTATCTTTTATATTACCAATATAATTTTTCATATTTAACATAAAAAATACACTTAAAAAAAAAAAAAAAAAAAAAAACAAAATGAACTCACTCTATATACATATAACATATGTAAATAGCTAGTTGGATATAATATTTTGTACTACAATATTTTGTAAAAAGAATATTTCAATATAAGAAAATTTTGAATATAAAGTACTCACTTTGTCCGACTCTAAGGGTCCATTTAAGTACTTTAACATTAAAAATATCTTTATATTTGTATAATTTTTTGCACAAATATCAATTATAAGACACTAATAAAAATATGTCTTTTTCCGTTAATTTGTACTTCATTTTTATATGATAATTAATATTTAAAGATCAATTAGACCCTTAGAGCCGGACGGAGATAGTATAATTTTAATTATGATAAAATTATAAATAAATGTAAAATTGAAAGCATAATCTAGGTGTCTTTTTTCAGGGGTTTGGATTTTGAATTAGAATTTAAATAGTAAAAATTTTGAATTCAAATAGTCGTGTCATAATGTCATATAATAGGTGTTAATATAATATTTTAAATATAACATTGATTTTTAATATAATTAAAAAATAAAAAATTAGATGTTTAATTTGTTGTTTTTTAAAAAAAAAAATTAATGAATAATATAATTTGAAAAAATCCCCCAAACAAACACACCATTGTAAGTACAAGATTTTATTTTATTTTATTGCTATAAATGAATGTATATTTTGTGTGAGCAAACATAGAAAAATATGCATAAATTTTGTGGGCTGAAAATATATTTATATGGTATGTATATATAAATCATGGTAGCAGAAAAAAGTGAAAATAATAATAATGGTAAATCTAAAAGTAAATTAAACCCTATGATTGTTTTCTTTTGTGAATTTAAACACAGCCTTTTACTATTTAAATTCTTCTTTCCTAAAAAAAATATCAAATCAAAAAATTTCATTTTTTTTTATATTATATTACAAATTTATTTTACATTCAAATTCGATATCTATTTATAACACATCAAACAACTATTCAAATTCAACTTTTTACTATTCATAAACCCAAAATCCAAAACTCAAAACCCACGAATGAGCATACCCATATTTTTTAATAACAATTAAACCCTATATTTGAAAGATAATATTCTTGACTAAAAATGGGAAATAATAATAATAATAATAATAAGCCATAGAAAGCGCTAGAACTATATGTCAACGAAGGTTACAACACAATTTTACTTTTTTTGGTTTTGAAACAAACTAGTAATTTAAAATATATCTTTCCAATATATCTCTAATTAATATATATAGACGCATTATAAAATCAAGATTATATTGGATGCAAATCCAAATTCCACCTCGAATATAACTTCACTAGTACCAAGCTTTTTGGAAAAGTCCAGAAACAAATTCATACCGATTCGGAAGAGACAATATCATTCTTAGTGTCGAGGTGGCCAAATCCTAAGATAAATAATTTCGTTTTTAGTCAAAAGGGGCAACAATATGCACGCATAACTAATAGCTCTCATTGAAATTGACATCCAAATCTAAAAATATAGCATTGCAATCTTCAAATTTCTATGAACATAAAGTGTTTTGAATCAGAAGGAAATGTCATCTTAAGCATATTATTTCAGCACGACCTCAAAACAAACCACGGTGCATTCTTAGTTATGTAAAAGCAAAACACGAACCTCAGCAGAAATGGCCAACCAAATTAATGAGCAGCATCTACACAAATAAATATAATTCGATTCCGAAACTTCTCAAAATGACTAAAAGTTTGCTTAAACTTGACCTGAATGTAGTAAATGAACCTAATATGATTTGCCGCAATGAATCAAGCTTCCAGCTCCAAGAAAAAGTCCGAAAACAGCGGCACTTCCCAGTGTTGTTTGTCCAATGTATCGTACTTTTAGAAGCCCGGGAACCTGCAATTTGAGAAGGAAATTTTTTACCAGATAGTTCAATCATAGCAGTTTCACGTCTATGTTGTTATTCAGCAGACGATGATCACTGAGCCCAACTAGAATTGGGCAATGTAAGGATCTGGTTACATAGAAAAGAAATAGAAGTGCACAAAATACAATTAAGGTTCTTTATAACAGTTTTTTCTTATAACAAGTGTAATTGCAGGTAAATTTTCTCAGATTTAATAAACTGTAGATTATAGCCCAAAAAAGGAATTAGGGTGAATCAGTATTTACTTCGAAGCGTGTAAAATCAAGAAAATTTAAAAGGCCTCAGAAGCAGCACACCTAGCATACAAATATACTGCTTGTGTTTAATTATTTTTTCACAATTTTTTGATTTTCATTTTAATGTTTTGAGGTGAAATGAGTGTTAGATGTGATATTTTTTTAAGGAAACTGAAAATTTGAATAGTAAATATAATGAAAAAAACAAACAAACAAACAATCCCAAGAGTATTGGCAATCGAATGGAAAGTATCCATACCATCAATTATACTGAAATATGCATCGAGCTATCTAGCGTTAGATTACATGCTCCTCACTTGTTATTATTATTTATTTATTATTTTTAAATCTGTTTGAGAGCATTTCTGATGCGCGGTACATTCTCTATACATGTATCACAAAATCAACTAGACCCCCGACCCCAAGTCATACAATCTAAATAAAAGCTATTCTCAACAGCCAAGATTGTGAAATTTCATGCATATATTGCAATATGCAGGCAGGGTAATATTTTCATTTGCGAATGAAGTTTTGCAGAATATTACTAGTTTCCATGCAAGTTTCTGACCGCTATATTTATAAATTTGACAAAAATTAGTGTAACTTAAATACTTATGATTGCTAAATTTATAATGGGAAAGTTTATCAAATTCCCATCAACCACAAAGTAACTAAGATCCAGCCACGATTCATGCTTGAAGTCACAGGCACGGAAAAAGGGTATATTGGTATTAACAAGGGTGAGGGATTCTCATTGCCCTCTCTCAACATGCAGGAAACATCTTTAAGTGGAGTAGATTGAGAATTCGATGAAATTGGTTAGATTTACTTTAAATGGATCAAACAACATATTGTATTATCTTCACTCATGCAACCCATCAAACTAAATGCTGGCCAAAGGCTAAGAATCAAAGCTCATAAACAGGTGAAAACTTTACCTTGTATCTTATAGCCTCATAGGTTCCATAAACAGCACCTGCACATGACACCACAGCGAACACAGTTCAAAGAACATCATCCAATATAAAAGAAGGCAATTCTTTTAAAAATAAATAAATAAAAAATTTCTAATCCAAACAAACAACCGGTAATCATATCAGAGTCCTTAAAATCATGCTCAAGGACTCGTGAACAGGCGACAAATCGTTATCCCTTCCAACAAGATATTTGATATTGCTATCACTTTTTTGCACTCAAAGGCCAATATCACCATGATTTTGTGTTCAGATATAAGAAGGAGCAATTATCACTTGGAAACACAGGAAAAAATCGGTAAAAGTTTTGTCTCTAGGGTTTAAGAAAATTTGGAACATTGTTACCTACAGCGCCTCCGACGGCACCACCAACAGCGAATCCAGCCGTGACCCGCGCTAAACAGCTGTCTCTCGGCATCTCAAATCCTCTTATCTTCTCTCCCAATCTAGGGTCTACCGATCAGTATCAGACTGCTCTCTGCAACCCTCCCCTCCCCTGCAAGGAAAATTTTACACTGGCTCTGTTTACCTCAAAAATATATCTCATATTTATATTTATGCATATAGCTAACAAATTATAGGTTAATTAAGCATTTAAATATATATTAATTAATTTATTAAAATTCACAATTTTTATAAAATTATATTAATTATAAATAAATTTATTTGTACTATATAAAATTTTATTCTTTACATAGTAATATTAATATTGTATATATAGTTTATTAAAATATATTATTTAAAAAATTTAAATATATATTATAAATTTATATTAATTATATATATTAATTTTTATTTTAAAATTAAAAAAAATTGTAGTAATAAACTAATAGTATTATAATTTACTATCATTTCGTTTATTAAAAATCATTTATTATAATGTAATTGATCAGACGTATCTACTATAACAAAAAAATATTATTTAAATAAATTAAGTAGGAATTTTTAAGAGTGCATTTTCTAAAAAAAACAATAATACATATTTTTTGAAAAAAATTAATATATTATATATATTTATTATTTCTATATTATCTATAAAAAAATTTTATTTTATATAAAAAAATATTTTTTCAAACTATTTCACCAAACAACTGCACGATAGAAAATGAATATAATGAATTTTAGATTTGGTATATGTCACAAAACAACTACATCCTAAACTATTACTCAAAACTAACTACAAAGGTAATAAATTTATGATTGGATAAAATTATTTTTAAAATAATTGTTCATAAATTTAATTAAAGAAAAAAAAAAACATGATTCTAGCTGAAATAAGAGGGTGTTTGATAAACAATTTTTTCAAAAGCAATAAATCAGGTAATTTTAGTGTTCGATAAATTAGCGTTTTCAATTAGTTTGAGTCTAAAAAACTAATTTTGAAAAAATTATATATAAAATTAATTAATTCTTTTACATATATTCATATATTTTTTTATTACACTATTTATTAATTATTTAGATATATTTTTTTCTAATATTTTATAATTTCATATTTATAAATTTAAAATAATTATTTTTTTATAGGTCAATTATCTTATTTATAATTTTTTAAAATTTTTTAGAATAAAAATAATATAAAAATATTAATATTATTGAATCAATTATATAGCATTTTTTATCACATAATATTTTTAACAAAAATAAATATATTTATTTAAAATTATAAATTTAATGTAAATATATATTAATTTAAAATTAATATAATAAAAATACATATGTCAATAATTTTTGCTCTTTTATATTTATACTATTTGTAATAAAAAAAATATATATATTTTTCAATAAACTTGCATTGATTCTTTACAAAATATTTTTAAAATAATAAAAATAAATATCTTACTAAAATTTTTCTAATTTTTAAAATTAATAATAAAATTTAAAAAAATCTACCACAGAAAAAAAATACTCAACTAAATATTTTGAAAATAAAATATAAAATATCTCCAATTGTTATTTTACGTATAAACAACTAATATCAAACCGTTATTTTACCAAACACTTAAATACAAACAGATAATCGAATCAGCTAGTCAAACCAACTAATTGAATCAGCTAACAGCTACTCAAATCAGCCAACAGCTGACAGTTAGTTATCAGCTAATCCCGTAATCACAATTTTTTGGAATTTTTTTATTAAAAAAAAGTTATAGTATTATTTTTTGAATAATTAAAATTTGTTAAAAAAATAAATTATCACAATTGATGACTTCAAATTAAACCCATCATTAATTTGAGCCCAAAATAATGATGGGTTTATTTATTTATTTAATTATAATAGTTGTATATTATCTTTATTATATATCATTCGTTTAAAATAATTATTTTATTTTATTATTTTTGTCCGTATTAAAATAATAGTTATATATATTATATTCTTTTTTTTCGTCCCATTTAATTTGTTCGCTATTAATATTTATGTCCGTTGTAATTTGTCATTTTTTCAAATATAATTAGATACTTTAATCACATTTTAAATATCACACTACATTATTAGCCATGTATAGCACATGTTATATGCTTAGTATAAATATAATTTATATAAAATAAAATTTGACATAATATAAATAAATAAATAAAATGATTAATATTGTTGAAATATTTGAGTTAATTGAATTTTATATTAAATTTAGTTGTTTTAAAATTTGATTTTATCATGTTGTTATAATTTGAGTCTATGATGCCTATATATAAAATATTATGAAAAATAATCCAATTTTTCAAATTTCATAAAATAATATTACAAATATAGATTAATTTTATTAAAAAAATATAAAATTTTAAATATAAATAAAAAATATTTATGTATTGAATTAAAATTGAAATTTTGAATGTAGTACATTTGATGTATGATATTATATGTCATATGATTAACTAAATTTTTATATTTGTAATATGTTTTAGGGAAAAAATCAATTTTGGTCCCAATATAATCAAAATTTATCAATTTTTGTTACAATATAAAAAACTCAACAATTTTAGTTCCAATATAAACAATTTCAATCAATTTTGATCCCATTATAAACAATTTTAATCAATTTTGATTCAACCTTTAAAAAACTAACGAAAATTGCTGACGTGGACGTGACGGAGGTGACGTGTCAGTTGACCTGGAAAGTACACGACCATGTACAATTATACACGGCCATGTTATTACATGATCATGTATATTTCAGTGTATAATTATACATGACCATATTGATACACGGCCATGTATAATTCTACACGGCCGTGTACTTTTCTGTTTCGGTTTAAAATTTTAAATTTTTGTTATATTTTTTAAATTTTTTTTGAATTTAGAATAGTTGATGTAATTAAAATGAAAAAAAAATCAATAATAATCATAATATAATTAAAATATATCAATTTTAGTTCAAATATAAGTATTTATCGAGTATGCTCTTTTGGAAGATTTTGTCTAAAATTATACTATTTAACAAAAAAAAATTCTTACAAACATCCAATTAATGTATTGAAATAATAAATTAATTTTTAATACTACTATAATATACAAAATTTAAAAAAAATAGTTGTGTAATTGGATGTTTGTAAGAGAATTTTTTTTTTTTTTTTTTGAATAATAAAATTTTAGACAAAACATTTCAAAGAATGTATCTTATAATTTTTTATATTTGAATTAAAATTGATAAATTTTAATTATATTATAATTACTATTGATTTTGTCCATTTTAACTATATTAACTATTTTAAATTCAAAATAATTTTTTTTAAAAAAAATATAACAAAAAAAATAAAATTTTAAACTAAAATAGAAATGTACATGACCATGTATAATTATACATGGTCGTGTAACAACATGACCATGTATAATTATACACTGAAATATACATGACCATGTAACAACATGGCCGTGTATAATTGTACATGGCCGTGTACTTTTCAGGTCAACTGCCACGTCACCTTCGTCACGTCTACGTTAGCAATTTCCGTTAGTTTTTTAACAGTGGGATCAAAATTGATTAAAATTGTTTATAATTGGACCAAAATTGATCGAAATTGTTTATATTTGGGCTAAACTTAATGAGTTTTTTATATTGAGACCAAAATTGATAAATTTTAGTCATATTGGGATCAAAATTGATTTTTTTCCTATATTTTAGTATATATAATTTACTAAAAATAAAAATGTATGTGAAACCGATCGAAAAGAATTTTGTATCCATTAATTCATGATAGAGGGGATATTATGTGATTAAAGAAAAATTAACAAAAATTTTAAAATACATTCAATAATAACAAAAAATGAATTATACCTAGATAGATCATAGATGTGTTCATCCAACTATTTTCCACATACATGATTTTTTTTAAGAAAATTCTTTTTAAAAAAACCCAAACATAATTATATATAATATAATCAATTTATAAAAGATCAACAAATTAAAATAAAATATTATTTTTATACGTTACCTATAATAATAGGTTAATCCAAAAATATAAAACAAACACATATATATGTGATTTCTCTAGATATAATTTTTTCAATATCAAATACTCTTAAAATTTATTGCAAAAAATATTATATTTAATAATATTCAATATCGATTTTACTTTAAATACGATAGAATAAAACACAAAAAAATAACAAAAATACAAAAGATGTGTTATTTTGAAGTTTGGTTTCAAATTTTATGTTATACAACTATTGTCATTTTCTTTATCTTGTAAATTATTTTTTAGTTCCGCTTTAAATTAACAAAATCCGAACTAGAAAAATAATTTGCAAAAAAAAAAAAAAAACACTATCTTATATTGAAAGTTTTTACCAAAATTTTTATTGTTTATCAAATTTTTTCAAAAATATCAAATTAAATTCTTTTTTTATATTTTCTATATAATAATAAAATTTAATTTTATATTCAAAATATTAAGCCACACCAATTTATTTCTGCATCATATAATTTTTCAAATTCAAAATTTTTATTATTCAAATCAAGTACAAAATTCAAACCCTCAAAAGAACTAGTTTTCTATAAAATATCTCGAACCATTTCCCATTGTTTCAACAATGAAAGCACGAGCACTCCCACAAAGGATGGCCTGGCTTGTGAACTTGGAAGCCTCTAGATTTTGTCTGTCACACATAATTTACCTAAAGCGCAATAAGGAATTCTAATAAAATTATCCTACTTCACTTCAATTCGGGCCAGACTATTAGGCTCGATCGAAGTTTACTAAGAGTGCACCTACTTTCTGATAGTGGCCGCGAATTTCCAAATTATAAAAAAAAAAAAAAAAAATACAATGAAAGCACGAGATTTTTGACTAAACTTTTTCTTTAGTTCAACACTTGCAAAACATAACACCCAACCCATTATTATTATTCACACAAAATCGTAACAAAAAAAAAAAAAAAAAAAAAAAAAAAAAAAAAACCTAAAAGAAAAATAAAAACGAACAATTGACTTTTCACACCAATCAATGGACTGATTTTTCTCATTATAATAAAATCTGCATGTACAGTAAAGACAAGCCCTTTTCTATACCAAAAGACATAACATTCAAAAGAAAAAAAAAAAAAAAAAAAAAAAAAAAACTCAAAATGCTTACATGTTTCAATTTGTATCATGACTTTAGAGATCAGGAGGGCCTATGTGCAGCTTCGAATAATTCTTGCCATTTTTGTGGATCTTTCCCAGGTCCATCTCCCTGCATCATTATTATTTTCAGGCAAGATGATCAGCAATCAACACCTTCTTGAATCACAAGTAATGAAAAATACTGTCGAAAAAATTGCGGGGTGGGGTAAAGCATATTGCATGAGAGATCAACATTTTACTCAATAAAGTGCATTGAGTATCTGGGATGAGGCCGGGTGATCGATAAATTATTTTCTGATGCAGGGGGCTACATATAATAAATATATATATATGTGTGTATATATTATGTACATGAATGTTAGATTAAGTAATTTACCTTCACCGAGTTGATTTCATAGATTTGGTTTTCAGTAAAATCGATGTCCATTGCCTGTATGCAGGCTTCAGCCACTACTAGCCTGCTTACCTCTCCAACAAGTTTGTCTCCTGGGAATCACATACAGAATCTATAAATAGTGTGAAGAATGCTAAATAGCATCTTTATTGGGTTCTTGGAGGCGACTCGATGCATTAAAACAGAGACCTAACATGAACAAACTAAGAAAGAAATTTAAGGAAAAAAGTTGTAGAGTCTCAGTACAATATAAGCATTGATGAATAGACACAAAATGTGGAGGACGGCGTGTGAATTACTGAATGGCATCAGAAGTTAAAATGGGGATTTGTAAATGAATTGAATTTGTATAATAAAGGCCAATACGAAATGAGGAAATTGAGAAAGAGCGTTTGTAGTGTATGTAACTATGTATATCAATGATATTAATTATGCGAACATTCGGAAAGGTACCTGATTTTGTTTTCGAATCATTCTTCAGGAATAAAACAGATTTCAAAAGAAGAACAATATAAAAAGGGTAAATACCTTGACCAACAAGCACAGCTCGGCGCTCCCCAGCCGTAGCCTGTAGTAAAGTATTAAGGTCATAAGATGTGTATGGTCCATCTGTTAACCTGCCGGGTCTGTTGTGAAAAACACAAAACAATATGCATAGGGGATATAAGCATTAATATGTTAACTTCCACAGCAAAATTCTGCATGGATCCAACTTATATATTCAAACCTGATAATTGTGTATGGAAGGCCAGAATTACGAACAAAGTCCTCCCCCATTTTCTTATACTTCAGAACACCGAAAAGATTCATGATGCTAAAACATAAAGACAATAAGTTAGATGAAAAGTCAGTTCATTTTATGTTTTTAAACGAAGGAGGTGATTATCTTTAATGAATCCATTCCAGAGTCTGTCCAAGCATTGAAATTGTGAACATCTTTTCAGAGATAAGCCATGAATACCATGCACACAATTGATTTATTATTGTACAATCTTATTTACAGCTCCTCTGAAGCTTCTACAAAGTGTATGTCTATAAAATTTTTATATTTTCTATTTTGGCTATAATAATACATGCAAGTGGAAATAGCTTGTTACTAGAATTTTGTACTACATTGTAATTCTAAGAAGCATGAAAAGCTTTTAGGTGGACAATATCACAAAATAGAAAGCACACCTCCATGGAAGTTCATTGAACTTGGTGACTCCTATTGAAGAGACAAGAACAATTCTTTTCACCGATGACGGCAATGCTAGTACAAGGTTTCTCACACCTTCCCAGTCTACATTATAATAACAAGACTCTATTGGATAGATGCATTGCATAAAAGATTAAATGTACAAAGAAACTTTATTATATTAAAGGCATCATTAAGCATCCTGTGAAAACTGTCTGCAAAAGTGCCTCCTCATCATTCAGAAGTTAGAATGAGAAATTTTTAGTCTTATTTTCTCTTTTGTCAAATTTCAAAATGCGAAGGGTTATTTATTGGTCATTTTCTTTTCTGCTGCAACCTAAGTTTAGGTCCTTCCATAACTTGACATAGTAAAATCAGATAACATTACAAAAGTGAACTACCTATAAAAATTCTAGATTAATATCTGAAAGCAGCATCATATTCTACTTAAGCAACCCAATGAAACCTTATCGCTATTTAATGCCACGTGGAAAATCTGCAAACAGAAAATTTCTAGTAAGAAACCCACTTCATTGAGTCTAAGAAGTATCTATACCAGCCAGGATAGGAAAGCAGTGTACAGGGGTGGAATACCTCTCTCACCAACCTCTTACTGTATTTTTTTTTTTTTTTTTTTTTTTTTCATATTATGGGGGAGGGAACGTTTTACTGTCTAATCTTACAATGGGCTTTTAAGATGGCTTGTAATCCTTAACTTGAAAATCTTATTGATGGAAACATGAGGACATAGGAACTGAAATGCACAAAACAATTATTTTAGAATTTGGAAGCAGCAAAATGAATTCTGACCTACTCTTTCAGGTGTATTATCTCCATCCCATCTCCTGGAAGGAAAGGCCGTTGTTCCAGTGCAGCAAATAACATGTGTTACCCCCTGTAGCAACAATCTTCCACTGTAAATAGTTTTCAAAAAGTAGTAAATTTCTATTCCATTTCGCTACCTCCTCAAAGGTCCTCAAAGGAAAACAAGTTGCAACATATTTTTCTACATGCCGATCACTTTTCAACACATTTTCGGAAGTAGATACAATCAAGCCAATTTCCTTGCTATGGGTGGATCTAAGAATGGTAAGCTCTTCCTTCAAGGGTATAAGGCTCGTTATAACGAGCTTACCACACCAAAGAATTAAACCAGTCTTAATATTAGGTTCTTTTAGTAGCTTTTAATACGATTCCTAAATCTTTCTAGTTAAATAGTCCCTCAAATAAAATTTGTTTACTTTCCAAAAAATGGATGTTTATCGACAAACCTCAAACATAGAAGAATCCAAATCCCCAGGGTTCCGAGTGTCACCTTGCCACACCTAGCAAGTTCATAAGGAAGCTTGGAAAATGACACCCAAAATTCAGAGAAGATTAACTAAAATTTGAACATAATCTTGTCTGACACCAAACACTAAGCAACACAATGGATTCAGATGTGACTAAGACAAACACCTGTAATTTTTTATCATCTTGTTCACCAAAAAGAGCTGCAGCTTTCTCAGGATTCCGCAGTATAAGCCTTGATTTAATGTTCCGATTAAGCAGTGATGCTACAACTAATTGCCCTGATAAAAACTGCAATGGTCAACATATTGACAAAAAAGGCGAGTACAAACCAAGAAAAAATATGTCAAGTACAAATTTAGATGTATGTGCTCTTGAAACAAATCCTGGAAATACCACACCACCAAATTTATGGTAATTCGAAAACAAATTCAGAGCGGATATATAATGCTCTTAAACACTGGTCTAGTTTAAAACTAAGCAAATGTCTTACAAGAGGACAAAACAAATAATATGAGGCTACATTACGAAGATAAAACAATGATTTAACTAATCCTTTTTAGGGAGCTGTTTACTTTGTGGAATAAACTAGTAATTATGATATAATTATAGTAACAATATATTGTAAGTGAAAATAAAGAGTCCCAAGTCAATCCAGAGCCTCTTCACTTTGTGGAATAAGCTAAGAATCATGATATAGTTATAGTAAAAATATATTGTAAGCAAAAATAGAGAGTCCCAAGTCAATCCAGAGCTTCAGGCGTGTGAGTCGCAAGTTCATCATTCTACAACTTAGTTATATATATACTTAGATGATCATAATAGAACTTTTGGCGACATGAATCTCAAAGTATTAGTCTTGAGCAAACCCAAGAAAGAGATCATGCATGACAAGCATTCAAATTCACTCTTTGGCAAACTTTTCAGCTTCAAGTTTGTAATTAGAGTCTCATCTGTATCTAAGTTCAGAAGTCATACCATTGTTTCAATAATGCATATGAAGTTTCATTCAAAAGCATGTGAGAAATGATTAAAGTCGATTGTGAGGCTAAAATGTTGATTATCACACTATTCACTTGAACTCATTTGTTTGAGGGCATCCAAAGTACAGCCAAGTAACTGGAGGTTGATGACAAGGAGAGCTTGACACAAATGCATCCTCAGTCAAAAGTAAGTGCTGTTAAATGAATTGGACAAAAATTTGTTATTAAGTTTGTTGGCCCCGAAAAAGAAAGACCTTCAAAATGTTGCATACAAAATCAAGCAGAGTACGCTTGATTCAAACAAACAAACAAGTGTATAAACTATTATTTGAATTGGGCTGAACTCAACTGAAGATAAGAAATGCTTGATCTTGAACCAGGATTAAAACCCAAAAAAAAAAAAAAAAGAAAAAGAAAAAAAGGAAGTTAGACACTACTTGATCAAAAGCTTTGAGTGAAGTGGTGGTGACGCCTAGCCTAACCAAGAGTAATTTGTTCCTAATGGTACAATTCTAATTTAAGCAGTGGAAAATGAAGACTAAGCAGAATGCTGTAGTCTAGAAGTAGCCCTTGTGGGGACACGCCAAAGCAGATCACTCGGCGTGTATCTACTTCCTTTGCTCCACTATTTACTTATATGCCGTTTTGCAACTTGCAAGTGTTCATCCCATTGTTCATACAATCAAGCCACCAACCGGAGATATCGTGAATAACCCTTCCCTGGACTCTACACCGTCATCGAGAGTGCGAGTATCATATATAATTGTTACGCACAAAAAATAATAATAATAATGGTAGCAGGATCTTAAAGAAAGTCAGACAATGATCGGACTTAATAAAGTCAGATACAAAGGTCGGTCGAAACAGTAAGTCGGGCGA
Organism: Andrographis paniculata; assembly: GCF_009805555.1. Classification (NCBI taxonomy): domain Eukaryota; kingdom Viridiplantae; phylum Streptophyta; class Magnoliopsida; order Lamiales; family Acanthaceae; genus Andrographis; species Andrographis paniculata. The sequence goes on along the minus strand of NW_026137595.1, from coordinate 2,833,483 downwards.
AGAAGAACGGCTGATACTGAGGTCGGTTGAAACAGGAAGTCGGGCGAAGAAGGTCGGTCGAAAGAGGAAGTCGGGCGAAAAAGGACGGCTGATACGGAGTTTGGGCCAAGCGAAAGATCTGTTAATTAGTCGCTTAATTAAGTGAACAGTAATTCAGTCGCTTGGTTGAGGCGACCATTGAATCGTCTGGAGAGATAAGATGTTGGTCACTTGTTGGGGCTCGTCTGGAGTATCTCTGGAATGGTCGGTGGGTCAATGGTTGGGTTATGCGTTTGGGTCAGTCGGTCAGCCGCAGTCTGTTTGAAGGATACTGGGCATTTTGGAGCATTCGTTCGGGACTAGCCGTCCATTTAAAAAAGTAAGGCGCCCAGAGGCGGTCGGTTGGCCAATTGAGTTCTGGAACCCGTGGAAGCGATTGGCAAAAAGGTTAAGAACGCGTGTCTATAAAGGAGGAATTGGCAGTTGCTGTAACTAAGCCACGGTTCCGAAATGTTTTCTTAAAGGAATATTTAAGATTCGGGTATGTTCCGACAACAAATTCAAAAGAATTGCCTTTGATCACCAACTCTAGTTTTATTTTTCTTTATTTATGTATTAGTGATTCATAATATCAGACATTAATTATATCAAATTCGGACCTATTTTCGAATTTTATTTTTTTATTGTTGAAAATTGCATCAACAATACTATAAAAAAACAGAACTAAAAAGCGTGAAAAGGGTAAATTACCAACGCCACCGGTTCCTCCGACGACAAGAACAAGCTTCGAGGAAGAGGATGGTGAAGTGGTCGTTTCATCCTGTGTTGACTCGGAGGTCATAGATTCAGCAACTTGTTCGCTTACAGCGCCGGAACATGACACGTATGATGTCAGTGGAACTCTTCCTCTAAATGAACACTCAAAAGCAGGAAAGCTCAAAGGAACAATCGAAAACCGGGGAACTGTTTGCCAGCATTTGTTGAAAGATTTCCTTGCAACGAGACGATCAAGAGTAGGAGCGAGGGAGAGCTTGGACGCCATGGACGTGCTCCAGAACCTTGGAGAAGACACAGGAATGATGTTTGTATGGCGGACGTTTAATTAACGAACAGACCGAGTAAAATAAATAAAACCTCGACTTTTGAAATAAGCGTAGTTTAGAAACACGACTTAAAACCTCATAACCAAAACACGTTTTTTACTTCTGAAAATCCTCTCTTCCGACGCCGACGCAGGGGAGAAGATCAAACAAGAATGGCGGCATCTTCGGCTCTCTCCAGAATCGCGAATCTCGGAAGGCACTTGAACCCTACCTCAAAGGTACGATGGTTTTCGTTTCTTTGAGCTGAGTAGTTCAAGAATGCTTCTTTTAATTCAAGAAAAACCCATCTTCGAGTACTCGTTGCCTGATCAGTTACTAGTTTGTGTAGGGTGAAGCGAAAGTTAAATTATCCAAAGAGGTTTCGGAGGCTTTATCAGCGGGGAATCCGATTGTTGCGCTTGAATCGACGATTATTTCACACGGTACTCTGCCCGAAACGAGTGTTTTTATTTTCGTATGTTGATTCAGTAGAGGTGGACGATACAGCAGGGAATTGCAGAGATTAGTGTTAGACAGTGCGTTCCATGAAAATGCTGGACGCTTTAGTTGTCGGTAATTGAATGTGCAATTGTGTCGTTTTCATTGCATATTACAGTTGAGTTCACTGATAGACAGCTTCTGTTTAAAAAACTGTGGTAATCTACCGAGTATTTATGGAGACACATATATACGGTAGTTCTGTTTCTGGTCAATTTCTAGTAATCATTATCTGTACAACGATTTTTGTGATATAATGACTAATGGTTCCTGTAATATGTGCAATGAAATATCTAATAAACCCCTTAATCATGGACTTAGGGATGCCGTATCCACAGAATTTGGAGACAGCTAAAGAAGTAGAGGCAGTTGTAAGGCAAAATGGAGCTGTACCCGCTACTATTGCTATTTTGGATGGAACACCATGCATAGGTATTTAATCTGAACTTTTTTCATCTCCACTTTTGAGCCTTTTAGTTTCAGAAAGCCCAAACATGAAGTTTTCGATTAAATAGATCTTTTGCATGTAAGTGCTATCAGCTATGAATGATTGAATCCAAAGTTCTGTTTATTTGAAAACTTATGTAGATTATACAAAGGATGCAATACTTATTGAATGCTGTTGGTTTGAGTTAATAATCCTACATATTTAAATAGAAGAAATTCGTCATTTACCCTTTTTTTTCTTCCCATGGTGCTCGATTTTGCATCATAACCAATTTATCTAGTTAGAATGTGTTTGAACAAGGTGAAACTTGGCATAAGTAGTATAATAACATTTTTTAGTTTTCCTACTGTATTTGTATTGCTTTTCTATATAGAATGTTTCTTCTTCACAACACTAAAGTCATGTCCTTATTGTAGTGGATGGATGCATGATCATATAAGATGTGAGATTTGTAATTGAAGGTTTAGGAAATATATGCTACCTAGCCCATTTCCTTTCCATGGGGGATTATGAGAATAGGTTTCTCTCTCCCTCCATGTTGTAGTTGTGTACTTGTGTGTTGTTTCTGTGTTTATTTCTCCAGCTTCCTTGGTGCTTCTTCACTTCTGAAGCCAAGTGAGGGAAAATTTAATTTACACTAATCTAAATTGTAATATATTTATATATATTAAAGGTTTATCAGCAGAAGAGCTTGAGAGGTTGGCTGTCCTTGGAAGAAAAGCTCGAAAGACAGCTCGCCGGGACATTGCACATGTTGTAAGCATCTAATATCCGATTACATGTGCCTGTCCATATCCTTTTCACTGCTATGATGTAAAGTGTTGAGATTGGACTGCTCAATGTTGATCGTGAAAATCATTGCCTTACTGAAAATGTTTTAGGAGTATGTGTATTAAATAGTTTAGATAAGATATTAGAGCTGTGTCGCCAGGAAATACCCACCAGTTGGTGGTATTCCATTTCTTAGACTTGGATCTTATTGTCTATGAAAAGGTAGGACTTTAAACATGATGTAAGCCACCTTTGTCAGGTGGCTACTGGAGGAATTGGTGCAACAACTGTCTCTGCAACCATGTTTTTTGCTTCTATGGTAATTATTGTTGCTTGTTCTCTCTTTCTCTAGATAATTCTTTATAGAGCCTGTATTTTTTATTATTCAAATATTCGCAGGCTGGCATTCCCATTTTTGTCACGGGGGGCATTGGTGGAGTACATCGACATGGAGAGAGTAGTATGTTTAGTTTCTTTTCTAGCAGAATAGTATACAGTCCAAGAGCATTTTAGAAGTGTCTGATCTTTCTTGCTCTCTGCTTGGTTTTAAGGTTCATTTTATTCAATTTCATGAATATGAAACCAGCATGTCTTGCGATTTTGATTTTTTATTGATTGTTATCTTCTTCCTTTCGCAGCATTGGATATTTCTTCTGATCTCACGGAGCTTGGAAGGACACCTGTTGCTGTAGTTTCTGCTGGTGTCAAATCAATATTAGATATTTCAAGAACCCTTGAGTATTTGGTAACCCCCAAACCCTTTTTGCTCTTTAACAATTATTAAAAACTGTCTTTATTTTCTAATAAAACTAATTTGCTTTAGGAAACTCAAGGAGTCTGTGTTGCTGCATACCAGACCAATGAGTTCCCTGCCTTCTTCACTGATAAGAGCGGCTACAAGGTACCCATTTATATGCGGCATACTGGATAGAGATTGCTTGTGTTTCTATCTCACATCATTGTGCTAGAATTCCTTAATCTGTTCAGATTTTAGACCATGAAGCATCATTTGGGGTGATATAATTTTTTATTTCATATTACCTAATAACTGATCCATTCAAACAAATTGAGAGTTATTTGGCATGGAATTCTGTTGGTGTTTCCAAATTAGAGTTCTTTCTTGTTCGGTGAAATTCACCCTTTAATATTATCTCATATCACATCACTTCCATGAGAAGAAAAGCAAAAATATCTAAGTATGGATGTTTAGACTTGAAATCAATGGTAGAAAAGGATAATATAATGTTGATAGGGTGAGCTCGTAAAAGAACATTTTTGTATACAGTTCATGAGATGTTATCATTAGCCATTACTTCACCTCTCTTCGCAAGCAATGGAAACCAGGATTCAGCTTCTGGTAAAAGTGTAGTTCTGGTTAATTTTTTGCATATATGTATATTTACTGGCATTGCCAAATTCTGAAGTTGCAATCTAATCTTATGTTCTTCATTTTCGTGTTTCCATAAATTTAGGCACCTTGCCATGTTGATTCACCTGAGGATTGTGCTCGACTAATAGGTGTAGCATCCTTTGTTGTCTTTTTGTTATTCCTTCTCTGCCTTGTTATTGATGCTACTTTTGGGCTGATGTTCTTAACATCACAGATTCAAACATTGGTCTTGGCCTGGGCACTGGAGTTCTGATAGCAGTCCCCATTCCCAAAGAGCATTCTGCTTCAGGAAACATAATTGAGTCAGCAATACAGAGAGCTCTTAAAGAGGCTCGGTAGGTGTTTTTCCCGCCTTATATTTGAATGATTTATGCTGCTAATATTGTTAAACTAGTTAATTAAATGTTTAATCTTAGCAAATTATAATTGTCTGGATTTGTGACACAGGGAGCATAATGTGACTGGCAGTGCTGAAACGCCTTTCTTACTTGCTAGAGTGAATGAGCTCACTGGGGGAGCATCCCTTGCTGCAAGTATTCTTTATAAAATCATTGGGTGTGTTTGTTTGGGGGTTTGGATTTTGAGTTGGTATTTGAGTAGTAAAATTTTGTATTGGACTATTGTATGATGTGATATAAATTGGTGTTGATGTGATGTTTTGAATGTAAATTGATTTTTAGTATAATATAAAAAATAAAAAAAAAAGGTATTTGATCTGATGTTTTTAGAGTGAAAAAGCTTGATGAATAGTAGAAATCCTGAGAAATTTGGCCAAAAGAGCACACCCATTCAGTTTCATAGCCAAAAATTAAAGAAAAGAAAATTGCAAAAACTAATTAGTCTTGGCCAATAGTTGCTACCCATCATCATTGGCTGCAATATTTTTTATTTATTATGATTTATGGAATTTTATTCCAATTTAAGCTCAACTGCTTGCTTGGCTGCAAAGTTTCCTTTTATTTATTTGAATTTCCTTAATGGTCACAAGACATTGCTCTAGTGAAAAACAATGCCCGCGTTGGTGCACAGATTGCTGTCTCTCTCTCCCAAATCCAAAATCATAAGCGTAAAGGTTAGTTCTGATCTTTCACTATTCCTATCATTTTGATTTTTGAGTGCATATGTGAAGGGATTTTATGAATCTCTAGCATCTTTTTCAGTTATCCCTTTGAACAGAACCTTAACCTGTTTATGTCCTCCTTCATTATGCAGGTTGACCGTTTGATGGTATTTATTCTATATACGTAACTTTACGTATTTATTTAATATCATTATTATGGTTACTATTATTTACATCCAAAATTTTATATAGCAGTAGTTTCTGATTGTTTGGCATTATAATTACATGCTTGTCGTTCATATTGTTGTTTTCCTTATTTGTCTTGAGTCCTTTGTTTGACAAATAACTGTAGAGAAAGTTCCAAAAGACTTACTAGTGTCATTATCCAGATACCTAAAGGAAGCATCAGTGCCAACAGTTTGTTGAGAAGGAATGGGTGAAACTTCAATTTCTCTCCTTGTAAAGATCTTACCCTGCAGAAGAATAGAAGAAATGGTTTGGAGATATGTGGATGTTTCTTGCTGCTCCCACTGCAAAGAGCACTGAGGAACAAAACTGATGGCAAATTGTTCTAAATCGGTTGTGTTAGGACACCTGCATCTGAATCTTAGTGCTTTTATTTCACCTCAACATTATTTAAGATATGTGCATTCAGATGTATAAGTGTCAAATATTTTCTGTGACACTATATTTTGTGTTTTGCTGGAAGACTATTTATAAGAATAACCAGAAGTATAAAATGCTCAGCTCCACGAAACTTGGATTTCCAATACATAGGTAGAACTCCAGAGTTAAGTTACACAGTCAAACAATTAGTGTCTCCCCACCACATTCTTACAATGCATTCTTTTAGCATTGGAAATCCCATAAAACATTAGGCACAGGGCAATATAATGAAAGATAGATAGTGAACTTCCAGTGAAGAACCAATGGCAGGAAGCTGCTGGGAAGTCCAAGAACATAAAAACTTGATTGCTTAATCAGTTGAGCAATAAGGTTTTGGTTCCATTGGAGCCTCTACGGGCATTTGGGGCCACCCCTCTTGGTCTTCCAGTTGTTGTAGCATGGGCAAACTTGCTTGTTGCCGTATGTGCCAGGAGGCACACATAAACACTTGGCACAGCATTTCTGGCAGAAGAACATGCATGGCTTCTTGAACGATGTCTTTGAGCATCTATTACTGCATCTTGGGGCACAGTCTGCACAAAAGATATTGAAATCATATGATATGGAGCTACATTGTGACCAGGTATGATCTCCTCAAAATTCAGTAATTTATTGCTTTGATATTTTTGGGGACACACGCACACACTATATATATATAGAATGCGTTTGTCACTTACCCTGAAGTCGAAGGCTCCTTTCGCTTATGCCATACTGTGGTCAAACGAATAAATAAAGATTTATTAGATATCCAGGGAAAGAACACAGAAGTTTCTATCTACTTTATGAAAATAGGTTTTTACTTGGTGTTGAGAAGCTGGCGTCTTGGAGCTGGATGCCTGAAAAATTATCCAAAAATACAATCTAAGAGTATTGCAATAGTTCTTTGAATTTTGTATAACATGCACTACGAAATTGAGTCAGTGTGGTTCGTGTTTGATCCCATGGATGTCCTGATATATTCCTACTAGTGTATATGCTTAAGTGACTGTTTATGACTTACCTGGTTGTGGGTTACAAGTGTTGCAATGAGTAGTAGAAACAATAGGAAGGTTAGTTTCCTATCCATTTTTCTTGGGCCAACTGAAAGAGAGAGAAGACAAACGAGGGATGAGTTAGTTGTTCGAGGTTGTAACAAGAAACACAGGTATTTATAGAGGATTGTCAGTGTGCTTCTCAGTCGTCAAATGGATAGATTGGCACATGTTACTACAGAAAGTTAGAACAGTTGTGAAAGCCTATTTTTGCCCTTGCCCTACATCCCAACTCCTTATAATTGCACATGTAGCAAAATCTAATGATCTTAAATGACACGATTAAATCACTCGAAGCTTAAGATGTGCTATGTTATTTTGGTTATTGGGATATATTAATTTACATGTCTTAGTAAGAACACTTGCCGGTATATACTTGATCTTGAGTTTGAATTCAAGTTTGCCGTGAGTACAATAGCTTAAGATAACATCAAAGATTGAAGTTTCATTTGTCTCGAATTTACTTGAAGTAGCAAAAAGATTGAGCATTTCATTTCCCAATAGGCATTAAAGTTCTCATCGTTCCCTTGTGCTGAATAGATCAAATAATCTATCAGTTGATTGGTAATTACTATGCAGGGCCATGGATTTCAGATGCAGAGGGCAGGCAGTAAAGATGGATGAAGTTTGTACAAGCAGAGCAATAAATGTGGGGCAGCCATGGGAGGCATGAGCCATGTGCAAGAAGAAGCACGAAAGCGATGTGTGAGCCCATCGACATGTGCTACCACATGCCTGGCCCCAATTGCTCTCTCTCTCTCCTTTCTATCTCCAGTGAATGATGTTGGCATTCAGACAAAATGGAACAAGTGTGACAGAAAAATGGCCTAAGTTAGTGTAAGTCTATTCCTAATCCAATGCTATGGTAGTGAAGTGAGAGAGGCCTTTTAGAGTTGATATGCATATTTGCTTTTTGTGTGGATGAATGTGGGGTTGGCCATAGTCCATAGATAGGGCATTTCTTGCACTTTCCCTCTTGATCATCATCATCAAGAACTTTTTTGGCCATATGTTGGAGGGCAGATGCAGATGATGCATGTTAGTGAGTTTATAATGTTGCATGATCGTGATGCCATTTTGGGCAACTTGTGTTTGCTGTATGTCTGTCTGTTTTGCACTTTCTCCATTTGGTGTGAATTCTCTACACTTGTGTAGCGGGGTGGTAACTATTGCTGTGGTTGTTTGGCTTAAGGCATGTTTGAGCAATTCAATACCAGGGAATGAATGCATTTAAATATCTTAGTTAATCTACTTAGGCACTGTTTGGTTCGATGATTTAGAAGGGGAAAAGGAGGGAATTCTATGTTGTTTTTCCCTTTTTCTTTTTTTGGTTGTTCATCTGTTTTGTAAGAGCAACCAAAATGATTGCTCATCCAGGCTTAATAACTCCAAGTTATCTAAAATCATAAAATTAATTGCAATGATCTTTTTTAGTTATTCAAACAAGAAAAACTTAAAGCTTCCATGGCAGGTGAAAGAAAGAGAGAAGAGAAGTGGAGAGAAAAAGAGGGAAGGGGGCAGAGGAAGAAAGAAAGAATGTGAGAGAAAGAAGTGGGGAGAGAGAGAACAGGGAGAAATAAAGTATCGACTGCACCTGGCCAAATTTATGTGCGTAGATTTCATTGGGATTTTTTTTTTTTTTAAAAAAAAAATATATATTTACGTATTTTTGTGGATTTAAAAAGATCACAGAGCCAATATATGGATTTTATTAATTGGTTTAGATAAAATTTTATAGATTTAATTGAATTTTTTTATAAATTTATATGAATTTTATAGAATTATAAAATGATTTGTTTATTAATTTATATAATTACATAAACTTATGTAAATAAAAATTTTACAAATATAATATATTTATTATATATTATTTTATTTTTATAAAACATAGGTAATATTAATATTTTTATTATATATTTCTATATTTTTATAAAATATAGGTAATAATAAATGTATATAATTATTAATGATATAGAAATATTGTAATATATATAATACTAGTATTTTGTATATTTATATTTTTAATTTTATAACTTTTATTATGTTATCATTCAATATATCAATTTGGGTCTGTTTACTTGTGGGTTTTTTTTACCTTAATATTACTATTCCAAATTTTTTTTACCTTTTCAAAAACATCAAATCAAATATTCTTATTTATTTATTATATTGCATTAAAATTTTATTTTACATTAAAATATCACATCAAATAACTATTTCAATTCAAAATTTTACTATTCAAAACTAAAATCCAAAATCAAAATCTTACAAGTAAACACACATTTTATTTTTATATTTTTTTTATTAGTTATTATTATTATTCTTTTGTATATAATTTTGTAAAAAATAAAGATATAGATTAAAAATTTAATAAATTACACACATTCATTATATTTATATTATATGCACAATTTTTTATACCTTAAAAAAAATTATTCAAAATATTTACAAAACAATCACACAAAAAAAAAATTGCATTTACAATTTTGCATAAGAAATAAAATTAAAAAATAAAAAGTAAATAAATATAACTAACGGTTCAACTAAAGAAATATATATATTTAGTTAACTTTACTAAAAAAAACAATAATACGTATTTATTATGATAATAGTAATTTTCAAATATTATATTTATAATATAAAAACACATATTTTCAAAAAAATTGATAATAATTTATTAATATATTTTATTTTTAAATTATTACCTTTTATTAAATATTGAAAATAATATTAATAAATATTATTATATTCTTTATTATTTATATATTATCAATAACAATAACAATAATAATAATAATAGTTTTAAAAATTCATCAAAATCTCTCTTTATCAAGAGAGATTTTCTTCTCTACAAATTTTTTATAATTATCTATTAAAATTCAATTAAATAAATAGACTTTAAAAGTCTATAAATTATTAAATACCTTAAAATTTTAAAATTTTTTTAGAAATATAGATTGAATATTCCAAATTTTAAAAAATATTGAATACACTAAAATTTTAAAATTCAACAAAATTGTTTTTATTATTTAGAATTATTATTATTTTCTAAACATATTTCCCAAAACCATATTTCATTCATTTATTGGGTTTTCCATTCTCATGCTATACCACAAATTTTCTTTTGTAGCAATATCTAGTTGGGCTTTGAAGATCATCGGATGGCCCAAGAAAATTTAAAAGTTCTATATGATTTACATTGGGCTCAAATTTAGGCCCAAAAGTATAAAGCAGATTGAACTTACAAAATAAAATAATTTATATGTGAAGATTAATTATTTTAAAAATTATAGTAGTAAAATATATTAAATTAATAAATGCTACAATAAAAAAATATTTATATATGTGAAATAAATAAATAACTTTTAAAAATAAATAAAATTATAAAATTATCTATCACATATAAATTATTAGTGTGTCGGATTTAATTTGTAAATTATTAGAGTTTGACCATAATTTATTTGGAACATAACCGAAGAATAGTAATTATGGGTTCGCATGTCATAAAAAATAATGTCTTCATGATCTTTAAAAAAAATCTCACTAAAAAAATTAAGTTTTCGATCTAAATGAGGTTATTTGAAATTTTATAATAGACTAAAAAATAATACTCCTTTCGTCCCGCTGCATGGTTGCCATTGGCTTTTTGTATGTTGATTTTTTAATATTAATAATTATATAAGACATAATAGAAATCGAGAAAAAAAGACAAGAATATGTTTATTAGCCTCTTATAATACCGATACAATGATATTTTTAGAGTAAATTATTCAAATATAAAGATATTTTTAATGTCAACTATAACGACAGAAAAACCAAATGACCACCTTGCTGAGGGACAGAAGAAGTAATTTTTTTTTTTTTTTTTTTGTAGTTATTAGTTAATAAAAATGTATAAATTATTTTAACATTTTTTGCTATACTACTTCATGTATAAATTAATTGTACGTGTATGTTTGTAATTTTTATAAAACAAATTATATTTTGCAATAATAGAAAATAAATACTTTCACAGGGTAGACAAAAAAAATATACTAAAAAGTTTTTAGTTACTGTGGATGAAATTGTATTTGACTTTATTTTAAATATTACATTAAAATATAGTATTTATTTTAAATATTATATTTAATATTACATCAGATATATATATGGTTTTATCTAAAATATTCTCAATATATAAAAACGTATTAGATGAATATATTACCTAATTAATCCCATATAAATAAAAGTATGTATAAGTAATTATATACTAATAAGTTTTTTAAAAAGATTTCATTTACCTAAATTGAAAACATATATTATTATTACAATCTCCCTAATGCAATAGATTGTACTTCATCGGTCCCATATACCGTGTCTGCTACACTGTAGACACGATATTTTAGGAGGGGTGTAATTAGTAGATAATTAAAAATGTATTAGTAAATATAGTTATCCTATAATATAAATAATTATAAATTAAAATTAAAATAATCAATTATTTTAATTAAAATTTAAAAAAATAAATTAAAAAGTTTAAAATGAGATTAAAGTGTGTAATAATATTTAAAAAAATAAAAGTGACGTGGAAAGTAGGATGGACAAAAAGTCAACATGGTATGTGAAAAGAATGAAGTATTAATTTAGAAAATATTGAATAAATATAGATCACAATTTTTTTTTTTTGTTTTTCTTTTTTGTTTTTTGTTTTTTTTTTATTTGTGTATGCATTAGAATTATTATTTAATTTCATTTAGTAACACATATATTTTTTAAACTTCATTATACCCTTTTTGAAATGGTATATATAAAATAACATTATGATGATAATAAAGTTAGATTTTGAAATTAAAATTATTACAATATATATAATCGAACTACACTAAATATTACTCCCTCCGTCCCATGTAATATGAGTGTATTACTGTAGACACAGAAATTTAAGTAAAATATAATTAGTAAATAATTAATAAGTGTATTAGTAAAAATAATTATAAATAAGATTAAAATAAGTAAATAATTTAAATAAAATTAAGAAAATTATAAAATTTAAAATTTAAAATATGATTAAAGTGCATAATTATATTTCAAAAAAAAAAAAAAAGGATAAGTTATGTGGAATAGACGAAAATATAAAATAGGAACAAATTATATGGGACGGAGGGAGGGAGGGAGGGAGTTAAATATTTCATACATATTTAGTAATTCAAATTATTGTCATGCTCCAATGCAACACAATAAATATATAATATTTATAACACAAAATTTATTTTATAATGTTACTTAATTATGCTTACTATTGGAATGTATAGAAAGTAACAGTAATTATTATAAATTAATATCAAATTCTATTTAAAAACACTTTCCAAACAAAAATAAAAATAAAAATAAAATCCAGATAAATAAATATTAAGACAAGAATTAATTGCGATAAGATTTTTAAGCCTTGCATTTATTGCAAATCCTACACAGAGTCTCAAAAATCCTCAACGGTCAAACCCTTTCAAACAATTGTACACTCCGCTTCCCAAGTTGTACGTCAAGAACGGACTTTTCAAGACGGAGTCGAATCCGCGCTGTAATAAGATGTACCTTATGCAACAGGAGCTGTACGTCGGAGTTCCTCGTTGAGTCCGGAGCCACAACCGAGTCACGCAAAAAGGGCAACTCCACCGAGTGATGATGAGTATATGGTAGTCCCCACGTTCTTCCAGCGTCACTACACCAAACTTTTTTTCCAAATCTAGAGAGAGAAACAAACACCCTCCTAACCCGCCAACCATTTTTTTTTTTCTCTCTCACGGGAGTGCTGAGGAGGAGGGCTTTTGCGGAGGGATCAAATTGTGCTGGGCTGTGTTGTTCTTGCATTTTTATTTTTACTCTTCTTGAAATTCAACTGGGGTTCTGCGAAATTTTAAAAATTTTGCCCTTTTGTTGTCTATTTTTTTTTTTTTTCCCGGAGGATTATTTATGAAATTTTGGAATGGAGTATATTGGGAGAGCGGTGAAAAAGGAGGTTCGAGGGCAAGACCCACTATTCGGTTTGGTTCGAGGGTACGAGCCGGGAACTGGGATTTTTGAGGTGGTGTACGACGGCGGAAGTTCCGAGGAATTGGGATTTCTGGAGCTGTCTTCGGTGCTGGTGTCCGGCGGGTGTTCGTCTCCGCCGCCGTTGGGATCGGACGATGGGGGCAATCCGAGGAAGCGGCGCTGCATTGCTGATGAAGGTAAGGGTAGCGATAACTTAGTAATTCTTGGCGGTGTTTCTGATAATTCGGTGGTTAGGGATGGGAAGCCTGCCAATTTTGACTTGAATTTGAATGATGACGACGGTTGTAATACTTTGAATGATGATCGTGGGTTTAATTCTGTTGAAATTGGGGGTGAGATTGGCGGCCTGGATTTGAATAAGGAGGTGAACTTGGAGGTGGGGGAAGGCCCCTGCCTGAACAATGGGGTTTCGGGAGGGGTTTTGGGGCCGAAGAAGCAGATGATTGATTTGAATGTCGATGTGAACGAGGGTTTTAAGAATTTGGGGGGTGGGAGCGGGGGGATTTGCTTTGATTTGAATTTGAAGTTTGTAGAGGATGAGGGAAGTACCCTGGCGGAACGTGGGGTGGGAGTTGAATTGAATGAAGGTGTTTGTGGCGAAGAACGTGAGCGGGCAGGGGCAGATTTAGCAGTGGCTGATATGGAGAGTGGGAAGGGGAATGTCGAAGATCTGGAGAAGAAAGAGGTTAGCCAGCCGGAGAACTCTGCTACAGAGGTTAGCCATGGAAATGTTGCTCCAATAAGTGCACCGAAGAAGAGAAGAGGGAGGAAGCGAAAAGATTCGACAAATAGCAGCATTGAAACAGCACCAGTTTCACCCGATTTCCCTAAATCGAACACAGAAACAGATAAAATGGATGTGGAGCTTGAAAGCATTAAAGAAACTCCAATAACAAATGGTAATGGTGCTGATAATGGAGTTTTGGGAACTATGACGAGGGTAGGGAGGGGTAGGAAGAGGAGGGCAGTACAAGAGGGTGATGTTACATTACCCACACCAGAGACGGGGCTGAGAAGGAGTAGCCGAAGAGCAAAAATAGCTGCATCTTCTGAACCAGATCTAGTTCCTCTACAGTTAGGAGATGGTAATAATCATCAGTTGTCGTCTCCTGCAATTAGCGTGGTGTCTGATGAGAAGGTTATGGCTCCAGCTCGTAGAAAAGCCATTGATTGTGCTATGGATCCCCCGAAGGTGGATTTGCCTCCTTCATCCTGCGATCTTGATATCAATGGGGTATCTATGCTGGATGTCTTTTCGGCTTATTCATTCTTGAGGTCATTTAGCACTTCATTATTTCTAAGCCCCTTTGGACTGGATGATTTTGTTATATCTCTGAAATCCAGTGATTCGACATTATTATTCGACTCCATTCATCTATCCCTCCTTCGGACAATAAGGAAACATCTGGAGTCACTTTCGGAAGAAGGCTCTGCATCGGCATCAAATTGTCTCAGGTATTAAGTTCACTCTAGTTCAATAATTATACATTTAAATTCCATTTTGATGTTCAATACTTATTATATTCTATATCATATTTTGATTCAGGTCTCTCAATTGGGACTTTCTCGATTTGATTACATGGCCGGTGTTCCTGGTCGAGTACCATTTATTGCACAACCCAGGACATGTACCTGATATCGGCGCTTGTAATTTGAAGCTTTTCTACGATGACTACTACAAGCTGCCAGTGTCAGCCAAGGTTGAGATTCTGCGTCATCTCTGTGATGATGTTCTTGAAGCAGAAGTATTTAGGTCAGAACTCAACAGAAGAATGGCTGCAACGGATCAACGGGCTGAGCGCAGCACAAAATTCGACACCTTGAAGAGGAAAAAGGCTGCTATGGATGCTGCTAGCAGTTCCTGCATTACAGAAGAGGACGCTGAAGATCCTTTGGATTGGAACAGCGACGAGTGTTCACTCTGTAAAATGGATGGGAACTTAATATGCTGTGATGGCTGTCCAGCGGCTTTCCATTCAAGGTGTGTGGGGGTTGTCAGCAGCCAGCTGCCTGAGGGTGAATGGTTTTGCCCTGAATGCTCGATCGAGAAGGATAATCCTGGGCTGAGAGTCAGGAAGTCTGCTCGAGGGGCTCAATGCTTGGGTGTTGATCCGTGCGGGCGAGTTTATTACAGCAGCTGTAGTTATCTGTTGGTGTAAGTTCCTTTTAAAAAAGTTATCCAAGTTTTTAAGTTATTTGATAATTGCATAATTTGTAGCATAAGAACATATTTAACTTTGTGGATTGGGCTAGTGTTCTGTTTTCATTTTTATTTTTATATTTTCTACATTTACAGTTTTGGAAATTGCTTCCCATGGTCAAAAGGCAGTGAATTTTAGACAGTATATCTTATTCCTAATATAAGTAAGTGCAAAAACTTTTCTATAAAAATCAACGTGGTTTGAATGGAGAATCTGTTCTATCATGGCCATACCAAAAGATATCTTTGAGAATGTTTTGATATGTGCGATGAAATAAGTGCAACGTGCTCTTTACATGTCTATTAATCTATTTTGTTGTTGATGTGTACAATGTGAAATAGTTTTTGTAACTGTAATCATGTTCCATAATTTGGTACTGAAGTCGGCCTTTCTTGATGATTCTAACATAGATGACTTAGGCCTTTATTATATCTCTAGGACCATAGTAGAAATTGAAGATAGAGCTAGATTAGCTTTAATCGGCTTGATCTAGTATCTCTTTCAAATTTATTTATTTATTTCATGGTTAACTTTCCTTTCCTTTCATTTTAATTTTCATTTCATCTGTTCCCAGTGGAATTTAAGCTGTAATCCCACCTCCAAATGACGTAGAGATGATGTAAATGACATTTATCTACATTGAAATGGGCTTTCTTTCAATATGGAATCTTGCTTTCCATTAAAAATTTCTCGACTGCTTGTTTTTTATTAACTCAATTCTAGATTTCTGTTTAATTGGAAGTCAATCTTTGTTGAAAAACATTAGTTTGGATATCATCCATTTCCTAATGCTATTTAGGTCTCTAATATAAATTAAGAGAATAATATGATTTTAGGCACTGGGTGTTTATTTTTATCATGTTGACCATATATTTATTTCACATATTCGCATGTTCATGTTTTATCTCTATTTTATTTATATATATTTTATTATTGTTATGATTTTTCCTTGTGAAGCATGTTGTTTTGAGTGTTTTCCAGTTTTTCTTTCTTTTTATCATATCATTAGCTTCTTTTTTGGCACCGATAACAATCTGTTCCACATTCAATAATATCATCTGTAACTTTATTCTCTCAAAATGAATATATAACTATGTAATTACGAAGTATCCAAGAATGGAAAGTCACCCTTTCATGTTAAATTAAAACAGCCAATCAACCTTTCTCCCTAGATATACAATTTCTTTTCGAAAATAAATCTTTTCATGCTCAGCCCCGCAGGTGCTGAAAATTAACATGATACTTGTTGTGTTGTTTAGTCACAGTAATTTTCTTAATTTTATTTTGGAAGACATGATACATTATTTATTCATGCACGGACATGTGCATTAGGTAATGTTTCTAATCTCAAATTAGGAGATAATAATGTTATAAAGCCATTTGGGCATTTATCCATGGACTCAATTGGTTAAATGGGCCGAATCATGTGAACTTTGTTTTGTTACGTATTTTTATTGAACATCTCTTTGATATGTTACTATCTTTAAAAAAATTTACAATTAAAGTTAGTAATTTTCCATCTTGTAAGTGATATCTCTTTATTTACACTCAAGGTTATAAATGCAATAACACATTGTACAAATTTCTACTTAGATGTGATTCTTTTATATTGATGCTATTAACTAGTTTGTCATAATTGGTCAACGATTTAATATCAAGACTACCTCAATGATTCCATATTTATTCTCTTTGATTAGCTATGATTGTTTTATAAGCCAAATGCCGTGTTTTGTATGATTATTCTTATTATTTTTCCACCAAAAGGGTATGCCTTGTAAATTTTCTATATATATTATATGTGTCATGGTAATAATTTATGATGTTCATGTAAAATAATTACAGCAAATGCTGATTTAAGTTCTTATGATAAATTTATTTTTATTATGTATTGATCTGGGCCCACTTACTTGCAGATTGGAGCTGTGCAATGATGAATACTTATCTTGGACCTACAATGGAAATGACGTGCCTTACGTTATTGAAGCATTGGAATCATCGCCATTAATATACGGGACAATAATAAATGCCATCTGTAAGCATTGGAATATAGTTCGTGGAGTTAATGGGGCCAGACTTGATTCGGACACTCGTTCCTCCTCTCTACAGTCCATGTTACCTGGAAAAGGCCGAGTTCCTCCAATGTGTTCCGTGCCATCGGAAACTCATAATGAGAATGGTGCCATTGCTGAAAATAGATCTGTTGATGAGTTGACGGTGCCCATTAATTCCTGTAACACGCAACCTGAAAATGCAAAGAGCTGTGCTGTTGTGCTGGAGACTGGTGATGTTGGAGCAAAGATTAATAATCAGTTGGCAAGTTCTGAAGGATCAGCCGAAGTCTCTCAGATGTTCGTACAGTGCGATACCTTAAAGGAAAGTGGGCCGAATTGTTCAAAAACATGTTTAGAGGTATCAGATCAGTGTCTTGGTCAGGGAACCTTTGCAAATGCTGATCAGTATATGGCGCCGACTTCAGTAAATGTTGAGAAAGGGAAGAATCTTAGTTCAGAAAGTTGTGGCTATGCACCGGACACTGCATACTCTAGAGAAGTCCCTGCTGAAGTTTATAATGCTGTTAATTATGTCAATTCTTATGAATTTGCTCGAACACCATCGTCATTTTATGAGGAATGGTCATGTAAAGCAACAGATAAGACCTCTCAAGATACGTCAAGGTCTGCGGGTGACATTGTCGCCAGACAGCTGAAAGTTGTGTCAAATAGATCTGCTGAATTTTCTTGGGCAAATATTCAAACCTCAAAGATGAACTTGAGGAAAGAAAGATGCGGTTGGTGTTTGTATTGCAGAGTTCCTGAGGAGGAACGGGATTGCTTGTTCATTATGAACGATAGTATTCCAGCTGTAGAAAACTACACAAATGAAGTTCTGGGAATCCAGTCAGCAAAGAAGATCAAAAACCACCTTGTCGATGTCATGTGCCATATTATTTGCATTGAAGATCATCTGCAGGGGCTTCTGTTGGGACCATGGTTGAATCAAGAATTTTCAATGCTTTGGCGTAGAAGCGTTCTTGAAGCGGCTGATCTTGCTTCCTTGAAAAATTCGCTACTCATGGTATGTAAAATATTATCACTACTGCATTTTCTTAATAAAATTACATCCCGTTATATATATATATATATATATACCCTTTTCAGTATTAAAATTCTTATATTGCTAAATTGTTTTGATGTGAAATTGTATCGTTAGTCAATCTGACAACGTCTACGAAATTCAAGGAATTCAGCTAGCTTGGAAACTAAAACATCCCCAAAAATTTATATAGATTTCCAATAGAAAATTTATGCTTCTGAATCACTAGATCATGTCATATGTTAAGCCATGGTTGATTTGTCTTGCCATATCACATAGATTGGGATGCGTGTGGCCATGTTTATTATTACATAGGTAATCCTTTTAATAGATTTTTACTATATGTAGAAGAAGTGACTGCTTTGGAAGATCAGAAAAAGCATCACCAGGATTTGGACTGCAGTATGAGTCACTTGAATGAAACTATAGCCTTTTATGTTTATTTTCATTTTAATAAAAATATAAAAGATGAAGATCGGCCTTGTGATTTTAAATTGGCTTCTTAGGTCAATTTGTTTGTTTCTCTAAATGATGCGTCTGTAATCGTGAATACTTGTTAATGTTCAATTCTAATGGTTAATGTGTTCTTTTGCATCCTTTCTATTAGATATTGCCCTGTTTCTATATGTATCTGCTACAGTTTCACAGAAGTGATTTTGATATGCAAAGATAAAATGTCAGAATTATTGTTAAATGATTGAAAATTTGATTCTGGAAAATAACAGAAAAGAACTTAAATGCTGAGGAAGCTTAATGCTGGTCGATGCTCTGATACACTTTGTTACTGCCTTTTAAGGACATTGTTATTACCTTGGAATGACCTGAAACTACAGCCTAAGAGATGGAACAAATAATACTTGTGTCGTCTTCTGGATTGCAAATTTACCTGCGTTGCAAGATATTTGTCATTGGCATACTCATTTTCATTTTCGTATTTATCTTCGAGTTTTCTATGATATATTGTTATCTGATTATGACTTTTTGGAACCAGCTGGAGAAGAACTTGCATCACCTAGCCATTCCTGCTGATTGGCAAAAACAAGTGGATACTGTTACTACAATGGGTTCTGCCTGTCACATTGTTAGCAGTTCAACAAGACTGTCTTCGAAGAATGGAATGGGCAGGAAACGAGAGAACCCTTCCAAGGTGGAGACTTCCCAATCTTCTAATGCTGCAACTGGGCTTAGTTTATTCTGGTGGAGGGGTGGAAGGGGTTCACGAATGCTCTTCAATTGGAAAGTTTTGCCTCACTGTTTGGCTTCCATGGCTGGCCGGCAGGGTATATATTTTCTGTTTCTAACCCTATGTTAAGCTTGTGATCTTATGGCCTGAACAATTTATCTCATGATGTTTCAAATTGAACTATTATAGGTGGGCGTAAGAAGATACCGGGCATTATATACCCTGAAAGTGGAGAATATGCCAAGCGAACTAAGTGCGCTTCATGGAGAGCTGCTGTTGAAGCATCAAGAAGTGTGCACCAGCTTGCTCTCCAGGCATGTCCATGTGATTTGTATTATCACTATTTGCTTTATCTAGACAATTAAATGAATAGTTATTTTCACCTTACTAAATTTCTTTCTCAAATCGGCATGGTTGTGTGAATGTACTGCATTTGTAGCTGTAACTACTAGATCGGTCTACATATGGTAATTTTGGTTGTATTTACTGATAATGAGCAAACGAAATGCTTATATACATATTTTATATCTGCAGGTTAGGGAGCTTGATGCAACTTTAAAATGGGCTGATATCGGGAATAACAACCTTATCTTAAAGACGGATAAGGACACGAAAAAACCTGTCAGATCATTTAAAAAAGTTATAATCCGAAGGAAGTCCTCAGATGGAGGCACGATTAAGTACCTTCTGGATTTTGGCAAGAGGAGATTTATTCCTGATGTTGTTGTGAAACATGGATCGATAGTTGAAGATCCATCGAGCAAGAAAAAGAAATATTGGTTGGAAGAGACTCATGTGCCGTTGCATCTATTGAAATCGTTTGAAGAGAAAAGAATTGCTCGTAAATCTAATGTGGTGAAATCTGGAAAACTTCGTGAGAGCATTGGAGTGTTGAAAAAACCTTTCAAGAGAAAGGGCTTTTCATATCTTTTCTCGAGAGCCGAAAGATTAGAGAATTTTCAGTGTGGACACTGTAAAAAAGATGTTCCAATCAGGTATATAAAATGGTTTTTAATTATATTATTATTTTTTTATTTCTTTCCAAACAAATGAAACAGTAGATGGCCAAATGAATATTTTTTTCTCTTATTTGTTGGGGGGGAGGGGGGGGGGGGGGGTTCCTTTTTGTTTTACTTTTTTTCCATTTCGAAGCTTTGACATTTCATTTTTTGGAAAGTAGAATGGTTTTATACATGAAAATTGTTTAGAATACAGGGATTTAGGAAGTGAGTTAATTTTTTTTTGTCTACTTTTAAGAAACATTCGAAAATGGAATTGAAGGGAAGTATATAGTCTTACACATATTTGTGCTTGCTCACAATTCCTTTGATGAGAAAGTTGTTTTTGCCTTTTGCCTCTTAAACTCACATAAACGATTTCTTTACTTTCGAAAAGTGTTAGAACATGTTTGCCTGAAATTATTTTTGATGTTGCGGCAGAGCATTTAATTCATTACACTGTACTTATATCACCACTTTTTAATTCGCAGCGAAGCAGTGAGCTGTCAGCATTGTCGAGGTAAAATCTCGCTTACCCTAACATTATTTGATTTCTGGTTTTTATGTAATTTAATGTATGTTGTATGAACCCAATTTATATTGCATATCTTATATCCTCGTAATTATTGGCAGCCGAGAAACTGTGTTATCTGATGTTGGATTGTGACTTAAGTATTATTCTTTTTTGTTTCTAAAGTCTTTCCTATAAACTCTTTACACTCGTTAATGTAGTGCGAATGTTATCCAAATCGATGTGCTATAAATTGTTCTAAATTATTGCACACCTCATTTCCTATCTTCTTGTCTTTCTTCCTTGAAATGATCTCTTTTCTAGTTTTAATGGAATGGGTATGGCACTTCTTGCAGTTATTTGTTTGTTTATATCTTCTTTACATGGCTAATTGATAACTTACATATTTGAGCTATTTTTATTTCTTAAAATAATAACTTATTGATTAATGGCTGTTAATTTAACATTTGGCATGTATTTCAGGCTTTTTCCATCGAAGACATGCCCAGAAATCCGCTGGATCCATCGCTTCCGAGTGTACATACACCTGCCATAAATGCCAGAGCGCAAACATCGTGAAAATTGACGGGAGGAAGTCGAAATTCGAATCCGCAAAACAGAAGAAGAGCTTATCAACACAGCCGAAACCTCTACAGCAAGCAAAGGCGAAAGGGAAACGAAAAGGAAAGGGGAAGAGGACGGGAAAGCGACTTGCAAATAAGAAGACAGCAAAAGTCCAAACAGGTATACCTTTGCGGCGTTCTTCTCGGAATGCCGCTCGCGTCGCCAGGCATTGTTTGCAGAGTGCGATCGTAAAAAGACGAAAGAGAGGCCGCAAAGCTAAATCTGCAAAGAGCCCGATTAAGAAGCCCAAAATTAATAATTGGAAGAGGAGGAGGTCGCCGGTTGCTTGTAGTTTCTGGTTGAATGGCGTTCGGTTATCAAGGAGGCCAAACGACGCTAGGCTAGTCGATTTCAGGAGTAAGATGCTTCTTTTGCTGCCCGGGGAGGCTAACAACCACCACGATAATCCGACGTGCAACCTCTGCGCCGAATCGGAGCATAATCCCGAGCTGGTCTACGTGGCTTGCGAATTATGTGGAGGTAACAGATTTAATTTCCGTAAATGTCTACTTTACAGCAACACATAGAGCTGTAAATGAGCCGAACTAAGCCAAGCTTGTCATGTTTGAGTTCGGTTCGTTAAGGACTCGAGCTTGGCTCGTGTTCGTTCATTAAGAGACACGAACTGAAATTTTTGTTTAAGTTCGGCTCGTTTAGCAATTTTTTTTGTTTGTGTTAGGCTCTGCTCGTTAAGAGAATTTTTTGTTTTATTTATTTAAAAAACCAAATTAAATATATTATATTTGTAAAATTATAGTTACTTATTAAATATAAAATTATTAATTTATTTTTTTTGATAAATATTGTCGAACGTTCGCGATCCAGTTCGAGTTCGTTCGTGAATATAATGAGCTCAAATTTATATTTGTGTTCGGCTCATTTAGCTTAACAAACAAGCTCAAACAAGCCGAACTGAACTAAGTTCGCAAATTGTTTGTTTGTTTTCCAGCTTTAGAACACATAATTTTAAAGCTGTTAAATCCCGATTTATTTACTTTCCTCGCTGTGTATCAAATAGTTTGGCCGAGCACAATTCAGTCTGGCTGATTTCTTTTTTTCTTGTGCATTTACTTGCAGTTTGGTTTCATGGCGATGCTTTCAATCTGACGGACGATAGAATTGAAAACATTATCGGCTTTAAGTGCCCCACATGTCTTAAAAGGACACCTCCCGTCTGCCCTCATTATTTTCCTACAGAAAACAAGAAGGCCGATCCTGCTAGAACTAAAACTGATAAGCTCTCGGATTCAGACAATGCAGCCAAGGGCAAACTTTCGGGATCCTCAGGTGAGTCACAGCAGAGAGAGTGAATTATAATCTGCTGAGAAAATATTTTACCTGGCAACAAAGATCTAATGAGCTCGGCGAAGTTAAAGGGAGTGGCGTGTGTTGATTGTTGTCGATATTCGTTAATCTATTCCCTGTTTGGACAATCCTGGAAGAATGGAACTGTTCGAGATCGTGTCTGCAAATAGATTTTTGGCATCGGTCGGGCGAGCCGGCCGTAGGCAGGAGAGGAGAAGATAGATGAGAGATTGTGTTTGTACATTACATTGTAAGGAATTGTGCTGATACAACAGATGGTAAAATTACCCTCTTGTAAAACTCAATATTTGCTGATGGCCAATAGTTCATTTAAATGATTTGCTATAGCAATCGATTTTGCTCCCTATGTATCTTTCTTTTTGTATTTTGGATGTTTTAAGTTTGTTTTTTCATTTTTAGGTGAAGTGATTCTTGGGTTTAATTTTTTTGTATATAAGTGAAATTTTAAGAATGTGGTGCTTTAATTTTATTATTCAAGTGTTTGGCTAATAACTGATTGCAATACGCGTTTCATAATTGGACTTTTTTCTTTTTTACCGCTACCGAAAGTGGTAAATTTTGATCGAACTTAATAGTTTGCAAACTAAGTTCAACGAATCATGTGTAGCAGGTGACATGAGGTGTGAGTTGATATGACAAAAATGACAGGTAAAATTATTGTAATTATCAATATTTTTGATTGATTGAAAAAAAAAAAAAACTATCTTTAAGAGAAATAGTAGAACATTTTGAAAATTTTTAACTACTAATGAATACAATATTGATTTTGAGCAATTATGAACATAAGCATTCTCCAAATTCTGAAGTATTTCAATTTCAAGTTTATTAAACTGGTAAATTTATATTATCAAATACTTTTTACTTTATTTAACTATGAAAATAATTTCAACTCAAAATATATACTTTTACCTTAATGTATATTAATTTTATTATTTTTATTCGGTCCATTTAAAAGGTATTTTCTCCGTTCCAGCTAATTTGTCTATTTGAGCTGGGACACGTAGTTTTAGATATTATGTAATTAATAAATAACTTAAAAGTGTATTAGTAAAAATAATTATAAATTTAAATTAAGATAACTAAATAGTTTAATTAAAATAAAAAAATTATAAATTATGAATTTTAAAATATAATTAAAGTGTATAATTATATTTTTTTAAAAAATAAACAATTTATATGGGACAGACAAATATGAAAAGAATGGACGAATTAAGTGAGACGGAGGGAATACTTTGTTTATATTATAGTAAAAAAAATTATATATAAATACAAAATTATCGTAACTTTTATAAAAAAATGTTAATTCATTTTGTATTTATAGGGACAAAAATATTAAAGTTATCTTATATTTCTACTAATTAGTAAATACTACTCTCTTCGTCACACTACCTTGTCATACTTTCTATTTTCGTATATTCCTCGTATTATGTCACTTTGATTTTTTGGAAAAATATATTATATTTTAATTATATTTTAAAATTTATAATTTATATATTTTTTAAAATTTTATTAGATTAATTAGTTATTTTAATTTTAATTTATAATTGTTTGTATTATATTATAATTAATTTTACTAATATATTATTAATTGTTTTCGAATATCTTTTAAATTCTTGTGTCTACAATAAATGTGACACTATTTTACAAATTCTCGTGTCTACAATAAATGTCAATAAATGTGACACTATTGTATGGATGGAAGGAGTACTATATTATCTTTCTATCCACAGCAAAAGAAATAAAATGTACATTCAGTTAGAATGGAGAGTATAGTTTTTGTCAATAAACTTCTGCACAAGGGTATATGCATGTATGTGTAGTGAAAAGAGTTTATCAAATAAAAAAAAATTTGATATATTTTTCAATTTTATATTATAAAAAAATACAATATATACATAAAAAATATACTATATACTCTATTTATTTAAAAAAATTTAACAATTTTACATTATTATCTGTCTTATTTAAAATATCTATTGTACTTATCAGAATAAAAATATAACTATAATTTTTTATATATTTTTATTAATTAATAAAATATTATTATTTTTTACGTATATTATAAAAAAATAGAGATTTTTTTTTTTTAAATACACCTTACATAAAAAAAAACAACTCAAAATCAACACACAAAACAATACATAATACTACGGCAAAATTACTTTTTCGAGTTAATAATAATAATATGTTATGAAATATACACGTAGCTCACACGCAAATGTATATACTTTATATGATTGGATTTTAAATACATTATTCATTCTATTTTTTTTTTCTAAAAACATTAAATCAAACACCTATTTTTCATTTTTAATATTATACTAAAAATCAATTTTACTTTCAAAATATCACATCAACACCTATTTATATAACATTATATAATTATCAAATTCAAAATTTTTACTATTCAAATTCTAACTCAAAATCCAAACTCCAAACAAACACACACTATGGATCCTTTTAATCCAACAAGTTGCCACGTAGTCAGATAATGGATACATTCACAACTATATATATATATGTAAAAATCTTTGTAATTAATGAATAAGAAAATAAATTTTATTTCACAAACATCCCACTTTATTATTCTCTCGGCGCAATTCTCCCGTTCCCTTTATTTGCATTAATTACTCTTAGATATAATATATATATACACTTACATATGTATTTACATATATCTATATATACTTTGAAAGTACTGCAGATAGTATATATATATTTATACTATCTAATATTAGCATGAAGACTCTTGCATATTTTATTTTTGGTAAATTTTATATTTATACTATTTATATTATCTATTTTCTACACTATGAAAAATCTTGCAAACTTTTCTTTTAAACATTTATCTCTCACCGCAATAATTTTTTTACTTGATTCCTGAATGTAAAAATGCATCTGGTTTCTCTGGGCTTTGTTCATATAATTATCAGTGAAAATACGACTACAAGCCAAGATCGAGCCAAGATTTTTATTTTCATTCGTCACCATTTGGACATTCTTTTACCGACCGAAGATTTGACGGTAAAAGATCAACTTGATTTGTAGAATGAATTAAGGGAGAATTTTGGACATTTGAAATATCACTCTCCCGAAAGCCCGACATGATTGACTTAACCTGCGATTGCAGGATTTTAAAGCTGATACAAAGTACAATTTTCTATCTATCAGATTATATTTCAGTTGAAACTCTGCAGATAAAATGTTATTAGGAATGATAAATTGGAAAAGACTCTCTCTACCTTCTATGCTTCTAATGTGGTGCTGCAATAGCAATATCGTGAGAAATTTTTTCAACAATACTCACAACTCATTGCATGTCTTTTATTAGTTGAAAAAAATGATAAGTTATTGATGCAAAATCATCAGTCTCGGCCAACTGGTTCTAGTCCGTTCCCTGAAGTGAATGCGACATTTTCTGAACAAAGCAGTGGACATGGTCGCCGTCATGAGAGTCAACGTGGTCGATATACCCCTTACAATCACCATAGTTTTGACATCAACGAGAAGCATAATAGACCCCAATATGGGGATGTAGCCGAAAAGGCTAAACAGGGAAATAGACTAATCAACATTTGTCATCAGTGTGGCATTGAAGGTCGTTGGGCCAATAGTCCAATACCTGCAGAATAACCAAACACCTAACTGATCTTTATCAAGTCTCACTGCAGAAGAAGGGAAATGAGATCGAGATTAATCACGTTGATAATGACGACGACCCCGATGATGATCTTCCGGATTACGACACAACACATCTTGACATAGCGAATTTTTTCGTAGATCCAGCAAACCCCCAGTGATAAACATATTATGTCATTTTACATTATGTCATTTCATATTTTGTAATCTTTGAAATTATCGCTTGTACCTTATTGTATTGTATTTTTTAATAAAAATATTTGCTTTTATTAATACTGCATTTATTTATATTTAAGATGAAATAGATGCCAATCAAAATGATGCTAATATGTGTTTCATTGACAATGCAATGACGCATACTATATTGAAATATGAAAAATATTTTTACCATTTGAAAAGAGAAAAAATGAATGTCAATTACAATAAGTGGTAATGCGGAATAAATCGAAGGCTCTAGAGAATCCATTAGATTCCCTCTCGCAGGGACGAAAATTGTGATATAGTATGCACTGTTGGTCACTAAAGCTAGAAGAAATGTACTGAACTTTAATGCATTCGAAAAAATAGTTATCACATTCTGACTATAAGTGATATCGATGGTGAATTCTTGTTGATCACCAATATCATTGATAAAAGAATTGCATCATTGAAAGATTACCCTCACTCTCTACTAGTTTATATTATGCCACATTACGTGTTGTTGAAACACACTTCACGGTATATCAAAAGACTACCAATTTTCAAATATGGCATGATCGTCTTTGACATCCTAGAAGTATTATGATGAGACGAATAATTGAGAATTCGCATACTCATTCATTAAAAGGTAAAAAAATATTAAACTCAAATGAGTTAACTTGTGTTGCCTGTACTCAGGAAAAATTTGATAACCAGATCATCGCCAACTAAAATATGTATTGAATCATCTACATGTTTAAAAAGAATACACGGGGATTTATGTAGACCGATAGACCAATCATGTGAGTCATTTAAATATTTTATGGTGCTTATTGATGCATCTATCAGATGTCCCATGTCTGTTTATTATCTACTTACAATATGACATTTGCGAGATTACTTTCCCAAATTATTAAATTACGGGCACAATTTTCCGATAATCCAATTAAAGCTATACGTCTGGATAATGCTGGTGAATATTCATCGAATGCAATTGATGATTATTGCATGTCGATTGGGATTAATGTAGAACACTCAGTTGCTCATGTTCATACACAAAATGGTCTGGAAGAATCATTTATTATAATATTGCAATTGATTTTTAGATCATTATTGATGAGGTCTATGTTGCCCGTTTCAGCTTGGAGACATGCAATCTTACATGCAGGAACACTTATAAGAATGACGCCGACAAACTATCATAGCTATTCCCATATTCAAGTAGTATTTGGTCACGAACCAAATATATCTCATCTATGTATTTTTGGTGCTGTTTATATTCCTATTTCACCCCTTAAACGTACAAAAATGAGTCCATAATGTAGATTGGACATTTATGTCGGATATGGATTACACTTAATTATAAAATATCTTGAATCTATGACGGGTGATTTATTCACTACAAGATTTAAAGAATGTCATTTTGAAAAATCATATTTTTCAACATTAGGGGAAGATAGAAATGAATTGAAAAGAGATATTTATTAGAAAATCCCATTTGAATTTTTGTGATCTTCGTACAAAGCAATATGAACTAGAAATTCAATACATTATACATTTGCAAAATATTGCAATAAGTTACCGGATTCTTTCAGTGACTCAAGCAAAGTCACTCGATTATATATCCAAGCTGCTAATGCTCCGGCTAAAATTATTTTCCCTGATGGACAAATTACAAGTGCTAATGAATCAGCAACACACTTAAATGGTGGTAGATCACTCGGTTTCAAAGACAAACATCCTCGAAAGAAAAAAGAAATGAATGATGATAATCACATCAGGATTGACAATGATAAACCTCAATCTAATGAGAAAGTCAACAATGAAATACTTGTTCCAGAAGAGCACGATCTTGAAGAACATGATGAAATTATTGAAAACTCAATTAACTATATCACTTCAAGAAAATATTGGAACCGTAAAGAGGCAATACTTGATAATGTCTTCGCATACAGTTTAACACTTTATATAATGGAAGAATTGAGGATTCAGAGCTAAAATCGTTGTATGAATGTCAGCAAAGAAATGACTGGCCAAAATGGGAAAATGCGATTTAAAACCTCGAAATGCATCTTTTAGAAGTAGTTACTGAATATTTTTATGACCATTGGATACTGATATCTATATGAAAGTTCATGAGGATTCAATATGCCTGAAATATACAAATTAAACCTAAAGGAATCATATCCCATCAAATTGAAAAAGTCATTGTATGGACTTAAACAATCAGGACGAATATGGTATAACGGTCTCAGTGAATGTTTAATAAAATGTTATATTAATGATCCAATATGCCCATGCGCTTTTATCAAGAAAAATGGATCAAATTTTGTCATTAATGCAATATATGTTGATGATCTCAATTTAATTGGAACTTCTGAAGAGATCCAAATTGCAATTGAATATCTAAAAAATTAATTTGAAATCAAAGATTTTGAAAAGACAAAATTTTATCTGGGATTACAAGTGTTATGTTAAGAGTACACCAATGGTGATCATTTCTTGATCCCAATAAAGATCCATTTAGACCAAAAGAAGAAAATAAAGAAATATTTGGCCCCGAGATACCATATCTCAGCACTATTAGCGCATTAATGTACCTTGTAAATTGTACCAGACTAGATATATTATATTCAGTAAATTTATTGGTCAGATTTAGCGCATCATCCACAAAGCGTCAATGGAATGGTATCCATCACATTTTTTGTTATCTTCAGGGGACTCATGACCTCGGTCTATTTTATTTGAGTGAATCTCGAAACGAATTAATTGGTTATGTTGATGCAGGTTATCTGTCTGATCCACACAAAGAAAAATTTTAAACTGACTATTTATTTACCTGTAGTGGAACCACAATCTCTTGGAGATTCGCTAAATAGACGAAAATAACTACTTTCTTAAACCATGCTGAAGTTAGCAATGCACGAAACTAGTCGTGAATGCGTTTGGTTGAGGTTGATGACTGACCATATTCAGAAAAATTGTGGCTTGATTTTAGATGATGTATTACTTCCTATAATAGTATTTGAAAATAATGCAGCTTGTATCGCTCAGTTAAAGAGATTATATATCAATGGTGATCAAATAAAGCATATATCTCCGAATTTTTTTTACACTCACGATCTTGAGAAAGAGTGGTGAAATTAATGTGCAAAAAATCAGATCATCTGAAAATTTTGCAGATTTATTTACGAAGGCACTATTGACTGCAACATTCATCAAATTGGTGCAAAGAATTAAAAATGCGTCAGCTGAAAAATATTAAATAAAGTCCAAAATAAGGGGAGCGCATTGATATAAGAATGTTGTACCATTTTTCCGTCACTAAGATTTTTTTTCCATATGATTTTTTCATAATAAAATTTAAACGATGCATATTCTTTGTTTAAAAACATCTATGGGGAAATGTCATACACATAATGAACAACAAAATCATACGTAATGAACAAAAAGGTCATTCGCGAATTATTTTAAACCTGATGTATAATATTCTTTTGCCTATAAATAAACTGATGTTATATATTGCTTTCAATTCAATAGAAACACAAAATTCATTTATTACATTACAATTTTTTTTTCTCTCTCTCTCCCTTTCTCTTTGGGTGTGTTTATTTGGGGGTTTGGATTTTGAGTTGAGATTTGAATAGTAAAAATTTTGAATTTGAATAGTTGTATGATGTGATATAAATAGGTGTTGATGTGATGTTTTGAATGTAAAATTGATTTTTAGTACTCCCTCCGTCCCACATACTATGTCCACGTTGCCGTTTCTGTCCGTCCCACATACCATGTCACTTTCCTTTTTTGAAAAATGATTATACCTTCAATCTCATTTTAAACCTTTTAATTTTAATTAAACTAATTAGTTATCTTAATCTTAATTTATAATTATTTATATTATAGGATAATTATTTTCACTAATACATTCTTAATTATCTACTAATTACACCCCTCCTAAAATACCGTGTCTACAGTGTAGCAGACACGGTATGTGGGACGGAGGGAGTATAATATAAAAAATAAAAAATAGGTGTTTGATTTGATGTTTTTGGGGAAAAAAATAGGATGAACAGTGAAAATCTAATCCAATCCCCCAAACAAACACACCCTTAATATTAAACGCATTTGTATGTTTCTTTTTATAAGTTCGGTAAAATTTTGGTTTGAATTTGATATTAAAATAATGTTTGATGAGATTTTTTGTAAGATAAAAAAATATATTTTTTTCGGAAAACGCAGAGTCCAAATAGTAAAATTTGGAAAATTTGGGGTAAAAAAACATACATGATCATGTATATTATCTTATATATATATATATACATTCTCCGTCCGTCAAATTTGTTTTGAATTTTCTTTTTAGTTCATATGCTAAATTTATCACATTACAAATTTTAGCAAAGTTAACAAATCAACATTTAATTATTACCCTTAATTCAAGACTTATTTACAACAAATACCACTAACTTTATTATTTTTTCCTCTTTTCATTTAATTTCATTCTTAACTAAATTTTTAAAAATACAGTCAACTATCTATCGCTTTTTTCAATAAAATATTTATTTTATTTATTTTTTTAAACTCTGCGCCAGAACCAAATTTGACTATTTTTAGTGGACGGAGGGAGTATAATGTATTGATTTGACCCCATAAGCGGGACCAAGCATGTTGCCGCCAGAAGCCCGTATTGCTTTTAGAGAATCTCCTAATTATTCCGGAGCAATGTTCTTCACTCTCAAGAAATTGTCATCTTTTGTCCCGTAAAAGATGACCTGGTGGTGTAGGGGTTGAATTTGTGACCGTGAGGTCATGGGTTCAAACCCTCGACGCCTCAGGTCACCTGTCACACATAATTTGCCTAGTCACACGGTGGGGATCTACCCAGTGCGCACTTTTGGGTAACGGCTGCGGGTTCCTACGTCGATCTCTTTTATTTGACTAAACATAAATGATCGATATCAATGTAACTAGAATTGGCACGATCCCCCAAACTATACTTTTTAATACTTACCAATATTATTACATTACTAGCGTGTAAACCCGTGTGATGCACGGTTCATATAAATTGTTAAAATAATATTAAACAAATAATTAATTATATTGGCAAATATTTTATAAAATGGTACAAATATTTTTAAGCATTCAACAATTCATACTAAATTTACCATGTGACGAATTCTTCTTGTTGTATCAATAAAGATATAATTAGTAGTATACATATATAAACACAATCTATAAATATGTTAATAAACTCTAATGCTAATTATATATCATTTTCTGTTATATATTTAAAAAAATATATTAGTATGCTAAAATAATTAACAATGAAATAATATATATGTATATTTATACGTGTAAAATATGTTTTATTTTGTAAATTTTTTAATAGAATAGTTGACATCGAAAGATAAATTAAAATTGTTTGTGTGACAATTTTAAATTCATACTTACGGTATCGTATTTTATTGTCTAATTAGCCTTATATCTACACTAAAGATTGTATATAAAATATAACTAAAAAAAATTACGATGTATTTATAGTTATATAAACATAAAATCTTTGTAAAATTAGTTTCAATTCAGATATTTTGAACATCAATATGATCA
Source organism: Andrographis paniculata (assembly GCF_009805555.1). Taxonomy (NCBI): domain Eukaryota; kingdom Viridiplantae; phylum Streptophyta; class Magnoliopsida; order Lamiales; family Acanthaceae; genus Andrographis; species Andrographis paniculata. The sequence continues at coordinate 2,801,172 of NW_026137595.1, read as the reverse complement.
ATTCATCCAATAATACGGAAAAAACTTAACATTCATATAAAAAATAAAAAAAGTTAAAATTATAAGTTGAAAAAATTAATTATAAAGTTAGTATATATTGTACAATAATTATGTAACAATTTTTAGTATAATTATTATATAAAAAATATATGACATAATTAAATTATTTATACAAATTAGAACAACTACTAAAGTAAAATAGATAATTTGTTTTAAATACTAATTTTTATTTTTTTAAAAAAATTAATATATAATCATTTATCTTAATTTTTTATTATCAATTTAATAAATAAACAAAAAATAATGTAATTTAATAATTAGTATTTATAGTTACTGAAATATCAACTATAATTATTCAAATTTATTTTTTAAAATAAAATTAGACATTAAACTTATAAATAAAAATATTATATTAAAAAAATCAATTCATTTCAAATTTTAAAAATTGACTTTTTTTTTAAAAAATTATTCAAATATATATTAATTAAATATAATATACGTGATAGATAAGAGTTAACAATAAATTTACATATTAAATACAAATCCATCATTCTTCCCCATATATGATTCATTTTATCTTTTTGTGATATTTTTTATTTTTAGTAAATTTATTAATCTTAAATACACTTGACAAATATTAATCAATTTAATTAAATTTCTAATGTTTTACACGTATGACCTCCTCAAAACCCTTTATTTTTATATGTCTTTCCAATTAACAAATATTTTATTTACCTTTAAAACTCTCCATTTTTTTACAAAAATAATTTATAATAATTATAAAATATAGTCTATAGAATTAATGATTTTTTAACGTAGAAAAAAAAAAAAAATCAAAACTGTGAATTTTCAATTCTTCTCTATCTTCATATTTTTTTAAAATCAAAATAAATATAAAAATAAAATATGTTGAGAAATATGTTAAAAGAAATGAGAATATGAATTTCAACAAAAAAAAAAAAAAAAATAATTAAAATTAAACTTTAACACTATAAAAAAAAACTGTAAAAATTATATAGCTTTTAAATATTATATTATCATAATAAAAAGTTATAAAACAAAAAGAAATAAAAAAATAAAAAAAATCCAAAAAATATCAGAATGGAGGAATTAAGAGTGATTTTAAATATATAATATGTAGAATATAGATTATAATATAACAAAAACAATATAATCAATATTTTTTAGATATATATTAAAATCGTTGGGCAAACGGCTAATTAGAAACGCGATTCTTAGGTAGAAGCGCCACATTAGTTTTCGACGTAAGGATAAGATGGGATTGCGTCTAGTTATGGAGGGGAATCCCATTCCTTCCGAAGATAGATGAGATTCTCATTCAGTAATGGCGCTCTGCACTCCGATTCCTGCGTCCTGTTCGCCTTCCAACTGTGTACTGAATTCGAAATCCTTAAAGCCATTGAACCAACTCCTTGTTTTTTCTCACTCTCTGAAGCCAGGAACACACTGTCTTAGCAGAAGAAGTAGGCGATTCAGAGTAGAGGCCACTGCCGCTCTTGATTCCGGGAATGGCTCCGTTGGAGTGGCACCCGAAAAAGAGGGCGAAAATTCTTCTTCCAGTTCGTATGGCCGACAGTTTTTCCCATTGGCTGCTGTTGTTGGCCAGGTTGTGCCTCACTTCCGCAGCAATTTGGTTATGCGGTCACAATAAGTATATATGCAACATGATATCACTGTGTTCTTGAAATTTGCTTGCGTCCTGTCAATAATTTGAGCTGTTTCTGTACATATGATTGTCAGATGAAACTTTTCTAATAATGTGATTTAATTTGCCTATGCTGTTCGAGGTGCTTATTTGAAGGTCTCCTATGCTGTTTTCTATCTAAGACAATTTCAATGTGTCATTGTTATTATACTTACCTTCTGTATGCTTATTTATTCTTGTTTTGGTCTGTATTCTAGTGGAAACTATTATTGTCTTGCTCATTGAACTAATTGTTAATCTTTTTGGTTTTTGGAAAGTCGTTACGAGGCCTTTTGATATCTGATTATGTAGTTCATCCGGAGTAAGTAGAAATGAGCTTGTTCTGTGAGGTAGTACTATCTTCTTTTTTTTATGTTTGGTCGAATAAAAGACTCACCTAAAAGTTTAAACTATTATGATACTAATTATTTATTTATATATCTACAAACGAGAGTCAATCAACACGCCCTCTCACAGGCAAGGGGATAAACGCTCCCAAAAGAAACTTGCCTTTGGACAACAACAAATGGGGGATGATGGAACTCGAACTCGAGACCTAAGACTCTGATACCATGTTATATAATGTAAATGACCGACTCACCTAACATGGTATCAGAGTGTTAGGTCTCGAGTTCGAGTCCCACCGTCTCCCATTTGTCGTTGTCTATGGGTAAGTTTCGTTTGGGAGCTTTTATCCCTTGCTCATAAGGAGACATGTTGGTTGACTCCCGTTTGTAGATAAATAAATAGATGATGCGTATCCTACTAGTTTAAGCTTTTAGGAGAGTCGATCATTTATTTCATCTAGCAAAAGATACAATATAACTGTTAAATAACCACTGCAAATTTTTGTTCTGTATTTTCTTATGGCTGTGCTTTGAGGAGCATTATTGTTAAATAATATTTATTTAATCAGATATTTACTTGAAATCATAGCCTTCTTTTTACTATAGATTCTCATGTTTATCGTCGAACCACTAGCTATTTTGAGTTTCTGTGTAAATAGAAAAAGTTGCTTATGTAGTGAGCCACTGGGACATACTTATACAGGATGCAATTAAGACTGCACTTTTACTTGGGGCTATAGACCGTGAAATTGGAGGAATAGCAATTTCTGGAAAGAGAGGCACAGCCAAAACAGTTATGGCCCGTGGCTTGCATTCTATTCTCCCCCCTATTGAAGTAGTTGTTGGATCAATTTCAAATGCTGACCCAACATGCCCTGAAGAGTAAGTTTTAAAATATTTGGAAATCCTGTTAGCTATTGGACATGTCTCTTAAACTTACACTAAATTTGAGGATTTTAGGATCTTTCAGTGTTCATCTACAAAATATGATCCATGCTGTTTTAAAATGCATTGGACAAATTTATATTTAGTTTTTATGGTTTCACATGGGCAATTGATACGCTATATTATGAGCAATATACATATATCCTGAGAAATGAATTTAGCAAATAAGCAGTGATAATTCTGTTATGTTTTGTATAATTGGTTTTGGGGTATATGATTAGTCCAGGCAGGCCATTTAAGGGCGGACTATTTACACTTTGTTCTCCCAACACAATTTCTCAATTGCAATTTCCCAAAAATAATAATAAACAATACAAACAACTTTTTACAAAAAATAAAAGAAATTTAAAATACTCATTACAAAAAGTCAAATATTCAACTTAAAAATAATATATTTTATACTTTTGACACAATTCCTCATGCCATATATAAAAAATCAATCCATGCTGCGTGAACGGAACTTTAAAATGATTTTAAATTTATCTGTAAGCTTCCATACCATCAATGTTTATTATTCTTTTTCGTGATATATGGAAAATCTCTTGTGGAGCTTTGGTTTCAATGTTTATCAATTGTGCTTTTAAATTATCTGTTCTTATTATCTTGATGTAAGTATACATTATCTTTTGGTAAGGTGGGAAGATGGACTTTCTGACAAAGTGCAGTATGATTCTGCTGGTAATATAAAGACCCAAATAATCAAATCACCTTTTGTTCAGGTACCTTTTCTGAAGAAGAAATTAGAAAACAGGAATATCTATTTTTTAATTTATACTACTACTTATTCTACAGATTCCACTTGGTGTCACTGAAGATAGACTAGTAGGTTCGGTTGATGTTGAGGAGTCTGTGAAATCAGGAACTACAGTTTTCCAGCCAGGGCTTCTTGCAGAGGCTCATAGAGGAGTTTTGTATGTTGATGAGATAAACCTTTTGGATGAAGGTATCAGTAATTTGCTTCTAAATGTCTTGACGGAGGGAGTCAATATTGTAGAAAGAGAAGGGATCAGCTTTCGCCACCCTTGCAAACCACTGCTCATTGCCACTTATAACCCTGAAGAGGGTTCTGTTCGGGAACATCTTCTGGATCGCATTGCAATAAATCTGAGGTAAGAAAGGTGCTCAGTTTTAAGATGTCCACAAATCTTTCTGCTTGTCATTGTGCATGTCTACAAGAAAAAATATATTATTCCTGTGGTCTAGAAATTTGTAAGTGAGTTCATTAAGTGATTGATAATAAATTACAAAATTTCATTGAACTCTCCATGGATTAAATGAATAAGACACATTAACTTGTTTAATTGGCAGACTGAATCATCACGTTTTAATAATTCCATTCATATGCCACATTTTTTTGTTAACTTGCTTTAACTAGCCCACGTCCGCCACTGTTCATCAAATGGCTTATTGATTTCATGTAAGTTGTTTCCTTCCCTCACCCATCTGCCCTCTGTAATGCTTGGCAATATTCCCTGACCCCCCATACATATTTCTTCTGAAGATACACAGTTACACACCCTGTCCATCATCCGGCATTCCTTAATACATCCATTCTTAAAAGTAAATTTCACAAATGATTTTCTACTTAAGTTAGTAGTACAAGCATGTCCATCTTGCATTACAACATGTATGCAGCCAAATCCCAGCAATACAAGACTTGAGATAAAACATCTGCGTTGAACATCTATTTCTTTCCTTTCCCATTTCCATACACCGACCTTTCAACCTTTGCATTAAGTAATGTTATTTTTGTATTTAAAGTGCTGCATCATTTTAAATGACTCCAATATTCTGCAGTGCAGATCTTCCAATGAGCTTTGAAGACCGTGTTGCAGCTGTTGAAGTTGCAACGCAGTTTCAAGAGCATAGTAGTGAGGTTCTTAAAATGGTTGAAGAAGAGATGGACCTTGCAAGAACGCAGGTAGTACTAGTTTGACAAAGTATGAATGATTAAAGAATGTTCTATACAGTTTGAATGATATCACCTATAAGAATCAAATTTAAATCTCCAGATGACTATAATGGGGCGCCTCATAGTTTCCAAATTTTTCAGAAGAGAGTGTGCTCATATAGATTTGACTATTGTTGGAGATGACCCCGTCCTTCATAAGTTCGCCTGATTATATATACTAATCCAACAATGTTATAAATTTTGAAGGGCACTGTGGATATTTCCTGCAGTCTAGCCTAATGCTATTAGGAGGATTATTCGATTTTAGCAACACGTCTCTTTTGTTTGACACCATCAAGACACATATTTCTATGATGACAGTTGTAATAATCGTTGTAGTCTTATGATGACAATGGAATCAGGAATTGAATACCCAGAACTAAAGTTCCCCCACTTTCTGAACACCGCACCCTATTTATAAACATGTGTAGTTTAGTGACATTTTCAGGTTTACATCTACATATCATAATATATTGTGCATATAACTAAAGAATTCATGTTAAATTCATTGGCTGCATGTTTGTGACAAGTTAGTTTGATTGCTTTTTGATGCTTAATAGATTTTCATTGCAGAACAAGTGCTATAACATGCAAATTGAATGCTCTACAGTTAACTACTCCGTAACCATATTTGCTTCTCATTTGTCTATGCAGATAATTTTGGCTAGAGAATACTTGAAAGATGTTGGTATTGGTAGAGAGCAACTAAAGTATCTTGTTATGGAAGCTATCCGAGGTGGTTGCCAGGTTTTGGTTTGATGCTTTACTTGATTTTAGCACATATTATATTATGAACTCTAATCTATTATTTGAATGAGACGCATGATTTTATTCATTGAACCTATTCTAATTTCTTAGGCTTGGATGTCACACCAGGAAATAGTGCATAATGCCGTAAATTAGAAAATTCAACACCACTAATATGACATCTCTTTGTTCCAACTTACTGTATCTTCTAAAAACTCAAATCAGATCCAACTATGTCACTATTGGACTCGAGTAGTAGGATCATTTGCAATACAACCAGATCAGCCATAGCTTAGAAAATTCAAATATACTGTGGTGTTTTTATTTGAAATAAAAAACAAACACACTCTTGGTTTTTCAACCTATAAAATTTGTCTTAATCTATATTTTGTTGAAATATATTTTAGATTGATATTTTGATTAATATTATTTAGATTTGATTGTTATTATTTAGGCTATCTACTAAATTAGGTTTTTATTATTTAAGTTTATTCCTTTTGTACTATATGTATAATACTGTAGGTTCTAATTTCATTATTACTAAATAACTAAAATTTCTCCCAAGATATAACATGATATCAGAGTCATGTTTTTTCCGAATATATTCCTGTTGCCTGAAATATACTTGAAGGACTATCCTCAATCATTCTGAAAATATTGAATCCTCTCTAATTGCAAATGTTCATCACTTTTCCGACACAATTAACTTACGCAGCCACCACCATTGTGTTCCTGACTTGAAATGATTTGACCACCAAACACTGTTGTTAAAAGTAGTGTGTGAGCCACCCATACTAGTGAACGTTTGATTAACAAACAATCAAGCCGGTCAACATTTTGTTGCCGCTGACTATAGCAACTGATAAACGAAGTTAAGCGCTGAAAATATTGAAGGAAAAACCATGTGTTTATGGCATAGAGTTAACGGTATATATTGAATAAAAATGAAGTCGAAGTTGTAGTTATTAACTTGTATAAAAAATATATTTGTACTCCTTTTTACCAGTGAATGTTTAGGTCAAACTCATAGATTTTAAGTTTCGAAATAAAATCAAAAAAATACTTACAATGAGTATGACAGAACAAATAAAGTGAAGGTAGAAATGAAATAAGCAAATAGAAAGGTAAATCTTAGTCTAAAAAGCAGATAAAACGAAGTTTAATGGGTGAGATGATTTAAATGAGCGAACAACGTGAACATGCATAAGGTATGTATATATATATATATAAATGAGGTTGGGTGCGGAATGGCTACGAGTGTTTGTGGATTTATGAGTGGATATGTATATAGGATGGGGAGGATAAAGGGAGGTGTTTGTGGCTAGATTACCTTGGCTGAAATGAGCGAGAGATGGTGATAGTATTTTAGCGAAGATATATGCATAAAAGCGAAAGACGAACTGTATGTGATCACACCTGTTAGCTTAAAGTCTAACTTTGACTCAATTGGTACTTACTTTAGGAGTTACTACGGAACTTAAGATTCACAACTAAGAACATTATCTTAAAGAGAAGTCACTGGACATTTTTGTCACATGATAGACAAACACCTATGTCTAGTTAATTATTACTTAAGTATGTTCACTAGCAGCCTACCCTTGTCATACCTCTCTTTAGTCCGCATTAAATTCAAATCACAAACTAAGTAGGTCTACAAGGCTCCTGCGTACTTAGTTACGTACCACCTAATCTTTGTTAACAATGCGACACAATCATAGGCATAAATCCCTCTCTCTCCTTCCACAATCTTGTCCAGAAGTATGAACATGGAAATGTGTGCGGATCAAATAAACAAAGAATAAAGATGATATTTTATGTCTACTGGGAGCAGTAACTCTGTCTACATTAGTTCTACAAAAAACAGAGTAAATCCGCCGGAAAAGGATTCTGGCGGTGGCTAAGGGAGGTCAGGGGTTGAGAATTTCTATAAAGTCTAATGACCACCGTGCTAAACTACCTAAAAGAGCTCCTTATAGTTTGGCCTTTGAAGAGTGATTACATAACAATAACTGAATGAATGCGTAAAAAACACGAATAACACAGTGGAAGGCCCGTAGTTATAGGCTCTAAGGGTGGTGGTTGGACGGTTGATTTGGCAGTTGAATGGTAGTTGAAACAGCTGGATAGTTAGGCGGTTAAGTAGTTTGAGCAGTTGGAACTACCATAACTCCCAGTTTCGCACTGGATGGCACGGATCTTCCTTCTAATAGCATGGGTCGCACAGGACTCCGCACTTGGAGGGAAAGACGTCACTCAGGATAGCTAACACCTTCATTGTGAGTTTGAGGTGAATGGTATCTCCGTCATGAAGCTTGCTTTCGCTGAGGTAAGACCTAGCTTTGTTTGCATAAGGTTCACTTGGACGGGCGAAGTTCACTGGCCTCTAGGACGTAGGCTGCCTTAGAGAGTTCGCTGAGCTTGGCAGATTTGGGCCTGAACTTTGCTTGATCTGGAGTAAAAGTTAGTAAATCTCATCTAAGGAAAGTTGGATCATATAAGCGAAATATAGCAATAATGTATGCCATAAATAAGATATTGTTATGGTTTTGCACAAAAATACGAAGTAAGAAACATGTTTTAAAAGTAGAAATATGCTCAAATTTGGGGTTATCAGCCACGCGTAGAGACACATTTTGGCAACATACTGGGAATATTTCCGACCTCTCTGTTAAGTTAGATTCCAGTTTTGATCAAGTTTTTGGTTTGGTCTTTGATGTTTATTAAGGTGTAGTTTCTTACATTTTAGCGCTATCATAGCGATAGAGGATCACCGCCACTAGAAACCCTAATTTGGAAATGCTGATACATCATAGAATCTCCGCCGCCTCCCCAATAGAGGAATAATAAAAAAAAGCCCTAATATGGCCAAAACTAGGGTGTGTTTCTTTGGGATTTTGTAGTTTTTTACTATTCAATTTTCACGTTCTCAAATAAAAATATTTTGAATTTGTTTGTTTAGTATTTTAGTTAAAAAATTTTTTCTATGGGAGATATGAGAAATTGTGTCGGTAATATAAAAAATAATATTTTGTGTTAAATTATTGATTTTTTGTGAGAATAAAATACAAATATTATATGTATTGGGAATTGCATCGGGAAAAATTTTGATTGGATGAAAAACCTTTTTTTTCTCTCTTAAAATATTATATCAAATCATTATTTAAACAAAAACTTCCAAATTCAAAAAAACCCCAAAGGAACACACCCTTAAAATTTATCACCACCGCTATGACAAAGGATCACCAGCACTAGTTTGCCACCACCAAATTTTTTAATTTGGCCAATTTCTTAGGGTTTAGTGCCGCCGCTACATCGCCGGTGTTGCCACCGCCATGGCATAGGATTGATTTGAGTGGTCTAAATTTGATGTCCAATCACCTCCGGTCTCTCTTGTAAAACACCTTGAGTTTGAAGAGAGGTGTTTGTTTTAAATAGATATTTTGGTTATTATTATTTACGTTATTTAAGTGTATTCCTTTTGTACCAATAAATAGTTCTTAATTTCATTATTAATAAATAACATAGAAAATTTCCCAAAATATGATAGGGCATTGACGTAATCTTATAGAAGAAAGTTGGTTTTTTTTCGCATTAAAAATTGGGACCTTTTCTTGGTATATTTAGTAGAGCTGGAAAACATTTACACATCACAACAATCCGATATAAAATAATTGGGTTTGGATAAAAAATTTCGACCTGATCATATATACGAATGCACACGAATCTCACTCTTTAATAAACTAGTTCGTTTAGGGTTGAGGCCTTTAACTCAAACCCAACACGACAATCCAATTATAATATGTTAGTATTAATTAATATATTTATTATATATGTAAAATAATTCTAATTTGATAATTAACCCACATATTAATTTAAATTAAGTTCAATTATAAATAATTTAACATAATTCACTATACACACTACACTAGAACCGACAAACACTAACATAATACGACAATTTGACAAACAATAATTAGATTTGGATCAAGAATATCAACCAAATTATGCATATGGGTCAATACGAATCTAACACGATAATAAATGAGTCAATATGAATCTGACACGATAATAAATGAGTCAATACGAACCCGACACGGTAATAAACAAGTCGGGTTAGGGTTGATTAATTTAAACCCGACACTACAACCCAAAAAATTAATTAGATTTGGATCAAGGATTTTGATCCAATTATGTATATGGGTCAACACGAATCTCACATGATAATAAACGGGTCAATATGAACTTGACACGATAATAAACGAGCCGGATTAGGATCAAGTAATTTAACCTGTTTAAAGTATTCAACCCGACACGAATTGACCTATTGCTAGGTCTAATATTTAGTTTAATTTTGACACAGATATCAGAAGTGATCTTGCCTTTAAATGATTCTAAAAGTTAGAAGATATCTTCTAATCTGTTGTTTGTACTACTAGTACATTTAGAGCTGAATAGGAGATCCGCATGATTCGCATGATATTTAAGAAGTGGCTATGTGATTCTCTCATATGGAATTTGTTGGTTGGGAATGACTAAGCAAAATCAATGAAAGTTTGGTCCATGTTTATTAGTTAGCATTCAGATGTTATCACAACCGCTCAAGTCATGATGTTCTCATGTCATAGGTTTTGAAAATTGTTTATCCTTACTCTATCCGTCTAGAAAATTTATGTTTATTTGAGTTGGACACGAATTTTAATGAATATAGTATTATATTGGTTGATTGTAATATATAAAAAAAAGGGGAGTATTTTGAGAAATAAATTAGTGAGTTAACGAGGTGACATAAAATTTTGGATATATTGAATATGTAAATGATTGTGATATATTTGTAAATAAATGTAATGTTAAAGGGCATAATTAAAGAGTGTAAGAAATTCTAGTTATAAATGAAAAGTGTATAATTTTTGTAAACATACAAAAAAGGAATCCAGACATATTTGATGGAATGAGGGAGTATTATTATATTATACATACATATTATATTGAAATATATCAAGAAAAGGCAATAGCTAGCTTTCCAATAATTAGCATTGTTGTTCTTAGCATTTTGATTGCAATTTTAGGGACACAGGGCTGAATTATATGCTGCACGAGTGGCTAAAGCCTTAGCTGCTCTGGAGGGACGTGAGAAAGTCAATGTAGATGATCTGAAGAAAGCTGTGAGTAAAATATTTTTTCATTTCTGAATCCTTGCTCCTCATTTGCCCTGAATAGATTGTTTAATGATTTGAAAATTGGTGTTGTTTATCCTTTCTGTAACTGCTGTTTGAGTAAGTTATCTTTGTTACTTTTCTCAACAGTTTACCACAACGGATTGAAGTTCAAAGTGAGGTTGTTAATTTAAAAGAGCTTCAAATCAGAAATAATGTACTCCTACAAAACAGTTGATGCATTTCTGTGATGAAATGGTCATGCTTTTATTGACTCTAACCCTTATTCTTGCAAAACAAGTCATCCAACATATGATAGCTAGTTTTCTGCAGAAGTACTGGTAGTAATTACTTTGTTGGTAATTTATTCGAACTGAATCACTGATATTATTATTAGGTACACTTGACTGTTCAGAAAGGCCTATCATTTGCCCAAAACATGCACGATGCATTTTTCTTAAGAGCATTTAAGAGCCATTAAAATGGTTAGTAAATGTGTATAACTGAGATTATAAATTATTTAGTTTTAATAGCCAGTAAGCTGCTTAGGATGGTTTTCACAGTTGCAGAGAACCAACTATAAGTACAAATGATAATAAATGATATGCCAGATACCCCAAATTTGTAATTGGCCTAATATCTACGCACCAGCAACCATGCCTAGTACTTTCTTGTTAGCTATGTTTTGAATACATCTCCCTCTTTCAATTTAATGAGAGACACTTCACTCTTTGTGCAGGTGGAGTTGGTCATTCTTCCACGTTCTGTCATTAATGATAGCCCACAAGATCAGCAAAACCAGCAACCACCACCACCTCCTCCCCCTCCCCAAAATCAAGATCCTGGGGAAGAGCAGGATGAAGAAGAGGAAGACCAAGAGGTTTTCTTGAAATCTGTATTTTGAATACTATGTTACAGCTTAGTTTAGGACGATATTGTACCATTATGAATAGCTTTCTCAGGATGATTACCCTTGATAGGATGAGAACGATGAAGAGAATGAGCAGCAGGAGCAAATACCCGATGAGTTCATCTTTGATGCTGACGGAGGCTTAGTGGATGAGAAACTTCTTTTCTTTGCACAACAAGCACAGAGACGGCGTGGGAAAGCTGGGAGAGCAAAAAATGTTATCTTCTCTGAGGACAGGGGACGGTATATTAAGCCCATGCTTCCGAAGGTCAGATCCTTTTTTTTTTAAATTTTTGGGCCTTTGGAATAATCAGTGGTTGAATGTAAGGATGAGCTCCATTTAAAGTTTACTGGAAATATTATGAATTTCTCCAATTAAAAACAGGGTCCTGTAAGGAGATTGGCTGTTGATGCGACTCTCAGAGCAGCTGCACCATATCAAAAGCTGCGAAGGCAGAATGATATCCAAAATAGTAGAAAAGTTTATGTAGAAAAGACAGACATGCGGGCTAAAAGAATGGCCCGAAAAGCAGGAGCTCTGGTACAATGATCAATCTATCTTTTTATTCTTGATTTTGTATTTATGCCCTCTACTTTCTAGCAATCTGAACCTCACTTTTAAACTGATTTATATTTAAACTCTTTCATAACAGAAAAACAAAGAAAACTAGCATGAGACCATAATGATTAGGTGCTGCAGAGCTTCTCTGTATCACATTATCACTTGATTGATAGATCAGATGATTCAAAAATCGTTTTTTTAATATCTAGAAATGGCGCAACCACACACACAAAAAAATGAATGTGAATGATAATCTAATCTTGGAAGTTTTTAGTTTGTCATTGTTGTTGCCGGGGGCTTATATGTTATTGACAGCATTTTATAAGAATTTATATAATGACAGGTTATATTTCTTGTTGATGCAAGTGGAAGCATGGCATTAAACAGAATGCAAAATGCTAAGGGTGCAGCACTTAAGCTACTTGCAGAGAGTTATACAAGCAGAGATCAGGTGTGTTTAAAGGAAGCCTGTTTACTGATGTTGGATGCTGTCATTTGTTGTTCTAAATTCTTCAAACCCTAGTTTTTTATTCTAATTAATTGATGGTAAAAATCAATCCCAGATCGTAAGTTTTACAAGTCACAGCCTGCTGTAATCTCTTCCCTTTGGTTTAAGAGGCAGTGTATTTGGATTACTCGCATATGGTTACAATCACTTAAGTAGGAAGATGTGACTTTTCTGTATGATCAATTTTATGCAACTCTTTCAAATGCAAGGGCCAGTTTCTATTGACTAGTACTGTAAGGGTAAATACTGATTTTTTGTTTCATTGCTCACTACTTTTGTGAATTTTTACCGAAGGGAATGGGCTGTGGGATCATATATTTTCAAGTTTTGTTTTTAGTAAAGGATGGATGAAGAGGAATTACTTTTCTTGTTATTTAATAGGTCTGCATTATACCATTCCGTGGAGACGCTGCAGAAGTTCTATTGCCTCCTTCCAGATCAATTTCAATGGCAAGAAAACGTCTAGAGAGACTTCCATGCGGGGGAGGGTCTCCTCTTGCTCACGGTCTTACCACGGTATGTGAATCAATTATACTGTTCTTTAATGAGGTTATAGTAACAAGACAAGGCCCTTTAAGGTGTTTGCTTCCCTTTGTTTAGAGCCAGTCTGTATCCTCTGAATGATTTGCATCATTTTAACAAATGTTACTTCTATTTTGGATATGATGGAGCTTGTATACTTATCTAATACAAAATAAATAAATATTAATAGTTGTTTGACCATGTTTTCAATCTTGCTCCTGATATTTAATGTAAAGAAACTGGAGCTACATGCAGTTAACATCTTTCGTACAATCATTGAACAATAACTGTTATTAGTTGTATATATACTTTTGAATCCTGTTTTGTCCTTTACAGGCTGTCCGAGTTGGGATGAATGCAGAGAAGAGTGGTGATGTTGGACGCATAATGATTGTTGCTATAACCGATGGGAGGGCGAACATATCACTGAAAAAATCCACTGACCCTGAAGCAAATGCTGACATGCCTCGGCCATCTGCACAAGATTTGAAGGTATAATCATTAAAACTCTGTTCCATTGATATAGATCTTATTACCATCGGCTTGATCTCTGAGGATAAACAACTAAATTTTAGTTGTATTCTCTTCCAACAATGTTCTGACTTAGGTGAAATTAATTCATTGTCAAAGATCGATGTGATTCATTGTTTCCCGCTTTTAATTCTAGGACGAGATTCTCGAGGTTGCAGGGAAAATATACAAAGCAGGGATGTCTCTTCTTGTTATTGACACGGAGAACAAATTTGTCTCAACTGGTTTTGCCAAAGAAATTGCTCGAGTTGCCCAAGGTCTGTCATTTCTATTATGTTTCTCATCCAAACTTATGAACCCAAACCTTTTAGATCACTCACCTGTTGTCTAATTTCAGGAAAATACTACTACCTCCCCAATGCCTCAGATGCTGTTATCTCAGCAACAACAAAGGATGCTTTGTCAGCTCTGAAAAACTCGTAATTGGACAACTGTAAGCACCAACTTGTTATTAGCTAAACATAGATGTGATATTTGAAATGTACAAAACGTGGCGGGGCTGTTTGTTTAATGAGATCTTTATATGTTCTGTTAACATATTATGCACACCGCAGAACCATTGGTGGTCGAATATAGTTGTCAATAGGCACATGTAAAACAAGTTTTTTAAGTCTATATATATATATATAGATATATAAATGGCGAAAGACAATGGTCTTTACCTTCACGAATGAAACTCCTAAGACTCTAAAACTTCAAACTTGATGCTGAACAAATTTGTACATAAAAACAAAATGGCTGCAAGATTTAGCAATGAGTAAATTGTCCTATCTAAAGGCTCTTTTCTTTTATCTTTTTCAGACAAATCTGAGCCTCACAAATTTGTCAGCAATGAATCTCTCTGTAAACAAGAGGGGGCTGGGCTGTTCATATTTCATCAAAGGAGAAGATTAGGGCAATGGAGGAAGCTGTGGGGGTGGGTCAAATAGCACAGCATTTGTGTCTTGTCATACTGTTATTATTCTTGTCCTCATTTCATGTATGCTATTAAATAATGAAGTCCAGCTGCAATTTGATCTTTTTTATTTTATTTTATTTTATCTTTTTATTCACTGGTGTTTCTGAGTTATGACTGCTGCAGAGATTGGACCCCTTGTTTTGGATAAACCCCCTGAGATGGACCCTATCAAACTATAGAAGCCTAAAGTGCCACGTGGTGGCATCTAAAGGACCCCTTTACAAAGCTGAAAAATAGTAACCTAGCCTATGCATCTATATTTGTGTCTATATATATGTGTGTGTGTGGGTGAATTTTTGTGTGCAGACATTCAGGCACAAGCCAGAGCTTGAAGAAGCAGCCGAGCAAAAGAAGTTGGATGAAATAGAAGTTGGATTTTTGAAGCTGAGACATGGCTGATCACTTCTTACAAAACCTGAAACAGTCTTTTTCTTTAGCCGACCTGGATCCAATCATTGATTCCATGTACCATTTTCCAGGGATGCATCCGGGCCTGTCTGGCTTGAATTCACTCAGCCTGATGGGATTTCCTCAGGACAACATAGTTCCTAAGCTGCCACCTGATTGCCCTAGAAACCTGGAAACTTTACCTGGATGGTTTGTCCACCAGGACAACTGGACTATGATTCCCCCTGTCCAGGAGCCTCCCATTGTCTCCACTGACAATGATCTTGCAGGCAGGAAAAGGAAAGGTGTATTGGAAATCAGCACCCCGGAATGCAGCCCTGCCAACAGCTCGACCTATTCATCGCGGAAGGGATCGAAGACTAGTGTAAGTTTTTTGTTTGTTTTTTTTTTTTTGGATATATTGATCAATTGTTGGACTTGGAAATTTGGGGGGCACAATTTGATTGTGTTTTTTTTTTTTTTTTTTGTTTTTAGCATGCCAGAAGGGGGAAGAAAGTGAAAGTTGAAGACGAGAAACCGAGAGAAGTGATTCATGTGAGGGCGAAAAGAGGCCAAGCAACTGATAGCCATAGTTTAGCAGAAAGAGTAAGTTTGTTGTAGTGTAGTTGTTACAATTTACAGGGCTCTTATAGAAAACAGCAAACACATGATTGTAGCTGTTCATCAGGTAAGAAGAGGGAAAATCAACGACCGATTGCGGTGTCTTCAGGACATCGTGCCCGGATGCTACAAGGTGATCAAATTAATCTTTTATGCGCTATTTTGCACACAATTCTTGATTCGATGTGCTTAATTTGATGAAATTCTTGCAGACAATGGGCATGGCAGTGATGCTGGATGAGATCATCAATTATGTCCAGTGCTTGCAAAATCAAGTGGAGGTGAGTGATAAAAAGATATAAAAATTGCTCGATTGGAAACTCGGAAAAGTTCGATGTAATAAATTATTGTGTTTTGTTCGGTTTCAGTTTCTTTCGATGAAGCTTACTGCTGCAAGCACGTTCTACGACTTCAACTCAGACGCAGATACCGTTGAGACAATGCAGGCATGTTCCTACAACCTCGAACATGCTCATCTAATCATCGATTTTACCTAATGTAAAGCTGTGATTTGCAGAGACCGAAGGCATTTGATGCAATAAAAGTTGAGAGCACAGGAAACCAAGGTATCACTCCTTCGATTCATTTTGGTTCATCGGGCCCGAATTTCAGTTGTTATTCTCAGGTGCCGCGCAGCAGCTGAATGCTCCCGATCTTGTCTCTTTGTGTTCTTTCTTCCGTTCAAGTAAACATGTATTAGGCGACGAAAGGCTGTAGTAAAAAGAACAACATATTATACACTCAATTTCATAGTTCCCATTGTCCTGAGAAATCTATTCAGCTCATCGATCCTTTCTTGTTCTGATCGATCGGCACGATTGGCGGATTTCGAATCGGATCAGATTGGATTCATTAAATGGAAACACAAGACAATTCTTGATCTATATAACAGGTAGCTAGGCATTATTGTATCTCCAGTTGGTGTTTTAATTCAGACAGAAATGTTAATTTGTGTCGAGAAATTTGCAGTCCCCAAATGGGATGATGAATATAGAGAGAGTGTGTGTGTGTGTGTATGTATATGTATGAATATTGGTAATAGTTGATCAATTATTGTATTTGTAGATTCTTTTTCTTGGTATTAATGGGGAAGGGATTGAAGTTTTTCTTTCTTCTTGTGGATGTCTTCATTGGTTTTGTCCTCATCAAATCAACTACTGTTGTCCAACAGCAACAAAACTGTAAGTGGACATCTAATTTGGTGTATATATATATATATATATATTTATTTATTTATTTATTTATGAAAAATTGAAATTGGAGTAGGGCCATGACTACATCGACAACTTCCATTGCACAAGATTTTTATTCCTTTTTAGATTACGTGTTTGTTCCATGTAAAGATGTTTAACTTTAAATTTCATGATTATCTTAGTTATCCGAGTGCAGATTTATCAGTATACTGATTGTTTGAATATACGAGGCCATTTTCGACCCTCCGCTCCATTTTTTCAGTTGCTACCGTAAAAATGCAGTTGATCAATAGTAATTTTATTTCAATTATAAACTTCAATTTTTACTTTAAAAATTATATTTCTTATATATTCCTCTTTTATGCTCCGTCTAAAAACAGATGTCTTTTTGAATACTAAAAGTAAAAAACTAAAATACGCTTGCTTTTTTTGAATGATTTTAAAAAGTATATTAGAGTAATAATTAAGGGTGGTTTGAAAAATTAGAAATAATTTTGTTATAAAGTGAAACCATAGTTACTAAATAAGGAAACAAGACAATTGTTTTGAGACCGACAAAAATAGAAAAATAAGACAACTCTATTGTGACGGAGGGAGTATTATTTTATATAACTTTTCATATTTATAAATTACACCATAATTTTAATTTATTTTTACATTAGATCCATACACATATCATTTATATTTTATAATTACATATATGAAAATGAACATATATAGTTAATAACTATTACAAATAAAATTATACAACCCACTGCATAAATGCATTGGATTGGAGATGATCTGAAAGTACTATATAGATAATATATAAAAATATTACATATAACACATGTTGTATAAAATATTATTATGTATTGCCAGTTCTAAATTAAATTTTTATATTTAAATGTGTTATTTGATATATATTATTGAGTTATCAACACCATAACCATCACTTGTCGAGTGATAAATAGTCTTAAATCTTTTAAAGTAATGGTTGAAAATGTTTTCTACTTTTAGTATTAAATATTGTCATATGCATCGACATGGTAAAGTTGAAACTTATTTGGGTTAACAATATAACAATTTTTAACATCAAATGTTGATATATATTTAATTTCTTAATTAGATATGCAAAATTGAATCATATCAATATTGGAAATTATCATATACCTAATTCATACCAATAGTACACATTTTAACAAGGTTCAATTGTAAATATATTTTCAACAATACTTTTACTATACTCAAGTACGGTCTGGATAAATTTCGATAGAACTTACTAGCATGCAAATTAGACCGAAAACACAAATTACTCTAGACAGATTGCATAATTTCACGATCATAGATCGAATTCTCATATCACTGAATCATCTTTTACACTTATATATATTGAATATATTAAGATGAGGCCATGAACACGGTCCATCGTCAAATACTTCATCCAATCATTAGCAACATACTCCCTCCGTCCACTTACAATGTTTACATATTTCTATTTTGGGACGTCCAATTACAAAGTTAATATTTCGTTAAATACTCTACTTTTTTCCATAAATACCCTTACTTTACATCATAACATTACTTTTACACAAAAAAAAAAGTAAGGGCAAAAATGTCATTACACTACTTTTAACTACCAAAAGTAAATGTCAACCTTCTAGGTGGACGGAGGAGTAATATTTAAGAAAATGATGTTAATTAGTTAATAATAGTGACTTATGATATTATTTTATAAATTTTTATATAATTAATAATATTAATAGTTTTCAAATAAATTTAATATATATGATTAAAAAATTAGAATATGTATTTAAATACTTTAAAAATTCTATGGTAATAAAAAATATATAAAATATGAATATCATTTGTAGATAATAATTTTTTTTTATAATATTAGTAAATAAAAAATACTTTAATTTAATTATAGTTAACATAAACTAATTTTATAAAAAATTAGAATTTTAAATATAAATATAAATATTTATTTTTCGAAGAGTAAAATAAAAATAACGGGGTTTTGAGTGGTTCAATTACGATGTTAAGTTGATTTATATTTATTAATTATATTTTAATTTAATAAATTTTATCTTAAAAAAAAATGTCAATTACTATAATACAGACAAAATAGAAAAATTGTAGATTGTTATAAAAATAAGGAATAGTACAATATATATATATATATTTTTTTTAAATTCAAAATAAATAAATAGTACAATATAGATATTATATGAAATGATAGACATAGACATTCATTATTGTAATGAATTATGAATCATGTCACATATCAATAGTCTAATCCACCACCAAATTTCATTTTCACAGGCATTATAAAATTTAATTTTATAGTATTTTATATTCCAATAAGTAACTAATTTAACTAATCGCATTAATTTAAGATAAATATTTCCACATATATACACTAATTAAGCTTAGAGAAACCCCTTATTTGTCACATATATATATATATATATATAATTTTGTCATTAGACGACATGCACACGTACTTAGCAATCAAGAAATAATTTATAAAAATTTGTCTGAATATTAGTAGTATTAATTATTAAATGATAATTGGTCCTTTCTATGCCACAGAAATCCTAGTCACAATTATGACAAAAGGGAACCAAATCTTTACAATTATATTCTTATAATTTAATTAATTAAGTACTAAATAAATTAAATACTTCCATTATACTTCTCTCCATCCGTCTTTAAGGGTTACATTTACCTTTTGCGTGATTGTACTTGACATTAAAAATATCCTTATATTTGTATAATTTTTTTTACAAATTTCCTTCTATTACTATTATAAGACAAATTTGAAATATTTTTTCAATTTTATTTTAATTTACACTATATTTTAATATAATAATTAATATTTAAAAATCAATACGCAAAAAATAAATGAGAGTCTTAAAACTAGTTTGTAACAAATATGTATCAATGAAGTAAGTGGAGCCCTACAAATAATGCACAAGCTAAATCTCAAGGATGTTGCCAATTCATCACATCAAACTATTATTAATTAATCCAATCTAATTGAAGGTTTTTGTTATATAATACTCCTGTCACTTCACATGTTACTTTTTTATTTTCGTACTTCCCACTTATTTTATCATTTTTTTTAGAAATAAATATACACTTTAATTTTATTTTGAATTTTTAAATTTATAATTTTTTTTATTTTAATTTGACTAATTATTTTTAATAATACATTCTTATTTATTTACTAACTGTACCCTCCTATATAGGAGGAATAATAATAATAATAATAATAATAATAATAATAATAATAATAATAATAATAATAATAATAATAGTGAATTTTATATTGCACGTTAAAAAAATTGAAATGTAGTAGTATAAGTTTTGTTTTCTTTACACTACAAAAAAAAATCATTTTCGTAACAAAAATTTTTTGTCTCTAAATCTACTTTTTCAGTTACTAATGACATTAGAGACGAAATTAGGAATGAAATTACGTTAGCTACGTGAACTTTAGGGACGGAATTCCGTTACAAATAAATTATTTTTTTGTAGTGTTAATTTTTCTATACTACTTTTATGATTCCATATAAAAATGTGTGTTTTTTTTCACCCACCAACTTTATGCATTTGTTTTTTTTTTGTCCACAATATATATTTCATTTATGGTAAATTATTCATACATTTCTTAAATTATAGGCTTCAACAGTACATTTATTTACAAAAGTATCAAACTATATATCTACACATTCAATTTATATATATATATATATATATATATTTTCTCACCGCATTAAGTCACCCTTATATACATTTCAAAATTTATATTTATATATATCACAATTAATTAATATAATATATTCATTAAAATTTGTATAAATCTAAAACGACCATAAAATTCATAAACAAATAGAGTAATATTTTCTCTTAAAATATCGTATATATTTATTATTTAAATACAAATACAAACCAAATAAATCTATAGAGTTTGTTTAAATGATACTCCTATTATATATATATATATATCTACTCTCTCAATCTACCGAGGTATCAATTTTATCATTTTCGACTGTTATAAAAATTATAAAGTATTTACTTAATTTTAATAAGTTTGGACCCCTACTTCATATATTACTAATACTATTAAATTTATGCATATTTATATCAATACAATTACATCAAATTTATATATAATAGAAACTTAGTCTTTGCATATAAATGTATCACAAACTACTATTAAAATACTATATTTGTCAGTGTGCATAATATTTATATTATGACATTTCATAAAAATCAAAAAGTCAATATATAATAATATTATTTTTTATATTATCGACATAATTCTTTATATTTTATATAAAAGAATATTTCAAATTAAAAAATACTGAATAAAAACACCCATAATTTATTCTTTTAATGTTTAATTTTTTTGATGTTTTATTTATTAGTTATCAATGTGAAAGCATTACTTCTCCGTCCCATTTAATTTGTCTATTATTTCCATATTCATTCGCCCACATAAATTATCTTTTTTATTTTTAGAAATATAATGATATACTTTAATCACATTTTAAAATTCATAATTTTTTATTTTAATTAAAATATTTAATTATTTTTATCTTAATATATAATTATCTTTACTAATATATTTCTTAATTCTTTACTACTTACGTCATATCTAAAACTTCATGCCCCAACTAAAATGAACAAATTAGCTAGGACAGAGAGAGTATTATTTGTTTTTATTAGGTGTGTTTATTTTGTATTTTTTATGACTTTTTTTTATATTAATATAGAGAATTATATTGGTAATATTGTAAATAATATTTTATATTAAATTATTGATTTTTATGAATAGATATAATATATATTATATTATACTTTTAATAATATTAATCAGAAATCGTGCCAATAAAACATAATTGAATGATTATTTTTTAAATATTGTGAGATAAAATAATATATATATATTTTTTGTCATTCAAATATGTAGTCAAATATTTTGGTACAAATTTAAATAAAAGTGTATAATAATTATTTCTTTTTTATAATAGAAAAATACAAAAATTCAAAAATATTTTATGATTTTTTGTTTTTAAAAAAAAAAAACATAGATTTAGATAACCGAAATAATACAATTTTATTGAAAATAGTACATAATATTTTGTGAAAATAAATAAATTATTTTGAGTTTGGATATTTTAAAGGTAGAATAATTGTTGGATCAGATATCATAATTTTATATAGAAAATAAGCATAGATTTGTTCTCAACAATGTTAATGAATCATTTTCAGAATCTTTTAAACGCTAATACATTGAACAAAAATAAAAAAAATTCATTGAACTCTGATAAATTTATTAAACTTACATATAATCTATGTGTTTACATAGATTTTTTTTTTTTTGTATTTGATAATATTTATATAGATTTTTTTTTTTTTTTTTTTTTTTTTTTTTTTTGTATTTGATAATATTTATCAACAATATCACTATAAAAAAAATAATATATTTGTAACGAAATTCTATCGCTAAAATTCACGTAGCCAACGTAATTTCATCCTTAATTCCGTCTCTAATTTTATTAGTAATAGAAAAAGTGAATTTAAGAACGAAAAAACTTCGTTACAAAAATAATATTTTATTATAGTGAATAATTTTCTCGAAAATAACTCCACATCACATACTCAATTTTTTAATATTTTTAAACTCTTTAAAAACTTCAAAACTTTCAGATTTATATCTAAACTGATCATCCAATAGTACCAAACTCAATAATAATAATAATATGTAAATAAATAAATAAATAATGGTAAAGAGATGAGGGGTTGTCATTGCAAGTGCAATGAATCCATTTAAGGACAGCTTGAGATGGGCCATGTCTTAAAGGAGAATGCATAATATATATATATATATATGTATATAGTGTGGGATCATTCTTCTTCATGATAAGAGTTTATATATATATATATATTTATAATCAACTTTTTTTAATTTAAGCCCTCCTTTTTGTTACTTTTTTTACACTCAATAAAACAATAATAAAAAAAAATTAGAAAATAAAAATAAAAATAGCCTTCTTTTTTGGAAACCCCCTTTTGACCACATTAATGCATGTTGATCATTTCTTGGAGCATATTCATGCACAAATTAAAGAATCAGCAACTATGGTTAATTTTAATTTTAATTTTAATTTTATGCACAACATAGATTGCCTAACAAAAGAACAATTATAAATTAATGATTAGTATTTTTTCATTCAACCAAAAAACTACTTACAAAACATAATATCGGATGACCAAAAAGTAGAAAAACAGTCATTTGAAATACTAAATAATATCAAAAAAAAAAAAAAAAAGGTTTTTTCATCCTACATCTCTGGTCTATATTGTCGTTTCAATTCATCTTACATTTCCTCTCTCAAGTGGCTGAACTAGCCCACCAACTCTGGAGGGTTGAATGCCAATTTACTATTACTACTGATCCTATGTCGAACTCCCTCCGTCCCGGTCAAGATGACCTTTTTACTTAGGAACACGATATTTTAGGTAGTGTAGATTAGTAAGTTATTAATAATAAGTTATGATATTATTTTATATTTTTATATGAGTAGTGTTGTCGGTATTTTAAATATTTTTAGCATTATAAATCAATAAAATATATACAATATGAATATCATTTTGTAGAGAATAAAATTTCATATAATACAAATAAATAAAAAATTAATTAATTAATTAATTTATAATTAACTTAAAACTAATTTTATTAAAAATAAGAAATCTTAAATATAGATAAAAATATTTATTTATTGAGGACATAGAGATAAAAATAAAGGGATTTTGAGTGAGTAGCACGTGTAAGAGATTATAAATTTAATTAAATTGATTTATATTTGTAAAATATATTTAAGATGAATAAATTTACTAAAAATAAGGTCATCTTTAATGGGACAGCCAAAAAAAAAAAAGAATCATCTGTCACGGAACGGAGAGAGTATTTTCTATGACACAATAATAGCAGATAAAGAAGAAAAAAAATAGAAATAGAATATGATGATAAATTTATAATTAAAAGATAATTTAATATAATTATATAAAAAATATATTTTTTATATTAGAAAAAATAGGGGCAAGAGGGTGCTTGCCCCAAAATGCATCCGCTATTGCATATCTTATTTTCTTTTGAAAAAAATTATATATTTTAATAATATATTTTACAATTTTTAATTTACAATTATTATAATATTAATTAAATTAATAATTTATAATCTTAATTAATAATTATTTGTATTTTACTGTAATTACTTTTAAATAATTTACTAATTATTCTATTCCTAAAATTTGTATCTATAGGGTGTGTTTGCTTTGTATGATTAGAGTGAATAATATTATTTTATCCAATATAATAATATGTTTATTATTTATTACTATAATCCGAAATTAAGTAAAGTCATGTGTAATAATACTATAATCAAGGATTATTAATTAATCTTTTATATGTGGTATTAAATAATACTAAGGTATAAATATTATAAAAAACTATTTTATCTATTATTAATACCTAACTTACTATTAATTCTATCATTTAACTAAGAGTATTTTAGGCAAAATTAAAAATCTTATACAACAATTCACTATAATAAATATTAAATTATATTGTCATATGATTATATATTCCATTAAAATAATAAATATATTATAATAATATCCTACAAAGTAAACGGCCCTGAGACAAATGAAAATATCATAATTTAATCCAATTCTGAGTACATATACAAAAAGATGAAAGAAAAAAGATAAACACTATGATTTGATTAATATCTTTGTATGCAGTGATAGTAAAATTTTGAAAAGAGTAATTTTGTTATGGGCAAACTATTTTTTTAGTCTCATAACCGGACCCTTTATCATTTTAGTCTCGTAAGTGGAGCCTGTCGCAAACTAGTTTCATAAGTGAAAAATTTTCGCTGTTTTAGTCCTCCGGCGCCAGAGATACCCGCGTTGCTCGCCCGAGGTGACGTGTCCGCCAGGTGTCGCTGACTTGGCGGACACGTAGATTTTTTTATTTTATTTTTTTCATTTTTTAAAATTTTTTTAAAACTTATTTTTAATTTATTTTAAATTTTATTTGTATGTTTTTATTTATTTTATTTGGTCTAATTAAAAAAAATTAAAATCCGCCAGGTGTCGCTGACCTGGCGGGACACCTGGTGGACACGTCACCTCCGGCGAGCCGCACGGGCTTCTTCAGCGCCAGAGGATTAAAAGAGCGAAAAATTTTCACTTATGAGACTAGTTTGTGACAAACTCCACTTAGAAGACTAAAATGATAAAGGGTCCAATTACGGGACTAAAATAAACATTTTACCCTTTTGTTATAATTATATTAAGTTCATGGTTATTTGCATTAAGTGAATCGATACATACTATACCATATCATTACATAAGGTGAATATATAGGATGATAACACCCCCCCCACCCCACCCCACCCCACCCTACCCATAATCTAATTACAAGTACTAATATATGGGCAAGTTCAAGGATCCATGTTCTTGTTTCTCCATCCAACTTTACAAAGTGGTTGGAATGTCAAAAAAAATTAAAATACAGATTGTGGGATCAGCTTTGTGTCATGTCATGGACATATAAGTTAGTCAGCATCATAATAATTTTTCTTGCAATCATGTTTTTTATTTTTTATTTTTTAAAAAAATATTTATATAATGATGGGTATTGAAGATCCATTTTTTCATAGATTTTTTTAGGGGCTCAATTAAAGCCATTAAACCTATAGGATCATCTCATGGACATGATATGGACACCAATCCCTAGCTTGTGCTACAATGCTTATATATATATATATATATATCCAAAATCATTTCATGGAAATTCTCTAAATATTATAACATTTTAAAAAATAGTATCTAATTCAATAAATTGTGGGAATTAATTGAGTAACTAAATCTAACATTTTATGCTTTTATATAATTTATTTTATTTGGTCTTGGGAGATTAAGGGTGTGTTAGATATATTTTAATTCTTTTTTAATGGTTTAAGAAATAGTAAAATTGAATAGAAAATACATAATGATGTGACATAAATATATGTTATATGTAATATTTTAGATAAAAAATATGTGTCGGATGAAATGCTTTTCAAAGAAGTTGAAAACATAAGGGTCTATTTGGAATGAGATGTTTAATGGGTAAATTATGAGTATAACATATATAGTTATACACAAATTAAAAAAATATATTTAAGTGTTTTAAAAATTAACTTCATTCAATATAGTAATTAATATGTATATCATTTTATAAGAAATAAATAATTATTTATATATAATTAATATAAATTAACCTTATAATAATAGAAATGAAAATAAGTAAAAATTATAT
The DNA here is from genome assembly GCF_009805555.1 of Andrographis paniculata. Classification (NCBI taxonomy): domain Eukaryota; kingdom Viridiplantae; phylum Streptophyta; class Magnoliopsida; order Lamiales; family Acanthaceae; genus Andrographis; species Andrographis paniculata. Next base: position 2,774,771 of record NW_026137595.1, on the reverse strand, counting down.
ATATTCTACAAAATAATTTTTAGAAATGCATTGATGATTGTTTTAATCTATAGCCCAAATAAATATACTTCTTTGAATTAGAATTTAATACAACACCACTTAAAATCATAATAATAATAATAATAATAATAATAATAATAATAATAATAATAATAATAATAATAATAATAATAAAATCAAGTATATATATTGGGCTGGAGAATGTATCTAATTTGGTCAGCCCAACAAGATAGGCTGCAACCTATAGTTTTAGTACACCTAAAAGTGTTGGAAATTATACTATAATATCCACTTTGGCTCGAATAATGATCATGTGTTACCAACATTAATCATGTGAATATTATAGAATAATTGTGAAAATCATAGAAATAATTATAGCATTTTAAGTAAAAAAAATATATTGTACTCAAATATATAATTTTTTTTTATTATTTTAGAATTTTTAAAATATAAAACATAACTCAATTCGAATAGTAAAATAATATGATTAATTTCTATTTGTTATTAATCTAACAATAATACATTAGTAAAATATAAAATATAATTCAAATCTAATAAGAAAATAAAAATAATATAAGATAGATAATAAATAAAATCTAATATTAAACTAATGTATAGTTTTCACAATTATTTTATAATATTCACATGATTGTTTTATTAATTGATTTTATATGTATATATATATGTATATATAAATTTTTTATTTATAATTTGTCTAAATTTATAATTTTGATTAGATTATTAAATAAAGATGTTTAACATATTTTTGATATAATCTTGTAAAGTTTATTTATTTTTTAATTTTGTTTTTTTTTTTAAATTTTTTTTAATATACTAAAATGCAACAATTTTCTACCTAAATTTCATACTTCTTTGAATTGTTTAATAATTAAATAATACAATACTGAGCAAATGAATATATATATGTTTTAATATGTTTTGGCTCTCAACTTCCATGGCCTTCGAGAGTTGGGGTTTATTTGTACTGTGAAAATTAACGGTAAAAAGATAATTGAATGTAAGATAATGCTAAAAAAAGTTAATAATTATCAATTAAAATTTAAACGCGATAGTTATTATTAGAACTAATTTAGTAAAAAGAAAGAAAAAAAAAAACAGACAATGAACTTGAATAAGAAAATTATATATATATATATTGCTCGAAAATTAAGAAAATTTTAATATTTTTCTCAAATAACTTCATAATAGTCTCGGAATGTTTCTGATTTTTTAAATATTTAAAGTATTTACTTTGAAAATTATAAGAGTTTTCTCAAATGGCTTCAGATATTTCCTCGGAATAGTTCAAGGCAAAGTATTTAAATAATTAATATTAAAATTAGCATTAGAAATTTCGACAATCTTTTTTCTAAATATTAATATGACCATAAAAAATATGCCTCGCAAATGTTGAGACATTTTTCAAATAGTTCGGAATATTGTCTCGGAAAGTCTCGAGTAAAATACATTAGCCTCGGAAATTCCGAGAACCTTTCTTATTCCAATAGTAATATTTAATATATATAAAACATTGGCTTCGGAAATGCCGAGATCTATCTCCAATAGTTTTGAAATACTGTTGCGAAAAAGTTTGAGTAAAATACATTAGCATCGAAAAAGTCCGAGACCCTTCCCATTCCAATAAAAATATTGAATATATAAAAGATTGACCTCGGAAATTCCGAGACCTTTTCTATGTAAGGCTCGGACTTTACTTCGGGGTATTTTAAACGTTTAAATAGACTTGGAATCTCCAACAATGGACTCGGAATTTCCGAGACCAAAAATAAATAAAGTTGTTTATATTAATTAAAAGACTTAGAATAGTTTCGGAAGTATTATGAGACAATTTTTCGAGGTATACTTGTAGAATTCTAGTAGTGTATATATTTTCAATTAAATTAACATATGATATATTGATTAAAATCATATGTTATCTTCTTTTGTTTTTGTTTTCCTTATATGTACTAATTAGAATAATCAACATCATATTTATCATTACCATTAACACCATAATCATTGACAATTGTATGTTCTATTGCAAGTGAAAACACTTTGATTCCACAAAGAAAATTAAAATTATTTTAAAGCAACAAAGTTTTCTCCTGTATTTAAAACGGAAAATATAGAAAATAACAATTTTTAGGATAATATCAAGAAATCAAAACACAATTCAAGCACACACAAATTAAGGGCTAATTTGCATTAATATTTTACATACATCTCATCAACAAATTGGAAAAACCCTATCTTTAATAAAATCTCAAACTACATTACTTGTCCCATTAACCAAAATCTCAAATTAACTACCTTTAAACTACATCCAACTAATCAATTCCACACAATTCCTACAAATGAAACCCTATAAAAAGGGTCCATTCTTAACCTCAAATCACACACAAAAACCAATCATGGAATCCAAATTCTTTCGATCATTCCTAATAACAATAATCACTTCAATTTTCTTCTTCCTTCTCCCAATCTCCTCCGACTCATCCATGGACTTTCTTCGAACTCTAACCGGAGTCCGGCCAGGCACCTCGGCTGCCGGAATCTCCAAACTCAAACAGTACCTCATCGCCATCGGCCACATGTCCGAAAAATCTCAGTTTGCGAACAACGACAATTTCGATGAAGAGCTCGTACATGCCATCAAATCTTACCAAAAATTCTTCAGCCTCCCCGTCACCGGATTTCTCAACCCCGAAACCCTAGATCAGCTGCAGAAGCCCCGCTGCGGCGTCCCCGACAATCCCACCGCCACCCAAAGCCGAATTCCGGCGGTTTCATACTTTTCCTTCTTCCCCGGGAAGCCCCGGTGGTCGCCCACCAAGAAAACCCTTTCGTATTCTTTTCCCAAGGGGACCCGACAGGATGCGTACGCCGCCATTAGCGCCGCCACTAAGGAATGGAGCCAGCAGGCGCCGTTAAAATTTGCGCAAACGCCCGATTACGACAAAGCCGACGTTAAGATCAGCTTCCAGGTCCGGGACCACGGGGACGGGTCCGCGTTTGATGGCCCCGGCGGGGTTTTGGCGCACGCGTTTGCGCCGCCGGACGGGCGGCTGCACTTCGACGGCGACGAGCAGTGGGTGGACGCGGCGCAGGCGGGGAAGATGGATTTGGAGACGGTGGGATTGCATGAATTAGGGCATGTTTTAGGGTTAGGGCATTCGACTGATAAGGATGCCGTTATGTGGCCGTACATCGATTTTGGAGTTAGGAAGCATTTGAATAAGGATGATATCGATGGGATTAAGGCATTGTATAAATAAACAAGTAACTAACTAAATAAATAAATAATGATGATTAATAAAAATAATCTAAGCTATATACTGCATTTGTGCAGTATAATTTTGTCTATTTTGTTTATATTTCAATTTTTATTTGATATAATTTTATAAATTCTATGCATAAAAGTAAAAGAGAAAAAATGAGTGAATAAAAAAATATAAAATTTTTGGGATATATATATATATATATATATACTCTATTTTTCATCGAATTTATACTTTTCTTAATCAATATATTCACTATTGCGAATGAACTGCACACACCTGTATATATATTTTACTAAATATTTTAACTGATACAATAACATGAGACTTTGACTTTGGTTCAAAATATCAACAAACATCCTCTAACATCACGTAATAATTTAAACATTTTTACAATAATATTTAATTCTCTGAATACAATGATTTCTCAATGAGCGAAAGCTGCTCAAATAAAAGTAGCACCCAATTTTACTTTGGTGCAAAAAATTTTAAAATATATATATTGCTTAATAAAAGTAGCACCCAATTTTACTACATCAATTTATTATTAAAAAAAAAAACGTATAAAATATTATAATCATTACTAAAATTAAAATATTATAATCATTGCTGAAACTATTAGTATTGTATATGGACAAGTGGAAAGGCATTCAACTACGATACTATAAGGGCATCCACAACGGGAGACGCTTGTTGAGAAGCGCCTCCCACGTCATCATTTATTAAATAAAAAAAAAATTAAAACACCAATTAACATAAGGAACGGTACATTGCGAGTGTACCGTTTCTTCTAATTTTTGTGGGCCATGGTCCACTTTTTTATTCAATAAATATTAAAAATAATATTTATAATATATACTTTTTTATATATATTTATAATAATTTGTTTTATTAAAATATTAGATTTAAATTTTATTATATGAGTTTTATTTAATATTTATTTTTTTATTAAAATAATATTGTTAATAACTATAATTTTTAATATAATATTTTTATATTTTATGTAACTTTTTAATGCATATTTTTGTAAAATATTTAATTAAATATCTATTAATTCAATTATAACATTTGTTTAATTAAAATTACATGCAATACAAATAATAAATAAAAATACATAAAAATATTCATAAATTTAAAATTAAATTTACATGACTTAATTAAATTATACACACTACAAATATTAATTGAAAATACATAAAAATATTCATAAATTTAAATGCAAACCTACACGACTTAATTAAAATTACAGACAATACATATAATAATTAAAAATACATGAAATAAATACCAATAAATTTAAATGCAAACTTACGGAAAACATTTGCCAACCTTTGTTTCAACTGTTCTTCAAATTCCGTCAGATTATCCCCTTTGGCCATTATCATTATGAGCATTTCCATCTTCGTCTTAGCAAGTTTTAACTGTTTAGCTTCCCGATCAAATAATTATATATTATGCTAAATAATTATTTTATTTTAATTAAATATTATAAGAATAAAATATAATGAAAAAATATAAGTTTATTAAATAGATAAAATATTTAATGAGGTGGAAAAAGTAAAGATTTTAAAGGGTTATTTGATGTGAATGTAAAATATAGTTGGAGTTCTTCGTGACGTGGCGGAGAGAGAAACTGACGTGGCACAAGAGAGAGAATGGGAAGAAACCCTGGATGGGTTTTTGTGTTGTGGATGGCCTAAGTACCTAAGATAGTTAAATCTTTGTTGCACTTAATTAATTAGTCTAATCATAGTATCTAAACGTGATCATTATGTGCTTGATCCACGACCGCTTATGCAATTTTCACCGTCCCGATCATGTGCATAACTTATAAAGGGCATATCTGTTGAGAAATAATTAATCCTTACTTAAAATTGTTTTGAATAATTACCGCGTGTTGCAAAAATTTAGAAAATTTAAATTTTCTATTTTTAGAGTATTTTGTTTTGCTTTAAAACTTTTATCCATTCATGTACCATCTATAAATACTCGTACGTATTTTATTTTCCACATACGTTATGTGAGCTTTTCAGAATAAAGATTTTCATATTCCTGCAGTCAATCTTATTTCCTCTCCAATTCATTTTTTCCTTCACGTCACATCTCATTAAATCTTGTACTATCTCCTTTTGCTTTCGATTCTCTCTCCTCACTCCAAAACAAATGCTGACACACATATGTATATATATATATATATTGACATATATATACTTGGTTTGAGTTTATATTAAAATAATGTTTGGTATGATATTTTTGAGAGGAAAAATTGAATTTTTTTTTCGAAAAATACAGAGTCCAAATTTTTTTTTGAAAAATGCAGAGTCCAAAATAGTAAAATTTGAAAAAATTTGATTAAAAAAACATACTTAGTAGGTTTGTTTTATGTTTGAATCGAAGCAAAGCCATTCCAGAGAGAGACTTGCGAGTTAAATATTTTCGTTATCCAAGGAGATTAAAGAAAAGCAGTCGAGCGTAATTAGATCTAAGTAGTGGATTGTCATATTACACCTGGTATCAGAGCAAGGTTTGCATGCCAAAATATCTCCGTCTTGATCCGATGTCGAGTGTTGAAAATGAAGTGGCAGTAAAAGACAACGGCAGGGTGTCCTTCGTCTATCCGCAATTGAGATCGACGAATTATACCACATGGCCGATTAAGGTGGAGGCTATTATGGAAGCCCGGGGAGTATAGGAGGCCATCGAACCGGAAGAAGAAGCAGTTGTGGAGGCAAGGAAAGACAAAGCAGCGAGAGCACTTCTGCTCCAAGTCCTTTCGGAAGATCTCCTAGTGCAGGTTGCCCAGAAAAAGACGGTCAGGGAGGTCTGGGACAGCCTCAAGACGAGGTTCGTAGGAGCTGATAATGTTAAGGCAGCGCGACTGCAGACGCTGAAAAACGAGTTTGATGGGTTGAGAATGAGTGAATGGGAGACATTGGAGAAGTATGCTGCAAAGCTGAGCGCCATGTCGGCAAAGTATGCCAGCTTGGGAGCTACGTTGAATGATGCAGACATGGTGAAAAAGTTGTTCGACACTATGCCTACTCAGTGTTACACGGTCATCGCCAGAATCGAACAATCCTGCGATCTTACCACCATGCCTTTCGAATAAGCCGTTGGTCGTCTTAAAACATTCGAGGAGGTTATACGGCAGACAGCACCTAGCGGAAATAGCGGCAATCAACTACTTCTTGCCCAGATATTGGAAAGGGCGGCAGAAGTACAAAGGTGGCAAGGAAAAGGACACAAGTGAAGGAATCGGCAATCGCGGCCGGGGCGGATGTAGTCGCAGGAGAGGTCGTGGTAGAGGTGAGCACACTGACATTACACGTAGGGAGAATAAAAATGGCTCTAGGGGAGGAGGCCGCGAAAAGAGCCATATAAGGTGCTACAATTGCAACAAGGTGGGTCACTATGCATCAGAGTGTTGGAGTAAACAACGGAAGGCAGAAACCAACATGACGTGCACAAAGTAAAATGAGCCCGCACTCCTGTTGCCAGTAGCGGCAAAAAGAGAAAACTGAGCTCTATTGAGCAAAGAACAAACAAACACTCGAACTAAGGGCGAAGATGGACCCGGAGATGACACTTGGTACTTCAACAATGGAGCAAGTAATCACATGACTGGAGATCGCAAACACTTCCATGACCTAGATGAATCGGTTCAAGGAGAAGTGAAATTTGGGGATGGATCCAAAGTTCAAATTAAAGGAAAAGGATTTGTATTATTCGAGTTCAAGGGAAGCGAGCAACGATTACTCGATGAGGTATATTACATCCCTTATTTGCGTAATAATATCATTAGTTGTAGACAGTTGGCTAAAACAGGGAACAAATAGGTGATGGAAGGGGAGTACCTATGGATATACGACTCGAGTGGGATCCTGATCATGAAGGTTAAATGCCATTCTAACCGGCTATACAAGGCTACGATCACCTCCTGCGCTCCAGTATGCTTGATGGCAAATATTTCAGATCATGGATGGTCGTGGCATGCTCGGCTCGGGAATGTCACCTTCAAGGCCTTGAGAAAGCAGAAAAAAAAAAAAAAGAAAATGGTGATTGGTGTACCACTGATGACACGTCCGAACCAGCTATGTCAAGGATGCCTTATCGCTAAACAGCCATGACAACTATTTCCAACACAGACACAGTACCGAGCAAAGAAACCACTTGAGCTTCTATACGCTGACCTCTAGGGACCAATCATTCCCTTGACACCAGCTGGTAAAAAATATTTTATGTTAATTGTTGATGATTATGGGGGATGTGGAGTTTTATGATCAGATCAAAGGACCAGACGTGTAGTATATTCAAAACGTTCAAGCAATAAGTGGAGACTGCCAGTGGGTACCGAGTCAAAATATTGAGGACCAATCGTGGTGTGAAACAAAAGGGATTCAGAGACATTTGACCGTTCCCTACACGCCACAACATAATGGAGTAGTAGAGCTCAGAAACCAGACAGTGATGGCGATGGCGATATCACTTCTCAAAACTATGCATGCCCCAAACGAGTTTTGGGTAGAGGCCGTGAGACATGCAGTGTACATCCTGAACTTGCTACCGACAAAGGCACTCAATGATTGCACACCATTTGAGATGTGGTGCGGAAGGAAACCAAACCTCACTCACCTAAGAGTGTTTGGTTGTACTGCTCACTCATATATTACGACACCTCATCAGAAGAAACTCAATGATTGCAGTCAGAAAATGGTGTATCTTGGCGCTGAAAAGGGTTGCAAGGCGTATCGTCTTTACAATCCTCACCAAAAGAAGATTTATACAAGTAGGGACGTCAAGTTTGAAGAGAACATTGCATGGAGTTGGGATACAGACTCAGAAATCAGTGGTAGCCAACCTCTTACTATCGAAGGATGCCAAAGCTTGAGGCCTCAGTCGGATTCAGTACCATATACATCCTATAAGGAAGATGCAGTGAGTCCCTCAGGACAGAGCACGCAAACTCGAGGATCACCCGTGTTTGAACCTGTTACTCCAGTTGTGCCTATATCACCATCATCAGGAGAACGCTCCACCAACACTGACGACAGACCCATGCGCTTCAGAAATATTGATTTTGTAATACGAGATGCCTGAATAGTGGAGCTTCAGGAAGAAGATGACAAATATTTACTACTTTCTGACATAGAGGAACCATCTCACTACCACGAAGTTGCCGGACAAGTTGCCTGGGAGAAGGCGATGACGGATGAAATCAAGTCAATCAAGAAGAACGCAACATGGACTCTCATCGACTTGTCACAGGGACACAAACCCATAGGACTAAAATGGGTTTACAAGCTAAAGCGAAATTCAGATGGTGAGCTGGTTAAGCACAAAGCAAAGCTCGTTGCGAAAGAATACGTACAACGATATGGCGTGGATTTCGAGGAAGTCTTTGCACCAGTGCCCAGACTGGATACTATATGCGTAATCTTTGCCATATTGGCTAGTCGTGGTTGGCAGGTACATCATCTAGACGTAAAGTCAGCATTTCTGAGCGTCGATCTTGAGGAGAAGGTGTACGTAACATAACCAGAAGGGTTCACGGTGACAAATAAAGAACATCAAGTCTACAGGCTACAAAAAGCATTATATGGGCTCCGAAAAGCACCGAGGGCTTGGAATATCATATTAGACAGAAGCCTTAAGCAGCTCGGCTTACCAAATGTGCGGAGGAACAAACTGTTTATACCAGAGGACAGGGACAATCAGGTATCATCGTTGGTGTGTACGTCGATGAGTTAATTGTCACCGGAGAAAGCCCGAAGGATATCAACCCGTTCAAAAGGCAGATGATGTCTGAGTTTGAGATAAGCGACTTTGGACTTCTTACATTCTATCTCGGGATAGAAGTGGCGCAAGAAGAATGACAGATAACTCTCAAGCAGTTAGCATACACCAAGAAGGTGTAAACTCAATTCGGCATGGCAAAATGCAATGCAACAAAAATACCGTTGGAGCCAAAGGCATATATTCATAAAGACCCATATGGAGAGGCGGTGGATGCAACCGAATACCGACGTGTAGTTGGATGTGTAAGGTACTTGCTACACACTTATCCAGATTTATCATATTCAGTTGGACTTACAAGACGGTTTTTGGAGAGACCTACAACCATGCACCATAAGGCTGTGAAGCAGATCCTGAGATGCTTGAAGGGAACAATCCAACACAAACTGATCCATCAAAAAGATGGAATTGAGGAAACCATCACCGAATATTCAAACAGCGCTATGGTAGGAGACATGGATACAAGGAAAAGTACTTGAGGGATGGAGTTTTACATCAATAACTCTCTTCTGACGTGGAACTTACAGAAGCAGAAGACGGTAACACTATCATCATATGAAGCTGAATTTATGGAAGCAACATCCGCAACTTGTCAAGCATTGTGGCTAAGGAGTTTATTGGGAGAACTGACGAAACAAGAACTCAAGCCAGTAAAATTGCTCGTCAACAACAAATCAACCATTGCTCTGATGAAGAACCCTGTCTTCGATGGGCGAAGCAAGCACATTGACACTAAATTTCACTTTATCCGAGAATGTGCCGAGTAAAAGCTAATTAAAGTGGAGTTTGTTCGGGCAGAGGAGCAGCGTGCTGATGCACTGACCAAGAGTCTTTCAGGAATACAGTTAGCGATGAAAAGACATTTTATGGGCATACGTGAACTCGGGCCAAGTCATGATTAAGAGGGAGCTTGTTGAGAAATAATTAATCCTGACTTAAAATTGTTTTGAATAATTCTGCAACGGTTACCACGTGTTGTAAAAATTGAGAATTTCAACTTTTTATTTTTAGAGTAGTCTGTTTTGCTCTCAAATTTTTATCCATTCATGCACCATCTATAAATATTCGTCTCTATTTTATTTTCGACATACGTTGTATGAGCTTTTCAGGATAAAGGTTTTAATATTCATGCAGTCAATCTCCTTTCCTCTCAAATTCACTTTTTCCTTCACGTCACATCTTGTTAAATCTTGTACTATCTCATCGTCTTTCCAATTCTATCTCCCCACTCCAAAAACAAAGGCTGGCATATATATTTATATATATACTTCCCATTACAATACAGTAAGTCTGGGTGTGTTCCTTTTGAGTGGTTTGGAGAAATTTTGAACTGAATTTTGAATTTTAGGATAAGTTTGATTTATTGTGTTTCTTTAGAGTTATAAGTTTGGTTTGAATTTGAAATTTTTTTATATATATTGATTTGATATGTATTAATTACATTAGATTAAATAAATGTAATTTATTATTAATAATAATAATTTTAAATTTATAATATGTTATTTTTAATTATAAATATATTAAAAAAAAAAACTAACATTTGGATCTAAAACTCTTCCACAGAAGCCGCCCACCAAATATACCATCGGCTTGGTAAGTAGAATCGTCCCATGTCATTTCCACAACTTTATGGAGTCTTGTTCAAATCATTGATGTTCATCTTAATGTTGTCGCAGCACTACTATTAGGATAAGTTGTATAAAATAAGCCGTCAAATCTTGCAAAAAATTCTTCAGCCTCCCCGTCACCGGATTTCTCGATCCCGAAACTCTATCTCAGCTGCAGAAGCCCCACTGCGGCGTCCCCGACAATCCCGCTGCCGCCGGAAGCCGAATTCCGGCGGTTTCATACTTCTCCTTCTTCCCCGGGCAGCCCCGGTGGTCGCCCACCAAGAAAACCCTCTGGTATTCTTTCCCGGCGGGGAACCGACAGGACGCGTACACCTGTTAGAATGAATGCATCTTAAAAAGTCATTTAAATTACTAATTTATTAGTATGACTTTTGATTGTCCTAAGTAATTAAGTGTCCTAGATCTTTCTATATGACACTATAAATTGTAATACAAAGAGATGGAGTAACATGCAGTAATATCTATATTCAATTTTTGTCTATTAAAATTCATCATTGAGAGTTGCAACAGCAACCCTACACCTTTCAAACTGATATCAGAGCTGGCCTACGGTTCCACTCCTACCGCATCACGTCTCAAGTATCCTCCGGATCTTCTATGATTTCATTCTTTGATGGCGAGGATTACAAGTATTGGAAGATCAAGATGAGGACATATCTAAAAGCTGAAGGTTTATGGACTGCAGTAGTAAACGGATACACCGAACCGGAATATGAAGCTGGAATGACAGAAGCCAACAAAAAGATAGTTGAAGCCGAACGGCGTTCCGATGCAAATGCACTCAGCAAAATCCATATGAGTGTCGCAAAACATATTTTTCTTAAGATTGCTGCTGCAGAAACATCGAAAGAGGCATGGGACACCTTGGAGCAAGAGTTTCATGGTGATGAGAAGGTGAGAACAATCAATCTTCAATCCCTCATGAGAGATTTTTAGAATCTAAAAATGCATGATTCTGAAAATATTCAAGGCTATCAAACCCGAGTAATGGAGATTGTGAACCAAATGAGGATGTACGGCGAGCATATCACTGATCAACATGTCGCAGAGAAAATCATGATCAGCCTTACTGAGAAGTATGAATATGTGGTAGCAGCCATCGAGCAGTCTAAAGATCTCACGGCAATTTCAATACGCGAACTCATGAGCTCCCTTCAAGCTCATGGAAAAAGGCGTTTTTCACGAGCATAAAAAATGAATGAAACTGCATTCCAATCCAAGTTACATCAGAAGAAGTCTACCCGAAATTTTCAGAAGAGAGAAAATTTCAAGAAAAAAGAAGAATACGAGACAAAGAAAAATAATCGAGAAGAAAAATTCAGAAACTCAATGGTGGCATGCAAGATTAGTAAGAAGACAAATCATTCTACGGATAACTGCTGACATAAAGGTAAGCCTAAATGTTCCTTTTGCCATAAGTTCAATCACATAGAAAAATATTGTCGATTTAAAGCTAAAAAACAAGCTAATTTTTCTGAACAAGAAGAAGATGACTGCGTGTTTTATGCCTCACAAATCACTTATAATGAAGAAAATCATATTTGGTACTTGGATAGCGGATGCAGTAATCATATGTCTGGAGATCGAAACATCTTTCACAAGATTAATGCTTCCATAACATCCAAAGTAAAACTTGGAGATGGAGCATTTGTACAAGCTGGTGGAAAATGGAGTGTCATTATTGATTCGGGACAAGGTGTCAAGTACATCAACAATGTTCTGTATGTTCCAGATTTGACACAAAATTTGTTAAGTGTCGGACAGCTTGTTGAAAATGGTTATTGGCTTGTATTCAAAGACAATTGTTGCAGGATATTTAACAACAAAGATCGGATAAAGATTGTTGCCGAAGTTAGTATGGAGCGCGGCAGGAACTTTCCAATGCAGCTGCAACATAACGCATTGAAGGCTGATGTTGCTGAGGACACACGGCTTTGGCATAAAAGATATTGTCATTTAAATTACCATGGCTTGAAACTTCTCAAGGATAAAGAGATGGTGAAAGGATTTCCGAATATTCAGATTGACAAAGAACCATGTGAGAATTGTGTCACGGGGAAGCAACAATGTGCCCCATTTCCAAAGGGAAAAGCATGGAGAGCAAATGCACCATTGGAGCTTATTCACTCAGATATTTGCGGGCCGATGAAGACAACATCATTGGGTCATCATAGGTATTTTTAAACCTTCATTGATGATTATTCAAAAATGACATGGGTATATTTCTTGAAGGAGAAATCTGAGACATTTACAATCTTTAAAAGATTCTAAGCATTGGTTGTAAATCAAGGAAGGTGCCGGATCAAAACCATTCGAAGTGACCGAGGAGGTGAATATACCTCTCAAGAGTTTGAATCTTATTGCAAAAATGAAGGAATTTGGAAACAACTCACAGCCGGTTATTCACCACAGCAAAATGGAGTAGCCGAAATGAAGAATAGAACCATTTGCGAAATGGCAAGAACCATGCTGAATGAGAAGGGACTTCCAAAAGGTTTTTGGGCTATAGCAGTTGATACTGCAATGTATATACTCAACCGATGTCCAACAAAAACTGTGTGGAATAAAACACCCTATGAAGCTTGGACAGGAATCAAGCCATCGGTGAGTCATTTTAAGATTTTTGGTTGCATTTGTTATGCTCACATTCCAGCTGAAAAGAGAAAAAAATTTGATAAGAATAGTGAAAAATGCATCTTTATTGGTTACTCGTCCAACACAAAAGGTTATCGTCTCTTGAATGTAAACACTAACAAGCTGATTGTTAGTATAAACGTTATATTTCATGAAAATGCAGCTTGGGATTGGAAAGAAAAGAAAGTGCAGGAAATCCGCCATGTTCAAATTTCAACAAATAATTTCGAAGGAAGTGAAGGAGATCATTCAACACCATCATCTCCTATTGCAACACCGTCAAGTGAAGGGCCAACAATATCCTCACCTGAATATCCTCCTCTGAAAATGAAAAGGTTGAATGACATCTATAAAAGTTGCAATTTTGTGATGACGGAACCTGAAAGCTTTGAGGAAGCTGTAAAGATTGAAGTCTGGAGAAATGCCATGAAAGAAGAAATATATATGATTGAAAAGAACAATACTTGGCAACTGGTGGAGAAGCCGAGAGATAGAGATGTGGTCAGCTTCAAGTGGATTTACAAAATCAAGTTGGATCAATAAGGGAAAGTGCAAAAATACAAAGCTCGACTCGTGGCGAGAGGCTTCACACAACAGCCAGGTATTGATTTCTTTGAAACATTTTCTCCGGTGGCACGAATGGAAACTATACGGATTGTAATCAATCTTGCAGCGCAAAAGAAGTGGAAAGTTTCACAACTTGATGTGAAATTGGCTTTCCTAAATGGAAAGCTTGATGAAGATATTTATGTTGAGCAGCCTCAAGGTTTTTTCATTGAAGGGGAAGAAGAGTTTCGTCTACAAGTTGAAGAATGTGCTTTATGGACTAAAGCAAGCTCCGAGGGCATGGTACAATGAGATCGACTCGTATTTCCTTAAGTCCGGATTCCAGAGGAGCAAAAATGAACCTACTCTATATGTGAAAAAGGAAGGCTCTAACATCCTGATTGTGTGTCTTTATGTCGACAATCTTATATTTACAGGAAATAATTCTTTTTAGTTGGAAAGATTCAAACAAGACATGATGAAGACCTATGAGATGAGTGATCTTGGCATGATGAGTTACTTCTTGGGCATAGAAGTAAAGCAAATGAAGGATGAAATTTTTCTCTCTCAAAAGAAATACACAAAAATGAATTCTTGAAAAATTTCACATGGAAAATTGCAAAAGTATTAACACTCCAAGGGCTCAAAACGAGAAGTTGAGGAAAGATGATGGCACAAAAAAGGTTTTAAGCTCCACTTATAGGAGTTTAATTGGTAGTCTTCTTTACCTAACTACCACAAGACCCGATATCCTCTTTGCAACAAGTTTGTTGTCCAGGTTTTTGCATGAACCAAGTCAAATTCATTTTGCCGCTGCGAAAAGAATTTTAAGATACTTGAAAGGCACACTTGATTATGGTCTCATATACAAGTCCTCAATGCACTCCGACTTGGTTGGTTATTGTGACAGTGATTGGGCCGGGAGCCTTGATGATAGGAAAAGTACATCCGGTTGTGTTTTTCAACTTGGTACCAACACATGCTCATGGATATCCAAGAAGCAAAAGGTTGTGGCCACATCGACGGCACAGACGGAATACATCGCAGCCTATAAAGCTATCACACAAGTAATGTGGTTGAGGAGAGTTCTTAAAGATGTTGGGTTAAATGAAGAAGAAGGGACCCCTCTCTTTTGTGACAACAAGTCGTCAATCTCAATAGCAAAGAATCCGGTGCAACATGAGCAAACTAAGCACATTGCCATCAAACATCACTTTGTGAGAAAAGCCGTGGAAGATAAAGTGATTAAGCTGCAGCATTGTAAGAGTCAAGAGCAACTCGCAGATCTCTTTACGAAAGCAATGACTAGAGAAAAATTTTGTCATTCGCATGATCGTATTGGAGTCATAAAATGCATTAAGGGGGAGATTTAGAATTAATGAATTTTAAAGAGTCATTTAAATTACTAATTTATTAGTGTGACTTTTCCATTGTTCCAAGTAATTAAGTGTCCTAGATCTTTTTATATGATACTATAAATTGTAACACAAAGTGATGGAATAAGATGCAGAAATATCTATATTCAGTTTTTGTCTATTAAAATTCATCATTTAGAGTTGCAGCAGCAACCCTACACCTTTCAACACCGCCAGTAGCGCCGCCACTCAGGAATGGAGCCACGAGGTGCCGTTTAGATTTGCGCAAATGCCCGAGTACAACAAAACCGACGTTAAGATCAGCTTGCAGGTCCGGGAGCACGGGGACGGGGCCTCGTTTAAAAAGAAAAACAAGAAAGAGATACTTCAAAGTAGACAGATAAAAATAGTAAAAAGAGTACGTTGAATTTGAATTAGGAGGGAAGGAGTATAAATTTTTTGGGATATATATACTCCATTTTGTAACGAATTTATACTTTTTTAATCAATATATTCATTATTGCATTCATATGTATATATAATATATATATATGAGATAGTGATCGAATTTATAGTTTTTGTTAAAAAAAAATTCATTAATTTTAATATTTATATTTATTCCTTTTATATCCAATATCAAAAATTATTCAAAAGTGTCGAAAAAATTGCTTTGGAATTTAAAAAATCTCCGAATTTTGTTTCAGAATCATATCCGCATAATCAAATTTTAGCTTGTCCCCATGTTACAAATTCTACCACACTTGCTTCAAATTGTAAGGACAATTGTTTTGGCCCTCAACTTCCCTAGAATATATCCATGCCGTTGGAGAGTTGGGGTTCATTTGTACTGTAAAAATTAATGGTAAAAAGTTAATGATTATCAAAATAAAATTTAAATGCCATTAGAACAAATTTAGTACATAAAAAAAAAAAAAGACAATGAACTTGATTTAAAAAAATTATATTGATTTGCTGATTTTTATGTTATTTATTTTTTAACCAATTTAAATAACTAGGAAAATATGTAGAAAATCGTTGCATTCTAATATATTCAAAATTTTAAAAATATTTAAATAAACTAAATAAAACATAAATAGACTTAAAAAATTATATAAAAAATATGTAACACATCTTTATTTAATAATCTAATTAAATTTCAAAATTTAGACAAATTATAAATAAACAAAAATATATACAAAATTAACAAATTATAGCTCTCTTACTAAATTAATAAGAGATTTAGACAATTTTGTAAATATTATAAAATAATTGTTAAACCATAAAAATAATTATAGCATTTTAAGTAGAAAATAAATGCATTAACATCTACCATCTTCAATTGTGACATCTAGAATTTATATTGTTGGAACGCTAGGGATGATGGAAGCATTCAAAGCATGTTTGAGATAAAAGGGTCTCAACTTCTATTGCGGGCCTTGAGGCAAGCCCGAAAGAAGTTAAAATGTCAAAAATAAAAACAAGAATAAAAACAAGGATACACTATTGAATAAGTACAGAGGTCGGGGCGTGTGGTCGATAGTTATTGTCAAAAATAAAATGGTGATAACATATAGATTAAATTTGAAGAGTACAGCAGAGTTGTTTCGTCAACTGATGCCAATTGATCAATCAAAGGTTGTTGATGCTCTTTGGTACTCGTTGATTGGTCATGATGATATAGAAAATCTTCATCAAGATGTTGTTGTAAATCTTCATTAAAGCTTGTCGGGCAGTGTTGCTTAATAAGATTGTCATCCCACGACCAAAAACTTCATTAAATCTTCCGTTTTTGATCTGAAATGTGTGCAAATGCTATGCAACCAAATATTCGAAAGTGATCGACATTTGATTTATGGCCATTCCAAGCTTCTTCAGGTGTCATTATTTTTACAGAAAAATGTGGGACTGCGATTTAACAAATACACACTCATATTGACAGCCTCCGGCCAAAACTCTTTCATCAATCCACTTTTCTTCAAAATGGTTCGAACCATGTCCATGATAGTTCGATTCTTTCGCTCCGCAACGCCATTCTGTTGCGGTGAATAGGCTACAGTAAGATGCTTTTGAATTTCACTCAATTCACAAAATTCTATGAAACTTTGTGAATTATATTTTACACCACGATCGGTCCGAAGTATCTTGATCGGCACTTTCCATTTTTGCCGTAAGACACATTCAAGATGATTCATCAAGAGCTAGCGGGAACATTCTGTTTGAAGACATATGGATTTGAGCAATTAGGCTTTGTTCCTTGTCTCGGATTTGACAAACTCCATTCTTTATGGCAATATCAAACCCTATCTCTTGAAGTTGACATGCACTAAGCAAATTAGTTTTCAAATCCGGAACAAAGAATACATTACCAATTCTTTGACCAGAGTTATTTCCGGCATGTGTTTTGACACTTCCATTTCCGGTGATAGGAACTATGGAACTATCTCCAAATTTCACGGTGTTCCTGAACGATTCATCCAAATCTGAAAACATTGAGGGATCTCCACACATATGATTGCTACACCCTGTGGCGAGATACCATATATATTCTTTTGAGTGTCTTCAGCATTATGACAAGCCATCAAGAGAGATACTTTCACCACGCTCTCGATGTAATTTAGTTCTACATTCAGATTTGTAGTGACCAAATTTATGACATCAAAAGCACTCTATATTGGACTTTGTTTTGGTACCACTTAAATGAAGATAAGTCTTTCCCTTTTGAAAATCTGAAGCTGAATCATCATTTGTTTTTATACGTGTGTTCTTGTCCTTTCATTTCCCCTTTCCCTTGTTTGAGCCTCTAGAATAAGTTGATGCATTTAAAGTTTGTTCTTCCAAATCCTGCTTAATGATTTTTGGCTCATGAATCATCAATGAACTTTTTGCAAATCATCGATCGTCAATTCATCGATGTCTTTAGATTCTTCTATAGAACAAATGATGAAATTAAACTTTGGAGTTATAGATTTGAGAATCTTTTCAACAACTGTCACATCTTCGATCTTCTCACCATGAACTCTCAATTTATTAACAACGATCAATACTCGAGACAAATAATCTTTGACTGACTCACCTGCCTTCATTCGTAGCGTTTCAAAATCAGTATGGAGGACTTGTAGTTGAACACGTTTTGCCTTTACACTTCCACGGTATTTATGTTTTAGAGAGTCCCAAATTTGTTTGGAGGTATCTTTACAAAGAATCATCTCCAAAGTAGGACGATCAATTGCCTGAAATAGGTAATTCTTAGCCTTCAGGTCCTTCAATTTCAATGTTTCTATTTCAGCCCGTCTTTCATCGGATACTACGGTACCCTCTGGCAAATCTGGTACTCCAGATTCTACAACACCCCAATATTCCTTCGATCTCAAGAAATTTTCCATCAACATGCTCCAATGATCATAGTGACAATCGAAGCAAGGAATAGATGCAGGGACAAACGATGCTTCGGTTGTCAATTTGTCATTGCTACAGAAAATTAGGAATCAAAGGTGGCTCTGATACTACTGTTACTCGGAATAAAGGAATACGCAATGAGAGAGATTTCTTACTTTATTTCATAGAGATTTTTACATATAATATATAATCAATACTAATTATTGAAAGGCATAAAATCAGCCCCTAAATGTATTTTAGAGAGTTGCTAAATCAATGGATAGACTAGTCAACCAAATGGATAGACTTTATTTAGCATAACTAACATATTCAACACCAACACATAACACCCTATAGGCTCACAGCTGCCCTTTCGAGGCAAAGATAAAAGCTCAATAAGATGCTCTGAGACTTCAAATTGTTATTCGACACCAAGAAGAGATGATGATATATGTAATACATATTTTGTTAAATAATTGAAAGTTAACATTTTTCTTTTTTTTATTTTGATTATTTCGAGCAAGTACCATTTATTATATTAATAAGCATAATGACAGTTTCTTTAGAAATTTTATGTGACGATACTCTGTTCGACAAATAAAAATAATCAAATTCACGTGAAAAGTTATATAATACGTAATTATATCCTTTATTTTTTTTATGATGAATATGTATCTAGTTATTGTTATATAGTTACTTTAAATGGATACTGTTGTTATACTATTGTAATATATTGTAGGTGCAACGGAGTGTTGCTATGATCTTGAAGGCTTTTGTGTAGGAAAAAACCCCAACACGGGGCTTTTATTTCCATTTCTTGCCAGCCAGGGTCTTCTCCAAAGCCCATTTATGCCGACAAATGAAAATGATATGGTTGGAGTGATCAACGGGGATGATGGTGGAGACAACGGGAGCGCAAATAACGAAGATGATGTCGTAGACTCGGATGAAAGGATACCTCCAACTGAGTATCAATGACATCCGTAAGTAAAAACTATAACGTATAATTTATAGCGAACATGAACTTGTGCATTTTGAACTGATGGTTGCGACTAGCTATATTTTGTTATAGTATGAAAGTCTTGTATTCGATTTGCCCTTACATTTTTGTTGGAGGGTAATCTATTGTATAGTGTATAGTTGAACATGATATTATAAAAAACGTGTATTTTGTAGCTTTTTGTCAAAATTGTTCGTGGTGCCCAACGGATGTGTATGACTTTGGTGCGAAAGTAGTATTATTTGATAAATTAGTATTTTTGTGCAATTTTGTAATTTATTTTTTTTATATGGAAATTTCAATTATATATATGGATATTAATCAATATAAAAAAATGGATGAGAAAAAGCAATTTGTAAAATGCTTCGAAAATTCTGAACCAATATATTATTATATTCGAGTTGAATGGTCTCAGTATTTCCGAGGTTATTTGAAATACAATACTCCATTAGACTGCGTGGAAATTTCGAGGCCATTTGTAATGCATTATTGCACCAAACCCCCCCCCCCCCCTATCACACCATTGTTTAATTTGGTAATAGAATCGGAAACTCTGAAGTTATTCTAAATTACTTCGAAAATTCTAAAGCTTTTGAAAATAACTTCGGAAAGTCCAAAGCGACGTTAATGGCAACAGATTTTTTTATGCGGATATGATTCTGAAATAAAATTCAAAGCCAAAATTAATTTATCTCGGACCCTTCCACTACTAGATAAAACAAATTTGACTTCGGAAAATAGCTTCGGAATATGAACTAGATTTGAGGCTATTTTTTTAAAGCCTCAGATTTTAGCTCGGATTGATGCCCGAAGACTAAATCTCGTTGCCCTTTTAATGGTCTCGGAAATTCCGATTTATTTCAAATAGCTTCGGAATATCCGAATCCAAATCCAAAGTTGTAGACCCAAGCGTATGAAATATGATTTTTTCTTCTTCGGAATTTTCGAAGCAATTACTAAAATTATTTTTAAAAAATTAATTGTATAATATAAAAATAAATATATAATTAGATTATACATTTATTTTTTTTTCAAATAATTTCTTCTTCGCCCGCCGCCCCGCCTCCGCTGCCTCCACCCCATTTGTGCTGCCCCCGCCGCCGGCAGAGGAAGATCAGAGGAAAAATCAACTGCCGCCAGTACCGTTGCTGCCACTGGAGAATGAAGAATAAGAAGAAGGAAGAGGGGGAGATCCGCCCGCCGCCGGAGCCGTAGAAGAAGAAGAAGAAAGAGAAGGAGGAGACTCTGCTGCCACTGCCGCCGTCGCCGGAGAAAAAGAAGAATGAGCTGCTGCTGCTTTGTTGCTCTCAACGGTCCACCGCTGCCGTCGAAGAAGAAAGAAGAATAAAGAGGAGAAGGAAAGAACGAAGAAGAAAAAAAAGGAAGGAAGAAATTAAAGGAGAAAGAAACAAAGGGAGTGCAGCAGTGGCGGTGGTACGGTAGTGTGCAATAGTTACGGAATAGCTTTGGACATTATGTATTTTTTAAAATAAATAATATTATATAAAAATTAGTCTCGAAATTTTTAAAACAATTAGAATAAAAATTATTTAATATTATTTATATTATTTTTTAGTAGTTTTGAAATTAATTTTGAAGCTTTTTCCGATGCTCATTTCTAAAATTCTAGTAGTGTTTTTAAATTTCGAGATAATTTTTCTGATACTTTTTTAATAAATTTTTATATTGGATATAAAAGAAAATTGTAAATATTAAAATTAAATGAGAATATATTTTTAACAAACAACTATAAATTGGATCAATATCTCATATATATTATATATATACATATGAATGTAATAATGAATATATTGATTAAAAAGGTATAAATTCGATGAAAAATGGAGTATATGTATCCCAAAAATTTTATACTATTTCTTTCCTAATTCAAAGTACTCTTTTTATCATTTTCGTGTGTCTACTTCAAAGTATTTTTATCCTATTTTTTAGAAAAAAATAATCATATCATACACTAGAGAACAGTTAGGGTGCTGATTTTCAAATCAGCACTCGTAATATATATAAACAGCGCACAGTTTTATTATACAAATTACTTTACACGTAAAGTCAACTGGCAATATCAAAAACCCTTATTCACTCTTACTGACTAATAAAATACTATTATTTTTTAATTTATTATAAAACCTCGAAAACCTTTGAATTTGAACTGAGAGAATTTTTTATTTTTTTTTATCTAGTCATTTTTTCTCTCTTACTGCACTGACGTAGTATATAACTTAAATTATTTTTAGGATAAATTATATAACACTCTTTTGTGTTTCAGTAAAAATGCACAAAACACCATGTGTTTTATTTATTGCGTGAAACCCATTTGTGTTAATGTAAAATTTGCACGAAACATCCATTGTTCAAAACTGATGTTCAATTCTAAATAAATACCTAAATTATGCAAGTTTTATAAAAACAAAAAATGTAAAATATCTTAAATAATTTTTTTAATAAAATAAATAAATAAATAATTGATCAATAATTTATTTTTACAATTTTTGTAAAAATCAGATAATAATTTGTTTTCAAAAACTATAGAATGAAGAATTAATTATGTATTTTTTTATTTATTTTATTCAAAAAATTATTTAACATATTTTACATTTTTTATTTATATAAAATTTGCGAAAATGAAGTGTTTCATGCAAACTTTACGTTAACACAGTAGAGTTTGATGCAACAAATAAAACAAATAGTATTTTGTATATTTTTACTAAAAACCATGTTACCTTATTTTTATTACTTATCATTATTTATTAATTTAGTTAGTTAGTTAGTTATTTATACAATGCCTTAATCCCATCAATATCATCCTTATTCAAATGCTTCCTAACTCCAGCATCAATGTACGGCCACATAACGGCATCCTTATCAGTCGAATGCCCTAACCCTAAAACATGCCCTAATTCATGCAATCCCACCGTCTCCAAATCCATCTTCCCCGCCTGCGCCGCGTCCGCCCACTGCTCGTCGCCGTCGAAGTGCAGCCGCCCGTCAGGCGGCGCAAACGCGTGCGCCACAATCCCGCCGGGGCCATCAAACGAGGCCCCATCCCCGTGCTCTCGGACCCGGAAGCTGATCTTAACGTCGGCATTGTTGTAATTAGGCGTTTGCGCAAATCTAAAACGGCACCTCGTGGCTCCATTCCTGAGTGGCGGCGCTAATGGCGGTGTACGCGTCCTGTCGGGTCCCCGCCGGGAAAGAGTACCAGAGGATTTTCTTGGTGGGCGACCACCGGGGTTGCCCGGGGAAGAAGGAGAAGTATGAAACCGCCGGGATTCGGCTTCCGGCGGCAGTGGGATTGTCGGGGACGCCGCAGCGGGGCTTCTGCAGCTGAGCTAGGGTTTTGGGGTCGAGAAATCCGGTGACTGGGAGGCTGAAGAATTTCTGGTAAGATTTGACGGCTTGTTCGAGCTCTTTGTCGAAATTGTCATTGTCTGCAAACTGAGATTTTCCGGACATGTGGCCGATGGCGTTGAGGTATTGTTTGAGTTTGGAGATTCCGGCGGCCGAGGTGCCTGGCCGGACTCCGGTTAGGGGTCGGAGAAAGTCCATGGAGGAGTCGGAGGAGATTGGGAGAAGGAAGAAGAAAATTGAAGTGATTATTGTTATTAGGAATGATCGAATGAATTTGGATTCCATGATTGGTTTTTTTGTGTGATTTGAGGTTAAGAATGGACCCTTTTTTATAGGGTTTAATTTGTAGGAATTGTGTGGAATTGATTAGTTGGATGTAGTTTAAAGGTAGTTAATTTGAGATTTTGGTTAATGGGACAAGTAATGTAGTTTGAGATTTTATTAAAGATAGGGTTTTTCCAATTTATTGATGAGATGTATGTAAAATATTAATGCAAATTAGCCCTCAATTTGTGTGTTCTTGAATTGTATTTTGATTTCTTGAAATTGTCCTTACAATTTTTATTTTTTATATTTTCCGTTTTAAATACAGAGAAAAAACTTTGTTTCTTTTAATTAATTTTATTTTTTATTATAGAGTTATAATGTTTTGACTTGCAACATAACATAATTTGCTATTATTATGGTGGTGGTAGTAAGATAACCAGCATGTTAATATTTTATATGTTTTATAAATAGATAAACATGTTTTATTAGAGTGGGCTCATCAATACAAACTCTTTCCCTCCATTTTTCGAAGCCTTTTTTTTCTCCTTTCGAAAGATGTCATCACTAGTGATATATTTTTCGACCGTATAATTTCGATTAAAAATCGAGTGAGCCCTCGTACAGACAAAGCTTGATTGACGGCATCTCTTTTTTCAACATTGTCATCTTTCTCCACGATGTGGTCTTCTTTTCTTTTCCGAACCTATCCCATCCCCATCGCCGACGACTGCTCTCCTCCCTCTTCTTGTCATTTCACCGTGTCATCCCTCCACTTGGCTGCCCATGTTCATACACACTTCTTCCTCCGCCTATTTCTTTAGTTTACTAATTTTCAATTGTAAAACTTTTAGAAAAAAATAATAAATAGATACGCAGAACTTTGAATTTACTAAGCAAATGGCATTCTCTACTAGGCATCTTCAATATGCAACCCATTGCAGCAAAAGCACAAACACGATCGTGTTAACCAAATAGAATAGTAAATTTAACACATGGCCTTGTGTTCATCAATGTTTGTAAGATTGGGGACAACCCATCTATGATGTAAATATTAAAGGTGGCGATTCTGACCGAAAAAAGTAGGCCCAAGCACGATCCGGTTTGAAACCGGGCCGTGCCGGGCTTCAAATGGTGCAGGTGAAAATTGAACTCACAACTAAATGTAAGTAAACTAAAAACTTCATCATAAGTCATATCTTATTTTTGTCATTATTTGATTAGGTAATATACATATAAAGATATTAAATTTTAAATTTTAATTTTAATAAATCGGCCGGACCAAACACATGCCGACCTGCCCAAACACAGCCTGATTCATTAGCATGAACAAAAATTTTCCGACGAATTTTCGAGATGCCTGTTTTTTTGCCACCCATATATATATAGAGAGGGTAGGGTGTGTTTGTTTTTAGAATTTTACCAAAAATCAATTATTCATCAAAAAAAATTTCACCAAAAATATCAAGAAATCAATTATCGTATCAACAATATTTATATCACTATCATATAACTATTTCAATTCAAAAATTTTACTATTCAAATCCTCGAATAAACACACCCAAGAACTAAGAAGAAGAAAAAAAAATGAATCTTTTCGATTCTGCAAATGAATCCCCCAAATGTTTGAGAAAAAAATGCATTGTACATTATATGCAATTGATGATTCTATGTAACATATGAACATGCTAAGAAAAAAAAAAAAAACCCAAGTCTACCAATGTACACTGCTTAAATCTACACATGTATATTGTCTATACACATCTACTCAAGATTTACAGTATCCATACCGGAGGATCCCCGGTGAGTTGCCGCGACGAGGGCAGCGCCGACGCTCGATCCGTCCTCGATCAATTTCAGGACAACATGGGAAGCCACTTCCTCGCCTAGGATCTGCTCGACTGCTTCGTTCAGATACTCTCGGAAAATCGCATAGTTTGCGTACAAGCCTCCCTCGACAGCCACGACAGTCCTCTGCATCTTGATATGGACTGTGCCTTTTTTTTTACGGCTTGGGAATCCGCCATAGCCGTCCCGGCCGATCTTTCTCAAGATCCCAACAATGCCGGCTGCCGCCAATCTTGCTGCCCTGCGCGTCACTACGTCGCATACCCTCACGATGACCTTCCTAGCGAAGATGGGAATGTCCGCCATCTGCAAGGCGAGAAGCAGAGTGAAATCGGGATTAGAATCTTTACAGAATTCGACGTTTAGAAGAAAGGGGAAAATGGAACGGAAGATTACAAACCTCGAGAGAATCTTTTAATACTTTGGCGACCTCGCTTAAGTCCGGGGTGTTGTCCTCGTGCATCGCAGCAATCATCGGCGTGCTGAAAATTTCACAATTCGAAACAGAGTTTTTCGCAGTTTTTTTCATACGATAAAACTTCAATTTCGTTTTCGGTTGAAGAGATTTACCTCAAGATGAATGGATCTTGTAGTTTGGGAGAGATAGGCCCGAAAATCTCCGATTCCTGCATCATCCGAAGGATTACTCTTCGCACGATATCGCCGAGATACATTCCCGATATCATTTTCTCAAAGCCCTGAAGCATGATCACGATCGTTACGACAAAAAATGCATTCGATAGATAAATGGTGGAGTTTAGGGATAGTTTAGACCGAAATTTTAGTCTCACCTGTTCGTTCGGATTAGGGGTATCGGCATCCAAGTCGAGATCGTAAGATGTTCTTGGCAAATGAGAGGACCAAAAGTTTCCCCATTCAATGTTGACAATCTAATGGTTTATGCAGAAGCCATCAAACAATGTATAGAACAGAGGAACAAGAGAATTCATTGCAGATGTGTAGTCGAAATATGCGAAACAGAATAATACCATAGCTCCCGGAGTCGAAAAAAGGCCTTGGCATTTAATTATGGCTTCGCCACGCTCCAAATAACAGGCATTAGTACCAGTTCCAAAAGTCACAGCAGCTACTGTGTCTTCGTCGTAATAGTGACCAAGAGCCAAGGTTCCGACAGAGTCATTTATCTGCTTAAACAAAAACACACATTTTATGGTCAAAACGATAATAGAAGATAACATAACACTAAAAAAAGTCGAAGAACAGGCGCAAAATCGACAATGCCATGAAACTTCCTGAATTGGATATGAATGAGTAGAAAGAATAATGGCTAACAGCAAACAGTTTCGACACTTTTCCTCTAAATAAAACAATAAAACTTTAGAGATTCTGATGAAATAGAGCGCTTACAAGAGCAGTCACTTGCATGTTCAAGCCTTTTCGAGACATAGCCTCCAGTAGGCACTCAGAAACATCTTCGCCGACCTGTAGTAGAACAGGACATTGTTAAGCCGAACATATTTTCAGGAAAATACTTAGATTGGTTAAGGGATAAAAGATAACAACTCCATGGCACTGATCCTGCTCGAAAAAGAAGGATAAAATTACGAATAAAACAGCTAACCATGTCGGGAATAGAGAATCCCTTTGTCCATTTGATCAGATCTCCCGATGATGTAGAAATTTGTTGCACAGGAAAAGAAAAGGTGAAGCCGAGTTCCATACTTTCTGCTCGAGAACCATTAGATGCACCTTCTAAGGTTCGAACAAATTTCTCAAACGATGTTGCTATAAAATCAAAAAGCTCCTGAAAGTGGAAAAAAAGAAAAAGCAAACAAACACAAAGATGAGCACCAGATTGTTCAAGTTTCGAAAGTTAATCGATACCACAAAGCATAAGGCGATAATTTATAACTTAAGCTACCTCACTTGTGCCGGTCATCAGATGTGGTGGAATAGGCATCCGTTCAACGTCGTGTTTAATCGAATCAGACTTTTGGCCGTCTAATTCAACCCTCACAATTCGAAAATTGGTGCCGCCAATATCAAGTGCATAATAAATTCCCTGTTCGTTCCTGGAGAGCACGAGATTCCCAATGTAATCATCGAAAAAAACATTATCGAATATTTATTGTTCGATTAAGAAACCTCAAGCTGAGAAAACCACAGAAATGGACGACATCCTGCATTACAATTTTGAAGGTATGTAAAGCAATCATTGTATCGAACATAAATGCTCTTAAATCATATTACATTACGAAAATACGCCGCAATATTGATCGTTTCCATATACTATCCACGCG
Source organism: Andrographis paniculata (assembly GCF_009805555.1). Taxonomy (NCBI): domain Eukaryota; kingdom Viridiplantae; phylum Streptophyta; class Magnoliopsida; order Lamiales; family Acanthaceae; genus Andrographis; species Andrographis paniculata. The sequence goes on along the minus strand of NW_026137595.1, from coordinate 2,747,420 downwards.
TCACCATCATCGACCGCTAAAGCAGAGGATCATTCTACATAGATTACAATCTCAAAGCAACTCACATAAATAACAAGAAAAATTTCAGTAATCTTTACAGCAAAAACCTCCCATCATCGAAGATTCGAGCACGAAAAAAGGGGAAACGCCTCGATAACGAACATTCTCTAATTACGAAGAAGAAAGCACATAGATTCATGAATCTAATTCACCGCAATCGAAGCATAAATCGATTCGAAATAGGCCTAATTCGAGCATTCAAACAGAACAAACACTAAAGATCAACGATCAATCCAAATCAATTTCGCAAGCGGCAATCGTTTTCGACGGAAAAACTAAAGAAATCAAATGCAAAACACAGGCAACGCCATACCAGAACACGATCAAGAAATCAACTAATTAAACGCATGCAAAAGATGCGAGGGAAGTCGCAAACACACACCTACATTGTGGCGCAGACATTAACAGATCAAATGAATTCGGAAATGCATAATTCCACGAATTGAGAATCGAGATTGTTAATCTTACCCAGTCGGAAGATTTTGCACATGAGTGAGAAGCATCTTCAACTTGGAACCGCCTTCAGACGCCAATCCCGCGTTCATTTCAACCGCCACAGCGTCGACAATCTGGCGTAACCGCTCCACGCGGGTCGCGCATCGTTCCTCAAGTTCTTCTAGAACCTTCAGCGCCCTCCACCACCGCCTCCGCCGCCTGACTCTCCGCCCCACCACCACGGCCGCCGCCAGGCACGTCCCCGTCGCAATCCCCGCCGCGAAAGCTAACCCCAACTTCCCCATACACGGCCGCCGATTACTCCCCGCGTAAATGAAGATGAAATTCGATCAACCGACCTACCAATACACAGAAACATAAATACAAACTTCGCTTTTGCTGATCAAGAAAAAAGGCAGCGCTCCGATGACAGGTACCTACCAAGAACTACCGGCAAGACAAAAAGAAGGACAACCACGCAACGAGTCGGATGACCCAAAAACCGGTCGCCGGGGCTCAAAACGACGTCGCAGAACCGTTCTGGTTTTTTGGTTTTTCTCCCTCTGGAAGAAAAACAAAAACCAAAAAAAGAAAAAATCTCTCCTTTTCGCGAGTGTGGAGAAACGAAGAAGAGAGAGAACCTTTTTTAGAGAGAGAGCATTGGTGGGACTTGGGAGCGTCGTAGGAATTCCTACTGCTTTATAAGGGGATACTTTTAAATGACAATTTTACCCCAGAGGAATCCAAGAATACCTGATTCCTCCCGTTGACTCTGACCGCCTTTATATTTGGAAAAATTTCAACCCATTCTTGAAAAGACCGTTTTGCCACAAACAAACCCCAGTTATTGGTTTATCATTAAATTTTGACGTAAATAACATATTTATACCCAAAAAGGATTGTCGATATCTACCAAAATTTATTAGATATGTAAATTGAAAATCAATACATTAAGTACTTGCAAATATAATTACCAAAACGCTCAGAAAACAAATAATAAAAGCAATAATGAAATGTAAAACAAAATATATTGCACAGGGGTATTTATGTAAAAACACCACATAACACAAAAACACCATGAATCTTAGGTAAAAACTAAACAGGGGTCCATGAGGCATTCCCTAAAACGAAAGGGCTAAAATAGGAAATTCAAAAATATAGCATGTGAATGTGCGTACACTTCCTGCTTTAATTTTTTTTTTTTTTTTTTCCTCACAGATTTATTCCAACTTTCTCTTGTTTTTACCTTTTCATTTTTCAAAAAATAAAAAAAAAAAATATTTATATATTCTTCTGAATCTCCCATGGTGGCCACGTCAGCCAAACGGCGACGGAGTAGCAGCGTATTCCTCTGCAACGCCGTACACTGCGCCAGCTGTGATCCGCTCATTCCAGCTGTGCATCAAAAAGGCACATTTCCAATCACTAAAAAAATAATAAATAAATAATAATAATTACGCCATAATATAATCACCTCTTACGGTGCGCTCGCCCGCACTCGATCCCAGCCATCGCGACAAGCCGTGCTTTCGGTGCTGCGGCTGACGCCAGCCGTCCGATGAGCGGAATCTTTTATTCATTGGTTAAAATATCGTTGACTCAACTCCGGTAGGGTCCACTAATAAAGTAGGGCCTCATTTCCTACCCCTCCCTAGCTTTAAGCACGTGCAGAATTGCAGTGCGTCAATCCGGGGTAATTTTGTAATTGCATGCGGTCAACATTCCACGTTTGTTACTATATTTTTTAAATCATCAATAAATTATTAGTGAATTTTGCTACACTATATAGTAAGTGCGAAAAATAATAATCATACTTGTGTTTTTTTTTTTTTTTTTTTTTTTGTTGAGTTTGAATAAATTTGATTTAAATTTATATTAAAATAATATTTGATGTGATATTTTGTAAGAGAAAAATATATATATTTTTTTTAAACACAGAGTTCAAATGATAAAATTTGGAGAAATTTGGACTCTGCATTTCGCCAAAAAAAATATTTTTTCTCTCATAAAACATGTCAAATTTACTATTTGAACTCTGCGTTTTTCGAAAAAAATATATTTTCTTCTCTCATAAAACATTTCATCATTTAGCAAATTTCTTCAAATTTTACTAATTTGACTCTACGTTTCCCCAAGAATTTTTTTTTTTTTTTCACAAAATATTCCATCAAATATTATTTTAATATCAAATTTAAACCAAATTTTTTCAAATTCAACCAAAAGAAACACACCTATGATTATAATTTTTCGCACTTACTATAGTGTGGCAAAATTTACTACTCCCTCTATCTCACATAATTTGTCTCTATTTTTTATTTTCGTTCGTCTCATATAATTTTTTTTTTTTTTGGAAAATTGATTATACACTTTAATCATATTTTAAAATTTAAAATTTAAAATTTTTTAATTTTAAATAAATTATTTAGTTATTTTAATCTTAGTTTATAATTATTTTTACTGATATACTTTTTTTTACTTACTAATTATACTTTACATAAATTCTCGTATTTACATTAACGTGCACATTTAGTAATAAGTGCTTGATGATTTAAAAATATATATATATGTATTGACATTTTAAAAAATGGAGTATATAATTGAAGTAATATTAAATGGGGTTGATAGTGTAGCAAAATTCACTAATAATTGATTGATGATTTAAAAATAAATAAATAAATAAATAAAAAACATATGTATATTTTAAAAATAGATTATATAATTGCAGTAATATTAAAGGGGGCTGTAATAATATTTTGGTAATAGTAATATTTATTACAGTAGGTTTCGTGTGAAATGTCCTTAGTCGGAATATGTACACCAATCTGCTGCCCACTTTAATGTCACAAGCCTTTATTGCCCCCTCATTGTTATTTCAGATTTTAAAAATAAATAATAAATAAATAAAAAAAAAAAAAAAACGGATTTGTTTATTTAATATTTTGATTTGATTTTAATTATATATATATATATGGTATAGAAAGTTATGTTGATAATATAAAAAAATAATATTTTATAATAAATATTGATTTTTGTAAAAATATACTATATATATTGAAAATAGTATCGAAAAAAATTAGGTGAACAAATCCTACTTCTCTTTAGTCCAATTTATGTTTATTAGTTAAATTTTAAAATACTACTAGTATTTTACTTTAAATGAAAAAAGTAAAAATTAAATTCATCTCTATAAAATGACAAATAAGTCAAATGATAATGATAAATTATTTTTATAGTAATATTTACAGTTGTAAGAATTTTTTAAATCTGAGTATATAAAATACAATTACTAAAGTAAAAGACGGACATATTGATTTTAAATGCATCAAAATGAAAAAATAAATAGACTGAATCATAATAAATAGGATATACATGTATATATATTGTTGTTTTCACTTATTTCATGTAAATTTACATATTTTTAATTATAGTATAAATAATTTATAAAATAATAGTATAATTTTATAAAATAATAGTATAATTTTATAAAATAATAATATTTAAAAATTTAATAATATGATATTCTTCTACATTTACTTTTTGTATTTTCTATTTAATAATAATAAAAATTTATATTTGTATAATTTATAACACATATCATTATATATATATATTATAAGATACTAATAGAGATATTTTTGTATTTGTTTTCTTAATTTTTACAATATTTTAACGTAATAATTAATATCTAAAAGATCTAACATGCAAAAAATTGAATGTAACTTTGTTATTCAGACGGATGAAGTATATTAAGGGTGTGTTCGTTTGTAGGATTTTGGTCCAAAATCCTATTATTCATCCAAAAATTTTCCCCCAAAAATATCAAATCAAACACCTATTTTTCATTTTTTATATTATACTAAAAATCAATTTTACATTCAAAACATCACATCAACACCTATAATTTATATCACATCATACAACTATTCAAATTCAAAATTTTTAATATTCAAATCCCAACTCAAAATCCAAACCTCCAAATAAACACACCCTGAAAGTCTATGGGGAAGTATTTTTATAAGTTAAAATGATATAATATTGATAATTTTGAAATCATACTAAATCAAATTATTTACAAATATTTGTACTTATATTTTATTTTATATTGTAATATTTTTGTTTAACATAATATTATTTATTTTATATTATGTAATATTTTGACTATATATAGTTAATATTAATGTAATATTATATTTTATAATATAAATATTTATATTTAATTTATAACTTCTAAAGTAACATAAATTATAAAAATAAATAAAAATGAAAGCACTGAGGGTTTGTTTGTTTAGTTTTTGCATTTGAAATTTTTTTCAATATAAAATATAGAGAATTATGTCGCTAATATAAAAAAAAAAAAATGCTACATTCATTCGGCTCTAAGGATCTCATTTACTTTCTACGTGATGATATTTGAATATTAATTATTATATTAAGACGTAGTATAAATTAAAAAAATATTGCAAAAATACTTCTATTAATGTCTTTTAATACTAAAGAAGAACATTTGTATAAAAAAATTATACAAATATAATGATATTTTTAATGTTAAGTACAATGACGTAAAAAATAAATGTGACCCTTAGAAGCGGAGGAATGAAGTAATATTTTATTTTGAATGCTGACTTTTGTGAGGAGATAATATATATATATATATATTAAAAATTGTGTAAAAAAAAAACTTTGTACTAACAAACCTTAAATATTAAAATTTAAAAAACAAAAAACAAACTTTGAGCCCAAAATGTAATACTCCCTCAGTCTCATGTAATATGGGTGTATTATTGTAGACACATGAATTTAGGTAAAGTATAATTAGTAAGTAATTAAGAAGTGTATTAGTAAAAATAATTATTATTTAGTAAAAATAATTATAGATTAAGATTAAAATAAGTAAATAGTTTAATTAAAATTAAAAAATTATAAAATTTAAAATTTAAAATGCGATTAAAATGCATAATTATATTTCCAAAAATAAATAAAGACAAATTATGTAGGACGAACAAAATAGAAAATAGAGACAAATTATGTAGGACGGAGGGAGTACTGTCTCCATAAAATTTATTCGCTTTTCGTCGGCACCTAAATTTATCTTATTATTATTTGAGAAAGTCAAAAAATTAAAATTTAATTATTAGTGAGGATCAAGTGCTAATGCTAAATTAATTCACCACAAGTTCATTTTGTTTAATTATTAGCCTTCATTTAATATTTATTTACAAAAAAATATTATTATTTTTATTATATTATTTATTTATTTATTTTAATTTCTAATTAAATTTTAAAAAAATGCACTCAATTTTTGGATCGGACCTAAATTAACTAATTTTAATAGATTGAAGGAGTCACAGCTCACTTTCGGGGGCAATCGCCCCAACCAACCCAATCTCTACAAAAATATTTTTTCAGTTTAAAATAAATAAAAAAATTTCTGTAAATATACTATCTTCATCCGGCTTCAAGTGTTTCATTTAATTTTTGTATATTGATTTTTTAATATTAATTATTATATCAAAATGTAGTATAAATTAAGAAAAAATTGAAAAAATACTTTCATTTGTGTCTTATAATACTAATAGAAGAACATTCGTAAAAAAAAAAATTACACAAATACAATGATATTTTTAATGTTAAGTACAATGACGCAAAAGGTAAATGAGACAAATGAGACTCTTAGAGATGGATGGAGGGAGTATTATTTTACATTTATTGTCTTTTTAAATTTAAATTTATTATATATTTTGTTTATCGTTGATTCCTTCGGCTATCAATTTCTTATTCATTCATGCCGCTCGCTTAGGTAATTGAAAAAGGCTCCTTTCTCCTCTATCGGATTGCGCTCAGTGACGGAACCAGCAGTAAAAGTTCGAAGGACAAAAATATCAATTTTTTTTATCGATTCAATGTTGTCTTTTTTTTTTCTTTTTTTTTATTCATAGCACACCCAGGTAAAAAAAATGGAAAAATTAAATGTTTTAAAACAAATTTCAACAAAACTACATAAAATTTAATATTTTTTAATATAAAATAATAAAATTTAATGGCTAAAAATATAAATCAACAAACGAACAAAATTTTAATAATATTTTACATGTAGATCCGCTGCATACAAAAGAAGAAGATTCCGATGTTGACCTAGCCCAATCAAACATCTTTAGGTATTCAAGTGTTGATTTAAAGTGTAAATTCGAGAAAAGTAAAAAACAGAGTTTGCTAGATTTGGATTTATATAGATATCCACCCATTTTAATTCATATTAATATAATAATTTTAATTGTATTTTATTTAAATAAAAATATATAATTTTTTATACTAAATATTATTGCAAGTGTCTTATTGCATTATGTCTACTTTCTCTTTTTCATCCTATGACATCAAGAGAAATTGAAAAAAAAAAAAAAAAAAAAATTGAAGTAATACTGAAGAAAATTTGACGAATATATTTTTATAAAATCTTAAATTTTCATAATTTTTTTAAAAATCATCTATTTGAACAAAAAAAATCGACAATTCACAGTTTAAACTATGCACACATTTCCGAAAGGAAATACAGAAGGCTATCAAAGCAGGGAGATTCAAATATGTAACAATGAGAGTAGAACATCAGCCCTTCCCAAAAGTAACTACTGCAATGATCTCTTTGCGGTCTTCACAAGTTGTGCAAAGTGATGATGAAGAAGACACTGGACGAAAAGAACGCAAGCCTAAAGAACGAGAATCCAATCAGGAAGTGAAGTTCAAAGTTTGCGAAACTAGAGTGGCAGAGAAATGGGATAGAGAAGACGGGTCGTTCAAAGTAGAATTGAAAGATAAAGTCGTGGTACGGGACCGACCAACACGCAAACCGTATCCAGTCCAAAAGAAATGGAGCCGAAACAGAAAGCCTCTGCCAATAGACATAGACCCTCGATTTCCAGGTATGAATCGCACACAAATCCGTAATGCTAAACGCATGTATGCAGCATGGCACGGAAAGCGAACAAACAAGGGTAAGGAGAAGAAAGAATCATCACCTAAAAGGAAGGACTTGAATGACGAAACAGAGGAGCAAGGGGAGAACAACAAACCTATCAAGAAGGCCAGATGTTTTCGATGTCAATTCTGCAAACGGATCAATATTGATCCTGAAATAGAATTTGCAAAGGAAGAGACCCCCGAGATTATTTTCGGATCATTTGCCCCGGAAGAGACGAAGGTTTTACGCAGCAAGATAGTAAAACTTGATAAAGCAGGATTCGAAGTCAGGATGACGGATATGCAATGGTTCGTCGAAGAAGAACCTATTTGGGCAAAGTTCGAGGAGGAGGAAGAACCAGAATGGGTAGCAATGGTTGGCAGACCCCCACCTATGGTTTTTCCACCTATACTAGAAGGAGCAATCCCGCATTTAAAACCACTCTATGTTAACGCTCACATATGTGGTAAGCCGGTTAACAAGGTTTTTATCGATAATGGGGCTGTTTTCAATGTCATGCCCCTTAAAACTTTAAGAAAATTGGGTAAAGAGATTGATGATTTATCTCCGGTAGACATCGAGATGACGAGCTTCACAGGACAACCGACCAAGCCAGAAGGGATGATGGTGGCGCCCATTGAGGTTGGACCGAAGGTGATTTCGACTGTGTTTTTTGTTGTGGATGCCAATACTACCTACTCAGTTTTGTTGGGGCGAGATTGGATTCACGCTTCCAAATGTGTGCCTTCTTCTCTCCATCAACAAATTATGTTTTGGGAAGGAGATCAGGTTTTCACCATGGAAGCCAGTACGAATCCCTTCAGCTCTACAGAAGGAGTGGAAGAATCGGTTCTTTATACGGAATACGTACCACCTATTTCACGGACAACCATGGTAGATGAGTATCCCTGGAAGGGTTGTAAGCTCACTACGCAGGGTTTCATGTTTCATTAGAAACAATTTTCTGTTTTTATGGCTCTATTGTTAGCCAAAATAAACTTTTACTTGAAGTTAATTTATGGAAGAAATAAATAAATGTGATAAACTGATTAGACAGTTCTATTTAAACCAATTAATGGTTAGACTACATAATAGTAAAATTTCCAACAATAATGTTGGCGAAGAAGAAGGTTTTCGCTGGCCTAATCTCCTGGAAAAGACAGAAACTTCTCTGTCAAGTCAGGACCCCCTCATTGAATATAATGTGGGAACCAAACAGATACCCAAGATGGTCAGGGTAAGTGGTTACTGACAAAAAGTCAACAGGAGCAAATGGTAGCGTTAATTCGAGATCACAAAGAATGTTTGGCATGGGATTATTCCGAAATGCCCAGATTGGCGCGCAGTTTAATAGAACATAGGTTGCCTATTAAAAAGGGGTTTAAGCCTTACAAGCAACCACCAAGGAGAGTAAGTCCAGAATTGATGCCCCAGATCAAAGAAGAAATTGAGAAGCTACTAAAAGTTGGTTTCATTCGTCCATGTCGATATGCGGAATGGTTAGCCAATATCATTCCGGTAACCAAAAAAAATGGAAAGATCCGGATTTGCATCGACTTCAGAGATCTCAATCTCGCCACTCCAAAAGATGAATATGTCATGCCTATAGCAGACATGTTGATCGATTTTGCGGCGGGACACCGGATTTTGAGTTTAATGGATGGATACGCAGGGTATAATCAAATTTCATTAGCAGAAGAAGATATACCCAAAACTGCATTTAGGTGCCCAGGAGCGTTGGGAATTTATGAATGGACAGTTATGCCATTCGGTTTAAAGAATGCAGGGGCGACCTACCAACGGGCTATGAACACTATCTTTCATGATCTTATTGGGCGGTCAATGAAGGTATATATTGATGATGTGATCATTAAGTCTACCGACTTTGATTCACATTTGGTTGATTTAAAAAATGCTTTTATTCGGATGAAGCAGTACAACCTGAAAATGAACCCAACGAAATGTGCCTTCGGAGTTTCGGCGGAGAATTTCTTGGGGTTTTTAGTACATGAAAAGGGAATAGAGATTGACGCGAACAAAGCCAAAGTTGTTCTAACAATGCGGTCGCCTCAGTCAGTTAAAGAAGTACAAAGTTTTTTGGGAAAGGTGAATTACCTAAGGCGTTTTATATCAAACGCTACAGGGAAATTAAAACCTATCACGAAATTATTACGGAATAAGGCTACCGATTTTTCTTGGGGTCGGGACCAACAGAAGGCATTGGAGGAAATCAAGGAGGCATTGGTTAACCCGCCTGTGTTGGTCCCTCCAAGAGGCGACCGACCTCTTCGGTTATATTTGGCGAATAGTTTTTATGTGGTAAGCAGTCTCTTGGTACAATAATGGGAAGATGGTAAGGAAAGAGCCATTTATTATTTAAGCAAAACTTTAGCAGGACCTGAGTTAAATTACAGTATGCCCGAAAAAATGTGTTATTCTTTAGTCTTCGCCTGCACTCGGTTGGAACATTATATTCTGCCAAGAGAAACCGAAGTGGTTTTTAAAATGGATTTGGTTAGACTAATGTTGCACAGACCAACCATGCAAGGTAGATTAATGAAATGGGCTATTAAGCTGGCTCATTTTGCACTACGCCACCGACCTCTCAAGGCTGTGAAAGGAAAAGTTGTGGCTGATTTGTTGGTTGAATTTACAAGCGATGGATCATCAGAAAACAAAATAATGCCATATATTGGCACCAGTCCTTGCAAAATGTTTTTTGATGGTTCCCGCTCGAAAGGAAAGTCGGGAGCGGAAGTGATACTAGAAGGACCAGGAGGCGGCAAAATTAATTTGCAGCTTCAAATGGAAGATATGACACATAACTCCGCAGAATATGAAGCACTGATTTTGGGTCAGGAAGCACTTATCGCTAAGGGAGTGCAATCTGTTTTAATCTATGGGGATTCTCAACTTGTTATCAACCAAGTATTGAAACGGTACGCGTGTAATTTTCCCCATTTGCATAGATACCGAGATGTAGTGCTACACTTGTTATATAGAATCGGGGAAGTAGTTTTTTAGCATGTACCAAGAGCGGAAAATCAGTTGGCTGATAATCTGGCTCAGAGTGCTTGTTAGCAGTTGATTGGCAGTCTCGATTCTGGGACTGATTAGAGAACAGAGATTATGGTATATTTGGAATCTCCAAATTCTACTGCTCCTGTTCGTGTTCGCTTAAAGGCTTTGCGTTTTCAGCTAATTAATGGGATTTTATATAAAAGAACCTTTGAAGGGGTTTTGTTGAGGTGTTTAGGACCTGAGGAATCTATTAAAATAATGGAGGAGGTCCATGGAGGAATATGTGGTGCGCATCGGGCAGGTTTAAATATGCGATGGGCCATTCATCGTATGGGATTCTATTGGCCGAAGATTTTTTATGATTGTATCATATTTGCCAAGGGATGTCAAGAGTGCCAGAAGCATGGTCCTTTACATCATTTGCCTACAGTGGATTTGAAGACAATGGTTAAACCTTGGCCATTCAAAGCTTGGGCGTTGGATGTAATTAGAAAGATTCATCCGGCCTCGTCGAAACAACATTCTTTTATTTTGGTGGCGACTGATTATTTTACCAAATGGGTAGAAGCAGTTCCCTTGAAGAATGCGACGCAGAAAGAAGTGATCGAATTTGTACTCAATCATATCATCTATCGATTTGGAATTCATCACACTCTCACAACCGATCAAGGGTTGATGTTTACTGGGGAAAAGTTTATTGAGTTTTTGGCTGAATACAATGTCAAATTACACCATTCTTCACCGTATTATCCACAGGTGAATGGATTGGCCGAAGCAGCAAATAAAATTATTATTGTCATTATCCGAAAAATGGTGGAGGAGAATCCAAGGAAATGGCATACTCTGCTATCTCAAGCATTGTGGGCTCATCGAAACAGTAGAAGTACTTCTACTGGATTCTCTCCATACCAATTAACATTCGGGCAAGATGCAGTATTACCTGCAGAATTTGTCGTGCCTTCACCCAGGGTGACCAGTACAACAGCCTATATTGGTGAGATGTATTTACAAAAGATGTGGCAACAATTGAAAGAGTTAGATACAGATCGATTGAACGCTTTGGACCAAGTAATTAAGCAGAGTGAGATTAGGGCAAAATATTACGGAAAAAGGGTGGTCCCTAAGCTCTTTGCCGAAGGCGATCTAGTCTGGAAGACAATTTTGCCGACCTATAAGAAGGTAGATCAATTGGGAAAGTGGTCTCCCAACTGGGAAGGTCCTTTCATCATTCATAAGGTAATTGGAAATGGAGCCTTTATTATCATAAATCAAGAGGGAAAAATGGTATATGAGAATATTAATGCTAAGTATCTGAAAAGGTATTACTTTGCCTTTTCGGAACTTTGTCATTGATTATTTGAAAAAGGAAAAATCATAGGACCCTCTAAAGGGTTCGAACCCATTGGTAAAAGGGTTCTCTAATCATCAGAAAGATTAATGGTGTCATCCCAGACTGCCGAGGCCGAGACCATTTCAGGTTCTTCATCCAGAAGATCATCCAAATCCAAGCGGTAGTGATCCCATTTGTCTTGCATGTCTTGAAGATTTTGTTCAGTTCGGGACTTCATGTCCTGCAAAGACTGAATCTCTCGTTCAGCGAGGACATTCAGTCTGGAGAGCGTTGATCTTTGTGGTTGGAAATCGTTGTTCCAACTAAGGTCTGGGAGAATGGCGGTTACATGATGGTTTATCATGTCTAGATGATGGTCGAGATCCGATATACGTGTGAGTATGTCGGTATAAGGTTCGTATCTGGTAGATATATGCTCCATCAGTCGGATGGTACGATGAATGGTTCTCCTACCTCTGCCGGAGAATCTGAATTTGAAATCCAGTTGTTTCAGAACCTGTATCATATCTTCAGCGTGGTGGCCTATGAGGTGCTTTCCCACTAAGAATGGCTGGAGAGTACCTTCCCAGTTTGAAAGAGGAACACGGAGGCGAGGAGAAACCATATTGCATGAAGAGTAATGGTGATGATATTTTGGAGTTGGAGGTACGGAGTTTATATAAATATTCTGATTTCTAAGTTATGTGATTTAGTAATAGGCAATAAACACGGATCTGTGTTTGCCTGTTAGACTTAGTAAAAACGCAGGAAAGAAAGGATCTATTTTCTAGAAATAGGAATTAATATTTGTTAAGGCCGAAGCAATGTACATGATATTTGAATTACATGGAGAGAAGAGCCCGTAAAGCAGTTTTTAGATCGGTCCATTTGAGTTCTAACTTGATGGCCCGACGACGTTGGTATGCTTCTTGATGTCTCTGGACGAGTCTTGTTTGTATAGCTGCCTGAAGTTGTTCGCAAAGACTGGTTTGGTTAAGGCAATATGTTTCAACCAGACCACTTCCCTCCTGTATGCTATCATCAAGAGTTTCCAATCATTCTTGAAGTCGTCGTAGTTCTTCAGTCTTTTGGGAGATTTCAGTAGCTAATGTATGTCTCTCCTGCCGGAGCTCGTCCAGTCGGGCCCTAGCCATGCTGAGATCTTGGTCGGCCTTCTTCAAATCTGCTTCAATATTGTTAGGATCTGCGGCCGGACGAGATGAGGTCGCTTCGGATAATGGGGTCGGATCAGAGGAAGTTCAGCTTGAAGTTCAGTGATCCTGGCCATCATCCGATCGAGAACAGGTGAAGCTCCTGACTCCAGGGCAGGTTGAACCAATAGGGTTATTGCAACTTGGACTAGCGCCGAAAGGTCAGCCAGTTCTAAGTCAGCAAAATCCAAATTGGCGCATCGTTCCACAATGGTTCTGACGGGAGTCGGGAGGTCTATTCGGGTCAAAATGTTCATCTCCTGAGTAGCCTGAACCAAAATAAGATTAGCAAGCTAAAGGACATGGTAAAATTTTTTGAGAGATAAGGTTGGAAGGTTACTTTATTCAGGGCAGCTGTAGCCTCAGAAGGGGCCATAAGTTGGAAAATTGAGAGGTTGACTGGTCGGATAATCGGACCAGCAACTGATTCATCCCCTGGTGGAAGATGTTGGGCGGCTGCTAATTCCATACCCTGAACAAAAGACAAAAGTTTTCAGCACCGTTGGATGAGCAAAAAAAAAATTAAATCTAAAAAATGGATAAGAAAGCGTACCAACCGGAACCAGCGGGGCAAAATTAACGGAGGCTTCTCCCGACTTTGAAGAGGAAATTTCCTCTACATCGTGGGGTGGTTGGACTGGTTCGGGTTGGACTGGTTCGGGAGCAGCAAGAGGAACCTCATCAACTTGATGAACAAGCGGGTCGGGTAAAGCCACGACCTGGTTGGGATCGGGTAATACCACATCTTCAATGGGTGCCTGGTCCAAATAGGTTTTAGGTATCAGGAGTTTTTATCAAAAGGACAACGTTGAAAGAAGGTTTAGCGCTTACTTGTTTTGGTTCCGCAACTTGGTCGGGGAGGACAACAGGTTGGTCGGGCATCACTGCGACCATATCCGACGCTGGGGGAGGAAGTAGCCTTCCCATCGATTCGTTTGGTCGGTGTGCCTACAATAAAAGGTTTGAAGTTATTGTTTAAAATTTATATTTTGTTGGTCTAAGGAATGTAGGAAACCATTTTTACCTCTGATTGTCTGGGGGTCAGTTGTGTGGTGATCGGGACTATGGCTAGTTGTTCTGTGGTTCGGACCACAGATGGTTGTTCTTTGGTCGGGACGGCAGTTGATCGGGACGAAGATAGATTAATGGGAAGTTGTGCCTCGGGTGATTGATGATCGGTTGGTTAAGACATGGTCGGGCCAATGGTCGGGAGCATTGAAAGATCTTCTGAAATAGGCATATTGGAGTTAGAAAGGGGCCGTACGAAAATAACATAGGGAAATGAACAAAACTTACCAAATTGTTGCCTTAAATACTTTGGCATCCCACTGGTATCTATTGGCAGAGATGCCAAATATTCCTCGATGGCCTGCCTATCGATAGCAGGAGTGGCCTTTGCTTTTTGTCTTTTTGCTCTCGACCCACCTGCCACAGGTACTTGCCTTTTCCTTCCTCTGACTGCCAGTCGGGGGGAGCCAAGAGCCAGAGCTGGGGGTAGAGCAAGCTTCCCGACCAGTTGGTCAGTCGAAGGGGCAAGTAAAGACCAGGTGGCCGACCACCAGGCGGGAAAATTTTCAGTTGTCGAAGGTTTTGGGCAGAAAGGGAGATATGAATTCGAGGTGATATAGCTGGTGAGTTGAGAAATATAGGTCGGGATGAGTTCGGGAATTACCAGACCCTCAGGGCTTTGAAATATGAGGTGAGGACTGGCTAATGGTCCTGGTATGCCCTGGCAGCAACCAAATTGCCTCGACAAAAATTGAGGTTGGTAATTGTAAGTGTAAAATGATCTACGATTTTTCTTATCCGACCTCCTACTAGAAAAAAAGAGATTGGGGTTTCATCGCGGCGTCCCAGGAAAAAATGTAGGTCGGGTGAGGGATAGGATCTGGGCGAGTTAAAGGATAAGTTGGGTCAGGATAAATGAAGAAAAGATCGGTCGAATATTGCATTAAGGTTGTATATACAAAAAAACGGGAATTGTTCCGATCTTCGGTCAAAATTTGGGTTATTCTAGAATCAGAGGATTTTAGACAAGAAGAGTTCGGGGTTAAGTTGGCTAAGGCATAGCCAATAGACCTGTAAGGATTGGGAGAAATTGGGAGGCGACCAAAAAATGCAGAGGGGAAGTATAGACGGAACCACAATTCCAGGAACCAAAATGGTCCTGAGGCTGCAGTGTCCGCCTTTTTAGTATCCGTAAGACGGGAACTTACTCGGGTTAAACCTTCAAAGAGGTTGGCTAAAAACAAGGTACCTAATGAAGTGAAATGACCACATGCCAAATGAATGGCTAGGTCAATGTGAGTTGAAAGGACAAGTTTCGAAGGGGAAAGAATGATATATCTGTGAAAGAAAAGAAGAAAGGAATGTAAGCTCAAACATTCAAACTTTGTACATACAAAAGAAATTAAAAGGAAAAAGATATATCTGCAGAGCCAAAAGAGGAGAAAAGCAGTGTGTTCCAACTCGGAAACAGGGGTATCCTCCTTACCCTGATATTTATTGACAAAGTATGTCCATCCTCTTTCTCTTTCAGGAAGCTTGGCCAGGGCCCAACCTTGATGGTTGGGGGGAAGTTCTTGATTTCCGAGAGAAACCAGAACGGGGTCCTCTCCTGTGATCGGCAAATGCGCGATCACTGCTACATCTATTAGGGTTTAACACGTACATTAATTCCATAATTTTCTAAAATATATATATATTTTTTTTCCTAAAAATATCATATTTAACCTATTATATAAATTATTGTATATTTCTGTTGAGCACAAAATAATGGATAGGTTTTTAGGGAATGGGCCTGCCAAGATTAGGTTATTCGAAACGTCTAATGGGCTTTTTGAAAGTCCAAGTATGATTGCAGTAATCGAGTCGGATGAGTTTAGAGTCTGATCAAACCTGGTCGGGTAAATCCCCAAGGTCGGACGGATGAGGAGATTGGACCTGGTCGGGACCAAATAGTTCGGACGTCAAAGTCGGACCTAGTCAGGACAAAGTCCGAGGGTCGGATGTAAGAAAGTCGGACGGATGATGAGATTGGACCTAGTCGGACCAAATAGTTCGGATAGAGAAGTCGGACCTAGTCGGGACAAATTCCAAGGGTCGGGCATAAGAATGTTAGACATTGAAGTCGGACCAAGTTCAAATGTTAGGTATTAAAAGTAGTTATCCTATAGGTCGGGTAAAAAGCAGTTTCTGATAGTGGGGGGTAGTTTCGACTGGCGAGCGGTTTTTAAAGTCGGACGTGACAGGACGGTTCTCATACGTGTCGATAGAAGTGAATTTTTTGGGGAGTTAACAGCGGTTATGGTAACCAACCGGATAGCGGTTCGAACCGTATCTTCAAGGGGTTATTTAAAGATTCCGTACTGTATAGAAATGGCATCTTCAATCGACATCAAATTCAAGAAAATCGCTTTTGGGGATCACCACTTTATTTTCCAGTCTTTATTTTATTCTTATTTTATTCTACAGTGTTTAGAAGTTTCTAATTTCAGACACTCATCTATCAAATTCGGGGATATTTCTCTATTTTCGAATTTTACTTTTAATTGTTGAAAAACGCATCAACAATTTCTTTTGATAAGTTTGTTAAAATTTTAGTTTGAATTTGGTATTAACGTAATATTATATGATATGATATTTATGAGTCAAAAGAAACTAAATATTAAAAAAAAAAAATCATCATATGTACTTGCTCTTAACCTCTCTTTACTTGAGGCCACGTGATTTTAAATAAAAATATATTATTATTTTTATAAATAATTACATCAAATAACTATTTAAATTAATAGTTAGTTTGATTGTGATTTAAAATTAGTTTAAAATATAATATAAATTTGATTGTTTAAATAATATTTTGTGAAAAAAAATATTTTATTTTTATTAAAAATTTTACGAAATAAATAATATTGATTTTAATTTAAAATTATAAAAAAAAATCCAAATTTAAATAAATAAAAAAGAATTCAATTTAAAATCAAAACCAAACACATCAAAAGGTTTAAATAACAAAAAAATTAAAAAAGAAATCAAGTAAACAAAATGTGTTACTACAATACGTAGCGTTTTGTTGGCATATACATATACTAGTGTGGATGTTTGTAATTGGCTGAAAGAATCTATATATATATATGTATAGTTTGGTGTCCTTGAAAATAAATATCAATTTGGTCCACATTTACAACTTTCTCTCTCTCTCTCTCGCTTCTCATTAATTACACTACTACTACATATCATATATATATATATATTAATATATACATAGTGCCTTATATGCACACATATATATATATATAATATATACTTAGAGCACACATACATATACAGGACACATACATACACATATATACTTACCAACTTATATATTGTACTTATTATTATATAACAAAATGTTTACAATAAATTTGAAAATGTTACTCTATGACGTATCCACTGAAATTTTTACAATTTTCTGTTTTTTGATTTTTATGTTTGAAGAATATTAAATAGAACCAAATGATAATTCCAATACGTATGTATATATTTAGGATAAACTGTTTTTTTAAGTGTAGTAACTGAATCCCCTTATTATTTTAGTTCCGTAAGTGGAGCATGTGGCAAACTAATCCCATAAGTGAAAAATTTTCGTTGTTTTAATCCTCCGGCGCTGGAAACGCCCGCATGGCTCATCGTTGACCTGGCGGACACGTGGATTTTTTTTTAATTGAATCAAATAAAAAAATTAAAAATACACATAAAATTAAAAATAAGTTTTAGAAAAATTAAAAAAAATGAAAAATAAAAAATAAAATCCACGTGTCCGCTAGGTGTCGTTAACCTGGCGGACACGTGGCCTCCGACGAGCCACGCGGACGTCTCTGGTGCCGGAGGACTAAAACAACAAATTTTTTTTATTTATGAGACTAATTTGCGACAGGCTCCACTTACGGGATTAAAACGATAAGAAGGTCCAATTATAAGATTAAAAAAATAATTTACCGTTATATTTAATGATATAAAAATTCACAGTAGCTATTCTTGACACTATCGAATTATCCCTTAAGGATCAGTAAACTTTTTTTTTTTTACAAGAATTAATCTTTTCAATTAAAAGATCAAGAGTTATTTAAAAAATGTTACGATAATTTTTTTAAAATTATATACTACCAATGTTCAAT
The DNA here is from genome assembly GCF_009805555.1 of Andrographis paniculata. Lineage (NCBI taxonomy): Eukaryota > Viridiplantae > Streptophyta > Magnoliopsida > Lamiales > Acanthaceae > Andrographis > Andrographis paniculata. The sequence goes on along the minus strand of NW_026137595.1, from coordinate 2,729,252 downwards.
ATAAAGAGTAACATTTGCTTTTTGCACATAAATTTTTTAATATTAGTATTTTATTGCATTGTAGTAAAAAAAATATATATCCCTATTAGTATTATGTAATATAAAAATAATAATATTTGTATAATATATTATAAATTGTAAAAATATTTATTATGTTAAAGTAGATAGTAGAGTTACTAAATTAGAAAATGATATCTTATTTTGGAATAAAAAAAAAAAAAAAGAATTATTTTTTTATGGAATTCTAAAACTATCACATTTACTCATTAGTCAAATCCAAAAAATATAGGGAAAAAATTATTTTTAGTCCCAATATAACTAAAATTTATCAATTTTGGTTATAATATAACCAAAACGATCATTTTTGGTCCCAATATAACCAAAATTCATCATTTTTTGCCCAAATATAAAATTTTTATCAACTTTATTCCTAATATAACCAAAATTCATTATTTTTTGTCCCAATATAATCAAACATTATCTTTTTTTGTTCCACCGTCAACAAACTGACAGAAAATGTTGACGTGAAAAGAAATCAAACCTTATACGCCATCTCTCCCATTGAAAGGTTACCATTTTCCATTTTCGTCCGTCCCAAAACAAGGTTACCATTTTCTAATTTAGTAATTGTACTACCTACTTAATATAATAAATACCCTTTCAACTTACAATATATTACACAAATGTTATTACTTTTATATTTCACCATACTAATAGGGGTATTTTTGTCTTTTTTACTACAATCCAATATAATACTAATATTGAAAAATCTAGGTGCAAAAAGCAAATGTCACTCTTCTAACGGGACAGAGGGAGTATTTACATTCGAAGAAATTGCACAATCTTGCAAGTCCATATTAGCATTTTCCGTCGGTTTGTTGACGGTGGGACAAAAAAAGATAATGTTTGATTATATTGGAACAAAAAATGATGAGTTTTAGTTATATTTAGACTAAAATTGATAAAAAATTATATTGAGACAAAAAATGATGAGTTTTGGTTATATTTTTGAGACAAAAAATGATGAATTTTGGTTATATTGGGACCAAAATTGATGAAATTTTTATATTGAGATCAAAATTGATGAATTTTGGTTATATTGGAACCAAATATAATTTTTTCTCAAAAATATATTAATGAAAATATAGTTATATTTTATAGGGTAAACTGGTTTTTTAGTCCCGTAACTGGACCCTCTTATCATTTTAGTCCGTAAGTGGAGCATGTCGCAAACTAGTCCCATAAGTGAAAAAATTTCGCTGTTTTAGTCCTCCGGCGCCGAAGACGCCCGCGTGGCTCGCCGGAGGTGATGTAAAAAATGAAAAAAAAAATAAAATCCACGTGTCCGCCAGGTGTCGCTGACCTGGCGGGACACCTGGCGGACACGTCACCTCCGCGAGCCACGCGGGCGTCTCCGGCGCCGGAGGACTAAAACATCGAAAATTCTTTACTTATGGAACTAGTTTGCGACATGCTCCACTGACGAAACTAAAATGATGAAAGGGTCTAATTACGGACTAAAAAAACAGTTTACTCTATTTTATATAAAAACAATAGTGGAATGCATGTTCCTATTTAAATGGATATTATGATAAATAAATGAAATAAAGTTGTAGAAAGCCCCATTGATTCACATGGAGGCCAATACCTTTGTGTCGATATTATTCAATACCCAAACCATACAATTATTTAATTCCCATAAGTGAATAAAATAATGGTAGGAATTCAATAATTTTTTTATTATTATTTAAACCCAACTTTATAAAGTCATTATCAAAATGAGACAGTGATGTACAAAAATAAAATCTGGTTACAACAATAATAAATTACTCAAATAAATATATGAGTGTGTTCAATGAATGAAAGAAATTTTATTTACCAAATCCACCAGACAAAGACGTTACGAATGCTTTTTTATTCATTTGGAGTGATTTTCCTCAGCCGCTCCCGGGAGCACAGATCCCAGTTTCTTGAAACTATGCTGCAATTATTAAATCCCAAATAACCATCATTTGGATTGGGCCCTACTGGAGATACTGCTTGGATTTTTACAATCATTAAAAAAATAATTATATATATATATATATGTATTTTCTATTTATGTATAATTATTAATTTTTTTATTTTTGTGGTGGATTTTCCTACAGCAATTTACAACCAAAAGTGCAAAAAAAATAAAAAATAAAATAAAGCCCAAACATATGTTGTCATTTCAGAGGTCGCTTTTGTCTCTGCGTCCGTGGGCCTAAAATTAATAGGTCTAACTAAAATTGTCTGTTTTTATTTAAATAAATCATTTGAAATTTTATAATATTCTCTCCGTCCCATAAAAAAATATCCATTTGTTTTTTTACGTAATTTTAAAAATATTAGTAGTATATTAGGATATAGTAGGAATAAAGTATAAATAACTAAAATAACCTTATTAATATGTCTGATATAAATGTAATGACATTTGTGTAATATATTGTAAGTTGTAAGGGTATTTGTAATATTAGGTATATAGTACAGTTACTAAAAAAAGAAATGAATACTTTGTTATGGGACGGACTAAAATGGAAAAATAGATACTTTGTTATGGGACGTTGGGAGTAGATTAAAAGATAATAATATTTTATTAAATAGTGAAATATGTAAAATTATTTTAATTCTTTGTATTTTATGTGTATAATGTATTAGTAATTTATGTAAGAATTAAAGTGTATTTTGATATTAATATGTAATTACTGTTATTATAATATAAATATAATATAAAATAAATATTTTAGAATAAAACATACGAAAATAATATAATAAATATTTTTAATTAAGACGAAAGACTATCCAACAAAGTTTAACAATGACTTATTAAATTTATTGGCTTAAAAAATATATAATAAATACGATTTTCTATGTATAAAAACTCATTAATCATTGAAGGATTGAGTCAACTAAAAATAAATAATAAATATATATATTCCACTATTTCAACGATATCATTTTTTATTTTTGTACGTGGTATTATTTTCTAATTTAATAATTGTATTAACTATCTAACATAATACATACTATTATAAGTTACAATATATTACATAAATATCATTACTTTTATATTACACCATACTAATAAGGATATTTTTGTTTTTTCACTACAAACCAATATAATATTAATATTAAAAAATTTACGTGCAAAAACTAAATAGTGCTTTTGCTACGGGACGGAGATAATATTATAATTTATAGAATAAATTATTATAAGTAGAGTAATCTCAAGTTTCTACTATTTATTTTTTCCATACCTCATCGTGGAAAGATATGTAAAAGAAATTAACGGTTCTTTAAAGAGTGTTACATGTTAGTCTTACGTGGTCTAAGTGAAATAATGACCTATGTGAAAAGTCTTCACTATTCAACTATCCCCACTAATCCAGTATTTCATTACTAAATGTTAATGTAGCTTATGTGAAATGTTTCCACTACTTTTTTCACTCTCCACTCTCCATGTCGGTTATTTCTTTGATGAAAGAAAGTAATTGAGACATGCATTTTAGAGTTTTTGGTCTCTTAAGCATCACTAAATAAAGGTTTTTTATGTTCTCGGGGTTCATTTTAATTTGATTTTTTTAGTTCTATTTCTCATCGAATCGATTATTATACTTACATTTGGTATCAGAGATTGTTTTTACCTCTGCCTTGATGTTCTATTTTTTTTTTTTAAAAAACGAATTTCCTTGGTTTGAGATATTTTTATAAAGTTGGTGTTGAAAATCATTATGAGATCGATGTTCTTGAAATGTTACGTGATTAGTGTAGTTTTAATTAATCTTAAAATAGCCACAACTTTTCTGATTAATTGAAATTACATTTCATATTTTTTTCAATCACATACAGTAAATAACATAAATTGTAATTAATTATACGTGATATAATGAAATTTACCCATAGAAATTTTGTTATATTTGTATGGCTAATTAGGATATTATATCAACTATATTTCTAATTTACCTACAGAGATTAGAAAAGAAATGAAGTTGACAGTTTAATCATAAGATTAAATAATTCTAATCGAATTAAAACCTTAGACCACAAGCATGTTTTATGTCAATAGATTCATACTTTTCCATGTCTTACATTGGTAAAATATGTTGTATGGTTTATTTGTGCTTCGATTTAATTACGATTTGATCATGTTTATTTATTTATTTTTTATTGCAACAATTCAATCTATTAATGTCTCTGATATGAATATGATATATGATATTGCCGGTCTTAATTGAGACAAGTATAAAGTTTGAAATGAGACGGTTTTCCTGCATTTGAGGTGGATGGACATAGATTATGTCATCAAGAAAGATGAACCGTCTCTTATTATTAAAAATAGCACTTCAAATGAGGTCGATCTTTATGAATAATGGGAGAGATCTATCTGTCTCTGCGTTATGTTCATAAAGACTCAAAAATCTGCTAGAATAAGGGGTTCTATTGAACATTGTACTAATGTCTGTGCCTTGTTGAAAGCTATCGTTGATCAATTTGTGACATCTAATAAGGCACTGACTAGTACCCTGATAATGCAATTCTCATCCTTAAAACTTACCGAAATAAGAGGTGTGCGTAATCACATCATGCGTATGAGGGATATAGTGGCTCAATTGAAGATACTGGAAGTTGATATGTCTGATTCGTTCCTATTTCACTTTATTTTGTTTACTCTTCCTCCGCAATATAATCCTTTTAAAGATCTTTTACAACACACATAAGAATAAATTGTTAATAAATAAATTGATGATCATGTGTGTTCAAGATGAGGGGCGTCTAGCTATGGAAGAGAGGGATAAAGTGAACATGACCGTTATGGCTGAAGAAAAAAACATAAAGCATTAACCCAATAATAAAAGAAAGAAAAAGATTCCTTCACAAAATGACATCAAGAAAGCCAACACATGTTTTTCCTATAAAAAGAAAGGACACAAAGAAAATTTGTCATAAATACTTCAAGTGGCTTGAGAAGAAAGGTATCAAACTTTCATTTGTATATTATGAATCCAATATGGTTGATGTTAATCATAATACATGGTGAATTGATTCTGGTTCTACAATCCATGTTACGAATTCCATGCAGGGATTGCAAAACCGGAGGAAACCAGTGGGAAGTGAGTTGAACATTTATTTTGGAAACAAGATGTCATCACATGTGAAAGCTATTGGGACATGCAATCTAGTTTTCAGTAGTGGTTTTGTTGTAATTTTGGAAAAAGACTTTCCAATATTCGTAGTTTTGCTATAAACTTGATTTTTGTTTTAAAACTTGTTTAATGTAGCTATTGTTTTAATTTCACAAACTCTGTATTTAGTTTATCTTTCAAATCAAATGTCATTGGACATAGAGTTTGAGTGATGGTCTTTTTCTCCTTAATCTGCAAACTATTTATTGTCCAACTACTTTACACGCTCAAGATAATATCGGTACTAAAGATATATTATGAATGAAAATTCCTCTATATTGTGGCACCTGAGATTGGGACATATCTCCATTGAGAGAATTAAAAGATTAGTAAATGAATGAGTACTTTGTACCTTGAATTTTACTGATTTTAAGACTTGTGTGGATTGCATTAAAGGTAAACAAACCAACAAGTCTAAAAGGGGTGCAAAGAGAAGTACAAACCTATTGGAGATTATACATGCATATATTTTTATCCAAATATGGATGCAAGTAGTCCAAAATACTTCATCACCTTCATCGACGATTTTTCACTTTATATGTATATCTATTTGCTTTATTCTAAGGATGAAGCTTTGGATGCCCTTAAAGTTTTCAAGGCTGAAGTAAAGAAACAATGTGAAAAACAAATTAAAATCGTCCGATCTGCTAGAGATGGTGAATATTATGGTAGATATACGGAGAATAGACAGACACCTAGTCCTTTTGCAAAGTTTCTTTAAGAGCATGAGATTGTTGCCCAATACACTATACCTAGTTCTCCCGACCAGAATGGTGTTGTTGAAAAAAGAAATCGGACCTTAATGGATATGGTAAGAAGTATGCGGAGTAATGTAAAATTCCCAGAGTCCTTGTGGATTGAAGCTCTCAAGACGGAAGTGTATATATTGAATCGAGTTCCAACTAAGGTTGTCTCAAAGAAACCTTTTGAGTTATTCAAAGGTTGAAAACCGAGTTTAAGACATAAATGCATTTGGGGATGTCAGTTTGAAGTGAGAGCTTACAATCCACAAGAAAAGAAACTAGACCTAAGGACCATTAGTGGATATTTCATTGAATATGTTGAAAGGTCCAAAGGTTATAGATTCTATTTTCCATCTCACAGTACTAGAATTGTGGAATTAAGAAATGCAAAATTTCTTGAAAATGATTTAATCAGTGGGAGTGATCATTTTCGGAACATTGTTCCTGAAAAGAATCATCATGAAGCTCAACCTTCTGGTTCAAGTGATAGATTAGTTTCCTTTATATCCCTCAAGTACAAACCAGTATTAGACGACTAATTATCACAATTCCATAAGTTGTTGATATTAATAAAGTAGATCGCACTGTACATGAGGAACAACAAGAGATTGTTGAACAACCAGTTATATTGTTGATCAACTGGCTAACCAAAAAGTTTCTCAAGAGAATAATGATACAAAGTTAATAAGATCTACTAGAATAAGGGGATCAACTATCTCTGGTGATTATATTGCCTACCTACAAGAGTATGACTACAATATTGGACTAAAAAATGATCCTGAAATATTTTCACATACTATAAGTTCATGGTATAATGCTATGAAAGAATTCATGGATTCTATGGCATCCAATCAAGTTTGGAATCTTGTCGAATTACCTGATGGTATAAAAGCCGTCGGATGTAAGTGGGTCTTTAAACTAAAAAAATACTCGAAAGGTAACATAAAAAAATATAAAGCACGACTTGTTTCCAAGGGTTTCACTCAAAAGAAATGAGTCGACTACACGAAGACTTTTTCTCATGTATCAAAGAAATATTCTTTTCAAATCATTATGACATTAGTAGCTCGTTTTGATTTTGAGTTATATCAAATGAATGTGAAAATGGAATTTCTTAATCGCACTCTAAATGATGAGGTTTATATGAAACAACCTGAAGTATTCTTCTCTAAGGACGGTGAGCATTTAGTATGGAAGCTCAATAAATCCATTTATGGTTTAAAACAAGCCTCTTGTAAATGGTATTTAAAATTCTATAATGTCATTACTTCATTTGGTTTTGAAGAAAATGTTATGGATCAATGTATATACCTGAAGGTTAATGAGAGTAGGATTTTTTTTTCTTATGTTATATGTGGATAATATTTTACTTCCTACTAATGATAAATATTTGCTATAGGAGGTGAAATATTTTCTCTCTACAAATTTTGACATGAAAGATATGGAGAGACATCTTATGTCATTGCTATTAAAATCCATAGGGAAAGATCTCGAGGCATTTTGGGCTTGTCTCAAAAGACCTATATCAATAAAATTTTAGAAAGACTTTGAATGAAAGATTGCTTACCAAATATAGCTCCAATTGTCAAGGGTGACAAATTCATTTTAGATCAATGGCCTAAGAATGATTTTGAATGGGATTATATGACTAACATTCGATATGCTTCAGTGGTTGAAAGCATCATGTATGCTCAGGTATGTACTAGACCTAATATATAACATATGTTATTAAGAAGATATTAGAGTAACCCAGGTCCTGACCACTAGAAAACTGCAAAAAAGATATTGAGGTACCTTAAAGGGCAATGGATTATATGCTCATGTAGAGATGAGTCGGTAGTTTAGATGTTATTGGTTACTCTATTCAAACTTTTTTGGCTGTGTTTACTCTCGAAAATCAATATTTGGAGACATTTTCATGTAAGCGAATGGATACATATCCTGGAGAAGTACAAAATAGACATTGATTGCTACTTCTTCCATGGAGGCGGAATTTGTCTCATGTTTCGAAGCTACCAATCATGGTGTATGGTTGAAGAGTTTTATATATGGGCTTAAAGTCATGGATTCTATTGCTAGGCCATTGTAGATATATTGTGACAATTCAGCTGCAATTTTAATGGCTAAGAATAATAAAAGTGGTAGTCGATGTAAGCACATCGATATTAAGTACTTAGCCATAAGAGAACATTTTAAAGAAAATAAAATAGTCATTGAACACGTTAGCACTGAACTAATGATTGAGATCCTTTAACTAAAGGCATGCCACCAAAGAATTTTAAGGATCATGTAGTACGAATGAGACTTGGTTATGTGATGTAATTTCATTTGTTGGTACATCTTTGTATAAAACTCTTATTCAATTGATATTTTCTCATTTGGTTTTATGTGCATATTTGTCTTGAGAAAATTATCGTAAAGGTGATGACCTATAATAAATATAAGGTTTATTCATTAAGATTTTTAAGTGGTTTTAGAAATCAAATTACATTGTAATACATGAAAGGTAATACTCGTTTAGGGTTTAGGGTTTAAGGTTGGATCAACTTGAAGATTCAAATCAAACTACATTACATTCAAAAAGTCTTAAAACATACAATTTTTTTCGATCAATTTGAAGATTCGATCAGATTACTATCATAAAACCGGGTTGGATCTAGGGTTTTTTTTTTTTTTTTTTTTATCTCAATTAGATTAATACAATATATCTAGAATCAAATTTAATCCCTGTCGATTTTCAACATTATTGGCACATAATAGTTTGTATATTGGCACATACATCTATAACAAGAACTTTTATACAATAATGTGTATTCATTTCTTGAAGATTTTATGTGATTTATCTTGTTATTTTTTATATCCATTTTTTTAAACATCAAATCTTGCATCGTTTTATTATTGATGATATTTTTACATTCAATTATTTTTTAAAAAAATAAAATACCAAATTTAAATGTAATTGCAATTTATTTTTGTATAAAATAGGTGATTTTTTTCTTTTTGGAAAATTTTAAACCTTGATTTACAACATTATTAAACACACTACATTAACATAAAATAGTATAAGGTAAAAGAATTGTTACTCAAGTGGTTGAGATACTATCTTCTTAATTTTCATTGAGTGCACATAATGTTTAGAAAAAAAACTATAAAATAGTATATAATCGGATGCTTATTAATTTATTTTTTTCCAAAACTTTAATCACATGTTGCTCTTGTTTCAGTTATGTGTGAATATATATTTTTTTATTTAGGTTTTCAATAATATTCACCTTCAAAATTGTATCATATCACATTATGTATTCTTTTAATATAATGGTACACTATACTAATTATATAATACAATTCAAAACTAAATTAATGTTAACATATAGTTGGTTCTTCTTGCCTTTTTTTTTTTTTTTTTTTTAATTTTTAATTTAATATAGATTGAGTCTTCTTGCCTTTTTTTTTTTTTTTTAATTTTTAATTTAATATAGATTGAGTTTAATTATTTTTAATCTAGTTGAAGTTTGAAGTTAAATTGAAAGCAACAATTAGGGTAGCGTGTTGATTCAACTAAATTAGCATATTAATTTAAAGAAATTAGAGCAATCACAGTGGATGCAATTTCAATGGCCTCACTGTGTCTGACTCAAGGAATTTTTCACCCCCTTCGAAAATATTGTTAACGCAGTGACCAAATCTCAAAGACAAGAATATCGACGTCCAGGGAACAAAGCCTCGTGCAGTCGAGGTATCATCGAGGCGTTCGAAGGGCTTTATTTTCTTTCTCATTATTATCTCCTTCAAACATTCCAAGATCTACCACTCTCCGAACCTCAGTTTTTTTTTTGGCAAATCATCAAAAGGTTAATGCATTTTTTATCATAAAATCGTCTATCATTCAAGCAGGCGAACACATCTATTTTTCAAAAATTAGATTTTTGGGCGAATTCAATTTTGATTGCGATTTTCATTTGGAATTCCAATTTCAATTTCGATTGCAAATGATGCTATTTTGATTTGGGCGATTTTGGTTTAGGTTATTTCAATTTTGGCAAATTTAAATTCAATAATCAAATAGTGACGAGTGGTCCAAAAATGTTACATCACTTTAAGTTCCTGGTGTCACAGACTGACATTTCCGCCCTAAGTTCTCGGTCATAGTCTATCCCATGTGTGCGAGTCCCTTGTCCTGTACGGCTAATTAACGGTATATATCTTGGTACAGGTACGTGTTCCGCATATTTCTCCCACATTATACGGTATACCCAGTCTTGTTGCGCACAAGGGATGGTTGGTCTGGGCCTTTGGCCTGTGCGCCGGGCGTGTCAGCTTTCGGACACGTTACAAATGGTATCAGAGCCGACCTTGACGTGGTTGACGAACGAAGCGAATGAGTGACCGGTTCTCCGAGGGAAAGCATGCTAATGGCACGTCAAGGAAGAGCATATTTGAGCGAGGTTGGACATTCCAGAGTGGAGTGCTCCTTGAGAGAGGGAGTATGCTCGGCCATGCTGGTGCGCCAAGGTGGGCAAGCTTTGTTCGTGAGGGAGGAACCACGCTAAGGACGATCTTCGGGCAAAAAATGCAAAAGCCGCAACATAGGTGTCCCAAATTGTGTGCGGAGATGAGCGGCGGAGTGGGCAAGTTGTGGGTCGGCTATGGAAAACCTCGTTGGCGCTTGGTGAGCACAAAAAGTGGTACACGCGAAAGGGTCAATGGAGTGATGCCTGGAGGCATGCCAAGTGTGCAAGAAACAACGTCGGTGCACTCAAGTGACATCGCACGAGAGCGTTTGCGACTTGAAGTGGGGGAGAATGTCACGGACTGACATTTCTGCCCTAGGATCTCGGCCATAGTTCATCTCATGTGTGTGAGCCCTTTGTCCTATATGGCTAATTAACGACATATGTCTTGTTGCAGGTATGTGTTCCGTATATTTCTCTCACATTATATGGTATACCCAAGCTTGTTGCGCACAAGGGACGGTTGGTCTGGGCTGTTGGCCTGGGCGCCGAGCGTGTCAACTTCCGGCACGTTACACTGGCATACCAAAAAAGGCATGTCATATCCGTAAATTCTAAGAAGCCGCCACCTTAAAAATCATTGTTGGGTATCCGTAGTGACTTTTTTACTGGCCTCTCCATGAGACTAGACATATGATAACTCTTGATTTTGCCATATTTTATAGCTTATATTTATTTACTTATTTATTTATTTATGTCAAATTTTGATATCATTTATGTTAATTTATTCTAATAATTGTATTAATTTCATATTGTTTGTATAATATTAATTTATTAGTTTTTAAGTGCAATTTATAATTATTTTGGTGTATAAATTAAATTAATTGATGTGTTTCTTGAATTATATTTTTTGGCATTATTTATGTGTTATTTAAGTATTTAATTTTAACTAAATTAATTTTATTTAATAAGTATTATTTATTTAAAGAAATATTTATAAGATGTTCATTATTTATATAGGTGAAATAATGCTTGAAAACTGATATGGGAGCCCAAAACTGGCCTTAAAAAGTGAAAAAATGGCTTCAGAAGCGAAAAAATAGTCACCGGCGTGAAAGTCAACAAAAGTCAACGGTCAACGCCAGAAAGTCAACGCGCGAAAGTCAAAGTCAACCGTGCACGGAAGACAAGCGACGGCCGCACGGAAGGCAAGCGACGGCCGCACGGAAGGCAAGCGGCGGCTACATAGAAGTGCGCAAGCGCGGAAGGCAAGCGAGCGCGGAAGGCGAGCGGCGGCTGTATTTATGAGCGCGGAAGGCAAGCGAGCGCGGAAAGCGAAGCGGCGGCTAACACGGAATTCAAGCGGCGGCTGACACGAAAATATGAGCGGAGCGGAAAGCCATACGTGGAAGTGAGCGAAGCGGCGGCTGCATTAATTCTCGCTGCATTTATTGCCGCTGGTCAGCAGTGCATTTACTGCGCCGCCACAATAATTCCTGCACAGAATTCTGCTGCATTTATGTCTCCTGCACCCTCAGCTTCTGCATTTACTACACTCTCCCAGCTCCCTTAATTAAAATCCTGCACTACTTTTTAGCCAATTTTTGGCTATTTTTGTGTAATTTTTATTCTAAAACCTTCTAGAAAATAGGTAGTTATTAGTAGTTATATTAGTAGCTATTTTTAGAGTTAGTTATTTATGGTTATTTTTAGAGGTAGTTAGTAGTTATTTTTAGAATTAGTTATTTATTGGCGGTTGTAACCGTCAAGCTTCTAGAAAGCTTTTCCTCTATAAATATCCCCTCTAATTGTACCATATATATATAGATATAGACCATAGATAGATATGTGATACAATATAGATATATATACATACACACCATATATACACAATAATATACATTCCATTTTCTCCATTTTCTTTTCTTCCGTATTTTTATCTAGTTTAATAATACGAGATTTTCGGTTTTGTGTCGCGAGCAAACTGATTTTCTCCCCCTTTTTCTTTTAAGTTCAGCATATTATTTTAGCTAGTAAAATTCCTATCATATTTCTCCATCTCACCTTCACCCAAAAATTCCATGTTCGATTTGAATTGTTCAAGTTGGATTTCGACAAGGTTGCGGAAGGGCGACAGAAGAATCGACTATTTCAGCCCTGTTATGCGCCAAAAGCGGTTTCCGGGTAGTTCAACGTAGCTAAGTACGCGGGAGCCTTGTCGACCTGCTTAGTTGCTGTTCTGAATTCGATTTTGATTAAAGAGAGGTAATAAAAGGGGTAGAGCCACTAGCGGAACGGTTGGAAGAATAATTCATGGGGCATAGGCGGGGGTCTATTGGGTCACAGAGATTCCTAGTGACAGTAGGGTTTCTTGCTTATAATGTTCTTCGCCGGGTGTCGCTGAAGCCTCGTTGTAAATCCCCCAAGATCAAGTACCAACCGAGTCGATAATCAGCTTAAGCGAGCAAATGCGATCATATTCATTTCTCCGAGCCGCCCCGCAATTATACATATATTTTCCGCTATCACGCTATCGTCATCCCGCTCATTTCATCCATGGAAATCTAGTCATTAAGGAACGCAAAAGTCAGACACAAACGCCTCGCTTCATCCCTTTCGATGATACGTATATTTTATCGCTTTTTAGTTAGATTTAATTCCTGCAATTGATCTTTTCAGTTTCTTCGATTGCATTAACTCATTGCACTTTTTCTAATTAAATATAGGATATTCGCATATTCCCTGAGTTCGACCCGGACACTCACCGGTTAAAGAGATTTTTTTATTTTTGACGAACTTTTTGGAGTTACTACACGAACACGCACGACACTATTTTCATATATCATTTTTTTGTATCTTAAAAGATATTTTAAAAACTCTCCAAAAATCTTCGATCAACATACATCCCAATGTCAATGCATACAATCCAACGATCCTATAATACTTGAAAAAACATATTTATTAAACGTGCAATATCATCAGAACATGGATTACGTAAATATTGTGGTTTATAAATAGATATAATTTTAATGCAGAACTCCAATGTTGCCTCTTGTGCTATAGTTTCTCTTATTTTTAGCGTTTTATCCACACTATCAAAATAATACCCATATGCGATAACTCGAATCACGGCCATGACTTTTTGGAAGGGTGAAAGACCTATCCAATTCGTACAATCTGTAGGTTGCGTGAAATATAGATTGTTGTTGCACATGTCATGCAATATTTTAATAAAGAGTTCTCGACGCATACGAAATCCACGTTTGAAAAATGACTTGGGAAATCAAAATGTATATGATAAATAGTCCGCCCACAAATTCTGATGTCTTCCCACTCTATCGCGGTAAATATAATTCTTTCGCATGGGTAGATTTGTCTATTCAAAGTTGGACACATCCGGTAAGGATGCTCGCAACCATTCGAGAAAGTCTTGTTGAAGTTCTAACAAAATCCGTCACCCTTCTCCTTCTTTCATTAGTAACGATGCGATCATCTATCTAACATTGTTCAACTGCATCCGAGGCTCACTCTTCGTCGTCCTCCCTATCCATCCCTATCGATAAGAGAAAGACACCATTCACTACTTTGTATTTTTGTGCTTTTTCTCCACTACAAAGTCTCATGTCCAATTTGTATCGATGTGGTAGCTACTTCAATGATTTACTACATTAGACAACATTGGAAGCTAGACACTAATATTACATGTGCCTATTAATAAGGTGATGTAGCATTCCTGTGTTGCAAAAGTTCTTTTCAATGTGATTATTGCTCACATGTTTAGGGTTCCTTATAGTTCTTTTTTTTAAATCTTTCTAGTAGTACTTGTTCAGTATTTTCTTGTTGCACTGTCATATTCAGTCATTCATATGTTACTTTAAATATATAATCTTGTGTAGTCCTGCCATGAAGTGCTTTATTGGTACACATGTTTAGATATAGGTGATGAAATGAATTTAGCTATTGGGATACAAGTCGCCCAGTTGGTCATCAAGTCGCCAAAACAAGAAGCAACAAGACAGAGTAATTATTATTGCAGGGAAGTAAAAATCATTTTATACACTTCAGTGTACCAAAATTTTGGACTAAACTAATCACACATCTTCGTAAAAGTGTCATCCATGTGAAGAAATGGACAACTTAATTTTTAAAGATATTTTTTCTTCTACAAATCATCTCATGTAATGTCATGATTGTAATACATTAATGAAATATGAATGTGGCTTCAATTGCTAAAATATTTTTAGACAATTGACAACAAAATAAACAACACAAGATTTAATGTTAGTCAATACAGATGGATTTTTGTCGAAATAAACAACCCAAGATTTAATGTTAGTCAGTACAAATGGATTTTTTATGAAATAAACAACACGAGATTTATATATGGTAATTAAATTGCAGGATCAATGATTAAAGAAAAATAACATTTATATATAGGGATATTTATTCTGATTTAACTTCGTAGATAGATAGACATGTATACAAAGTTGAGGTTGTAGCTCTGCTCTTGTTCTCTACACTACAACACACAATGACAAACAATACACATTACACTGAAACGCACTGTAACTACTCGCTACTACATTCATATTGTAATACAATTATTTTCTAACTTCCGATAAACATTCTGATCCAACCACCATTTCCTTCCCATTCTCTACAACTTTTGGATCCCGAGCTTGCTTTTGCATTTCATATATAAGGGAAGAGCAAGAAAAAAAAAAAAAATTAAAAGAAGGTTGCAAAAGAAACTACTAAACAAAAAAAAAAAAAAGTCCACATCGTAATAATTAAACACCAGTGGTACACAAATATAATAATAAATATCACACCATAACATTGGTTTTACAATATAGACTACATCTTATCGTTACACAAGTTACACTAATTTGATATTAGCTTGTCATACAAATCTAGACCTCCCCATCCTTAAGAAAACACACAAATAAGTATTAATGTAGAAATAAAATATTCAAGATGGTTAAGTAGTGCAACATGTAATTCTCTATCTTTTCATATTTTTCTTTAGAGCATAAACATGAAAATCAGATATCGTTATTCCTATGAAGATACTTTGATGTAGCACTTGATTCATCACTGTAGGAAGGTTTTTTTTTTTTTTTTTTTTCATATAAAAAACACTATAGACTCTCTCATTTGCATCATTTTTCCAACAAAACCATTTGTTACATTAGTCTCGTTTACGATACAATCTACCAAAATTATTTTCATTTCTGAATTTTTTTAAAACACCTTCTTTTGCACACGGGCATGTTAAAGTCATTTAAATTGTTGCAATTTAATTTTGAAAAAGGTAAAAAATGAAAAATAAAAATAGTTTGTGAGTAGGATGCATCGATAATATTGCAAACTTGAAAATTTGTCCTTAACCTTGAACGCATGTGTATATATAAATATGTGAGTTCAATTTCAATCCATAGCAAGTCAATAAATTAAATTTCAATACGTGTTTAACAACTATGAATTTCTAGGGCACATATTTCCGAATAAATAATTGACTTAGCCTGAGTTGTTCAATTATAAAAATATGAGATGAAATCAACTCGGTAGTGCCCAAATTGAATGGATGCTTCCAACCGACCAAATCTGATTCTAAATCGAATCAACTTCTCCAAAATCAAAGTAATAAATAAATGAAGTCAAGAATTAACAAATCTAACCCCTACACCACCATGTCATCCCTTACGGGACACTAGTGTGGCTGTTCTTAATATTATATCACAAGACAATAGCATTTCTTGTGTTATATAAAATCATGGGTCCGTGTGAATTATGTATTATGCTATATTGTATAAGTTGTTTATTGAGCCAAAATCACAGTGTGCTGCATGAAATTATATAATATGATTTCAAAATATGTGATATATATTATATTAATATTTGTTGTATGAATTATAAATTGTATTGTACAATATAACTTATTTATTGTGATGAAATCACTCTAAATAAAATTATATAATGCATTATATACTGTATCAATATATTTTATCATATATTTTTTTTTTTTTCAACATAATAACGAAAACGTAATGAAATATAAATTTTGTGAGACTTAACTTATGATTCATATTATTCAATATTATTGGTTTACCTTTGTTTAGTTACTTTATTTATTAATATTGAACGATATTTTTTACTAAAACTACAAGCTAACAATATGACAAAAACAAGAAACAAGAAATTATTTTTTTTTTCTCTTTCTCATTGATAAGTATTAATTTATTATAAAATTATTTTAATTTTAAATTTAATATTAATTGTGATTAATTATTTTTAATGTAATTTAGACTCAGAATTATTTAATATTCTTTGTTTGTTTTTCTCTTTAACACTTATTTGTATTTGCTTTTTTATTATTTTATTTTGTGTATTGATTGAGAACTGTTTTATAGACCGCAAGTTGAAGACATGAGAAAAATTAATATAAGAAAATTAAGAATTTTTCTTCTTTCTCATGGTATGTATAAATTCATTCAAAATTTATTGTGATATTCAGTTTAATATAAATTATGAATAATTACTTTTAATTTAACTCAAAATTGCATTTAGACTTACATAAATTTTGTAACATATAATTTATGATTTAATAAAAAGGTGATGTAATAAGTTGAAAAAATAGTGTTTAATTTATTATTAGTTATTAAATATATGTAATGAAATTGTAATAGATAAATTGTTTACTACTTATACAATAAGATAAATTTAACAGATTACAAAATAATAATAATAATAATAATAATAATAATATAATTTTAGCAGGATTAAATGAGTATATTTTATATATTTTTTTTTAAAGAAAAATTAATATTAATTTGGTTGACTTTTTGGCCTAAGTTGACATCATGCTTCTATTTTTATTTTGAAAATATTATTTTCATAGAGGCTATTCAAAATCTATTCAAAATATTTTATTTTCGTCTTTTCTTAATAAATAAATATATATATATTCAGAGCTTCTTATTTATTTGTAAATTAATTTATGTCAATCATAAATAAATAGTTATACTTTTTATTTATTTGTATATATAAAATTTTATTTTCTGTAAAATAATATTCATATTGTTATATATTTTATTAAATTATATTTATTTAAATAATTAAATACATATTTTTAATTTTTTTAATAATAAATATATTACTCCCTCCGTTCCGGTCAAGATGACCCCTTTACTTAAAGACTCGGTACTTTAGGTAGTGTAAATTAGTAAGTTATTGATAATAAGTTACGATATTATTTTATATTTTTATATGAATAGTGTTGTTGGTATTTTAAATATTTTTAGCATTATAAATCAATAAAAATATATACAATATGGATCTCATTTGGCAGAGAATAAAATTTTATATAATACAAATAAATAAAATATTAATTAATTTATTTATAATTAACTTAAAACTAATTTTATTAAAAAGAAAATATTTTAAATATAGATAAAAATATTTATTTATCGATGAGAGATATAGAAATAAAGAAGTTTTTGAGTAGACCGTGTAAGAGGTTAAAAATTTAATTAAATTGATTTATATTTGTTAAATATATTTAAAATGAATAGATTTACTAAAATTAAAAAAGATCATCTTTAATTAAACGGACAAAAAAAGAAAAAATAGTCATATGTCACGGAAAGGAGGGAGTATATCATAAATTAAATATTAATTAAATAAATTACTTTACTATAGAAAAAACAATATTTTTGTAACAAAATAATTTTCATTCTTAAATTTATTTATTTTTATTAGTAATAATATTAAGAACGAAATTAGAGATAATATTTTATACCGTATGTCATTTCATTATATATATGTTATTAATTTTTATAGTGAAACTAACTTCCAATTGAATAATTTAACTGGTAACACGAAAATACCATATGTAATAGTTGGCACACCAAAACAAGGTTGTGATTGCGAATTGACTCCTAAAGTCAGCTACTTTTCACACTTTGTTTCGTCATTTGATTTTGTATATGTTGTTGACCGTTGACTTCATTTATTTTACTTTCCACTTTTATCCATTTATCTATACTGTACAACGTGAATAATGCCCGAAAAAATATTTTGCAAGCCAAGCCCATCAGTTCAGTGATCCATCATTTGGTCGGGCCCGACACTGACGTGTCTCTCTGACGTTTGGCCACGCGTCGGATGGCTAACGGCTGCCACGCCATCAGTAACGATAAACGGATAACAATAAAGGAGGAAGATGAATGCCGGACGCTCGCGCGGGAAGGAGAGAGGAGAATGGCGGGATTCTGCCTGCAACTGGATTGCTTGGGCGTCCGCAGAAATTTTGTGATGGCTATGGGGAAGGAAGGGAAGGGGAGAGGTAAAATTGAGAGGGTTGAGCTTCCGGAGAAGGTGAGGACTTCGAGGGTTCTGATAATTGGGGGAACTGGCAGAGTGGGCGGTTCTACTGCCATTGCGCTTTCCAAATTCTGTCCCGATCTTCGCATCGTTGTTGGCGGACGGAACAGGTATTGACGCGATTCATCTCGTTGTTATTTTGTGGTCGATCGAACAATTGTTCATTCTAGGGTTGAATTGATTTGATTTTAATTTTGATGTGAGTTTGTGTCTGGTTGGATATGGTGAATTTTAATTTTGGGTGAACGGACAGGGATAGAGGCGCGGCAATGGTGAATAAATTGGGGAACAACGCTGAGTTCTGTGAAATTGATGTCAACGATAGCAAATCGTTGGATGTAGCTTTGAAGGGTTTGTAATTGTTCTAAATATGTCTGAATCCTGAGGCATGGATTAAATAATCAAGTTTATGTGTTTGAATTCGACTAGGTTTTCGATAATTGATTTGTTTGTGTAGATGTGGATCTCGTCGTTCATACTGCTGGCCCATTTCAGCAAGCTAAAAACTGCGCTGTGCTTGAAGCTGCAATTCAGAACAAGGTGAGAGAAAGGTAATCGAGGAGATAGGGTGTGATCATATGGATTGATTTTCCATTAATTTTTGGCTTATTATCGGGACATGTGAATGATCGGATCTTGATGGTTTCTTCATTGATCAGACATCATATCTTGATGTCTGTGATGATACAAGCTATGCCTGGCGTTCGAAATCCTACATGGACAGAGCAATCGATGCGAATATTCCAGCAATAATAACTGGGGGAATTTATCCAGGAGTGAGCAACGGTGCATAATCCTTGTAAAACTGCTATTATATGATCTGTGTTGTTGAAAATGCTGCATAGTCTTTGCTGGATAGATAGGTTTACATGTTCTTATCTTGTGATTAATGAACAACAGTTTCATCAAATCTTACCAGAACAACTTTAAGGCATCCCTTTTTGTTGTCACAGTGATGGCAGCTGAACTTGTTCGTGCTGCCAACAGCGAAGATAACGGTGAACCAAAGAGGCTGAGGTATTGTTCTTTTTATGATTGAGGAACATATAATTATTGCCTATCCGGCTTATCGCTTAAGATTAACTCAAACAAGGAAAATCAAAAGCAATGTATTTATCCGTATCCGGAAAATAAGCATTGCTATTGCTTCATTGTTCTTTTCTTTACTTTTTACAATACTAAAAATGCTTGTCTGAATGCTAACTACCTCTTGCGCCAACATGCTACCTTATGCATAGATTCTACTACTATACTGCCGGTTCTGGTGGTGCCGGACCAACAATATTATCGACTAGCTTTTTACTTCTGGGCGAAGAAGTTGTTGCTTATAATAAAGGTTGCCTGGTAGGCTATGTTTTCTTGAGTTCATAACCTTTTATTGTTGATTCTAGAGGTTATATGTTAGTTAATTGTCAGGAGAGAAAATCAAATTGAAGCCTTATAGTGGAATGCTGAACATTGATTTTGGACAAGGGATTGGAAAGAAGGATGTTTTCCTCTTGTAAGTGTTCACATGTTTCTCAAGAGATTTTAATTCCTAAGTGAAAGTTAATCATTTCTTACATAACACATTCTGAAAGAACTTAGCAATCAGGAACCTACCGGAGGTGAGAAGCGTTCATGAAATTCTCGGGGTCCCAACTGTTAGCGCACGCTTTGGAA
The DNA here is from genome assembly GCF_009805555.1 of Andrographis paniculata. Lineage (NCBI taxonomy): Eukaryota > Viridiplantae > Streptophyta > Magnoliopsida > Lamiales > Acanthaceae > Andrographis > Andrographis paniculata. The sequence goes on along the minus strand of NW_026137595.1, from coordinate 2,708,807 downwards.
CTTCTCCATTCTTCTGGAACTGGGGAATGGTAGCCATGACATATTTGCTTCCACCTGTATGTGAATGGGACTGTATATGGTGCATTTTAAAATTTTTTCTGAATGATCACATGATCCAGGCCATGACTGTCTGTCTGTTAATGATCCAGGAAACATTGAGGGATAGAGGTAAAGTTCAGCAGCTTGTTGAATTATTTGATCCTTTAGTCAGGGCCGTCGATGGAATAGCTGGAGAGAAAGTCTCCATGAGGGTTTGTCCACTAATTCCCACATTGTTCTATTTACAACATAATGTTATTTCCAAATCTGAAATAGATTGCCTTCCTAAGCAATAAGCTTCTCCCATTGTTTATTTCAAAACAGGTCGACTTGGATGGTTCAGATGGAAGAACTAGAATAGGGATTTTCAGCCACAAAAAGCTATCTGAGTCAGTTTTCTCTTGTGTTTTAACTTCATCAAAGCACAATAAATCCTGGAATTTGCATTCCTGAATGATTCACGTTCCAATTTGTCATATTGAATTCTCAATGTTGTTCAGATCAGTAGGGAATGCAACAGCAGCATTTGTGCTGGCAATGCTGGAGGGAAGCACACAACCTGGGGTTTGGTTTCCTGAAGAGGTACCATATCCTATTAACAAAAAATAATCAACTCAATGTGCTCCATTTAACCTCCTGGTTTGTTCCCGGTTTGCAGCCCGAAGGCATCGCAATTGAGGCAAGGGAGGCTCTCCTCAGCCGCTCTGCGCAAGGGACGACTAATTTCATCATGAATAAGTATGTCTTGGTTTATACTGCAAGCTAAATGTTCTTTTTAACAACTCTATGGTTCTTAATCTTGATTACTCTGGAATATTTATAGGGCTCCATGGATGGTTGAAACAGATCCTAAAGAAGTAGGTTTTGGAATTTATGTATAAGCAAAGATGTTCTCAAGCATGTTTAAGCTGCAGAGGTAATTCTGTTTTCTCTACCTTGTAAAGTATTAATCTGTTAGAAGCAGAATGAAATAGTAATTACCAAAAAAATTAGGCAGGATGCCAATTGCCACCTGATTGCCATTTGTTTTCAGATTATCTTTCCCCTTATTATGCATGTGCTTGACTTTGTATGCAAAAGAGACAATAATATGCCAAAATAGAGACACACAAATCAAAAGTGACGGCTGAACATGTTCAGAGTAGATCTAGATAGCGACATCTTCCTCTTGTGTTCCATTTTTATATTGCTACTATTTTCATTTTTTTTAGTCCTTTACATTATTATAAGTTTCTGTCCATGATGCCATGCCACCATCAGTAGTCGATAGGGATTGGTACAACAAAAATCACACCACCACCACAATATCATTTTATTCTTATTTTAAACTCCATCTTTACTAAATTGTCATAACATCTGATGCCACCCTAGAATGAGGCACATGAAGGTGAGATTACTATTAGAAAAGAGGAACATGTTAAAAGAGGAGAGGTCAGCAGCATAACCTGTATAAGCTAAAATCCAAACACACACTCACAAATAGTATCAGCACGTGAAATTGTGACCAGAATATGAAAGGACTGTGTATTGTGGTACAACTCTGGGATACCACTCACTCAACTGGGGCTTCAGCACCCATGTGAGCCTCTGTCCTATTGCTCCCCACCCCCCACCTCAAACAACAACCTATAATAACAGAACAGAACCCACCCCCCACAAGAAACCATATTCTGAAGCATGTTGGTAGGATTTGTTACACTCAGAAGAATGATCCTTGTTGCTTTGAAACTAGGCCCTCCTGATAACTGACCCAAACACTCCTAAATGAGGTTGGAAAATCACATCCTAAATAAGGCAACCATTATTTACTGTCTTATACACACCATTCAGAATCCTATGCAAGTGGAAAGTGAAAGTTAGAATAAGATCACTCTGCTTTTGCATTTTGGGATATTAAATATTACACTATCAAATGCAACTGCAAGTGTTACATACAGTTAGTACACTAATGGTGAGGGTTAAGAGGTAGATTTTTATTTTACAGTAGTAGGATCTTTGCTATATGCTATTGCTCTATTATGTTCTTGCACCACTAAAGAGACAGTAAAAAAATGTGAAAAGAGATACCCACTGTTGTAAAATGGAATTATAGATCCTTTCTCCATGCACTTGTATTTGATAGCTAGTTTGGTATTGATGATGACAATTTAATCTTGATGAGGTGTTCCTTACACATCCTTTTCTTCTGTTCTTCAGCTATACAGCTAAACGACTTTTCGGCTTCCTTGTATATACTAAATTTCTTTGTATAAGCATCTACATAGTTTAGATCAAAAGGTTAAATGCTGAAGTACATGTTTATATAGTCATGAGAGAGTAGTAATCTTACTTATCTATGTTAGTTCGTGCTAGTTAGGTGTTATTGAACCTGACATGATCGTTTTCGATGGCTTCTGGCCCAGAAGAAAACCTGGAAGTAGATTACAATTCCAAAATCTGATGTTTCTTTCTGAGGTGGAAATCAGACAGTAAGTGTTAATAAGTTAACAGCAGGATAATACCTGTGCAGTTGGTCGTTACATAAGCTTATCGAAGCTGCTTGGAGTGGAGAACTGCTGGGCAGCGGATTATTACTATTGCTAGAGGATGGGTTTGTCACAGTTTCAGTATCATTGTTGAAAGATTGGGTAAATGCAGAACGGCATTCTCCGGCTAATTTCGTAGGAGTAGAAAATAGATTATCCGGAAGTATGTGTTCCAAGCTGTTCTAAGACCAAAGGATCAATTGTACAATCAGGATGTGACAATCTTGGATGATAACCACAGAATTCATCGATGTGCAATACCTTTCAGGTAGAAGATGATCAAAACCAGCCCCATTTACATGCCGTAGTGATTCAGTTCCCTCCAACACCAACTTCCGATCAACGGGGACAGGAGATTTAGCTCCTTCTCTGTTACGGTCGAACTCTGCAGTAAGGAACAACAACAACAACAGGTAACTGGGGTGTAAATCTTGTTTCAAGATATAATTGTCTGTTCGTCTATACCTTCTTGATTAAAGACATCGGAAGTAGTGAGAGAATTTTGATTCATCGGATATAGAGACTGTCTAGGAGAGGAAGCCGGAATGCCGGTCCTCAACCTCGGCAGGAAATGATTGTTTGGGTGTTGTGTTTTCAGGTCCATCAGTTGCATATTCGCCATTTTTCGATTTGAAGTTCGACAATGGCATGCTGCAGCTCTGCCTCCTCCAGTTTCTTCCTCAGGATCATCTCTTGTGAATCATACAGCAACCTTGATCCTACAGGTTAATATATACATACATACGTAAGTATTCACATGCAATGAAGCAAGTAAGAATCATCATTTAGGTTTACCAATGGGGAGATCAATATGTTCTCTAGATTCGACGACCGAGGGGCTTAAACAAGTCGATTGTTTCCTGCAACGACAACTTGTTGTTATTAGTGAGAAGATTCCTCGACAAAGATGAAGATGGATAGGCCAAAGTGTTACTTGTTGAGGGATTTCCCTTTCTCCTTGTAAGGCTTGACAAGAACGCGAGAATGGCGGACGAAATGAGGATTCCCTTTTGCGAGGATGAGCTTAACAGTCTCCGAGTACGCGAAGGTCATAAAGCCGAACATCCTTTTCTGCTGATACGGAATCCTCACATCTTGCACCGGTCCATACGAGCTTCAAGCAACATTACAAGAAGCAATGTCAGTCAATAGACAGCAAGTTGAGCAATTGAGTGTAGGAATAGGTTCAAGTGGCTACCTAAAATAATTCGATACATCGACCTCCCTGAAGCTACTGTTGGCTGGAAATGTCAAGTATATCTGCCGTGAGCTGGAAAATCATGTGGATTGATCACCATGTTGCAAAACAAATTTGGACAGACAAAATCAAGATTGCAATTAGAGGTAATAACAATGTCTTGAAAACAAAAGTCTTCGTTTTGTGACCTCGGATTGTCATTGTGGAAGGAGTGGTGGTGACCTCCAGGAGCAGCCATGAGAGGACTAAACCTATTAGTGTTATTATGGTTTTGAAGAGGTTTGAGTCTGAAAAAGTGATGAAATAATCCAGAAGTTGTTGGAGAGGGCAGATGATGAGTGTGCAAGAACTTGCAAGAAGTGCCATTCTTGCAAAAGCCCTTTTCAAAGTAGACACAAGGCCTCCATAGAAGCTTTCCCCCTTCTTCTTCTTCTTCTTCAAAAGAAGAAGAATATTGGGGTGATGGCCCAAAATCCAAATCCTCAGCATAAGGGTAGTAGGCCATGGCGTCACTTGTTCCACTAGGGCTCAGTACTGTAGGAGGATGAGGATGGTTCAAGTTCAACTCGAACTCACTCCCGCCATTAAAATGGAGGGTTTTGTTATTAGGAATAGGAGGATAAGAGAAGAGAGAATTGTTGTTGATTAATGTTGGTGGAGGATGCCCAATTCTAAAGAGGCCTTGCCTTAGCTTGGGCGACATGGGAGAGGAGAAGGGACTGAGGGCAAAAGGCTAACCTTATCATCATCATCATCATCATCTCCATCTCCATCTCCATCTCCATCTCCTTGTCATCAGCCTCAACCTCAGACTGCACCAGTAGTAGTAGTAGTATGTAAGCCATGATTTTGGATGCGATCCAAATTCTTGATTCGAGACATCACTACTTTAGCAGCCTCCCCTCCGATGTGTCCATTGATTGAATTCACTAGTAGTAGGAGCTCTGAAAACAGACCATAACTAAGAAAGAAAGACTTCCACTGATCAACTCAAGTCGTCACTGCAGCTGCCCTCGACCCTCTCAATTCTGTTTCTTCATTTCTTTCTCCTCTCAGAGGAGAGAGTGATGGTAGAGAGAGTAGTGTGTTTCTTGAAAGAAGAAGACGTTGGGGAGGGGCAATTAGTAGTATTATTATTAGTGCACGAAGTTTTTTATTTATTGAATTTAATATTAAAAATATATTTATATTTTTTTGTATAAATATTTTTCGAATTATAAAATATAAATAGAATTCTTAGAAATGAACAAATGTAGTACTCCATCCGTAGAACTATAGTTGAGTTGTGTAATAATAATGAAAAAGTAAAAGATAATTTTATAGTGATATGGTTATTTATGAAAATAAGACTATGATAAACAAAAATGATAAACAAGACTACTGTATTAGAACATACGGAGTATTATTTTACTATTTAAAAATAAGCATCGGTAAACGCCGATCAAATATAATACCCTATAAATTAAATTTGACAAATAAATCACATTAGACGAAGAAACTACGTGGCAGATGAAAGTGTAGGGTTGGAGTTTGAACCAAGAAAAATTGTATGTGGACAAAGATTTAACACCATAGTGTTATTAAAGGGACAGGGGATGATGATATTTGGCTTGCTAATCATTGCCATTAGCTTTATGCACTGCAATATCTCTCTCAAGAACGCCACTGTTCTTGAAAACGATATTCTTTTTTTCTTTATTTAATTAAGATTTATTACCTTTAATATTTTATTTTATTCTTTTGGGTTTTCTTTTTTAAGGCAAGGAGGAATTAGTGGTGTTTTTCTAAAAGACATAAGTTTAGAAAAGAAGAAAAAAAAAAAATGAAAAAAAGAAATTGGCATAGTTTCAACGTGCATGTTTTATTTGTTAGTACACACCGCCTACCTATGATATTCCTCAGCTCTTAAAAAAGTATATATTTTTTTTTAGTGATATTTTTATTTTACATCATTATTTTTATATAAAATATATAAACAAAAATATCAGTATATTATTTTAATTATTCACTATAATTAAAATATTATTTTTTCTGTCTCAATACAATAGTTTTGTTTATCACTTTTGTCTGTTTTCATTTTCATAAATAACCATATTACCATAAAATTATCCTTATTTTTTTATTATTATTATACAATTGTCACTACTTTTTACACTAATATATTCGCAAGGGCAAAAAAGTCATCAATCCTTACATTTTATCCACTACCAATATAATATCAATATTTCTTAAATATCGTGTCCAACACAATAAGACTATATTTTTTGGACGGATGGAGTATTATTTTTTAAACACCGTCAAAAATAAATACTCTCTTCGTCCCAAATACCCTGCAATATTTCCTTTTTGGTATGTCCCAGACACCCTGCACATTTCCAAAATAGAAAATAATTAATTATATTTACACACTTTATTCTCTCACATCATCCAAATAAAAAAATAAAATATATATTTATCTCTTCATCACATCACCTAATTTCTAAATTATCCTACTTACTACTACCCACCTAAAAACTCGTGCCAAAAATAAATGTTACACCTTGTTTAGGATGGAGTATTTATTTTATATATGGACGGATGGAGTATATTAGAGCTTAAAAATGTATGTCCATTCTCTTTTAAAAGTATATATATTCATTCTATTTTAAAATTATATAATTTTTTTTTATGTAAATTTAAAAATAATAATAATTTTAATTACAATAAATAATTAAAAGTAATGTAAATATAATTTTATCTTTATTTTTTGATATAAAAGTAATAATATGAATATGATAGTAAAGTTTAGATATTTGTAGAAAAAAAAATATAGTTCACAATTACTAAAAGAATGATTACGTGTACAATTTAAAATAAAAATATATGTACTTCGTTAGTGGAAAATATAACATAAAATATGTACCAAACATCCTCTGACATTTTAAAAAAAATAATTAAATATATTTAATCTTTATCTCACACTCATAAAATCACACCATTCAAATAATACACTTTTTTTTCTCTCATAATATCACTTAATTTCCAAATTATTCTACTTTAATACTACTCACCTAAATTCTTGTGTCGAAATAAATATTGCACTATATTTGGGACAGATGAAGTATATAAATATATTACTTTAATTTTATATAAAATGTCTATTTTATTCATCTTTTTCGCATATTTTTTTTAATAATAATAATAAAATTTATCACATTTTAAATTTTATAATTTATGTCCCATTTTAAGTGATATCTTTTTTTATTAAGGATACAATTTTTAGGGTGATATGTTTAATTATTTAATAATAGCAAGTTATAATATTATTTTATTATTTTTATGTAAGAGGTGTTATTTGTAATTTTAAAATAAGAAATAATATATATGATTAAAAAATTTAGAATGTGTTTTAAAATGTTTTAAAAATTATATCTCAATAAAAATATATGGAATATGGATATCATATTGCATAAAATAAAATTTTATTTAATACAAATAAATAAAAAAAATATATTTATTTATTTATTTATGACTAACATAAACCAATTTATAAATGAATGAAAATTTTAAATGTAAATAAAAATATTTGTTTATTAAAGAGAATTAAGAAATAAATGAGTTTTGAATAAGTACCTCATACGAGGTTATATGTAAAGTTAATTACGTTAATTTATCATTTGTCATGGTACTGACTAAAATAAAAATTGAATCATTTGTTATGAGACGGAGGGAGTAACTTATCTTAATTAAATTATTTAATTATTTTAATTTTAATGTATTATTATTTTTATTATACAATTATTTTTTTTTACTAATATTTTTTTTAATTTTTTACTAATTATATTTTTCTTGACACGTGCTTACCATAACATAGACATTAACTTTTACTGGTACGGATGAAGTAGTATGTTAATATATGGCATTATTGAACTTGGATAACCTATATATATGTATAGGCTGTCAATCTTGTATTAATCCGGTCAAGTCAGCATTGTGTTATACGGGTCAGCATACGCTATATGTATGACTAATATATATTTATAAATATCTCAACATATGTTGTGTTATAAGATAACATATGCTAAATTATAATATAATATTCATTCGTTCACAAACTAATATTCTATTTTTCTATTTGGGATGTTCAACAACTATTGTCCTATTTTTTTTTAAAAAACACAAATTTTACTTCCTTTTTTTACCCTTCATTCATTTACTAGTTTTAATATCTACTATATCATTAAGGACAAATTTGTCAATTCAAAATAAAAAGATAATTAGCTAAAAAATTATGCAAATATACTTTAGAACAATATAAATTAGACGGAGGAAATATATGTTTATTATAAATATGCTGAAATATATATATATATATAAATATATATTAGTTATTTCTATAACATACGCTAATCAGGTCAAATAAGCAATATACTAACTTGGCTGAATAAGCGGCTGATCCATGTCCATGTATATATAACACATGATTTACATTAATACTCCCTCTGTTCCATAACTAAATATTCATTTGTTTTTTGCACGTAATTTTAGAAATATTAGTATTATATTTAGATGTGGTAGGAATAAAGTAGAAATGACTAAAATAACCTTATTACTATGTATGATATAAAGGTAATGACATTTGTATAATATATTGTAAGTTGTAAGGGTATTTGTAATGTTAGGTAGATAGTACAGTTACTAAAAAATGAAATTGATGCTTTGTTATGGACAGACTAAAATAGAAAAATGGATACTTTGTTATGGGACGGACTAAAATAGAAAAATAAATACTTTGTTATGGGACGAAAGAAGTATAATATTTCTATTGTTATCATCGAAAATATACATATATATATATATATATATCGTAACCATCAACCATATCGTCAATTATAAATGTAAAGTATGTTTGCGTGTGAGGTTTTAGTTTTGTTTTTAATAGTAAAATTGAGAAATGAAACACTAGTTGTTTAATATAATAGAAATATGTATTGATACAATATTTTAAATATGATAGTATTAAATTTTAGTATAATATAATAATTGAAAATAGAAGTTTAATTTGACATTTTTATGAAAAAAAAATTATATAATCAAAAATTTATTTGTTTATTTATTATATTATGCTAAAATTTATTTTTATATTCAAAATATAATTCTCTCTCCGTCCCGTTGGAAGGGTGGTGTTTGCTTTTTGCACGTAGATTTTGGAATATTAGTATTATATTGGATTGTAGTAAAAAAGACAAAAGTACCCCTATTAGTACGATGTAATATAAAAGTAATAACGTTTGTGTAATATATTGTAAGTTAAAAGGGTATTTATTATATTAAGTAGGTAGTATAATTACTAAATTAAAAAATGGTAACCTTGTTTTGGGACGGACGAAAATGAAAAAATGATAACCTTTCAACAGGACGGAGGAAGTATCAAAATATATTTATATTATATCAAACAATCATTTTAATTCAAAATTTTATCATTCTAAACTAAAAATATTACAAATAAACACACACACATGGTTTCTTTAAATATTTAGATTATTAATAAGAAACTTTACTTTTAAGGGGTTACAAACAATTAGATTTATTTTTCCTAATGAATTGTAATTTGATTCTATTTTTATTCAATGTAATTGAAAAAACAATAGTAATAAGTAAAAACATACCACCCACTATATTTTTTCTATATTTATTTTTATAGTAAATAAATCTTTTGAAGATCTCTTGTGTTTGTTATCTGTTTTGGAATTGATTCTTACTTTTTCGTAAATTTTATTTTTTCAAAAATATCAATTATATTATTTATTTTTTTATATTACAATAAAAATTAATTTATATTGAATATATTATATCAATATTTATTTATATTACATCCACCAATTATTTTAATTCAAAATTTTTCTATTGAAAATTCAAAACTCAACTTCCAAATCCAAAAATATCTATATATATATACTCATAATGGAGATTTGTTACATTTATTTAGATTTTGTTTATATGTATATATATATTGCAAAATTCAGGTTTTGTTATGTATTTTGATCTTGGATTTTGATTTTGTTATACCGTAAAATTTGTTTAGTAAGAGATGACATGGTAGTGTGGGGGGTGAACTTGTCACGTAAAGTTATGTGTTTAGTAAATTCATGTTAGGTTTAAAAAAAATAATGAAATTCAAAATATTGAAATTTATAAAAAAAGAAAAATGTCCAAAATCCTCCGAATAATGAATTTTTTTAGTGTTGGGGTACTTTTAAACCACATTCCCATGATATTTTAACATTTACTTTTATATAAAATAAAATTTAAATATTTAAGATTAATTATTATTTGAATTATATATTTAATTAAATTTATATTATTTTTATGGTACATTTTTTTTAAAATTAAAATTAATAAAATAATTGTTTAAAATTATTATTTATTATAAATTTTATTTGAATTATAAAATTTATAAGGACGGCAATGGGTCGGGTTCAGCCGGAACTGAGATCTGACCCGAATATATTGTGAGAGTCGATATCCAAATTAGACTCGATTATACCGGAATCGATCAAAGCTATACCCGGTAAGACCTGATAGATCCGATAAATTCAATTTGTTTTTACAGTTTTTAAATTTTAATTTAAAATTGGACACGAACCGGACTGATATATAATACTCTCTTCGTCCCATAAATATAGTCTTAATTGGGTTGGACACGAGATTTAAGGAATATTGATATTATATTGGTAGTTGGTAAAAAGTATGGATAAAAGACTTTTTTGACCTTGTGAGTGTATTAGTATAAAAAGTAATGACAATTGTGTAATAAAAATGAAAAAATATGGGTAATTTTACGGTGATATGGTTAATTATGGAAATAACACTATTGTTTTGGATCGGACAAAATTGGTAAACAAAACTATTGTATTGGGACGGAGGGAGTAAGTTTTTTTTATAATAAATGAATAAATTAAACTCAAAAAAATATTTTTGGTATAATTATATTGTTAAAAATGATTTTTTTCATATGTATAATTTATATATTATTAATATTATAAATCGAGTCCGGGTCCGGGTAGGGTCCACCATTAACTCTACATCTGATTCGGACCCGATTAGAATACTCCAAACATAACCCGAACCCAGAACCAATACTCGAATAATTTGACCCAACTTCAAATAAATAGATTGGATTTGAGTTGGGTCTCGAGTTTACCAGGACCTCCTATTGTCATTCCTATAAAATTATTATACATTTACAATTTATATTAATAGTAAATCAGAGGTTTAATTTATCAAAATAAATAAAATTTATATAACGATAAATATATAATTTAGAATATAGAAAATCCAAATCCTTCAACTAATATAAAAAATAAATTACACATAATTTTACTAATTAAACATAGGTTAGAATTTCAAATACTAAATATAATAAATCCTATCATATATAAATCTTTTTTTTTTTTTTTTTTTTTTTGTCATTACCTCTATTATATTCTTTCTTCATTCAAATAAAGTACTTCCTCCGTTCCAAAACTAAAATCTTGGTTGTGTTGGACACGAGATTTAAAAAATATTGATTTTATATTGATAGCGGGTAAAAAGTATGGATAAAAGACTTTTTTGCCCTTGTGAGTGTATCAGTGTAAAAAGTAGTGGCAATTGTGTAATAATAATGAAAAAGTAAATATACTTTTATAGTGATATGGTTATTTATGGAAATAAAACTATTATTCTAAGACGAACAAAAATAATAAACAAGACTATTGTATTGAGACGGATTGAGTATTTCTTTTTATTTTTTTATTATTTTAATAAAGTATTTATTTATTTCTTAATTTCGTATCATCCCAAATAAGCTAATTTTTGGGATAGAGGGGGTAAATAAATTTTTTAAAAAAAAATAGAAAAGAAAGCCTCTAAAACTATGGGCGCTCATTCTAACCATGGTTAAGTTCTGGGGTAAGCTCTAATACTATAAAGTTAATTTTAACCATGGTTATATATTTTATTTATTCATGGCTAAGCTGAAAACAACGTAACAGGTCACACATATGTAGTTACTACGGATTAATCAAAAACTCAGAATTATATTTTCTCCGTCCCAAAAAATATGAAAGTATTACTGTAGATACGAGAATTTAGGTAAAATATAACTAGCAAGTGATTAAGAAGTGTATTAGTAAAAATAATTATGTTGATGTAATTTTTCAACAAAAATAAAGTAAAATTCAAAGATATAGAAAATATCCTTAAACTTGATTAATTAGTGCCTGAGATTAGGAATCTCTAAACACTGTACGGTACAGAAAATAAACTGGAAAATAAAAGACTGAAATTTAAAGTGGTGATCCCCAAATCTGACTTTGCTTTGTTGAAGTTGATTGAAGATGCCTTTTCTGACGGATTTGAATCCTTTAAATAGCCTTTCAGAGAAAACGGTTTGAACCGCCGTCTGGTCGGTTACAGCAACCGCTGTCAACCGACCACCAATTTCTCCTCTATTGACACGTATTACAACTTCCTTCAACCGTTCCCATCAGTCACAGAACTCAGACCTGCCTCTTACCCGACCTGCCTGTCCACTGCCAAATTTCTTTTGCCCGACTTCGTCCTTCGCCCGACCTGCTTCTTCGCCCGACCTCACTTGGGCCGACCTCCGCATCAGCCGCCCTCCGTCTTTGACCGACTTTAATTGGTCCGACCATGGACCAACCAAATGTGGTCCCGACCACGGACCAACCGACCGGCTCTATTTGCCTTATCTCTTTAGAAGGACAGACTGTCCTCTGGACAGACCTCCGCGTCTGTCCGTACCTCTTCCTTGCCCGACCTTCCTCTTGACAGACCTCCGCGTCTGCCCGACTTCGCCTTCCATCCGATCTACGGTTTACCCGACTTGGGTACACCTTTTTTTTTAGACTCCGCCCGACCTTTCTTCCTTTTCCCGACCTTTATTCTGCCCGACCTCCAGACCTTTTGGCTTTCATTCAGACCCTACCCAGAATCCTACTGCCACTTACTATTATTATTATTTTTTGTGCTTAACAATAAGCCTCCTCCTCAAGACTCCTAAACATCACTTTCAGTGATGTTTTAGGAGTTTGCAGGTCAGCATCCGAGGCTACGTCAGCCTCAGATCCGACCTCCATCTTCTGAGGCTACGTTGGACCCGACCTCCATTTATCGCGGACTGGTGGTGGTCTGCACATTGATTGATTTTGCACTACCATCTCTTCAGCATCTCCCCCCTGACGGAAGTCATGATTATTTTCTGTAAAAAAGGATTCTAACCTTCTTGCCGTGGATGCTAAACTGGCCAGATCTTGAAAGTCGTGGGCTGTCAGGGCCTCGCGAAGTCTGGTATGCATGTTCCTGACCACCAAATTGGTCATTTCGCTTTCATTGATCATCGTAGGACATCGTCCCTTCATCAATCGCATCCTCTCTATGAATTGGTAGCCGGTCTCTTCCGGCATCTGCGTGATCTCCAGAAGGTCTATCAGTGAGACTGTCGGCAGAGGATTAAAGAACCTTCCATGAAAATCTGCCTCTAAATCTTCCCAAGTTTGCAACTGTCCAGGCGGCAGACTGACATACCAAGAAAAAGCTGTTCTTGTGAGCGACAACCCAAACAATTGTAACTTGTGAAACGGATTGTTGCCTACTTCTCCCAATTGAGCCGTGAAGCGACCCACATGCTCAATGGTAGAGGCTCCGTCTTCTCCCGAAAAAGAATTGAAGTCTGGTGGCCTATAATTTCTCGGGAGAGGATGATCGTTAATGATCCTTTCTGGAAATGGCCTCTGGTAAACCGGCCTGTTCACCGTTTGCGGATTCATTCCGAAATGCACCTGCAGAACTTGAGCAATATCCTCCGGGTCTACTCTGGGTGGAATATGGTCGAACACTGGAATGTGATCGTGAGTCTGACCTCCCAATCTTTCTTCTCTGGAGAAGGCTGGTTCGGCTGGGAAGGGATTATGAGTCTGTCCCTCCAACCTTTCTTCTCTAGAGAAGGCTGGTTCGGTTGGAATGGGATTATGAGTCTGTCCTCCTAATCTCTCATTCGGCTGGGTATTATCAACCCTCGGTCCCAAAGGAACATTATCTGGGAAAGTTAGAGGAATCTTCCCCATATCTGTTCGGTTGAAAGTTGTAACGCTTGGAAACGTACTGTCAACGTATGATGGTTCTGCAAACGTTGATCCTGAGAAAGTCGCCTGAAAACGAGAAGGTGACACGGCTGGAAGCATGTTTGGATACAGGGTGAATCTGGAGAATGCCTGATCCAACATGTTTTGCATTAGATTTTGTTGTTCACGCAACAAGTTCGTTTGTTGCTCACGCAACATATTCTGCATAACCAAAGTATGCTGGTTGTTCATTTGTTGAACATAAGACCACCAATCAGTTGGTGGTTGTGGGTTTTCCCCGGCATTTGGCACAATAGGTGGTGGAACGGATTCTCCCGCCGGTGCCGAAGATGATTGCGGTTGTGAACCTGCCATATGGACCCTTCCGATGATTCGGCCGGATCTAAGACGTATGAAATTATCGCCGGAATTGGAATGAGCAATTGTGTCTTGCTCCCACTGTGGTCGCCAATTTGTTGATGTAATTTTTCAACAAAAATAAAGTAAAATTCAAAGATATAGAAAATATCCTTAAACTTGATTAATTAGTGCCTGAGATTAGGAATCTCTAAACACTGTACGGTACAGAAAATAAACTGGAAAATAAAAGACTGAAATTTAAAGTGGTGATCCCCAAATCTGACTTTGCTTTGTTGAAGTTGATTGAAGATGCCTTTTCTGACGGATTTGAATCCTTTAAATAGCCTTTCAGAGAAAACGGTTTGAACCGCCGTCTGGTCGGTTACAGCAACCGCTGTCAACCGACCACCAATTTCTCCTCTATTGACACGTATTACAACTTCCTTCAACCGTTCCCATCAGTCACAGAACTCAGACCTGCCTCTTACCCGACCTGCCTGTCCACTGCCAAATTTCTTTTGCCCGACTTCGTCCTTCGCCCGACCTGCTTCTTCGCCCGACCTCACTTGGGCCGACCTCCGCATCAGCCGCCCTCCGTCTTTGACCGACTTTAATTGGTCCGACCATGGACCAACCAAATGTGGTCCCGACCACGGACCAACCGACCGGCTCTATTTGCCTTATCTCTTTAGAAGGACAGACTGTCCTCTGGACAGACCTCCGCGTCTGTCCGTACCTCTTCCTTGCCCGACCTTCCTCTTGACAGACCTCCGCGTCTGCCCGACTTCGCCTTCCATCCGATCTACGGTTTACCCGACTTGGGTACACCTTTTTTTTTAGACTCCGCCCGACCTTTCTTCCTTTTCCCGACCTTTATTCTGCCCGACCTCCAGACCTTTTGGCTTTCATTCAGACCCTACCCAGAATCCTACTGCCACTTACTATTATTATTATTTTTTGTGCTTAACAAATTATAAATTAATATTAAAATAAGTAAATAGTTTAATTAAAATTAAGAAAATTATAAATTTTAAAATTTAAAGTGCGACTAAAGTGCATAGTTATATTTCTAAAAATAAAAAAAACAAGTTATGTGAAATGGACAAAAATAAAAAATAGAGACAAATTATATGGGACGGAGAGAATAATAAACCACATCCACATGGTAAATTCAATTATCTGACAATAATTATTATATTATCTAACAATAATAAACCGACAAAACGGCTATTATCTCCGACATGATAATGGAAGAATTTCCAAAACATACGTGTAAATATAAACCAAAATTTTCAAATTATTTATTTACTACTACTTTCATATTTATTTATGCATGCAAAATATAATAAATAAAACAAAAACATTAAATATAAATATATATTATTTTCGTTCCATCACAATTGACATAATTTCAATTTTTGTCTGTCTAGTTAAAATTGACACGTTTCTATTTTTGGTAAAAATTATAAAATCAAAATATATTTAACAAATTGTTAAGCACAAAAAATAATAATAATAAATAATGGCAGTGGGATTCTGGACGGGTCTGGATATAAGTTAAATGACCCAGAAGTAGGGTGCAATCGGACAGATGCAAGGATCGGGAAGGAAGAAAGGTCGGGCGGAGTCTGAAAAAAGGTGTACCCAAGTCGGGTAAACCGTAGATCGGGTGAAAGACGAAGTCGGGCAGACGCGAAGGTTTGTCAAGAGAAAGGTCGGGCAAGGAAGAGGTACGGACAGATGCGGAAGTCTGTCCAGAGGACAGTCTGTCCTTCTAAAGAGATAAGGCAAATAGAGCCGGTCGGTTGGTCCGTGGTCGGGACCACATTTGGTTGGTCCATGGTCGGACCAATTAAAGTCGGTCAAAGACGGAGGGCGGCTGATGCGGAGGTCGGCCCAAATGATGTCGGGCGAAGAAGCAGGTCGGGCATTGAGGTCAGGACGTGATACGAAGTTCGGACCAAGTGAAGTAGCATGTGCAGGTCGGGTGAGAGAGCAGTTCTGGGGCGGTTAGAGGAAGTTGCAACTGGCGAACGGTTTTTTGAAGGTCGGACGTAGTAGAACGGTTGACACACGTGTCAATAGAAGAGAACTTTTGGGGCGGTTAACAACGGTTATGGTAACTGACCAGACGACGGTTCTGAACTTTTTCTTCAAAGAATATTTAAGGATTTGGATCATCATTTGGCAAGGCATCTTCAATCAACTTCAACAAAGCAAAGTCAGATTTGGGGATCACCACTTTAAATTTCAGTCTTTTATTTTCCAGTTTATTTTCTGTACCATACAGTGTTTAGAGATTCCTAATCTCAGACACTAATTAATCAAGTTTAAGGATATTTTCTATATCTTTGAATTTTACTTTATTTTTGTTGAAAAATTGCATCAACACAAATATAAATCAACTTAATTAACTACATAACATACAATATCATAAATG
This sequence comes from Andrographis paniculata, assembly GCF_009805555.1. NCBI lineage: Eukaryota > Viridiplantae > Streptophyta > Magnoliopsida > Lamiales > Acanthaceae > Andrographis > Andrographis paniculata. The sequence continues at coordinate 2,692,139 of NW_026137595.1, read as the reverse complement.
ACGTATGATCCACTCAAAACCCTTTTATTCCTATCTCTCTCCTAGAACAAAAATAATTATTTTTATCTATATCTAAAACTACACATCTTTTATAAAATTGATTTATATTAATTATAAATAAACAAAAATATTTTTTTATTTACTTTTATAATAGAAAATTTTATTCTCTACAAAATAATATTCATATTGTATATATTTTTTAATTGCTATATAATTATTAAATATTTAGATAAATATTTTAATTTTTTTTAATTATATATATTGAATTTATTTTAAAACTATAAATATTATTAATTATACAAAAAATTAATATCATAACTAATTATTATTAACTGATTAAATATTTTTATCGTAAATACCGTGTCTCTCATCAAAGGGTTAAATTCAGATGGGACGGAGAAAGTATATGTATATATATTTTTTCTCTATATTTTGGCATTTCTTGTGTAATTATTGTCCCCATCTCTCTTCCTACCTGCTTTTAATGAAATTGTATGTATATATTATACTCTTTTCTTCTCATAACTATGTATCTATTTGTTTTTTTTCATAAGGTTTAAAAATATTAGTATTATATTAGAATGTAGTAAGAATAAAATAGAAATGACTAAAATAACCTTATTAGTATTATGTGATATAAAAAGTAATGACATTTGTGTAATATATTGAAAGTTGTTAAGGGTATTTGTAATGTTAAGTAGATAGTACTATTACTAAAAAAAATATATATATATTTTATTATATAACAAACTAAAATAGAAAAATAAATATTTTATTGTGAGGCGAAAAGTATATAAATATATATATTTATGCTGATAATGCCCCACTAATAAACAGGCAATTTATTTATTTACTTTTTTACCCCTTTTGGATTCTGCATCAGATCATTGGTTAAACTTGTGTTCCATCACTTTTTGCTGTTAATATTATTATTATTATGATATCCAGAAAATACCTTTTTCTTTTTTGTCGATTTTCTTTGGTAAAGGCTTCAAAAGATTTAATTTAAATTTAATATTGAAATAATATTTCCCTAATTATATTCAAGAATATATTTTTTTTTTCACCAAATTCAGCTATAACTATAACTAATTAATTCTTCGATAATTCAATCGATTCTTCAATATTTTTTTAAATGGAAAGCTAACGCAAGCCAAGATATACTATCGCAAACGGGTGACGCCTAAGGTCCAAACATAGGAAAATTTCCAAGGCTAAAACTTGCACTTGTCTTATATTTTCAAGCTAGCCATTTGTAAGCCGACGCAATCGCCGTCGAACCTTTCCGGAAGATCTGAGCCGTCGCCATTAGGCTGGCGCGGCTGATCTCCACCATCGATTGCATCGTTCTCCATCGAAGCGCCGACTCCTTCCCCGGCATACAAACCAATTTCTTCTACTTCTCTATCGCCACCTGATTAGATCAATCGAGGCCGGTCCAAAACAAAAATCATGTTAGAACACAACAACATCGAATCGCTACGAAGAACAGTTTTAATTTCCGATCAAAAATCAGACACCTGATTCGCACATCTCCATGTTCTTCGCAAACGAAGGAACCGAGCTCGGGCCTTCAAACTCTACCGGCATTCTAGAACCTTCACAAAAGGTAAAAAAAACCGAAACTCTTGTAATAACTTGAATCATTCAAACGGACAATATCATCGAATTCAATCAATGCAAGTAAGTAAAACTACCGAAAGGGGACTCCAAATTCTCGCCATAATCGACTCTCTCCCCATGCTGCATTTTCCTACAACTCGAATTCAGTCAAAAAACAAAAGCTATAGACATAAGCAAAAGCGCGAATTCGCAACCGTTATAACAACATAAGCTGAACCAATTAAGACACTACTTGTCCCGAATTTTCCCCTTCTCCTTGTAAGGCTTGACGAGGAGGCGGCAATCGCAGAGGAAATGCGGATTCCCTTTCGCCAAAATGAGCCTAACCGTCTCCGGATAGACAAAGGTCACAAATCCGAACATTCGTCTTTGTTGATAAGGAATTCGAACATCTTGCACCGGTCCAAACATGCTTCAAATCGAATCAATCCATAGTTAGTACAATCGATCATCAATCATTAAGTAATTAAGCTATGAAATGTCGATAAAATTTGAATCTTTAATTACTACCTGAAGTAATTAGAGACGTCTTGCTCCCTGAAAGTACTGTCCGCCGGAAATGTCAGGTAAATCTGTCGAGCACTGTCCGATGAACCCCTGAAACGAATCAAATCATCGAATCTCCTAGACAAGAACATTCAAATTAGGTTTTAATTTTACCTCGGATAATCGTTAAACCACTTGCTGTAATGAAAAGGAGGAATCCGGTGGTGGTGCTGCTGCTGAATCGCCTTCATTCTCAGCACCACATCGTCGATTCCGCCGGCGCCGGCGCCGCCGTGCAAGTACTTGCAGGCGCTGCCGTTCTTACAGAACCCCCTCGCGTAGTACAGACAAGGCCTGTAATAAAACCCCCCTTCTTCCCCAACCGGAAAAATCAAAGAATCAGTCCTCATTACAAACGGATCCACCTCACGAAACAGCTGCAGCCGGTCCCCGAAAAGCTCCTCCCTCCCGCCGCCGTGCCGGAAACCGCCATTATCGATTCTCGCGGCGGCGAGGCCGAGGCTGGCCTTGGCCTGGTCGACGTGAGCCTGCAGAAGAGCGTCGGGGCTGAAGGCCAGCCGAATCATGTCCTTGTCGCCATGGCCGTTAATCAGAACATAGCCGATGATTTTCGAAGCGTTTTGAGGATCCAAATTGCGGATCCTCGACATCACTATCTGAGTAGCTTCGGACACGTCCATGGGAGGGATAAAGGAAGCTTATTACCTTACTGCTACTGCTGAAAAGTCACTCCATTTTTTCGATTATAAATGATTTGGGGCAAAGGAAAGAGGTGATTATGGCTAAACCAGAATAGATTCTGCATAACAAAGCTTAAAAGCAACAACAGACTTTAATCATCTAAACACGACGATATATACATATATATATATATGTGTATGTATTTTTTTATTTTTTTTTTGAGATGTATTTTTTAGAGACACACGAAGGGATGCGTCGCATCGTATATATGAATTTTGTACTTACAGTACAGATACAGAGGCTGTCTTCTTCCTTCATTTTTATTTTGGTCAAAAAACAGCGTTGGAGAAAGCGGAAGAGGGTTGGTTTGGTTTACGCCCTGGAGTTCAAGGACGGGACTGATCTAGACCGTGGAAGGGGAGGATCTGACGTTTGGGAGTTGAGAGCCCGGGAGTTTGTGAATGTCAATTTGCTGGTGCTATAGGAACCTGCAATCTGGGGAAGTGTGAAACTATACTTTCATTTAATTATTTTCATTAAATATTTTTTCTTAATCCCTCTTAAATAATCTACCAAAATATTGTTTGTTTGGGTTTGGAATTTTGGATTTAGAATTTGAATATTAAAATTTTTTTTAATTGAAATATATGTATGATCTATGTAAATTGGTATTTATGAGATATTTTAAATATAAAATTAGATTTATGTAAATTGCTATTTATGAGATATTTTAAATATAAAATTATTTTTTAGTTTAATATAAAAAATAAATATTTGAATTGATATATTTTTTTAAAAAAATAATATATAATAAAATTAAAAGTAAAATTCTCTTAAAAAATATTACTTTTTAATTTTTACATAAATTATAAATATATTATTTCGCAGGCATACATAAAAATAAAATGAGGAAAACATTAAAATTGTTTTACATATTTTCACTTCCTTTGTGTTTATACCATATTTTTAAAAAGATAAACATTATTCAAAATGTTAAAATATTAACATAAATATATTTTATTCTCACCGGTTACCTCTAAGGATCATATTTATATTTTGCATCATTTTGCTAAACATTGAAAATATTTTTATATTTGTAAAAACAAATTTACCAATGTTCTTCTATTAATTCAAGACACTATTGAAAATAATTTTGCAATTTTTTTCTAATTTGTACTATATTTTGATATAATAATTAATATTCAAAGATCAACATCTAAAAAGTAAATGAGATCTTTGGAGCCGGACAAAAGTAGTATATTTTTATAAATATTATACTTCTTTCGTCTCAATTCAATCAAATTTTTTGGGGGTTTTATAGTAAATTAAAAAATAATATTATTATATTATTATTAGAAATATGTAAGAATTTTTAACATTTTGTTATTTTGACTTTATGTATAAAATAATTGTATGCGTAAAATAATATATTTATAATTTAAGTAAAAGTTAAGAGTCTTTTGATATTAGTGTATGATTACTTTTTGAAAGAAAGTACTTTGAAGTGAGACAGACGAAAATGATAAAAAATAATACTTTGAATTGAGACGGAGGGAATATTAATTACTTCATCCTTCCTAGTTAATTGTCCCATTTAATTTAGACACAAAGTTTTAAGTATTGTGTAATTAATAAGTAATTAAAAAATGTATTAATAAAAATAATTATAAATTAATATTAAAATGACTAAATAGTTTAGTTAAAATAAAAATTAATTTTTACTATATTTATTATTTTTAGAATTACCAATGTAAATATATATATATATATATGTATGTACAAGCTTGTATTACTGTTATTTCAGAGTTACTTGTTGGTCATTTGCTTTATATATATATATATAGAACAAAGTGTTCGGGTTGGGCCGACTCGGGCTATAATTTAGTTTGGGCCCAATTAGCCTGCCTATCTATTTTAATAGATTTGGACAATTGTTGGTGTGTTGTATTATTAAGTTTATTCTGGATGTAAATTTTTTAGGATATAAAAGTTTGTGAAGTTTTGAAAATTTGTAAAAAAGAAAATAAAAAAAAATTGGATATTCCATATAATATTTTTTTAAAGAAAAATTTTAATTTGATATTTTTTAAAAAAAATATTATTGATAAATAGCTGCAAGAATTTCAAAATCATCAATAAAAGAAGGTTGATCCCAAAGACTTCCAATCGATCAGATAGAATTGAGTTGTGTTGAAGTAATGCAACTTGGTTCCCATCCAGTCTAGCCATTCAAATCGACATAATTGGCCCAAAGGTTTCGAGCCCAAAATGTGATGAATTGGGCTGGCCCAATCGATGATTCATTCGGGTTTGTTTAGATAGAAGATTCTGGAGATTTTTGGAATTTTGAAAATTTGAAAATAGCCAAAAAGTTAGTATTTGATTTGATGTTTTACGAGAGAAAAGATATATTTGATACGATGTTTTTTTTAAATTGAATAGTGTCAAAAGTGTTTTGGATGATCTATCCTTATGATATTTTATGATTAATTGATTATTTAACATGAAATATTTGGTGTAACCCATTGTGGACTTAGGAAAAACAGTTTTTTTTTTTTTTTTTTTTTTTTAACATTTTGAGTTTGTGTCCAATAGTCCAGAGGCCTATTTTTCTTATATTCTCGATCAAGTTTCAGGCCAATAATTTTATATGAAAAATGAATATTAGATCTAATGATTATTTTGGAAAAATTTTAAAAACAAAAAATTAGTTAGATTGAAAAGTTATTGACTTAGAGGTTTTTCCTTCTTGATTAATTTCTTGGGCTATCAAACGCTGAGAATTGGGAAGTTTTGGGATTTCATTTCTTGAATATTTACGTCTCCAAAAATATAGCTTATATACTTAGGAAGGAGGGCTTCGTCATAACGTCTGCAAGCTGCTCCTTTGTAGGACTATAAGCAACATCAATTTCTTTGCCTTGTACTCGCTCCCTAACAAAATGAAGATCAATATCAAATTGTTTGGTCCTCTCGTGATGCGTTGGATTCTTTACTTTTCTGCAATGTGCTTTTATTGTCACACAACAAAATTGGTGTATCAATCAATGTCATCCCAAGTTCTTTCGTCAAGGACTGAAGCCATATGACTTCACACATACAAGCAGCCATAGCCCAATACTCTGCTTCGGTTGAGCTTCGCGAGACCACATCTTGTTTCTTGGACTTCCAACTGATAAGTGCCTTTCCCAAGAATATACAATAACCAGTTACTGATCTTCTAGTATCAACACAAGCACTCCAATCACTGTTTGTAAAGGTGTAAGTGTCATGGAAGAAGATGTTGGGAAGAACAATCCCCTCTCTGGTTTGTTTTTCAGATACTTAAATATCTTGAATGTTGTTTGAAGATGAATGTCTGTCGATTCATGCATATATTGTGATAAGCTCTGGACCGCAAACGATATGTCCCCTCGAGTGAAGGTGAGATAGATCAACTTACTTACCAACTGCATGTAATAGGTTGGATCCTTCAATGCTATCCCATTTCTTTGACATAATTTCGTACTTGGATCCATTGGTGTACGAGCGGGTTTGGCACCTAACTGACCATAACTCTGCAAAAGATCCCGAGTGTATTTCCTTTGACAAAATTATATGCCCTCACAATTTCAAAAAAAATAAATAAATAATTGCAAGTCTTGAATTCATCAAAACATATTCTCTTCAATAAACAAATAATCATCGCGGTAAAAATATATAAAAAATAATAATAATAAAATTGCAAACTAAACCAAAAACATTCAGAACTTGAAAAATAGCACAAACAATTAAAAAGATGGGATCGATGGATCGATCTATCTCCAACATTCATCAAGAAATTTAATTAATTAAATAAATTACAATGAGCAAATTAATTACATATGCTTAGATAAATATATATATATATATATCCTTCCTCTATATATGTAGAAACACAAAGATCAGTGATAAAATGATCAATTTCATTGCCACCTATTTTGATGTCTGTAAAATTCTTGGTCTGCACTGCACAAAGAAGTTCGACAATGGATTCAATGTAGGAAGAAGTGGGGCCATTAATTAATTAATTTGCCAATGTCCATGTTATTGTACACATGCAATTCAATTCAATTCAATTCAATTTCTTACTATTTTCTTCTATCAAAATTTCTGTTCAAACCATCTTCTGCATTGACATTACAATCCATTGGTTAGTTTTCTGGCATTGCATGATACTGGAATACTTTATTTGTTGAAAATATTTATGACTTGAGAAATATATATATTTGTAAAAAAAATAAAATAAAGGTTGATAATATTATATATATATATATATATATGATGAATGCAATAAAATTAAATTAATTAGCTTAGTGTGCATTTATGGGGCATGCAAAGTTAGGTCTAGCTACTTTCTTATTACAACATACTATTTTTTATTTTTATTTTTTTCAATGGAAACTAAAGGGCTATGATTCATGGGCACATTTATATAGTTTGTGGATTGGATGCTTAATTTGATATGTGAATTTGTAGAAATTATTTTTGCTATATATATGTGCAAGAATTCCCAAGTGGACAAACAAGGAGGAATGGGTTGGTGTCATAAACTTAATTTGTTTGGTGTGTTTATGTTAGTCTTCACATTTTGATTTGGCAAAGAAATAAAAATTTTGGGTCCAATGAATTTTTCCTCTTTAGAACTGTTTAGATAATGTTGTGACGAATACAATAAAGATAATAAAAAAAATAAAAAACAATCAACAAATACATAATTACATGGTTCGCCAACGAGGGACGTCGGCTGCATCCACGATAGAAAAAGAATAATCTTATTAAGATTTCAAAATGCAGCACACAAAGAGTTACACCATAATAAGTATTTACAATAACACAAATCAAACATCTAATTGGATCTAAAAAATAGGCCAACAATCAAAATAAACTATGTAACTAGCTCATACTGTTTGGTTCAGCTTTGCACTGAACCCTCATTGGGGCCACACAGGGAAAATTGAAAAAAAAAAAAAAATTCTCTGCGTATACTCAATTATCACTTTTGTCAATTATTTATTAATCTAGCAAAATATATATTACACATTCGCAAAAATTGTTATTTATTTCAGTTTGCCGCACGTGAGAGAGCCGTCATGTCATTTAAACATCACGCGGAATAAAATGACATAAAAAATGATTTCTGCAAAGATGTAAAATATATTTTTACTAGTATAATAAATAAATAAATAATGATTATGAAATATGCGTAGAGAATATCCTTTGCAATTTTTTCCACCACGTTGCGCCTTCGGCTCGCTGACTAGACAACGAGACCTATACGATTCAGCAAAATGACAAACAAAGTTGAAACATCAGATTTAAAGCATCCCAACCATAGGCGGTTCTACACAGGGGCTAGGGGCCCCACCCCAAAAATATAGAATTTTTTAATATAAAAAATAATAAAATTATGTATTTTTTAAAATTATTTTGCCCCTTTATTTTTCAATTTTTTTATTTTATTTTATAGTGTAAAATATAATAATATTTTTGTAACTTTGTTGATTTATATTTTTTTGTTTTAATATATTTTTTTTTTGTATAAATTATTGAATTTTATTAAAAAAATTTAAATATTTTTCTAAAAAAATTAATTTCTAGCTATCTTTTTTCTATCTTGTTTACTAAATAAAATAAAAAAATAAATTGATATTTTGCTCATTCCCTTAAATTTTACGGCTGATTCCATTGCAGACCCCAACCGATATTGTTAAGAAAAAAAATAAAAATAAAATACAAAAATAGAAATCTTATTGTTTAGACATATAATTCGAAAGATCCAAACTCGTTATCACAATTCCAACACAATAACAAACTATCTTGTTCCTTTCATGTACAGTGTGTATATAGAACGAGACATGCATGCAAACTGTATTGTCTCTTTCATGCTCAAGTCGGCTTTAGCCCACGTCCACGTCCCAAAATTTTGAGGGCCCTTCGACACTTTACACAATTATATATTATTTTCGTTCGTCTTTAAGAGTCCTATTTATTTTTTGTATATTGATCTTTAAATAATTATTATATCAAAATATAGTACAAATTAAAAAAATCTGCAAAAATATTTTCATGAGTATCTTATAATACTAATAGAATGACATTTGTACAAAAATTAAACAAATATAAGAATATTTTTAATATTAAGTACAATTATGCAAAAAATAAATGTGACCCTTAGAGACGGACGGATGGAGTATACATTATAAATATTCACTACTAGAAAATTAGACTAAAATTACGGTAAAAGAAAATTATGGTTTTAATACATATTGACAACTTTTTACTGAAAAGTCATGGAAAATTATACGGAATCATTTGTGTGAAATTTTGCTGGTGAACTTTTCTAAATTTGTGACAAATTTGTGACAATAAATTATAGAATAACACAATGACATGTTTATGACTTTATATACCAATAGAAGTTGTAACAAAATTTCATGGATTTTTTTTAAAAATTGTGACATTCCCGTGACAATAACTTACAGAAAATATCATTATACATCCGTGACTTTATATTTTTGAAAAAAATGATTATATTATAATTATTGTTCAATGCAATCACACATCATTATTTTTTAAACTTTGGAAGTTTAAGTTAATTGTAGACAAAAAAATTGTGTTATTTTTAATAAACACAAAAATTTGTACAAATTATATTTAATTTAGATTTAAAGCAGATCATATTCTCTAAATGAGTCCTTTGATTCTCTTTCCGAATCGATTTATTTTCCAACTTAGTTTTGAATGACTTATATGATCCGAATGGATTTGGTCTTCGATTTGGCATTGCAGAACTTTGGAGGGATTTGGTCTCCATGCGAACGATTTGACTTCTTCTAACTATCCGAGGCTTTGATTTTTGTTTGGCTTTGTCAGACTTTGGAGGGATTTTTTCTCCGTGTAGACAAATTTGATCATCAACTTTGGATTTAATGTCTTTTTTGGACGATCCAAGATTTTGATATTTGGTTTTGCCGGATTTTGGAGGGTTTTGGTCTCTGTGTGACCGATTTGATCGTCGGCTTTGGATTTGATGTCTTCTTTGGACGATCCCAGACTTTGATATTTGGTTTGGCTTTGTTAGACTTTGGAGGGCTTTGGTCTCCGTATGATTGATTTGATCATCGCATTTGGATTTGATGTCTTCTTTGGATGTTCCGAGAATTTGCTCTTTGGTTTGATTTTGCTGCTTTTGGAGGGCTTTGGTCTCCGTATGGGCGATTTGATCGTCGGCTTTAGATTTGATGTCTTTTTGGGACGACCCAAAACTTTGATTTTTGGTTTGGCTTTTCCGATTTTTGGGGGGCTTTGGTCTCCTTGTGAGCGATTTGATCGTCGGCTTTGGATTTGATGTCTTCTTTGGATAATCCGAGACTTTGATCATTGGTTTGACTTTGCCGACTTTTGGAGGGTTTTGATCTCCGTGTGGGTGATTTGATCGTCGGCTTTGGATTTGATGTTTTCTTTAGACGATCCAAGGCTTCGATCTTTGGTTTGGCTTTGCCGCCTTTTGAAGAGCTTTGGTCTCCGTGTGGACGATTTGGTCATCGGCTTTGGATTTAATGTTTTTTTAGGACGATCCGAGACTTTGATCTTTGGTTTGGCTTTGCCGCCTTTTGGAGAGCTTTGGTCTCCTTGTGGGCAATTTGATCGTCGGCTTTGGATTTAAGAGAAAAAATTTACTTTCGGACTATTTTGTCAATTTATTTCAAGAGAATTCAAACTCTAGAAATATTTTTCGTAATTTATTTCGAGATAATTTTTACTCTCGGAATATATTTTGCAACTTGTTTTGAGACCATGGATACTCTCGGAATATTTTTGTGACTCTTTTCAAGACAATTCATACTCTCAAAATATTTTTCACAATTTTGTTTTAGACAATTCAAATTTCGAAATATATTGTATGACTTATTTCGAGACAATCTATACTCTCGGAACATATTTAGCAACTCATTTCGAGATAACATATATTCTCAGATTACTTTCGTGACTTGTTTTTTAGATAATTTATACTCTCGAGATATTTTTGCAATTTATTTCGAGGCAATTCAAATTTCGGAATATATTTTGTAACTTGTTTCGAAACAATTCATACTCTCGAAATACTTTTCGAAATTTATTTCGAGACAATTTTTACTCTCGGGGGTGTTTCAAGACAAATATGCAACAATACTTTGTCACAAAATAACTTTCGAGATTATGGTTAAGATAATTTATCGCAGTGATGTCTCAAACTATGGTCGAGATACTAATTTGTCTCAAAACAAGGTTCTGTGACACAAGATTGTCTCGGCGTTTTTGTTCGAAACAATTTTCCGAGATAAATAGGCATTTTTGTGGTAGTGTTCACACAATAAATAAAACACAATGTATTTTGTGCATTATTACTAAAACACAATAGAGTCTTATATAATTTACCATTCTTTTGTTACTTTAAATAGCTACGAACAATAATAAAAAAGTTATAGTTATTTTCGTCACGGAAATCATAACATAACAATATTTTTAATAATTTAAAATATTGCAAGTATTTTTGTTATTTGTGCCGCAACTTAAATTAGTCACAAAAAAAATTGTGACGAAATAATCAAAAGACACGGAATGAAGAGATCTTGGACATTTTTATTACAAAAATCGGTACTTTAAAGAGTCATGAAAAGTTTATCGTAACGTCATATATTACTCATGTAATAATTAAAGCAGGAAATTGCGACATAAATTTGTTACGAAATTGCTTTCCGCGACTTTTAATTGCTTCAAATTAAAATCTACTATAAATTTCTACAATTATCAAACCTTTTTCTAGTAGAGATATATTGTATAATATTTAATAGAATATATTTAAATTAATAGTTAAATATTTTTAAATTTTCAAAAAAGATAATTTATTTGTTTGTGGGTTTGTCATTTGGGGTTTGTCTTTTTTAGCAGTAGAAAGTTGAATTTAAACAGATGTTTGATGAGATAAAAATAAATGATAATATAATATTTTAAATGTAAAATAAATTTGTAATATAATATAAAAATAATAATAATTATTATTATTTAATTTGATTTTTTTTAAAAAAAAAATTGAATAATAAAAATATTATGTAAAATCTACAAAAAAATGCAGCCTAAGTGCTCATACATTTTTTTCCCATTCATACAATTGTCTATTCTTAAAATAGAATAGAACAAATGATTTATTTTTTCATTTTTATTTTGAAAAATTAAAATGTACATTTATCTTTAAAAGTTATCTACACAATAGGTCAGTTATTCTTATTCTAAACTATGCAATAAATAGTATATGTTTTTTCTATCTCAAATCAAAAGACCTTTTAAAATTTTGTAATAGATTAAAAAAACATAATACTTTATTAGTAAGTGAAATTGTGTAAGAATTTTTGATATTTTGTAATTTAAGTAGAAGTTAAAGGTATTTTGATATTAATGTATAATTATTTTCTTTAAAATATGAAAGAGATATTTTGAATGTGACTGACGAAAATAATAAAAAGTACTTTGAATTGATATATTATTTGTTGATTTTTTTAAATAAAATATAATAATGTGTGATATAATTTACTTTTTTAAGAAAAAAATAAAAATTTGAAACAACTATATCCGTCTTGCATAATTTGATAAATTTAATTTTTGGCATGATAATTTAAGTGGATAGTATTAAATAAGATAATTTATTAATTAAATTGTGTGATAGGAGAATAAAGTATGTATTTATTATTTTATTTGGATAATACGACGTAATAAAGTGCAGTATATATCAATTAAAGAGTTAATTATTTTTTATTTCAAAAATATTGTAACGAATGTAAGACAGTCCTGAAAAAAATATTGTAAAATATATACGACATATGGAATAATACTTAGTTGAAATAAAAGGTTTATGTGGGTTGCACATTTGCTCTCATTCGAGCTAGGTGCTTCCATTATATCCGCAGAAACTCGATACAAAGATTAGGATTAGGTTCTGTTTAGACATATTGTTTTTTTTTTTTTTTTTTTTTTTGAGATTTTTGGAGTTTTAAAATTTCAAAAATAGTAAAAGTTAGTACTTCTTTTGTCTGTCAAAATTATTTCTATTTTCATTTTTGTCCGTCCACTAAATTTATTTTATTATTAGTTTTGACAAAGTCAATATTTAATTATTATTTTTCATTAAATTCTTATTTACAATATAATATATTTCATTGCACTTATTATATTATCTCTTTATTTATTTTAATTTTTAACTAAAATTTAAAAAATCAACTACCTTTTTATTTTTCTTATTTTTTTAATAAAATATTTATTTTTCTTAATTTTTGTGTCGGATCCAAATGAGTTAATTTTAATGGACTGAGGAAGTATTTGGTATGATGCTTTACAAAGAAATTTTTTTTTATTGAAATATTGAATAATGTCAAAGTTTTCAAAATTGTTGTATGAATAGAACTATATTAGGAAGATTCATTTTTAAAAGATAATCCTACTTTCAAATCAATTAAATGAACTCTTTAACAGGTAAGATCTTCCAGGGAGTTTGCTACAGATAATGAAATTGTAGAGAAATGAGAGTAGAGAATGAAATTGGAGAGAAATGAAATTGAGTAGAGAATGAGAATTAATTCTCTTGTTTGATAAAATAGAGAATTTCGTTGAGAAATATTAAAAAAAATACAGATATACGAATGATCAAACAAGAATAAATGATTAACCAGATAAAACGAATGAGAATTCATGAAAAATATTTTTGATAATTTTTTTAAAAAAATATTATAAATTATATACGATATTTTTTAAAATTATATTTTAGTACAATTTCTTAAAATATCGTAAAAATTAAATACTTTAAAAATAAATTAAGTTTGTTTTTGGTAAAATTGAAATAATATAATTTTTAAAAAATTATAAAAATTAAATGGTACAAAAATATTTTAAAAATTAAAAAATATATACATACTCCAACATCGTTTCTCTGTATAGGAGAATAATTTATTTATCAAGTTTCATTTCTCTGATTCAAATAAACAAAAGAAATAATACAATTTTTATTTTTCTGACCTCATTTCTATGTAACAAACATAACCTTAGAGTTTTAAACAAAGTGGCTTGTATTGTTATTACAGTTAAAACAAATAGTTTCTTAAAACAAGGTACATGATAGACAAGATATAGAAGAATATGATAGATTATGCATATCTTTTGTTGATACAGCGCGGCTCCGGCCCCACCCCACCCCTAAATTTTTACTATTATTCATAAAAAAAATTTAAATTTTATATAATAAAAAATATTAAAATTTTGATATATAAATTGTTTTTTGTACTAAAATTATTTTTTATTTTTTTATTATAAAAAATATCAAAATTTTCAGTGTGATAGAATATTATATTGATTTTTTGGTAAGATAACAGTGGTATTTTAGTATTCGGTATATACAAATAATTCAATTATTTTAATATGGTGATATCAAAATTATTATTTTAAATTTTAGTATTTTGATATAAAATGATATATATCGATAATGTGCCAAAATTTCAGTACGATCTCAATATATATCTAGCTATCATATTAATTTTTTGGTATATCAAATTTCCAAAAAAAAAATTAGCTGTCCCTCTATTCGAGTTTTGGTTCGGCGGCTGGATATTAATATATAATTATATATTATGATATGAAAATTCACATTCGCTATTTAAAAATGCATTTTGGCTCAATCCTCAACCGAAGGATTGATGTTTGATACCTTTAATAACATATTAACTTTTGCGTTACAATTCAAAATATTATTTTTTATATTACAAAATTCCATTTCTAGTATCTACTTAAATCTGAAAAATATTTCATTCGTCCCAGAACTATAGTCTTAATTACACGAAATTTAAAGAATATTGATAGTTAATAAAAAGTATAGATAAAAGACTTTTTTGTCCTTGTGAGTATATTAGTGTAAAAAGTAGTAACAATTGTATAATAAAAATGAAAAAATATGGATAATTTTACAGTGATATATTTATTTATAAAAATAAAACTATTATTTTAAAATAAAAAAATAATAAATAAGACTATTATATTGCGAATGATTAAGTAATAAAATAAAAATAATCCACCAAACCCAAGTGAATAGACCCAAAACAAACCCTAAATTAGCCAATTGTTTGAGGGTGAGAGTTTGGCAGTGTGTGTGTGCGCAGCAGAATCGAGAGTGTAACAACAACAACAATTAATGATACTAAATAGTAGAGAGAGAAATCCCTGTGGACACGTGTCAGATTCATGGAGTGTGAGAATGTATATAATGCAATAGTAATAATAAATTACAAGTCGTAGTAGCCACCTATACTTGTATGTATATCTATCTCCACCAAGTATGTATAAATGGCCTCTTTGCTCCCACCTTCCTCCTTGCTTCTCCATTCATGGCACACTACTGAATCACCACCTCTCTCTCTCTCTCTCTATATATATATATATATATATCTGTATTGGGCGTGGTGAGTGTGTGTGTTACTTAGGATAGGAGGGTTTGATCTTGAGTGAGGATGGAGAGAGGTTCGGAGGTGGGCGGCGCTGCGGCGGCGTATTTGGCGTGGGAGGATTTAACGGCGGTGCTGCCGAATTCCGGGGAAGGCCCGACAAGGAGGCTGATAAATGGGCTGACCGGATACGCCCTCCCGGGTCGGATCTTGGCTGTTATGGGTCCTTCTGGCTCTGGCAAATCCACTTTCTTGGATTCTTTAGCAGGTCCCTCTCTCTCTCTCTCTCTCATTATTATTATGGTCGGTAAATATTAAATCGGCTTGATAATTCGATCTGAACCTAATCTAAAATAATTGGGTTTGAGATAAGATTTTTAACTCAATTAATAATTGGATCGGGTCAAATTCGTTTAACCCATTTAATTAAATAGGTCAGACTAAGTTCTATAATTTTTTATTTGAAAATAATCGATATAACATGTTTAATTAATATTATTTTAAATTTAAATATATTTTTTAAATTTTATCAGTATAATTCAATATTTATGGTCAAATTTACAAAAATAAACAATAAAAAATAAAGGATTGTGTTAGTTTACTATTACGCAGTGTTTGTTAATTCAATTCTTTAATATCAATTTCATGATATAAATAAATAATTTTTTGTTTTAATATATATACATATTATACATTTGAAAATTAATTTTAAATTAAAATTTTAGATTTAAACAAGTTATATAAGTCAGATTCAAGTTGACCCGATTAATAAAAGGTCAAGTTAAAATTGTAAATATCAATTCATTTAATTAAATGGGTCAGGTTCAGGTCGAGAGTTTTGTAACCCGTTTAAAATGACCCGAATTTGAACCCGACTCGATTTAATCCGTTTGCCCACACTAATTACTATTATACCTTTTTTTTTTTTTTTTTATGGTTTTGAATCTGATCTCTCTTGGAAAGTAATCTTCACATAATGTTTTATTCATTCTATACGACTCACTATACGTGTCTGTTGTGTTTTTTTTTTTTTTTTTTTTTTTTTTTTTTATAACGATGTCTGCTTTGTTTGTTGTTTGTATATATGATCAGTTAAAGTCTACACTTCGACAGTTTTTTTTTTTTTTTTTTAAAAAAAAGATTTTAAAATCTTGGAAGTTTAAAAATAATAGAACAAAACAAAAGAAATAAAAAATAAAAAATTAATATATGATTTGATCGATATTTTATGAAAAAACATAATATGTATTTGATGTCATTTTTAGAAAAAATAAATAATACCAAATAAGTGAAAGTTGATTATTCAATAAAATCTTCGGTTTTTGCATACTCCCTCCTTCCCGACCCGATGTCTTGAAAAAAAAAATACGATATTTAAGAAATATCAATATTATATTAATAGTTACTAAATAAGTAAAAGATAATAATATTTGTTTAATAATAAAAAATTTAATAATTCTATGGTAATATAATTATTTATAAATATAAAATTATTGTTTTGAGACGAAAAAAATGATAAATAAAATAAAATTATTGTTTTGAGATGCCTAAAATGATAAATAAAAAATTATTGTTTTATTATAGAATAAAAATTTTTAAAAGGTGAACTTGTTTATTAGCAATTTTAATGAATTGGTTTTTTGTGTGTGCCATAAGGACTATGTTAGTAATATAAAAAATAATATTTGTGTTGAATAATTGACTTTTAACGAATGAATGATATACTTTCTCCGTTTCGGTGCAAGATTGCCGTTTACTTTTTGAATATTAGTATTATAATGAGTTGTAGTGAAAAAGACTAAAATGCCCATATTGTATAATATAAAAATGACATTTGTTTAATATAGTGTAAGTTGAAAGGGTATTTATTATGTTAGGTAGGTAGTACAATTACTAAATTAGAAAATGATAATCTTGTTTTGGGACAAACAAAAATAAAAAATAACAACATTTTTTTGGGACGGAAGGAGTATTATATTAAAATATGTATATACTCCCTCCGTCCCATTGAAATGTTATCGTTTTTCATTTTCGTCCGTCCCAAAACAAAGTTACTATTTCCTAATTTAGTAATTGTACTACATACTTCACATAATAAATACCCTTTCAACTTACAATATATTACACAAATGCCATTACTTTTATATTACACCATACGAATAGGGGTATTTTTGTTTTTTTTTACTATAATCTAATATAATACTAATATTAAAAAATTTATGTGCAAAAAGCTCTTTCTTGCCGGAGGAAAGGAGTATTTTTTTTAATAATATTTACGAAGAATTGCTTCTTTCAAAATGGTAAGTGAATAGATGGAAAAGAAAGAACCCTAATAGGTGTCGTAGGCTGAGGGAATGGACATTAGTAATTATCACTTTATTAGTTGAAGAAATTAAAGAACCCTTTTTGTGCATAATAAAGTATTATTATTATTATTATTATAGCATTTATTATTTCTTAGTACGAGAAGTGGGATGTGGGTGAGTTAGGGTTTAGGATTTTGCTCATGTCATTCACATATGATTGTTGGGAGATCCAGGACCTCATGCGCCTGTGCAATCACTGAATGGTGGTGGTGCAGCTCGAGGACCCGGATCTCCCAACACTCACTTATGGCAGAGGAGAAAAAGATCCCTTTTCTGCAACAAAATTTGAAAACATCGACAATTGGAGACGAAAACGACAGCATTGATGAAAAAGTTGTTCGAATTAATTCTGGATATACATATAAATATATGTATGGACCCAGAACATATATATTAATCGGATCCCAGAAAAGAGAAAACCCTAATTTCATTCATTTCAATTACATACGTCGATTTGATAATTTAGTACGAAGATGAGCAACCTCTGTGAATGAATCAACGATTCGGGTAACCTTTGGCAGTGTGCATAAATTAATGCCGTAGTTATCGTGTCTGTCTGCTTTCTGTTTGTACTCTTGCATTTACTGTGCAGTTTAATTTAGTCTTCTTGGAAAGAGAGAGATAGAGAGAGAGTAGAGAGAGAGAGAGAGAGAGAGAGATTGAAATCGTGTCTGATCAGTAATCAATCAATCAAATTTATGGTTTGGTTTGGTAGTGGCGTTTTGCTGTCAAATTTACATTCAAAGTATTCGCAGGTAGGCTCTCTGGGAATGTGGTCATGTCTGGAAATGTACTTCTCAATGGCAAGAAAATGAAGCTTCAATACGGCGTCGTTGTGAGTATATACATACATACATATATACTGATTATATATCTTTTTAAGTCCCAGTGCCTGTCCTCATCTTCATTCCATATATAAACCTGTATGTTCTATTTCCAGATATATGGAAATTTAATGCTCATTTTAAGGGTAGTTGGAAAAATGTATATATATTCTAGGATCTTAATAAATGTCTCTCACGATTTCTATGGCCGTAAAAAAATCGAATCGAATTGTCGAATTGTTATGTTAATTTGAACTGAATTCAGTTTTCAGTTAACCGAGTAAATTCAGCTCGAATACAAATACTGTATATTTGATATTTGTTCGGTTTGATTTAGTGTCGGTTTTTTTATATTTTTTCGGTTTTGGTAACTGAACTGAATATATTTATATTATTATATCTTTAAAATTTATATTCCTTCATCCGTCTCTAAATCTCACATTTACCTTTTGCCTTATTATATTTAATAATAAAAATATCCTTATATTTGCATACATTTTGTACAAATATCTTTCTATAGAAATATTTTTGCAATTTTTTTTTAATTTGTATTATGTTTGGATATAATAATTAATATTTAAACATCAACACGGCGTAAAAAAAAAAAAGAAGAAAGTAAATGAGACTCTAAGAGCCGGACAAAAGTAGTATTAATAATTATATTTGATTCGGTTTCAATTCGGTTTCAATTCGGAGGTTCGAAATATTTGCAAATATTCTTGTTAAATTGGAATTTAAATTATTTTTTAATGTATTTTTTTTTTAATTTTGATTCGGTTCGAATTATTTACAAATATTACAAATAATCTCCTATACGGTTCGCGGTTTCGGGTATTTGTTCAGTTTGATTCGAACACCAAATATCTGCATATTTACAAATACCCGAACTGTGTCCACCCCTATCTATTTCAATTAAAATTCAAGAATTGGCATATTGATTGATGTTTGACTTGTTTAATTCGTATTGTCTTTGAGGCTTATGTGACTCAAGAAGATGTGTTCTTGGGGACCCTAACGGTTAGGGAGACCATAGCTTACTCGGCAAAGTTACGATTTCCGAGCAATGTGTCGACTGAGGAGGTGCATTCGATGATCGAAAACACGCTAACTGAAATGGGACTTCAAGATTGCGCCGATCATTTGATCGGCAATTGGCATTTGCGCGGCATAAGCGGCGGCGAGAAGAAGCGATTGAGCATCGCATTGGAGATTATAACGCAACCGTATCTCTTGTTTCTTGACGAGCCGACTACAGGCCTCGACAGCGCCGCCGCATTTTTCGTCGTTCAGGCGCTTAAAAACGTCGCGTGGAGCGGCAGGACCGTCGTCTCCTCCGTTCACCAGCCGAGCAGCGAGGTCTTTGCCCTGTTCGACGATCTTTTGCTGCTGTCGAATGGCGAGACGATTTATTTCGGCGAAGCCGAAATGGCGGTCCAGGTATGTAGGTTTAGCACATTTTAGTATTGTCTGATTACTACATCGTTTAAGGTCTCATGTTGTTCTGTTTTTTCGATCGAATCAGTTCTTCGCTGATGTTGGATTCCCCTGTCCTAGCAAGCGGAATCCGTCCGATCATTTTCTTCGATGCGTAAACGCAGATTTCGACGACGTACACAACACTTTGATGGGCTCGCAACGAGTGCGAGTGAGTTTTTTCTCTGTCACTTATTTTGGAACATAAACGTCGAATTTACGATGCAATTTTTTCGCCTTGCAGAACATTACAGGTTCTTCGGATTCGAGGATGAGTTTGTCAACATCTGAGATCAGAGCTCGACTTCTTTACAAGTATCAAAGCTCGAAATTCGCTGCAATGGGAAAGGCTAAGATCAAAGAATTCGCGACCAATGTAAGCATTTTGTCTAGTTCTTACCTACACATTTAATACTACATTCGACATGAAATCTAATTTTCGGACATAGTCGAAGGGAGCACTTGTTTTTGAGGAGACTAGCGGCAGCCAGGCGACATGGTGGAAGCAGTTTTCGACATTAACGAAGCGATCGTCGGTAAACATGTCTAGGGACTTCGGTTATTACTGGCTCCGAATCCTAGTATTCGCTCTCGTAGCAGTTTGCGTTGGCTCCGTTTTCCACGACGTCGGTTCCAATTACCACGCAATTCTAGCGCGAGGAGCCTGCGGCGGATTCATATCCGGGTTCATGACATTCATGACGATCGGAGGCTTTCCGTCTTTCATCGAAGAAATGAAGGTGATAGTTTCTTACGATATTACAAGATCATGTGTTCTTACAAGTTTCATAGTTTCTTGTCTTCGAACGAACAGGTGTTTTACAGAGAAAGGCTCAACGGGCATTACGGTGTCGCGGTGTTTATTACATCGAACTTCGTCTCTTCTTTCCCTTTCTTGGTTGTAATGTCGTTTAGCTCCGCGTCGATCATATATTTCATGGTCAAGTATCACTCCGGCTTCTCGCACTACATGTTTGCCGTCCTCGACCTTTTCCTCTCCATATCTGTAGTCGAGAGTTGCATGATGGTCGTGGCTGCGCTTGTCCCCAATTTCTTGATGGGCGTCATAATCGGGGCCGGTTTCATCGTAAGTATTCCTTACGTGTTCAAGGCAAACGTCAAAGCTATCATGTTATTACATATCCGTTGTTAATGCAGGGAATCATGATGGCGTCATCGGGCTTCTTCCGGCTCCTTCCGGATCTTCCCGATGTATTTTGGAGGTACCCGGTGTCGTACGTTAACTACATGGGCTGGGCCTTACAGGTAACGTTTATGTATTGTAATAAGCTTTCGATCGTATCCATGTATTACAGAACTAACTAACTTAACTAACACGATAGGGCGCGTACAAAAACGACATGATCGGGATAGAGTTCGACCCGCCCGACCCGGGGAATCCGAAGCTAAAGGGAGAAGTGGTCCTCGCGACTATTCTAGGCATCGACCCGAGCCGCTCAAAATGGTTGGACTTGGCCGTGGTCGCGGCCATTCTCGTGGCATATAGAATTCTATTTTTTTCGATACTCAAGTTCAAAGAGAGGGCTCTTCCGATATATCGACGGTATTACACGAAGCGGACGCTCCGGAATCTCCGGGAGCGGCCGTCGTTCCGGCGGGCAGCGGCGGCGGCGCTGCCGTATAGTTCGAAGAGACATCATTATTCCTTGTCTTCACAAGAGGGTCTCAACTCCCCATTACATTGACGACAACAAAAATGACTTGTTTTTTTTGTTTTTTTTATGTGTTTGATTTGGACAATAGTTGGTTGGCACTTTTGAATGCCCATTTTGTAGATTATTGTCTAAAGACATGTAAGTGACATTATGTGGAAATTATTGGTTCAAAAGAGTTGCACTGATTCGGATAACTATTGCCCATTTTGTAATTTTTTTATTTTTTTATTTTTTGGTCTCATTTTTGAGAATTTATGGTTATAATTTGGGTTAATTGTGGTCCTGGCAATAATTTGGGGAAGCATCTTTTATGTTTAGAAATATGATTGAAAGACCATGCTAGTCATAATTAAAAGCTGGATGGAAAAATTTATTAAATAAAAAAAATTAAATTAAAAAGGGCCCAACCGGGTTCGAACCGATGACCTCTTGATCTGCAGTCAAATGCTCTACCACTGAGCTATGGACCCATTGTGGTATTATTGTAATGTAGTCACAAAATATCTATCATATTACTTTTACCCGTTTTTCCATTTTTACCAAAACATAGGATTTTCTATTTACAATAATCATATAAAATACCTATTCATGTTATACTACCTGCTCAGTTATCATGTCCGCGTTAGGTAAACATGATAATTTATGATAAGTATAATTATACTATAATATAAATAATTATAGATTAAAATTAATATAAATTATTAATCCAATTAAAATTTTTAAAAATTATAAATTAAAAAATTTAAAATAAAATTAAGTGTTTAATCATTTAAAAAAAAAAAGGTGACCTGAGATGTAAAACAGACAAAAATAACAATATGGACACAGTAAGTGAGACGGAAGAGGTACTATATTACTCTTTTCGTTCCGGAATAAAATATTTGTTTATTTTTTGCAAATAAATTTTTTAATATTAGCATTGTATTTGTATATAATATAAATCAATAAAAATGATGACAATACCCCTATTAATATTAAGTAATATAAAAATAATAACATTTGTGTAGTATTTCGTAAGATATAAAAATATTTATAATGTTAGATAAATAATACAATTATTAAAAAAAATATTACTTCCTCCGTCCCAATACAATAGTCTTGTTTATCATTTTTTTTGTCCCAAAATAATAGTTTTATTTTCATAAATAACCATATCACCATAAAACTACTCCTATTTTTTTATTTTTATTACACAATTTTCACTACTTTTTATACTAATACACTCACAAGGGCAAAAAAGTTTTTTATCCATATTTTTTACCAACTACCAATATAATATCAATATTCCTTAAACCTCGTATCCAACCTAAGACTATATTTCTACGAATGAGTGAGTACTTTATGTTGGAACACACGAAAATAAGAAAAATAAGACTACTACTATAATACCCTGTAAAATAATTGTCGGAAGTTTGCCGGAGTCGGATAAATTTTATTTTGGGTCTAATTTATTTTGGACTTTTAGTGTAAGAAATTAAAGAATTGGATTTGAATTAAGAGTAAAATTAAGTTTGGGCCCAAGTAGGATAAAATAAATAATAAAAACCCAAGTCTTTTATCTCTAATAAAATAAATAAAAAAAAATGGAAGGAGCAGCAAGCAGGCACGTCTACACGCCGCCAGCCCCTCTCCTATTCTTCCTTGGAGTCATTTTTCTCCGAAACTTTTCTTTTTGGTCTATTTTCTCAAATAAGTGAGATTAATTAGATAGATGATACGTTCTAATCTCTAAACCTTTTCTATTGATACTTTTTCAAAATTATTGTCAAATGGGTTTGCCCTAAAAGTGTTAGGTTTTGCAAATTTCTTCTAAAAAGTTGATTATAATGTTATCTAAGGCTTATGTAAAGATTATCATTGTATTTTAAATTGAAAATCCTAGAACTTATAGGATGAGTTTGAAATTCTAGTTTTTGCCCTAACCTAGTTATAGTTTTTGGAAAAAGATTTACGATTATATTTAAATATTATGATTTTTTTTAGTTAGACTATGCCTACTGTGATTGACATATTATTCAAATATTTATTTGACGAAATAAAGAGATTATAGTTTGGATCTAATATCCTACTTTTGTTTGGTTAAATGTTGACAATTGGTATTTTGAGTTTAAAACACTCTTTTTGAAATTTGCCTAAGAACATGTTGAGTATTTGGTCAAATTGGTAATTGAAACTACCCGTCGAGTCCGATCAACTCGTCGATTGTTTGTCGATTGTTTGGATGATAAGGCATAGCCTTCCACCTCTGTGCCTTGCAAACATGTGAGGGTATACCGGTATTTTAGGAAAACTAGCTAACCTTGAACTAGATCTCGAATGAGCTAGGTCGAGGGATCGAGATGGCGGGTTCAATTTTTTGGGTGATTCCGAGGTACGAGTCATTTACGATGAAATGTCTTTAGACCGTCATCCGTGATGGAGGGATGAATTGTGTACAATCCCCTGTTGGTATGTTATATTGGAGACTAGAGGGTTGTGGGCCGTATGGCGCCCCTCGCAAACTAATAATAAATTGATTTACATGTACTTTGGATTTCGAACCTTTATGTACACATTGTGGAGTTTTTCTTGAGGGTTGTGACCCTATGTTTGTTATGTGAAACTATGTGAGTGTCATACGAAGTAATAAGGTCGGAAAGCCGGGTTGAGCCGGTCCTGATTAAGGCCTAGTGGAGTTTTCTTCGTAATGTGCTCATCACTATTATTTGAGAATGAAAATGAGATATAAGGGAGGCACTAAACGACTCGTGTGTGTGAGTTCCCCTTATATGATACGTGTCATCTTATTCAATTATCTTCTTCAAATGATTTTGTCGCATTATACCGCATTAATTTATCTTCGATTAATTGCGCTTACTCAACCGTTGTGTTGACCCTCTTCTTACGATCTTTTTGTAGGTGATCATGCTTCCGCTATACCTAAATGATGCATTTAGGTCACATGATCCATCAGGAAATTAAGAACTACTTTACCTTCTAAAATATTTTGAAATCCATTGATTATGTTTAAAGACTAATGCCTTTTGAACTATTTATAATTTATGTTTTTTATTCGAACTTTACTTATTTAATTGATAAGCCGGTGCACTTTAATTCTAAATATCTATTTAGTTGTTTGTACTTATTGTTTTAGCCTTAGCGCCACAACGTATGGCTAGTTGATTGATGAACGAGCCTTCCAGTGTGGCGTGGCTGTGACGCTCCGATTTGAGCCGGCCGGGGCGTTACCACTACATTTTTTTTGTACCGGTGAGAGTATTTCAATTTAATTATGTATTGTACAATTTAGCATAAATTGTTTGTTCTTGATGTACTTTTCGTATTGTTTAATTAAAGTTATGTGGGCATTACTTGTAAATAAATAAGATGCGTCCCAACTTATTACTTTGAAAACATTATTGTGTTCTATAATAATAATAATAATAATTATTGTTATTATTATATGCTTTGAAGTCTTTTTTTATATATATAATATTTATTAAATATGTTTTCGAAAAATGAAAAATTAAAGAGAGACGAAATAAATCATTAAAAAAAAAAAAGTTTGAAGCCAATTCAATAGCCAAGGTGATTTAGATTATTTTTAACCCATAAATTTCATTTATACAATTTTTAACTTTAAAATACTTGTTACTCCGAATTGTTTATTTGCTGTGTGCAGAGGACAAATATTAAATTTGGCATAATTGGCAAAAAAATAAAATAAAATAAAATAAATTAAAGACCCAAAAGCCCATCTACAAAATAATTATGGCAAACATTAAATAAAAGGAGGGATCACACGTTTCAAAAGTGGGGAGAACGGCTAGGGCAGATACGCACAAGAGCAGGAGACTGACAGATCCATAGATCGCGCAGGAGCAAATCGACAGAGAAGATTTCCCCTCCCACTATGACTTCATCTTTCTCTCTTGTTCTTTATTATTTAATTATGGAGTAGATACTTTTCTGGTTTGAGGGGTGATAATGTTTTGGTTCTTTTGTTTTGGAGATTCTTGATTTTCTTTATAAAAGTTCTTTTTGATTATCAATATTTGTCTAATTCTGAGAATAACGTTTATGATTGTTAGATTGATTGAATATTTTGGTACCGATATTTAAATTAGTTTGATAATTTAAAGTCAATTCAAGTAGGATATCTGTAGGTGACAACCGGGTTGAATAGTTCCTTCCGGAGGTTAGACAATCAAATCTAATTGCTCATCTTAGGTAGTAATTGTTTTGAATTGGGTTTTTCTAGATTGGAATATGGTTAGGCAATATTCTTATGGGAACACCTAGGTTTATTTGCTTAATTAGGGGTAGTTAACGATCATACTTTAATAACCTACTCTGTAAGGAAAAATTGGTTGTCAGAGTTTGTTGATAACTATAACCAATTTATTGATACTTTAATAAGAATTAATTTAATTGAATTAATGATAGAACACAAGTGTCATAACTGCATCATCCCTTGAGCCAGGTATCCCCTTATAGTCGATTCCCCTTTAATTTAATTGCTTTGTTATTTTATTTTAATTAGATAATAAAAGAAAAATCTCCTTCTATTTACTGCATTAGAACACGAAAGAGTGAATCACACAATCCCTGTGGAGACGATCCCTTCCCCTATATTACATTAAATTGTGATTACGGAGTAGGTGAAATATTTGATTGACCGCGCGACAGGTCAATATTTTTAACCTAAAATTCTATTTTTCACTCCAAAAGATATTTTTCAAATATTCTATTTTTCATTTAAACAATTTATTATATTTACAATTTACACCCAATTTTTATTAATATTTACATAATTATTTATTATTGCATAATAATATATTTATAATATAAATAATTAATAATTTATTCTTCACGGTTATTTTTACAAGTTAAACACAAAAACAAATGTATACTACCTCCGTCGGCTCTAAGGATCTCATTTATTTTTTGCGTATTAATCTTTGAATATTAATTCTTATATAAAAATATAGTACAAAGTCAGGGAAAATAACAAAAATATTTTTATCAGTATCTTATAATAATTATAATGACATTTTTTAAAATAAATTATACAAATATAAGGATATTTTCAATATTAAATACAATGAAGTAAAAGGTAAATGAGACCTTAAAGTTTGACAGATGGAGTATTAAATACAAAAAAATTACAAAATACTATATTTTTTTCTATCAGTTTGAAAAAAAATTGGTTTGAGTTTTGTAAAAACTTATCAAAAGAAAAAATATACTCCCTCCCTCCAGCTAGAAAGTATACATATTTCTATTTTGCGACGTCCAATTACAAAGTAACCATTTCATTAAATATCTCATTTTTTCCACAAATACCCATACTTTACATCACATCATTACTTTTATACCAAAAAAACAACGGCAAAAATGTCATTTCACTACTTTTACCTACACACTATAATTAAACTACTATTATTCCTTAATCTCCGCGCCAAAAGTAAATGTATACTTTTAGCTTGGACGGAGAGAGTATTAAATATGAAAAATATATAATGTTAAGTTAAAACATGAGATGATTATTGGTATGTAATTAAAATTTTAATTTTTATGTATATTTACAAGATAATTTTTAAATTTTTATTATTTAAAAATACAAAATATTGTTGGGTGACAAATATATAAAAAGAATGCATAAATTTTTGGTATGAAAACTATTTCAAATTTATCATAAATATTCTAATTATTTATTGTTCAATTTAAATACATTGAAAGTATAATTTAAAAATTATAAACTTTAATCACTAATAAATGGTAAATTATATAATACCCTCTTGTA
The DNA here is from genome assembly GCF_009805555.1 of Andrographis paniculata. Taxonomy (NCBI): domain Eukaryota; kingdom Viridiplantae; phylum Streptophyta; class Magnoliopsida; order Lamiales; family Acanthaceae; genus Andrographis; species Andrographis paniculata. Next base: position 2,664,722 of record NW_026137595.1, on the reverse strand, counting down.
TTTTAGTAAAAATATACAAACACCCCATGTTTTATTAATTGCGTGAAACTCCATTGTGTTAATATAAAGTTTGCACGAAACACCATCCTTGTCCAAAATTGATGTTCGGTTGTAAATAAAAACCTAAATTACGCAAATTTTATACAAATAAAAAATGTAAAATATTCTTAAATAAGTTTTTTTTAATAAAAATAAATAAATAGATAGTTGATCAATAATTTATTTTTATAGTTTTCATAAAAATTAGATAACAATTTGTTTCCAAAAACTATAAAATTAAAGATTAATCAATTATTTATTTATTTATTTTATTAAAAAAATTATCTAAAAATATTTTACATTTATTATTTGTATAAAATTTGCGTAATTTAGGTTTTTATTTAGAACCAAACATCAATTTTGGACAATGAAGGTGTTTTGTGCAAATTTTATATTAACATAAGGATGTTTCATGCCATAAATAAAATACATGTGTTTTATGCATTTTTACTAAAATATAAAAATATGTTATATAATTTATCCCAGTAATAAATAACAAAAATTACATATATATACATAATTACATCACATTGCAAATAAGTCTCTACATAATTAAAATAACATTGAAATATAGGGTGTCTTTATTTTGTGAAATAGTTTGAAGGTATATATTTTTATGTGAGGTATAAAAAATTGTATAGATAATATAAAAATTAAAAAATATGTATAATATATTAATTTTTTGAAAAATGTATTGAATAATTTTCACAAAAAGAACACACTCATAAGTTTTTTAAAATTTTTGTTAAAAAATAAAAATAAAAAGAAAATTAAGCACAAAAAATAGCATTGCTACAATGCAACACAATGGGATTGATTGAAATGAATTCACCACATCAAAATCCAGATTTAGAGAGCGTTGAATTCGACCATATCGAATCGATTCTTCTATTTTCTCTACATTTTTCTCTAATTTTTTTTTTTTAAATTTTTTTTTTACCTCCACTTCAACTTCAACTCATTCTATTTTTTCCTCTAAAACGAATATTCCACACATATTTTTTATTTTTAAACAATTACATAATATTTATTCAACTCTTTTCAATAAATTGAAGTATTATTTTATTAAGACAATTTTTAAATTAATAACAATAAATAAAAATAAAAATTTAAGGAAAAAAAAAAAAGAAAAGACAATCACCCACCCAATTGAACGAAGTGAAATAATAATAACATTAAATAAATATATTTAAAATATCAAATGTATAATAACTCAAACTTTCAGAGATTAAATTGTAAAAAAAAAAAAATATTTCCTCCAAAAATGAAGAAATGCTACTGTATTTGGCTTATATTTTATATTGAAAGTTTGGTCACATGTAAAGTTTATATTAAAAAAATAATATTTTTAAAAAATTAGTGAATAGAGTTATATAGTAAAAGATTTTTTTTTTAAAAAAAAAAAAGAAAAAAAAAAGAAAAAAAGAGAATTCTCAAATGAACCATTGCCTAGAAAGTTACATGGTTGTGTTTAATGTATTTTTAAAAATCTAATCTAATTTAATATATATATATATATTTAAGCTTGAAAGTGTGTTCTCACGTGTTGACCTATTGATTATATATATATATATATAAATTTTATGAGTGTAGATCTCACGAATTAAAAATTAAAAATCAAATGATTTTCATCTTTCTAATCGATCACACTGGTTGCATTTTTTTTAAAAAAAATTTGATGAGTGTGGGTTTCACAAATAAAAAAATAAAAATCAAATTACTTTCATCCTTATTTATGTGTTATTTTTTTGTTTATATATATATATATAATATTAGAAAGATAAATATATTTATAAGATGATGAATCAAATTTGATAATAACATTTAAATTAGTCGATATAAATATATATTGTTCAATATAAGATATGCAAGTAGATTATACATTATTTTTTTACTTCTTTCGTCGGGATTTTTATGTTATATTATCCGGACATGAAGACTAAGAAATAAAAATAATAAATTTGTGGGTGAATAATTTTTTATTATAAATCAATTATGCATAACTTAACTGATAAAAAATAAAGCATAATTATTCTGAATGAAAAAATTATTTTATAATTTAATTATATTAAAATAACAGTGACAAGTTAATAAAATTTGACTTTGTTCAGACATCTTAAATTTCTTATCGACACAATTTTCAATTTAATTATAATTTTAAAAATTGCTTATAAAAATATCAATAGAGACTAATATTATATATATATTATCTTTGCAATATTTATATTTAATCGATAAAATTTATCTATTTTCAATATTAGAATATTAAAAATTGATCGTGTAAAATAATTTAATTTAATAAATAATTTTAATATTAAAAATAATTTAATTATTGTATAATAACAATTAATTTATAAAATTCATAACTACCCTATGCTATGCACGGCTCCCTTCTAGTTATGTCCTCCCTCCGTCCCAGATAACAGGTCCACATTGTCGTTTCTATCCGTCCCACGTACCATGTCACTTTCATTTTTTTGGAAAATGATTACACATTTTAATCTTATTTTAAATTTTTTAATTTTATTTTATTTTTTAATTTTAATTAAACTAATTAGTTATCTTAATCTTAATTTATAATTATTTATATTATAGGATAATTATTTTTATTATAAGATAATTATTTTTACTAATATATTCTTAATTATCTACTAATTAAACCCCTCCTAAAATACCGTGTCTACGGTGTAGCAGACACGGTATCTGGGACGGAGGGAGTAATATTTTACATATATAGTTGCTTTTTTTTTTTTAATTGATCGGGTATGCTATCTCTTACGGGTTTGAACTAAATATATAATATAGTTTAGTGATATGTACACGCGATGGAATAATTTATAGTTTCTTAAAATAGACGTAATATTTAATTAATATTAAATTAAGATTGATAAATATATTACAAGTCGGGGTATTTTGATATTATATTTGATTTAAACGTAATAATTTGCAATAATAAAAGAAAATAATCATTATTAATATTGTTGGATCCTGAAATTCGGAGGTTCCAAGAATGTTCGTGGATTTGTTGGTGTGGATTCCGGAAGTACTTCAGAGAGCCTGTCCGTCGTCGGATTGGAGGCGGCTCCTACGATGGAGCCTGCAAAGCTTCGATCGTCCACGAGGCTTCGAGCCTAAACCACCGATTTCGATGGATTTAAACTAACATCTACTAAAACTCGGATAAATCTACTGGAAAGCGGATAAAAGTATGTAATTCGAATTAAAATGCATTAAACGAAAATAAAACATGAAAGGAAAGTAAGAAAATAGACGAATTGTTCTCTTGTGCCTGTGTGTTGTGTTTCTTTTTCCTACTTGTAATCCTAAGCTAGAATAACCACTTCTCCCACTAAAGGGGCGGTTACAATTATTTCTCCACCACTCTCAACCACTTAGTAACCTCTCACTACTACCTCCAACTTCCTAGTAACCTCCCACTGCTACCTCCAACTTCCAAATCACCTCCTTTCACTGCCTCGTAACCACCTTCCATCAGCTCCCTGATAACCTCCTTCCATAAGCTCCTAACCACCTGGTAACCTTCTTCCATCAGCTCCCAGTCGCTTCCATTGCCTCTGGACGGGACTTGCTCTGAACTTCTTCCATTGCCTTTGGATCAGATATATTGTTTACTCCGATTTGTTTCCATCATACTCCTAGCCGGTCCACGGGGATGTATCCCCAACAGCCTCGAGTTAAATGGAATCTTCGGTTTTCCTCTTGCTGGTTTGTTCCATAGAGCTTTTTGAATAAAGCATGAGAGTGCATAGGTCCTCCACTAATGTTAAGTACAAAATTATTAACCCAGGGCCAACGGAGGTAGTTATCTCATGATCTGTGGAAGCTGTTGCTTTCTATCTTGTGGAGGCAACCTTCCTTTGCTTTCGGCCCTGTGGAAGCACCACAATCCAATGGAAACTGTTTCATTCGGTTCTGTGGAAGCAGCAGTCTTTGGCTTCGAGGCTTGAAGCTCCATTGCTGTTGAGCGGATCCGTGGCCAATGAGCTCTGGCACCACTTTTGTATTTGAACCTCCTTCTCGTTCAGGTACTTTTGGACCCATGTCCAACAAATATATATATATATATATAAATTGCCTTATTTATGGTATGTTTCTTTAGCAGAGTTTTCAAATTTTACTACTTGAACTCTGTATTTTTCGAAAAAAAATACATATTTTTCTCTCACAAAATATTCTTTCAAATATTATTTTCATGCTAAATTCAAATCAATTTCTTTTTAATCTCTTCAAAAGAAACATAGCGCCGATTCGGCACGGAATCCTATATTGAGAAATAATACAACCTATTTGGTTTAATCATTATAAATGAAGACGTGTATTAAATTGAGAAATAATACAACCTATTATTTTCTTTAAATCATAAATTAATTTATTTACTCAAAATAGCAAACTAGTTCCTTGATTTATTTCTTTCCTCTTCGTTCATTTAGACAGACCCAATTATTACATCCTCCACCCAATATTGTGACCGACCGGCGCCGCCGACACACTCACCCATCAGGCTTGATTTCAATCCAAAATATATCATGTTTTTTTTTTTAAAAAAAATTATATAACGACTTCTTGTATTTTTTAAAAAAATATAATATCTCATATTTTATATATTACGTAAAGAAAATTTGTGTTATATTAAAGTTTCCACAAAATATTCTATTCGTCCAAAATGATATTTTGGTATAAAATTGAATGTAATTATGTAAGCTTTATATAAGTAAAATAGATAAATATATTAAATAAATAGTCATTTTGAATTATAAAATAAATAAATAAATAATTGATTAATTTTTTATTTTATAATTTTTTAGATAAATTATTATTTAATTTTTATAGAAACTATAAAAACGAAGGATCTATAAATAATTTATTTATTTATCTTATTCAAAAAGTATTAGTATTTAAAATTTTTTACTTTTTTTATTTGTACAAAATTTACATAATTTAAGTGTACATTTACAACCAAATATTAGTTTTGGACGAATATGATGTTTTGTACAAATTTTAGTATAAAAATTTCACGTAATAAATAAAATAGAAAATGTTTTGTGCATTTTAATAAAGCACGAGGGAGTAATGTATAATTTACTATGTTCTTTTATTGTTTGAAACTTAATCTATTTTTAACTTTCAAGATTACAGTTTTAGGTTTTTGTTATATAATAATAATAATAATAATAATAATAATAATAATAATAATATAATATTGGTAAATATATATATATGTATAAAAATATATAAAGAGAATAAATTTATGCAGAGTAAATGGATGTAGGAGGGCAGATTGATGAGGAATTGGTTGCATTTCATTGTGATTTACAGCCTATATTTATAGGCAAATTGAAAGAACAAAAATTGTGGCATTTTAAGAGTCCAAGTAGCATCCACAATATTACTATACAAAATATACGTATATATATATTGTAATGCAACACTTCCCTTTGGATGCTTTTATACAAAGAATATGTCTCGTTAAAACTTTACTATGAAAAAATTCTATAGGACAAAAAATCATAGTGAAGGAAAAAAGAGTACACCATTCTTATATTAATGCGCTCCCCCTGTTTTGGACTTTATTTGATGTCTTTCATCCGACGCATTCCAATTCCTTGCACCAGTTTGTTGAATGTTGCGGTTGGCAACGCCTTTATAAACAAATCTGCAAAATTTTCAGACGATCGAATTTGTAGCACATTAATTTCATCACTTTTCTGAAGATCGTGAGTAAAAAAGAACTTCGGAGATATGTGCTTTGTCCGATCGTCTTTAATATACCCTCTTTTTAATTGAGCTATACAAGCTGCATTATTTTTGAATCATATTGTAGGAGGTAATACATCATCAGAAATCAAGCCACAATTTTTCTGAATATGGTGAGTCATGGACCTCAACCAAACGCATTCACAACTGGCTTCGTGAATGGCTAAAACCTCAGCGTGGTTTGAAGAAGTAGTTGTTATCGTCTGTTTAGCATATCTCCAAGAGATTGCGGTTCTGTTACAAGTAAATAAATAGCCAATTTGAGATTTTGCTTTATGTGGATCAGACAGATAACCAGCATCAGCATAACCAACTAATTCATTTCGAGATTCACTCGAATAAAATAGACCGAGGTCATGAGTCCCCTGAAGATAACATAAAATATGTTTGATACCATTTCAATGGCGCTTTGTGGGGGATGCGCTAAACCTGACCAGTAGATTTACTGGAAAAGATATATCTAGTCTAGTACGATTTGCAAGGTACATTAATGTGTCAATAGCGCTGAGATATGGTACCTCGGGGTCAAATATTTCTTCATTTTCTTCCCTTGGCCTAAATGGATCTTTATTGGGATCAAGGAATCAGACCACCATTGGTGTACTCAGAGAGTGATTTATCCATATAAAATTGCTTTAATACATTTTGGGTATATGTGGATTGATGAATAAATATCCCATTATTAATATGGTCCGCTTGTAATCTTAGACAATATTTTATCTTTTCAAAATCTTTGATCTCAAATTATGTCTTTAGATATTCAACTGCAATTTGGATCTCTTCAGAAGTTCCAATTTAATTGAGATCATCAACATATATTGCAATAATGACAAAATTTGATCCATTTTTCATTATAAAGACGCATGGGCATATTGGATCATTAGTATAACCTTCTTTTATTAAACATTCGCTCAGACGGTTATACCACATTCGCCCTGATTGTTTAAGTCCATATAATAACTTTTTCAAGTTGATGGAATATGATTTCATTGGGTTTAATTTGTATGCTTCAGGCATATTGAATCCCTCAGGAACTTTCATATAAATATCAGTATCCAATGAGCCATAAAGATATGCAGTAACTACGTCAAAAAGACGCATATCGAGCTTTTCTCGCACTGCTAGGCTCACAAGGTATCTAAATGTTATTCCATCAACAACTAGAGAGTATGTTTCATCAAAATCTACTCCAGGTCTTTGTGAGAATCCTTGAGCTACAAGACGGGCTTTATATCTCACAATTTCATTATGTTCATTTCTTTTTCGTACAAACACTCATTTGTATCCAACTGGTTTTATACCATATGGTGTTTGAAGAATTGGTCCGAAGACCTCCCTTTTGTTTAATGAGTCAAACTCTAATTGAATCGCATGTTCCCGTTTTGGCCAGTCATTTCTTTGCCGACATTCATGAACCGATTTTGGCTCTGAATCCCCGTTTTCTTCCATTATATCAAGTGCTAAACTGTATGCGAAGGCATTATCAATAATTTTGCCTCTTTACGGTTCTAACATTTTCTTAAAGTAACATAGTTAATTGAGTTTTCAATAATCTCATCATGTTCTTCAAGATCGTGCTCTTCTAGAGCAATTATTTCAGGGTTGAGTTCCTCATTAGGCTGAGGTTTATCAATGTCATTCATGATATTTTCATGATTTTCATCATTAATTCCTTTTTTCTTTCGAGGATGTTTGTCTTTGGAACCGAGTGGTCTACCACGCTTTAAGCGTGTCGTTGATTCATTAGTACTTGTAATTTGTCCATCAGGGACAATTATTTTAGCCGGAGCATTAGCAGCTTGGATATATGATCGAGTGAATTTGTTCGAGTCATTGAATGCATCCGGTAACTGATTTGCAATATTTTGCAAATGTATAATGCGTTGAACTTCTAGTTCACACTGCTTTGTACGAGGGTCATAAAAATTCAATGGAATTTTCCAATTAATATTCCTTTTCGGTTTGTTTTTGTCTCCCCCTAATGTCGGAAAATGTGATTCGTCAAAATGACAATCTGCAAATCTTGCAGTGAATAAATCACCCGTCATAGGCTCAAGATATTTTATAATTGACGGCGATTCTTATCCGACATAAATGCCCAATCTACGTTGAGGACCCATTTTTGTACGTTTGGGGTGGAATAGGAACATAAACAGCACACCCAAAAATACGTAGATGAGATATATTTGGTTCGTGACCAAATACTAACTGCATCGGGGAGTAGCTATGATAGCTTGTCGGCCTCATTCTTATGAGTGTTCCTGGATGTAAGATTGCATTCCCCCAAGCTGAAACGGGCAACATAGACCTCATCAGTAATGGTCTAGAAATCAATTGCAATCTTTTAATAAGTGATTCTGCCAGACCATTTTGTGTATGAACATGAGCAACTGGGTGCTCTACATTAATTCCAATCGACATGCAATAATCATCAAATGCATTCGATGTATATTCACCAACATTGTCCAGACGTATAGTCTTAATTGGATTATCGGGGAATTGTGCCCGTAATTTAATAATTGGGGCAAGCAATCTCGCAAATGCCATATTGCGAGTAGATAATAAACAAACATGGACCATCTCGTAGATGCATCAATAAAGCACTATAAAATATTTAAATGGCCCACACGGTGGGTCTATTGGTCCACATATATCCCCATGTATTCTTTCCAAAAATGTAGGTGATTCAATACCTTCTTTAGCTGGCGATAGCCTGGTTATCAATTTTCCCTGAGTGCAGGCAACACAGGTTAACTCATTTGAGTTTAACACTTTTTGACATTTTAATGAATGGCCATGCGAATTCTCAATTATTCGCCTCATCAATACACTGCCAGGATGCTCAAGGCGATCATGCCATATTTGAAAATCGGTAGTCTTTTGATCTACCGTGAGATGTGTTTCAACAACACCTAATCTGGCATAATATAAACCAGTAGAGAGTGAGGGTAATCTCTCAATGATGCATTTCTTTTTATCAATGATATTGGTGATTAATAAAAATTCACCATCGGTATCACTCATAGTTTCAATGTGATAACCGTTTTTCCGAATGGCATGAAAGCTCAGTAAATTTCTTCGAGCTTTAGTGGCCAACAGTGCATACTGTATCACAATTTTCGTCCCCGCGAGGAGAAATATAATGGCTTCTCCAGAGCCTTCAATTAATTTCGCACTGCCACATATTGTATTGACATTAATCTTTTCCCTTTTCAAATGGGAGAAATACTTTTCGTGTTTCAATATAGTATGTGTTGTTGCACTGTCAATGAAACACATATTTGCATCATTTTGTTTGACATCTATTTAACCTTCAAATATAAATAAACGCAGTATTAATAAAGACAGAATGACATAATATATCTATCACTGGGGGTTTGCTGGACCTACGACAAAATCCGCTATATCAAGATGTGTTGTGTCGTAATCCAGAAGATCATCATCAAGGTCGTCATCATTATCAACGTGATTAGTCTCGACCTCCTTCCCATTTTTTCTGCAGTGAGGCTTGATAAAGATCGGCTAGATGTTTGGCTGTTCTGCCGGTATTGGTCCAATGGCCTTCAATGCCACACCGATTACAAATGCTGATTTGCCTCTTTCCCTGTTTAGCCTTTTCGGCTACCGCAGTGATTGTAAGGGGTATATCGACTGCGTTGACTCTTACGACCGCGACCACGTCTACGGCCTCTACCACGTCCTTGGCCTCATTTATAAAATGTCACGTTCGCTTCAGGGAACGGACTGGAACCAGTGGGCCGGGACTGATGATTTTTCATCAATAACTCATTATTTTGCTCAGCTAATAAAAGACATGCAATGAGCTGTGAGTACTTTTGAAAATTTTTCTCGCGATACTACTGTTGCAGCACAACATTAGAAGCATCAAAGGTAGAGAGAGTCTTCTCCAATTTATCATTCTCAGTAACAATTTATCCATAGAGTTTCAACTGAGATGTAATCTGATGGATAGCAGAGTTGTACTATGTAACAATTTTAAAATCCTGCAATCACAGGTTAAGCTAATCATGTCGGGCTTTGGAGAGAGTGATATATTTCAAGTGTCCAAATCTCTCCCTCAATTCATTCCAGAAATCTAGTGGATCTTTCACCGTCAAATATTCAGACTGTAAAGGAATGTCCAAACAATGACGGATGAAAATAATAGCCTTAGCCCGATCTTGGACTGACAATTGTATGAATAAGGTACATATAAACCAGATGCATTTCTACATCCAGTGACCAAGTCAAAAAATTATTGTCGGTGAGAAACAGAGATTTAAAAAAAAATTTGCAAGATTTTCCATATTTTAGAAAATAGATAATATAGATAATATAAAAATAAAACTTACCAAAAATAAAATGGGCAAGAGCCTTCGTGCTGATAACGTGTTATATAATAATAATAATATAATATTGGTAAATATATATATATGTATAAGTACTTGTATATTAGTATATAACATTTATATATTATAATATAATATAGAAAGAATAGATGAATGTAGAGTAAATGGATGTAGGAGAGCAGATTGATGAGGAATTGGTTGCATTTTATTGTGATTTACATCCTATATTTATAGACAAATTGGAAGAACAAAAATTGTGGCATTTTAAGAGTCCACGTAGCATCCACAATATTACTACACAATATATACGTATATGCATTGTAATACAACAGTTTTAAAATTCATTGCATTTTGGGTTATGCTTTTGTATTGTGTTCGATTTAGTTCGTTATGCTTTTGTATATCCGGTTTTACAACCTGACGAATTTTAGGTTCTAATTTTATATGTGGTTCAGTTCGCTTCGTCAAAGTATGTCCCAAATAGGTCTTCGTTTTCACGTAGATTAGACTATAAAAATAAGAAAAATAATGCTTAGTAATAGTCATCATATCTCTTCTGAAGAAGAAATACCTCAAATTGGAATAAAGTTTGACAATAAAGAAGATACATATCAATTTTACTTATCTTATGCTAATAAAAACAAGTTTTGACATAAAAGAACATAAAATACATAAAGATCGAGAATAAAATATATAATTCAAAATATTTGCTTATAGTTCCGAAGATACAAATGGAGAAAAAAAAATATCAATGTAAGAGTTCCACGTGCAATAACAAGTTTCGGGTGCAAAACAATGATGAGAATTCAATTGAATGAATATGAAATTTATGAAGTATTTGAGTCTATATAAGAGGATAGATGAAACTCATTATGCCCATACTGATATAATTGGGCATGTAGAACTTTCTCCAGAACTCACAGAATTTTGTGATTAAGGAAGCCAGTAGCCTAAATAGTTTAGAATTTATCAGGCAAAATATTAAAAGTTATTTGTAATTTAAAAAAACATAGTATATGGTGGCTAGAAACACTGGAGGAGTGCTAAAATATTTGCAAGAGATGCAAAGTAGAAATTCAAATTCTTCATATTCTATTCAACTTGATGAAGATGATATGACAAATATATTTTGGGTTGATAGAATAATGAGAGTAGATTATATTGATTTTGAAGACGTAGTTTGTTTCGGCATTACATATAAAAAGAATAACTAAAATAGTCCGTTGACCTTGCTTGTTGGTATTAATCACCACAGGAAAACAATGGTTTATGGCACAATGCTTTTATACGACAAAATAATTTTCTCATTTGAGTGGTTGTTTGACACTTTTGCTAGCACAATGTACGGAAGAAAAACTATTACGATTTTTTCAGATTAAGATCAAATTATGAAAAATACGTTGGCTTCGAGGTGGCTAGAGATTTATCACATGTTCTGTGTTAATCACATATAATTCGATAAATTTAAGTAGTAATTTACTATAATATAGAACTTTTCCGTATAATAATTTTACCCTTAATCGGTTATATTTTGCATGCTATGTATTTGGAAAATTTATCAAAATATTGTCATACATTCGGATGGTATTTTTAATTAGTATAAAACATTGCTAATAATTTTGGAAGATATATTTACGATTTTGATGAATATGGTAAGTTTTTTTATGAATGGAATGAAATGTTGGCGAAGTATAATTTGGTGAAAATGATTGATTGAGAAGATTACTTAAAAATGAAATCAACTTTGATACATGGTTTTGACGAGGACATCAGGCCGTGGTCAGGTCTTCAATTGTTAGAATATGTTTTAGTTGATGTATATTATTCGATTTTATGTTGGACAACATTTGGTCCATGTTAATTGGATGAAATAATTGCAGATATTTTCACTCAAAACTTGGTGACGATTAATATGGATATGATTTTGGATGAAATCACGGAGATTCATAAGAAAAAATTGTGTTGATTATTTTTTGTTTGATTAAGAGTGAATCACTGGTCAAATACATGAAATTATGAGAATAAGATTTTTTCTTAACTTGCGGTCTTTACCTTATAGAAATTCTTGAGGTTTGAGATTCGATTTTAGGGGAATGAGATTCGTGGTTAGAAAAGGCAGGGGTTAAGTGAATTCGTGATGCGAATAGATATTTGAGAGAAAATAGGGTAAGAAAACTCGACACGATTCAAGAGAGAATCAATGATCTTCATGGGAAAATTATTGTGATTTTTCCTACCTTATTGTTCGTGGTTTTCTTTGGAATGATGGTCATGCATTTTTTTTCATCTTCTCTGAAGGCCAAGAAATCTTTTTTATTCTGAATATGTCATGAATGACTTGTCCACACTGATCAGCCTTGTGTCCAACGATTCCACAATACATGCAGTTCACAGGTTGCCTGTACGTCTTCCCAATTACCTCATGCACTTTATTTCTTCGTCTTTGCCTCTATTGCAATGTTGTATTGGTTGAATCTTCCAGTAAGCCACCTTTTACAAAATTAGTTTGATTGCTTCCAATACCGTGTTTGTATCTAAGCCCATGACAATCACCGAATGATTTTCTGATGGCAAAAACAATATCGAGCTTATCTTTTCCTTTCCTCATGCAGGTATTTTTTTTTTCAAAAAAAATTGCATTTGACACTTCCAGAGCAATGATATTTTCAATGCATCTCTGATCTGGTGATTCAACATTGCATTTTCGTCGACAAGTCTATCACATTCACTCCTCAGGTTATGATTTTCATCAATGAGAGCATTGTTCAATGCATTCAGTTCATCAACATGATCCTTCAGTCTTTCATTAATGGAGATCAAATTATTTTGCATTTTCACCATTTCTTTGTATTTCTCAACAGTTTTGTCACAGTCCATCTTAAGAAGAGTATTAGAATCAAAATTGAACTCAATCTCTTCCTTTGCTTTCAAATTAAAAGCTAGTACCTTTTTTTCAATCACTATCCAAAGTTTTTGACATAGATTGATCATCAATATCTTCTTCACTGCTGAGAGTCACTTCCATAGTGTTAATTTTTGTCCTCAATGCCGTAGGACATTCATATATCAAATGCCCAAATCCATTGCATTCATAGCATATCAAATCGCCTGAAATGTTCAGCCTTTGGGGGACTTGAAACTTTCATTTCTGCTTATACTTGAAAGCAACATGTTTGTTCTGAATGTTCTATTTCTACTTATTCTGTGGCGGTCGTCTGTTGGTTGTTGGATCTTCTGTTGATTTCTAATATGCCAAGTTTTCTGCTTCAGTTGTCTTGCCCTCTGTTGTTGTAGTACTTTCAAAATTTGCTTGGAAAAGAATGAAACTTCATCCTCATCCACTTCACCAACATCAAAATCCTCAGCATTAAGAGCAACCGTTTTGCATGACTTTATATTCAAATGGTTTCAACTCATAGTTTTGGAGAATTCCAATGAAAGTATCAATTGACATTGTTTTGATTTTCTAAATCTCTTCAAGAGCGGATACCTTCGGTGCAAATATCTTTGTGATTGTCCTTAGCATCTTATTCACGAGCTTTCTTTCTTCATAAACCAAACCGAGCATGTGTGTCTGGTTGACGATATCCTTGAACCAATTGTCATAGCCGAAGATCATCTCATCTTTCTTCATCTTCAGACTATCGAATTGACTTTCCACCATTTGCAGCTTTGTGGTTTACACGTTATCAAACCCTTCAAAAGTCACTAACAAAGCATCCCAAACAGCTTTTTCAGTTGTGCATATCAAGATTATTCTGAAAAGAAATTTATCCACTCCATTGAAAATAGCGTTCAAAGCTCTGGAGTTGGCATTGCTCATCTTTTTTCTTTAGTTGTGTATTAAGTTTTCGGCTTTGGAACAAACTGATCTGGAACATCTCCATTGAGAGTTTCAAAAGCCTGAATTAGCTTTATGGGCGTCGTCCATCCAAACTTCCAAGCTTCATCAGCGATGGACATAATGAACACCTCTATTTTTCATCTTTCAATAAATGTAGTTTGATCCAACGAGCAGTGGTGGTCTCGAGGTCGAGCTCCCTTTTTTGACATTTTTTAGTGGATCTCTCTTTGTTAATCTTTTGAAGAGTTGGCTCTTATACCAATTGACGGTCCCACAAAGTGTATTTCTACACCTTAAACTCAATCTTGTTCACTCTTGAAGGATACAACGGGGTAGAATGCAAACTAAAAAGGTTTGCTATTTTTTTAGTAATGTTGTCTGCTTGAGATTCAAATAAAAAATAAGCAACAAAAAGATTGAGTGAATTGAAACAAACAACACACGGAAGTTTGTTGACCCAGTTCGGCCCTCAACCGGCCTACGTCTGGGGGTACAAACCCAGGGCAATTCCACTATGACTAAGGCAAGAATAAGATACATAAACTCCTCACACACTCCACAAATCAACGACCACAAACCCAACTTAATTTTACTGGTTTTTCTACCATATACAAATGCATCTTCCTTCGCAAAGGCAAGCATGGAAGACCTCGATCTCCATTGGTTGTGCTCTGAAATGGAACGTTGTTGTAGACAGCTTGTCACCTTTTCTTCCTTTGACTCTACTTGGAATCCTCTTTAAACCAAACAAACACTCGGAAATTTATCAACATAGTAGACTGCTGAAACACTTTCAGGATGTCATCTCCGACTCCATGAACGAGCAACTTCGAGCATGTTTTCCAACAAAAAATATACACGAAATCTTTCCAAATTTTCACCTCTCAACACATGGACAAACTTCTCTACAAATCCTTCAAAGTAAAAGAGTACACTCCCGCTCAACAAGAAGTAAAACTCAACTACTACAATATGAGATTTGGGCTTTCCTTTCAATATGAAAAAGAGTAGAAATTTTCAAATTATCACTCTACACTAAGCACTCAAAAGATCTCAAATTTTTTCCCTCAAAAAAATTATAAAAAAACCTCACGTCTACAATTTCATGAGTAATGTATATATACACACATACAAACTCACTTCTTGCAATCAACATTCGACAATACGTGGACTTCAATTGGTCAAATATGTCAAGGCATATACCATGTCAAATATCAATGAATATGTCACAAAATTGACTTGACACAACCCTTATAAATGACATAAAATTAGAGAGTCAAAAGCAACCGTTTTTGGTATTGTGAGTATGGACTTTTTCTTCCTTCCTTTTTTACCATCTATTTTAATGCAAGCACGAATGACAACATTTTTTTGTCTTTGATTACAGTCAAGCATTGAGATAAACAATTTGTCTCATGTTGGAGCTTTTCAAAATCCAGTATATCACGTCTTGAACTGAGCATCATGAACAGAGTTAAAGACATGCTGGCAGCAAATTGATTGTCTGATATGTCTGCGGATCCAAAACGGGTGGAGTGTCCCTTAATTTTTCTTCATCTCTTTTTGATTTTCTAAATCAATGCTTGCACATTTTTCCTTATGCTTTTTGTCAATGAAATATACTGGATTCGAAATGTCTTTTTATCTCTCAAAAGACTTTTTTCAACTGAAAAAACATGTGGCAAAATATTCTACATCAACAGTCAGCGTGGACAATTTAACAGCCACACATGCACAAATTGATTGTCTGAATATCTTGCAGATCCCCGATATATCAAACAAAATTTCATATCAATACTTATTAATGAAAATTATCTAGTACCTAGTAGTATTCCATCATAATCTTATCAAATCATTCGAGAATAGGTTAATTTGGGAGGATAGGGGAATTATCATATTTTATTTATAATAATTTTGATTTAATTTTTCCTTTTATTTTCTCCATTTTAGATCGCAACTTAATTCAATACCAAATATACAATTTCATTACCACAACAAATCGACTTATTCACAAAGTTACTTGAGGTATTTTTGTATGATGATATACATTTACAGTGAAATGAATTACTTTATTATTTTCTTTGAACTTCTCTATCTTGCATATATTTAGGTCTTATCTATCGCGTACTTAATCAAATAATATTATATATTTTTATTTATATTTTACATAAATATTATCTTAAAATAATAAAATTTTAATTTATTTAATTTAAAAAATATTTATTATTTTTTATAATTAAATAATAATATATATTTTATTTAATTTATTAATATAATAATTAAAATATTTTAAAAATTAAATATAAAAATAGTAAAATATTTGATGTTATTTATAAATTTAAAATATTATAAAATATATATAATAAAATATAGAGAGAATATTATTTGACCTTCTAAAAATAGATGTTACAATGGGTGGCTTGCAAAAATAAATAGGGAGTATGGTTGAAGATGATTTACTGTATCACCTTTTACAAAAATGAAAAAATTTGTGAAAGTCTTGAAAAATAGAGTTATGTATTGAATATGGTAAAATCTAAATGGTTCCGAATTTAATGTGTAAATTCGTGGATAATTTTATTAATTTTAGTGGATTAAAAGGTTAGCTAAATATTACTCCCTCCGTCCCACATTGGATGTCTGAGTTACCGTAGACAAGAAAATTTAGGATAAGTATAATTAGTAGATAATTAAGAATATATTACTGAAAATAATTATCTTATAATATAAATAATTATATATTAAGATTAAGAAACTAATTAGTTTAATTAAAATTAAAAAAAAATTAAACATTTAAAATTAGATTAAAAAGTGTATAATCATTTTCCAAAAAAGAAAAATGACATGAAATGTGGGACGGACAGAAACGGTAATGTGGACATGGTAGGTGAGACGGAGGGAGTATAAAATAGAACTATAATAAGTACTAATTAGAATGTCTAAAATGAAATATTTATGTAATTAATTCATCTGAAAGTCATAAGGAAAAGAAAAAACTAAACAAAACAAAAATCAATACTTTGGATTAATAAAACTGTTGAATTCATGGTTTTTGGATGGTGAATTTTTATTTTTTTTTAAAATAAAGTTTTAGTGATTAAAATTATTTGAACATTATTTATTGATATGCTTTTCAATTATTTCAATGATTTGAATTAAATAAATAAAGGGTGTATGATTGTAATCAAGATATATATAAGTCGCAAAGAAAACATGTAAAGAATATAATTCAAATATAAGTTCATTTTCCTTTTAGGGTTTTTATCAAAAAATATTTTCGTTTTTTTTTAAAGTAAATAATATTATATTTTTGTATTTTTTTTTACTATAAAAAAAAATAATTATTATTTATTTTTATCAAAACTTGTATCCAGTCAAATGAGGACATATTTGTACGAGGGAGTGAGACGAAATGACAATAGGACAGCGCATGGATTAAAGTTTAAAGCATCATTAAATTATAGTAAAATAAGATTGGAGTACTAAACTAAAGTAATATGGGCAACATAGGTTTTCGGATGTGTCGTAGGATGGTGCCACCTCATCAGATCAGATCAGATCAGATCAGATCAGATTATGAGCCGACAGCATATTTAAATTTGCATTAATTAATGATAACAGCATAGTACAGATTTTCTCTGCACTGCTTGCACGTTACATTTTTTATATATTAGTATTTTTTTTATTTATTTCGTTACGAAATAGTTTGACGCGTATAATCAGTGATATACATACATATAAACTACGAGGTGATACGTAACATCAGTAATTTTATTAAAAAATAAAAATAAAAATTTATAATTTAATAATTTTATTATTATTATTATTATTATTATTATTATTATTATTATTATTTTAAGAGTAAATTATATAATACCTCATTGTGCTTTTGTAAAAATGCACAAAATTCTTTGTTAATATAAAGTTTGCAAAAAACACCCTTTTTGTCCAAAACTGATATTTAGTTCTAAATAAATACCTAAATTACGTAAATTTTATACAAATAAAAAACGCAAAATATCTTAAATAATTTTTTTGCATTAAATAAATAAATAAATAAATACTTTATTAATCTTTCATTTTATAGTTTTTGAGACAAATTGTTTTCTAATTTTTATAAAAATAAATGATTGATCAATTATTTATTTATTTATTTTATTTTAAAAAATTATTTAAAATATTTTACGTTTTTTATTTGTATATAATTTACGTAATTTAGGTCTTTATTTTGAACTAAACATCAGTTTTAAACAATGAGGGTGTTTCATGCAAACTTTTCATTAACACAAAGGATTTCACGTAATAAATAAAATACAGTGTATTTTATAAATTTTTAGTAAAACACAATGATATGTTATATAATTTTACCTTATTTTAATTTGAAATGTCATCCGTGTTTAAGGAAAAATAGCATACTAAGGGTGTGTTTCTTGTTTTTTTGTTTTGGTTTGAAAAAAAAAAAAAAAGAAATTTACGTAAGATATAGAGAATTATGTATATAATATAAAAATAATAAATGTGCATAGTATATTAAGTTTTATTAAAAAATAAATTTAAATTTTTTTAAAAAGAAACAAACCATAGCTAGTTAAAATTTAAAATATCACATACATATACCAAATAATTAAAATTCAATTGAATTGAAAAGTTATATTTTAAAAATATAAATATATAAAAATAATATTATATTATTTTTTATTAATATTAATATTCTTATTTTTAATTTATCTATTGCATCACCAGTAAAAAAAATTATAGATCCACTTATGGTGATATATGACATCTAAGATAATGAAATTTAGTAAGTTAATCATAGTAAATTATAATACTACTTCCGTTTCATAAGAAGGGTTTCATGAGTTTTTTGCATGTTGATATTTGAATATTAATTATTATATCAATACATAGTCCAAATCAAAATAAAATGACAAAAATACTTCTATTTTAGTCTCTTATAATACAAATATAATGACATTTGTGGAGTAAATTATACAAATATAATGATATCTTCAATGTTAAGTACAATGACGTACAAGACAAATATTGTCATATTTATGGGACGGACGTAGTATTATTATTTTTTTTTTATGTGAACGATGTTATTAGTATTTTTAAAATAAAAATTAATATATGTTATTCAAAAAAAAATTAAACTATGTATTTAAATATTATATATTAATAAAATATATATTATAAATATAATTTTGTAGAAAATAAATATTTTATATAATATAAATAAATAATATTTTATTTTATTTATAATAAATATAAATAATTATTTAAAAAAATAAAATTTAAATATAGATAAAGGAAAATATTTATTGATTAAAAAGAGGTAAAAATAAATAAATTTTGAGTGAATTGTCTTACAGGTAAAATATTAAAAATTTAATTAAATAAATTTTATATTTAAAAATAATAAATTTACTATAAATATATCGATTGTTATAAATATATTCTATTAAATAAAATATATATATATATACACAGTATAATTTAATGTTGTATTTATCAATTCATATGAGTGTGAATGAATGTAATAGAAGTGGTCCCTGTTCCACTCCTAACCCTCGAATTAATTTCAAGAAACATACGTGGCATATGGGTTACATTTTCTTGATTTCATTTACAGTTTTATTACTATTATTCTTCTTCAAAAATATTATTTATTTTATTTAAATAATATTAAAATGTGGGGTTTTATATAAAAAAAAATTAAAAAAAATAAGTAATGTAATTTTATTGAAATAGTAAAAATTTAATAATAAAAATTAAATTGAAAGTTAAAACCAAACACACCAAATTACATTTATTTTTCATATATACCTATAAATGGGGAGGATGCAGCATTAGACAAGGTGAGTCAATTGATCTATAAAAAAAATAAAAAAATAATACTAATTATCACTAAAATTAAAAATACACTTCTAAATATTAGTAGTATATTTATTTTATGAATGAGTGACCGTTGTAATATTTGACAAGACCTACCAAAAAAATTATTGATGTCTTGACGGACGTTCGCATATGTGGTAGGGTATAGGGTGGGTGGTACCGCTCATATTGCGAACAATCTTCTTTTTTTTTTTAATAAATTTTTCTTTTTCAATAAAGAGATAGAGATTGTAGCTACTAGCAAAATTATATCTATCGAATTTTCAGAAGCAAAATTGATAATTTTCGAATGATTATTGGATAATTTCATTATTGATGTTCAATGTAATGATATATTTTGGAATTTGAAAAATCTAAATGAACTTTCTATAAAATTTGTTGAGACAAAAAAATAAAAAATAAAACGTCTTCTATGAACTTCTTCTTATATCAATTGCCATCGTGGAAAAGATCATTTTCAGCAATAACTATCATCAAAATCAAATTAGGGAATAACATGAAAGATTAATTATTGAATAATTGTTTCGTTACTCTTCTAGAAAGATATATATTTACGAAAGTTAGTATAAATGCTATTGTCAAATAATACCAAAATATAAGATCTCGTCGTGAACACTTATAATTATTTTGATATATTAGTGATTGTTAATATAAAATTGCAATTTTTTTTTATGCAAGTTTTTGTTGATATATTTATCTATTTTAATTATATTAATTTTTCGAGCCACCAAATTAAATATTCTAAATCCGCCCCTACTTATAAATTATGACTTATGAGTATAAAAAATTTAGGTTGGAAGAAATTTTTATTGAAACAAACTTTTAGAAAATATAAATAAATATTTAATACTCTCTTCTTCGTTTCAGACAAAACTATACATTTGAGTTTTTATAATAAATTAAAAAATAATTTTATCAGTTAGTAAAAATATGTAAGATGATTTTGTTATTTTTGTTCTTTGTATTTATGTATATATATATATTTAATGATATATTTATAATTTATATAAAAATTAAGAGTATTTTGATATTAATAATTTATTATATTTACTATAATGATATTTTGAGTGAAAAAGACCAAATAATGGGTGTGTTTGTTTGGGGGTTTGGATTTTGAGTTGGGATTTGAATAGTAAAAATTTTGAATTTGAATAGTTGTATGATGTGATATAAATAGGGGTTGATGTGATGTTTTGAATGTAAAATTAATTTTTAGTATAATATAAAAAATGAAAAATAAGTGTTTGATTTGATATTTTTGGGGGGAAAAAATTGGATGAATAGTAAGAATTTTGCAAAATCTTGCAAACGAACACACCCATAATGTATTTTCAATTGTGACATCGGAACCTGTATAATACTCCCACAATTTTGCAGTAAATTAAAAAATAATACTCTCTTCATCTCGGAGCAATATTCTTATTTACTTTTTACACGTAAATTTTTAAATATTAATATTATAATAGATTATTGTGAAAAAGATAAAAATACTTCTATTAGTATTGTATAATATAAAAGTAATGATATTTGTGTAATATAATGTAAGTTGAAATGATATTTATTATGTTAAGTAGGTAGTACAATTACTAAATTAGGAAATGATAACCTTGTTTTGGAACAGACGAAACTAAAAAATGACAATCTTTCAATGGGACTGAATAAGTAATATTTTATTAGTCAGTGGAATAAGAGATTTTGATATTTTTATCTTTTGACTTTTGTAATTTTGATAAAAATTAAATGTATTTTGGTATTAATATATAATAAATTTTACTAAAATAGAAAAAAAAATACTTTTGAGTGAGATAGATGAAAATTGTAAAAAGAGTAATTTGATTTTATTTTAATGGTTTGACGAAAAAAAAAAAAACTAAAAAATCAAAGTTAATTAGAAAAAAAAAAAAGAATATGTTAAAATACAATTAAAAACAAATCCACGTCTTAGCAATTATTATTATTATTATTATTATGAATGAATATATCTAAGTTTTGTAGCTGTAATATAAAATTGATTTAAAATAAAATATTAAAATTGAATTTTTTATTGTAATAATATTTATATAAAAAATAGTACTGCCTCCATTTTAATACAATAGTCTTGTTTACTATTTTTATCCGTTCAAAAATAATAGTTTTATTTCCATAAATAACTATATGACGGTAAAACTACAACTACTTTTTTATTTTTATTACACAATTGCCACTACTTTTTACTCTAATACACTCGCAATGGCAAAAAAAAAATTTTTATCCATACTTTTTACCAACTACCAATATCAATATTCCTTAAATTTCGTGTGCAACCCAATTAAAATTACATTTATGGGACGAAAGGAGTATATTTTTATTAAAAATAGTAAATAATAACAATATATATACATTAAATATTACTCTCTCCGTCCCAAATACCCTGTAACATTTCCTTTTTGGTATGTCCCAAACATCCTGCAATATTTTCAAAATAGGAAATAATTAATTATATTTAATTTTTACCCTCATATTTTATCCCCTCACATCATCCAAATAAAAAAATAAAATATATATTTCTCTCTCTATCACATCACTCAATTTCTAAATTATCCTATTTAATATTACCCATTTAAAAATTCGTATCAAAAATAAATATTGCACCTTATATAGGAGAGAGGGAGATTTATATATCCATTTAAAATGGAAAAGTATTAATGGCACCCGAAGACCTAATAAATACTGTTGGATGCGAGTTGTCTTCGCATCTGTATCAATTTATTGAAATGCCAATTATATATTATATTATTTATATTATATTATATTATAGATATAGAAATCGATATAATAATCCCTAATTATTATTCCGATCTTCTATGCAATGCAAGAGATAAGCTGACTATCATAAAACTTATTTATTTATTTATTTATTCCTATTTAAAAGTGTTCCTATTTATTTTTTTCATAAAAAAATTATATTTACTTTTTATCATTTTTTCCCTATAAATGATAAAATATATATATATCAATTATTACTTAGTTATATTGAAATATACACACAAAAGTATTAAGAATTATTTGTTTACTATTTTGATTTGAGGTTTTTTTTTTTTTTCGTGAGGTATATCAAATTATATATATGATATAAATTTATTATTTTATATTAAATATTAAATATTGAATGTTTGATTTTTTTTTTGTGAGATGATAAAATATATATTATATATATTGAAAATTGTGTAAAAAAAAATTGTTGGAAGAGCAAATCCTGAGTTTGTGTTAGTCCGGGGTGTTGTTTGGTCGAAGAATTTATTTTTTTATGATCTGAAATTATGTTTTAGAATTTTAAAATAATATTAATTTGATTTCAATAATATTTACAGTTTTATAAAAATGTGATACTTTAAATAAAAATTCTAAAATTTATTAGGTATTTTTTTTTTAGGGTTTTGGGGGAAATAAAAATCCTGAATGGTACAAAATCAAATCAAGGCATTAATGTAGGGCAAAATATTTAATTTTTACTGTCAACAATTTAAAAACTAATAATATTGAACATGGCAAGTTGTAAATTTCCCCCATAATTTATATACTATAATACAATAATGTTTTTTTTTTTTAAAAAAAAAAGAATCTTCTTCTAATTGGTCAACCATACAATGTGTTCCATTGCATCACGCATGATGTAATTACGTACGTATCTTTTAAAGAAGTCTTGAAAAAATGAAATAATAAAAAAAAAAAAAAAAAAAAAGACCAAAATGAGAGGAAGTCAAAGAAAAGACAATGTATTTACTATTATTTATTTTTTGGTTAGTTGAAATAAAAATTGAATGAGCCAAACCATTTTTTTTTATTACTCGAAAGGGTGCACTGGGTAAACTCCGATTGAGCCTAATACCCTATAAATTAGGCCCGACAAAATAAGTCACACTAAGTGAACCATGCGTGACAGATGATTTGGAGGCGTCGGAATTTGAACCCAGGGTCGTCTCCGTGTTTTTTTAGGCCCTGAGCATAAATTAAATTATAGGTCTCATAAATATATTATTAAATTTATTTTTAAAATAATACTGACGATAAATATAATAATAATAAACTCTACAAAAATAAATTTTATTTTAATCATATCATGATTGTTATAAAACCGATAGTATAATAATAATAACAACAACACTAATAATAATACTATAAACTCCAAATGTATTTTTCATTGCAAAATCTTTGTACAATTAAACAAACAAAAATAAATTTAAGTTAAATTTTAATGATTGGGCGTGCGATGAGAAATAATGGAGATCTAGAGAAAGTAATTAAAAAAAATTAATTTTAGAATTAAAATTAAATTAGATAATTGTAAAAAAAATTTAAAAAAATTAAATCTAAAATCTAATACATTTAATAATAGTAATAGTCTAAATTTTAAAAATGTGGACCCTCTTACACTAGGAGCACTTAGCACTTCCTCGTGTTGCTCCCCTAGGAGCCGGTTATATTTGAACCCATGATTTTATGGTCACAAGTTTACTCCCCACGCCACTAAATTATTCCTTACGGGCCATCTCTTGAAATTCAAAAAGATGTGACATCCAAATCCAATTGTTTGTTTTCTTCCATTTTGTATGTGTAATTACAGTAAGAGATGATCGTGTGGGAAGTGAACTTGTTACCGCAGGGTTAAGGGTTCAAACCCCGACACCTCCAGGTCCATCTGCCACACATGGTTCGTCTAATGGAACTTGTCTTGTCAGGCCTACTTTGCAAGGTATTAGGCTCGATCAGAGATTTACCCAGAGCATACTTTCAGGTAGCGGCTGGAGATTCTCACGTTATTAAAAAAAAAAAAAAGACTACAAATATATGTTAACATAATAAAAGTACAATATATAATATAACCTATTACCATCGAACAACGACGGAATCGGAATTCGAACAAGGGTGGGTAATTTTTATTTTTTTATTTTTATAAATTGCATCAATATCACATTGAAAATTCAATATACCGAAAATTCGGTATAACAAATATATATACCGATATTACCGATATTGTAGCAAAATTTTGGTATTGATATATACTATTTCATACCCAAATACTAAAATTCAAAATAATAATTTTGGTATCAATATATTGAATATAATTCTTGATATATTCTGATATACTATTAAATATTAAAATACCAAGTTATTTAAATACTAAAAAAATTCGATATGATATGATATTATACTTGTTAAATACAAAATACTTTAGGGTTTATTGGGCCTATGAGGGTGCTTAGAAAATTTGGGGTGGTGAATAAACCGAAAGAGGGGTTGGGCTCCGGGCTAAACCAATACGATGCAAGAAGACCAGTCGGCTGGTCTGTCGGTCGGTCGGTCGGTTTGAGGCATCAGGAGAGTTAGCGACTTCGGAGCAGTTGGTCGAAGCGGTTACAACCACGAGACGGGTCTTTAGGGGAGGTTGCAACCGCAAGACGGTTCCTTGAGGCGGTTGCAACGGGCAAACGGTTCGGCTCACACGACGCAATAACCGATGCAAGAGGGTTGGGGTAATATAACATGCATCTCGCGTCTCGCAAAAGACATCTTCAATCAGCATCAATTTTAGAGAAATTCTAGTTGGGGATCATCCTTTTTATTTTCCAGTATCTATTACTTTTATTTTTCTCTGTACAGTGTCTAGGGATTTACAATTTCAGATATTGTTATAGTCAAATTCGAAATTAGTCTTCAGATTTTACTTTTTATTGTTGAAATCAGCATCAACAATACTATATCAATAATTTTGATATAATAAATTTTGATATTTTCCATAATAAAAAATCTAAATAATTTTTTTGTACCATTATCTTTTTATATCAAAATTTTAATAATTTTTAATTAATTTTATACATATAATTTAAAAAATACATAAATTATAATAAAATATTAAAGAGTTGGGTGGGGGAGAGGCTTTTTACCTCACCTTGCCCCATGTAGTTTCACCAATGTCATTAAATCGACACATAAAATGTATTTTCTTTGTCTTTATTGAAAGTATCCGTTTCACTATTTTCATTTGTTAACTAAAACATATTCCTATTATAATAAACATAATAACACACTATTGTAAGAATATTTTAAATTTTTATATAAATTATAAAGATACTATTATTTTTTATTCTATGTAAAAAATTAAAATGAATACTTTCATCCAAAACGGAGCTAATAAAAAAAAAAAAACATCTCTAAATTGTAAATTTATAGTATATATTGCGTTAACTAAAACTATATATTTTCTTCGTCCCCTTAAAATCTTCTCAATTTTTCTAGTAAAGTTAAATTTTGCATAAATATAAAAATGCTTTTACTTTATCTTCATATCCTTATTTTATATCAAAAAAATAAAAATAAAATTATTTTTACATACCGTATTTTAATAAAATATTAATATATTAAAATCTACGTTGTCAAAATGAGAAGATAATAAATGAACGAAAATAGTAATCGTATTGTATATCTATTTTGTAAGTATGTGATAGATTAGTCCTAATGAGTAATGAATTCCTAACCAACTCCAAGTCTTCTTCTATATTCTTCCAATTAATTTTTTTCACAAGTGATTTACGACTGGAAAAAAGTTGGCATTTGCACCCATTTTCAGGCTTCTTGCCTCACCCACTTTTGCCATTCTATTTTTATACATAAATAATACTCCCTCCGTCCCAGATACTATGTTCACGTTGTTGTTTCTGTCCGTCTCACATACCATGTCACTTTCCTTTATTTGAAAAATGATTACACACTTTAATCTCATTTTAAATTTTTAAATTTTATTTTTTTTTAAATTTTAATTAAACTAATTAGTTATCTTAATCTTAATTTATAATTATTTATATTATAGAATAATTATTTTCACTAATACATTCTTAATTATCTACTAATTATACTCCTCCTAAAATATCGTGTCTATGGTGTAGCAGACATGGTATCTGGAACGGCGCGAGTATGTACGTTTTATTTATTTATTTATTTTGAGAGTCTAGTTTGAATTTATTTATTTATTTATTTTGTTTTGATCTTTTGTGATTGGGAAAAAATTTGGATTTTGGTGGGCAAAAGTAACAGAGTGCCCGTGATCTCTCATTTCTTCACGTGATTTATCAGAGAAATAAGAAAACAAAAAAACAAATTCCTTCAACGTTTGTTCTTCCTCAGTCTCGAATATTTTGTCCACATTACTGATGACACGAGAATTTATAAAGGGTATAATTAATAAATAATTAAAAATATATTAGTAAAAATAATTATCGTATATTAAAAATAATTATAGATTAAGATTAAGATAATTGATTAGTATAATTAAAGTTATAAAAAATTATAAATTAAAATTTTAAAAATAAGATTAAAATGTATAATTATTTTCCAAAAAAAAAAATGATAAAATAAGTGGAACTGATGAAAATAAAAATATGTACATGATAAGTGGGACAGTGGCAATATTATTTTATTTCTTTTGATGTTGCTTTCATATATAGTCGTTAAACTTTTTTTTTTTTGGAGTTATTTTGAAAGAACAGTAGATGAAGGGTATATTAGTCTTTTCGCAGCGGTCACATATTTCTGCCACGAAAGTGATAAGTCAACCGTTGGATCAAATCTCCGCAATAAGTGGACATTTAATTAATCTATAAATACTTTTACCATTTCATAGGCCTCCCAAAAATAGTTCCTTTTTTTCTTACATTTTAACTTTTAACAATTAAGGTTCTGTTGTGGGTCTTTTTATGTTTTTTCTTTTTCTTTTTTTAAATAAAATTTTTTATTTTTCTAAAAGATATTATCATTAAAAATATCAAATTAAATATTTATTATTTTTATATATTATATTCAAAATTAATATGATATTTATTATATTAATATTATATTAAAAAATTCATTTAAATGTAAAATTTTCCTATTAAAAAATTTCGAATTCAAAAACCACACCCCAAAAGGGTTTCTTAGTGACTACACTAAAAAAATCACAGATGATATAAGCTTAGATTGTAAAATAATAATAATAATAATAATAATAATAATAATAATAATAATAATAATAAAATGTCATGTTTACTTAGGCTCTATTTATAAAATATTTTTGAAATTTTCATACTATTAATTTATAATAATACAATGATATTATTGTCATAATTGAATTAAAGTAAATATGATTTAAAAGTGAAGAAAGTAACATAATATTTATGAAATGATTTTTCATACAAAGTTATAAAGATCAACTTTCAAAATAATTATATTATTATTATTATTATATTTTACTTAGTAATTAATTGTATTTTTTATTCAATAATTACAAATTTTTATAATCATATTAAATAATTATTATAATTAAAAGTTTAAAATAAAAATAATAAAAAAATCACCAACTAAATACACTATTAATTTCTTTAAAAAATCATAAATATATATTATTTTTTATTTAAAACACGGCACATAAATATTTATTTTAGAAATAAAAACATCAAATCAAAAAATATCCGATCACAAAACCTCAAACAAATAAATATATAACTCATGTAGATTTTCAATCAAATTCGGAATAATAAAAATAACAGATCACAACGTAAATTTGATTATGATTATAAATTTATAATATGGATCATATAAGAATTAAGAATATTTGTTCGGGATTTTACAATATTTTTACTATTTACTATTTTTCTTCTTAAGAACATATCAAATTCTATTTATATTTTTTACTTTTATGTTATATTAAAAAATATTTTATATTTAAAATATTAAATTAATTTACATTTATATCATATTGAATAATTATTTAAATTTACAAATTTACTATTTAAATTTTACATTTTATTTTTAACAAGCGATGGAATATAAAGTTTTATTGGGTTAAGATCAAGTGTTAGAATAACTAAAAAGTTATTAGATTTAATTATATTAATAATACAATTAAACTATATAAATTAATATAAAATATTTTGAAAACATTAAGCAGCACTTTTTATTTTATTAGCATATAATCTAGGGCCAAGTTTTATATAAAAAATATAATACGTTCTAACTCAAAGTATTATTTTTATTATATTTATCCGTTTCATACAGTATATTTATTTTTAATTATAGTAAAATTAATTATATTTAAGTATCAAAATAACTTCAATTTTTTGTACTTTCAAAGTAAAAATGCTAAAATTATCTTTAATATTTCTACTAATTAATAAAACATTACTCCCTCAGTCCCAAAACTATAGTTTGAGTTGGGTCTGACATGAGATTTAATGAATATTGATATTATATTGATAGTGAATAAAAAGTATGTGTAAAAAACTTTTTTTGCCCTTATGAGTGTATCATTGTAAAAAATAATAGGAATTGTGTAATAATAATAAAAAAGTAAAAGTAGTTTTATAATGACAGAATTATTTATGAAAATAAGACTATTGTTTTAGGACAGACAAAAATAATAAACACGACTATTTTTTATCATCTCATAAAAAATTAAATATTAAAAGAAATCAATATTTAATATAAAATATTATTTTTTATATTACATACATAATTAACTATCTCACATCAAAATATATATATCAAACAAAAATACTAAATAAACAAATCTTGTGATTTTTTATAAAAATTATATAGATTGTGTAAGTAACTTAAAGACAAATAAATAAAATAGGGTTGCAGATACTAAATCAAATCATCATGTGAATATATTATTATAGTATATTTATAATAAATCATATGTTATATTATAACTCAATGTATAATATCTTATAACATAGTATTTTTGTTTTTATTTTTATTTTTATTATTTTTGTTTTCTGTGTGAATAACATAAAAGATGTATTTTTTTTAATTAATAAATACTTTTATTTAAAATACTCCATTCGTCCCAGCTAATTTGTCCACTTTGACTCTGACACGTATATGTAATTAATAAATAATCAAACAATATATTAGTAAAAATAATTATGATATAATAAAAATAATTATAAATTATAAATTTTAAAATATAATTAAAGTGTATAATTATGTTTTAAAAAAAATAAATTATATAAAACAGATCGAAATTAAAAAAATTGCACAAATTATGTAGAACATAGAGATAATATAATTTTTTAAAATAATAATAATAATAATAATAATAATAAAATCTAAAACACCTAAAAGAGTACAATGCCTATAATAATTTATTCATATGGCATATAATAATTATGGTAGATTGAATAACATGCCGATAGCCCACCTTAATAAATGACTACATTTACAATTATTTATCTATTTATTTATTTACTAAGGATGATTATTATTATTATTATTATTATTAATGTAAAGTACAATAGCACCTTGACCTCACGCTTTATTTATTTATTTATAAATATATAATGGCAAAAATATAACAATTTATTACTTCCTCCGTCCCGCATAATTTGTTCATATTTTTTATTTTCGTCAGTCCCACATAATTTGTCAATTCCTTTTTTTGGAAATATAATTATACACTTTAATCTCATTTTAAATTTTAAATTTTATAATTTTTTAATCTTAATTAAATTATTTAGTTATCTTAATCTTAATCTATAATTATTTTTATTATATGATAATTATTTTTACTAATATACTTCTTAATTACTTACTAATCACACTTTACCTAAATTCTCGTATCTACGGTAATAGACCCATTATACATTGGACGGAGGGAGTATGATTTTAGGTTTACATTGCTAATTAATTCGATATTAATTAATTTACTTTAGTATTTAAGGGTGGTTAGATAATGCAAACTAAAATTATTTTATGGAATAATATAAAAAGTCATTTATTTTTATATGTTTTAATATACGAGTGTGTATTATCTTTATAATTTTTTTTTTTAATTGTAAAGTATAAAAAATCGTAAAAATATTATAAGAAATTATTACTAATATTATTATCTTATAATTTTATTGATTATTATTGTGATATTTGTATATAATGTATTAAGTACTGTGTTTTCTTTTATATATATATATATAATACTATTTTTTATGATCAACGTAAGAATAAATGTTTGTTTTGAATTTTTTTAATTGTTTTTTTATAACGTAAAAATTTGCGATTATTATTTTTCGAGTCTGCCTTGTTGAAGTCTGACTAAACATAATAGTTTATAACTTAATTAAGCTCAACAAAATAAGTATAAGCTTAGAAACAATCACACAATAAATTTCATTCACAATAATTAACTAACTGTGCTGAGACTACTAGTGTAACTTAAAAAAGAAAAATAGAGATGATATCACTGTTATCTTTATGATTAAAATAGAGAATTTTAATTTTAATTTCATATTTCAACATATCAGAGCCAAATTTTTTTTGGTACATCCATTATCCGTTATATCCTGTATATATTATTATATTTACAGTCATGTTGCCATCTTCGTACCGTCAGTGTCTCTATTATTTGATCTTCCCTGGCAAAATTCTGCTTCAACTCTAACTCCGTCCGTTGAGAATACTTCTATTTTATATTATAGTTTCGTGGTGCGAAAATGAGTTCTGTTTCAAACTATAACGGTATTGAAAGTTTTGATTCCGATTCTGATCCAATGGATGATCCCGACTACATTACTTTCGATCAATCTTGGTAAATTCAAGTTCGTTTGTGGAGGATCTCGGCTACATCACTTTATATCACTTCTGGAAAATTCTAATTTGTTCGACCATATCTTGAGTTTAAGGAAAAATGTTAAGATATATTTATAAAATATATATTATATTTATGGTGGTTGTCTTATTTCAAAAATGTGTATGATTCTCTCATTAGTTAGATAATTTATATATCACTTTAAATATGTACATAATTTTATTATTAAAATAAAAAAATTTAATTTCATATTCCAAAAGAAATTAACAATGTCAAGGAAGATGGTCAATGAAAGGAATTGTGGGAGAAATATTTCAAATGAATATTGTGAATGATATTTTTAGAGGTTATTAGGTTAATTTAATTAGTAATGTGTGTTAGTGTAGTAATAATAGTAAATATTTTTTTTAGTTTTGTGAATTTGGTTAAAAATATGTCATAATGTTTTTGTAATATAACTTAAGTGTAAGAATCAATTTTTTTGTAAATTGAAATTTTTTGTTCTTTATTTCTTTGTTTCTATCATAATTTAGGGAATTCATCGCGAGTTTTCAAGTTATAAGAATCAAATTCGAGAGAAAAACTTTACTATTTGATAAAATACAAAATATATGTGATCACAACATAATTTGATATCAAAATCAATGTTAGAATATAATTTTTTAGAATGTTCTCAAAAGTTGTAATGATAAAATGAAATACTCCATCCCTACTAATTCAACAGATTTCTTTTTTTTTTTTTTTTTTTTTTTTTGTCATTTTCATTCGTATCACTTTACGTATCACTTTAAAGTATTTTTTTTAGAAAAAGTAATCATAAACTAATACCAAAATACTACTCTTACTTCAATTACAAATATATCATTACACATACAATTACTTTATACATAAAGTCAATAACAAAAATGTGAAAAACTTTACACACTTTAACTGACTAATAAAATACTATTTTTTTTTAATCTACTATAAAATTCCAAAAGACTCGATTGAATTGAGATGAAAGAGTGACCAAGTGAAGAAACAAAAAATTTCTTATTATTAACCACTAATATAATAAGTATATATCAAAAAATATTTTAGAATAACAATTTTTTTTTTTTAATACAACTTTAAAATTAGTTTTGCACTAAATAAAGATCTTCAATCTCAAATATAAAGAAATTAAAAAAATCTCAAACCATATTCATGTTTTAGAGTTTGTTTAGTTTGATTTTTTATTTTTTCATTTGATTTTGATTTAAATAGTTGTTTGAATCTTATCTATTCATTTCTTTATTATTATTTTTTTTAGGGAAAACAATAAATTCACATTGGTTACCTAATAAAGAAATTTAAATCAAATTCTATATAAAAATGATATTGAGTGTGTTCTTTTAGAAATTAATTTAATTTTTTATTTAAATAACAGTTTAGATATAATTTTATAGAAATTTGCAATTATTGCATAATATAAAAATTAAAATTAAAATTTAAAACAATAAGCTTATATTTCCTTAAAAATATCTCTAATATCTCTAATTATTTTTTTACTAATTATGAAATTAAAATTTATATTTTGTTCAAAATATCATATTACCTAGGCTATTTATAAGATATTCATTTACTTTCATATGAATATTATATTTCAAAAACACGTTTAAAAAATATCAATATATTATACACACTCATCATTTTTATATTATCTATGCAATTTTTTATTTTTTACATCAGAATTTTTTCCTTAAAACCAAAACAAAAAACAAAAAACAAACATACCCCAATCTAATTATATATTAACATTTAACTATATATACATTATATATATTTATATGATATTATACTTTCATCCAATTTGAAATATACGTCTACTTTGACATGAAGTTTACGAAAAAAAAAAAATAGTATTGTAATTGTAGTTAGTAGTTAAGAATAGTATAAATACAATTTTTTCTTAGTTTTTGGCATAATAGTAACGATGTGATGTGATGATAAATTAGAAATATCCGTAGAAAAAATTGAAATATTTTCTAAATGATCACTTTTTTAATGAGCAAATATCATTTTTGGTCAAATTCAATATCATAATTATCAATTTTTCTTGAATTATAAATATATATCAAATAATTTTAACAAAGTGAAAATAATAATAAATATGACATACAATATGACTATATTGAAAACATAGTCGTAAACATGGCCTAGAACATGTTGCGTTAAGAACATGGTCGTGAACATGACCTATAATATTACAGTGTTCGGGCCGGTCCTAACTTTCCAAGGGTCCGGAGCTAAATAAAAGTTAGGGGCCCTTAAATATATATAATATCTTTTTACCTATAATAAAAAAATATTTTTTCTAACATTTTTTATGCAAAAAATATCAATAATAAAAAAAAATATTGTCCATAACTCACATGTGGTTTCAAAATTTAAGCAGAAATTTCCTATATACTTTAAAAATTGCGTAACGCTCCTTATACTTTAACAAATGTTATATAAAATCTCGCAAAAAATATAGATGAAAAATCATATTTTTATCATCCAAAAAGTATAAAAAGGGATTTCATAGAAAAAGATATAAATAATGGGCTCTGAGCGGGCGCCACTTTCGCTCGGGCCAGGGCCGCCCTGACTGTGTTGAGAACAAGGTCATGAACATGACAGAAATACAGTCTGTTCAGAACATGACCGTAAACAGGCACATGAACACGACTATGATATTGAATGAAATAAAAAATGATTAGACAACCCAAATTAAAAAAATATATTTTGTAAGTGGAAAGAGAAAATATATAATAAATTTTTTATTTAAAAAAAAATAAAAATAAAATTCATGCGAACTTAATCTACAATAAAAAAATAATTGTTTCGTTTCAAAAGAGTTTTTTTTTTTTTTTTTTTTTTTCCATTTTCGTTTGTTTTAAAATAATTGTTCAATTTTTTTATTTAATAGTTGTGGTTCCCATTACACAACAAAACAACCTCTATAATTATCACTTTAATGTACTTTTTCAACCATTTATAAAGTAAATGCAATTTGATTATTCACATTCTACTTTATAATCACTTTCAATTTAATACTACTTCCTCCGTCCTAATACAATAGTCTTGTTTACTATTTTTGTTCGTCCCAAAATAATAATCTCATTTCTATAAATAATCATATCACTGTAAAACTACAATTACTTTTTCATTATTATTACACAATTGTCACTACTTTTTACATTAATACACCCATAAGAGCAAAAAAGTCTTTTACTCGTACTTTTTACCCACTATCAATATAATATCAATATTTCTTAAATCACGTGCTAAATACAACACAAACTATACTTTTGGGACGAATGAAGTATTGTTTTTAAATTATGTGTCTACTAGCATAAGACATTTGATTATCATAATACATACGGTACAATAAGTCTTGTAGTGAATGGATGAAATTTATATTTACTAAAAGTATAAATAAATATTACGTGTTTGGATGAAAAAATATAACATATATTGAAACAACATTATGTTAGAAATTTAATTTATAACATTAGCAGAATAAATCATCATAATATACAAACATTAAAATAGCAAAATATAATATCAAACATATTTCAGATATATTTCAATATTCCACAATATTTCAATTAAAAAAAAAAAAAAAACGTAATATTATCCACATTCCCAAATTATAATCGACATTAAAAACTCCTATTTCAAATTTACCACATATACAGAGCACATTACATTGCTTTTGGATCCTAACCCATTAAGGATATGTTTGTTTCGGAGTTTTGATTTTGAGCTGAGATTTAAATAGTAAAAATTTTGAATTTGAATAGTTATATGATGTGATATAAATAGGTATTGATGTAATGTTTTGAATGTAAATTTGATTTTTAATATAATATAAAAAATAAAAAATAGGTGTTTGATTTGATATTTTTGAAGAAAAAAAAATGGAATGTACAGTAAATTTAAAATCCAATCCCCCAAACAAACACACAACTTTACTATTTTTATGTTAAAAAAAAGGAAAATCGTTCCATAAACAAAACTATCTTCAAAACCAAATAATTAATCCCTTTCGTAACAATAATACTTTTTCCATCTCATAACTAGATATTCATTTGTTTTTTTACGTAATTTCAAAAATATTAATATTATACTGGGATGTAGTAGAAATAAAGTAAAAATGACTAAAATAACCTTATTAATATGTATGATATAAAGATAATGACATTTGTATAATATATTGTAAATTGTAAAGCTATTTGTAATATTAGATAAATATTATAATTATTGAGAAAAAAAATA
Source organism: Andrographis paniculata (assembly GCF_009805555.1). Lineage (NCBI taxonomy): Eukaryota > Viridiplantae > Streptophyta > Magnoliopsida > Lamiales > Acanthaceae > Andrographis > Andrographis paniculata. Next base: position 2,628,943 of record NW_026137595.1, on the reverse strand, counting down.
CTTTATTATAGGACGAAATAAAATAAAAAAATAAAAATTTTGTTATGAAATAAAAAATAAAAAAAGGAGAGTACTAATAATTAAAATTCGATTTACCAAATGCGTAACAATCGTCCAAAATCTGAATCTAAATATTTTAAAAGATAAATATATAATAGAAAAAAAAACCATAGGCTTACACGTAATCTTTGAATTGAAATTACAAATATTAAATTATCCGACATACGATATATACAATATATATATGTATATGTATCTGTATGTATATATAGGATTCGTCGGTTGAAATAAGGCCTAAAAGGGCTGAAGTTTATTTTATTTATTTATTTTTTCTTATTGAATTTAATTAAATTGTTTATTTAATTGTTTGGGAAATAGAAGCTGCCCCAGAAGAGCCGTTGTAAGAACGATCTGTGTAATGATGCAGCAGCAGCAGCAGCAGAATCAGCCGAATCTAGGGCAGATAAAAGCCAGAGTCGTCTCCAATTTCAATTTCGCGGTGCTGAATCACTGCCGGCCGTTGTTGATCGGAGTTCTGACGGTCTATCTGATCGTATTTTCCTACACGAATAAAAACCTAACATTCCCTGGATCGGAGTATTTCTGCCCTCTTTTGAATCCGTCGCCGGCGACGGCGACGGCGCCGGAGAATTTGACGGTTCTGCCGAAGGTGAAGGTGAAAGCCGCGCCGGCGCCGACGAATCTGAGCCACTTGGTGTTCGGACTTTTGGGGTCGGAGAAGGCGTGGCGGTACCGGAAAAACTACATCGAGTCGTGGTGGCGGGCGAACGTGACGAGGGGGTTTCTGTTTCTCGACAGCGCGCCGGCGCCGGATCTCCTGCCGTGGCCGGCGACATCTCCGCCGTACCGGATTTCGGACGAGCTGCCGGAGTTTGCGAACCTGTCGGAAATCCGGCCGAAGAGGATGGTGCACGGGATTAAGGAGGTTCTGAGGGAGGTCGGGGATGAGAAGGAGCTCCGGTGGGTGATAATGGGGGACGACGATTCGATTTTTTTTGTGGATAATATGGTGGATGTTCTGTCCAAATACGACCACACCAGATATCACTACATCGGCGGTCAATCGGAGTATCTAATGTCCAATTTCTGGTTCTCCTTCGACCAGGGCTACGGCGGCGCCGGAATCATCCTCAGTTATCCTCTCGCCAAAGCCCTCGCCGGAGACATGGAAAATTGCCTCCGCCGCTACGTTTTCTTAAACTCCGCCGACAACACCACCCGCAACTGCATCGCCGACATCGGCGTCAACGTTTCTCCGTACAAAGGGAATCATCAGGTAAAAAAATCAATTAGGGTTTCATATTAGGGTTCCAAATTAAAAAAAAAAATCCCCAAATCCATTTCTCAGGTGGATTTGCACGGCGACATATCGGGATTCCTGTCGGCGCATCCGGTGGCGCCGGTGACGTCGCTGCACCACTTCGACGTGGTGGAGCCGATATTTCCGGCGAAGGACAGGTTCGAGGCGACGCGGCATCTGATGACGGCGGCGGAGGCGGACCAGTCGCGGCTGTTGCAGCAGACGGTCTGCTACAGCAGGGAGAGGAACTGGTCGTTGTCGGTGTCGTGGGGGTACTCGGCGCAGATATACGAGAGGATAATGCCGCGGAGCTACCTGCAGATTCCGGTGGAGACGTTCACGCCATGGCTGGACGTTCCGAGCCCTGTGAAGTACATGTTCCAGACGAGGAAGGCGTCGGGGAGCCCCTGCAGGGACCCGCACATGTTCTTCTACGCGGCGCTGGAGAAGAGGCTGGAGACGAAGGGGATCGTGACCCGGTATTCTCGGGCCGGGCCACGTGGGCTGGGCCCGTGTTTGTCAAGCGGCAATCATTCCGCGGACAGCATTGACAGCATCGACCTATGGTCGCCCGCCACGAAGCGTACTAAGGTCAGTGCACATTTACTTTCCGTCACATTACCTTACATCATTTGTCACATATTGAATTAAATATTAATTTTTTTTTTTAAATTTCTAAATTTTCAAAAATCTCCAAAACCCCTTCTCTAAACAAACCAATTTGAATTTGATTTCGATTTTGGTGCAGAGGAAGAAATGAATCCCTTTTTTAAAAAAAATTTATTTATTTGGTGATTTTGTTAAAATCTTGATGGGGTTTCTTTTTTGGTGGGGTGGGGTGGGGTAGGTGGATAGGTGTGAATGCTGTGACGTGGTACGGATAGAGGGGAAAAGGGCAGAGATAAAGTTGAGAAAGTGCAGGAGAGGGGAAGTGATTGCTTAATTGATGGGGAATTCAAGAAAGAAGAACTCACTCACTCGTTTATGGATGGACGGATGAGATTTGTCTGTATTTTTGGGGGAGAGAGATTTATATATATATATAGAGAGAGAGAGAGAAATAAAGAAGAAGAAGAAGAAGAAATAGGACCCATTTGATTTAATTCTCATCTTCTGTAAATAGGGGGAAAAAAAAGAAAGGAAGGCACAAGTTGGGTTATTGTATAATGATGGGGATTGGATTTGATGAAATCCACTATTTTGGTTGGTGCCTAATTAAATTACATTTATTACTTGGGTTATGTTTGTTTGTTTGTATTTTACTGTAATAAGTTTTTGCTGTTTGTTGGTGGAGAAATTTGAGGCGTGTGTTGTGTTGTGGTCAAATATCTCAACGCGTGATGGAAGGAAATGGAATGAAGATGATGACGTGGGAGTGAGTTTGACCAGAGTTGACTCCACTCGGGGTCGTAATTACTCATTTCTTACTGCGGATAATTTTTCTAATTTTGGAATTTTCGTGTCTGCCATTTATTATTGTGTTGGTCGTGGGTTTTTGTGTCTTTTTGTACGAGGAAGTTTGGGTAAGTCAAATTCTTGATTCTTGCTTGTTTTTGAACCAAGAGGAGTTTAACTATCATTAGTTGTCTTTGCTGAAATAATACAATTAAAAAAAAAAAAATAATATATTTGTAACGGAATTTCGTTCTTAAAGTTTACGTAGCTAACGTAATTTTATCCATAATTCTGTTTCTAATATCATTAGTAATGGAAAAAGTGGATTTAAGAACGAAAAAATTTTGTTGCAAAATTGATATTTTTTTTGTAGTGATAGTTTAAACTCCGAAAAAAAATTTATTTGTGATTTTTAAAATGTTGCAAACAAAATATTGTTATAATTATTTATTATCAAAATTCCGAAATTCTTTTAAAAATCTGTCTAAATAAAAGCTTAGACTCGCAATTTTTTCTCACAATGCAAATATATACATTATTGGTCTAAGAGCATTTCTAATCTAGTGTCATTAATGGCGATGGGTCGGCCAAATCTTGCGTTTTTTTTGGCGTTGCTACGGTGCAACATCAAAATTGGTGTTGTACTGTAGCAACGCCAACTTTATTATTATCGTTTTTTTTTTAAATTTTTAAAATTATAAATTTGATTTTTAAATTCAATTTTTATTTTTTTAATATTTTTATTTTAAATTATAAAAATAAAAAATTGTTTAAAATAATAAAAAAATTAAATATTTGAATAATAATAGTGAAAAATAGAGTTATGATTGGAGTAAAATTACTGTAGCAACTGCATATTTGAAATTAAAACTGAATAAATAGAGTTGATGGGTTGAAGATGGCCTAAGACACCGTAAATTCTCCGTAGCCAGAAATGGGAATTTCATATGTATTTCAGCTCTTACATCATTCGATAATAATAATTTTTCATATGTTTGTTTTCGTCTTTGCGTCATAAATTCTTTCACAAAACAAAATTAATATTATAGTAACCAAGAGAATAAAATGAATTGGAAAAAAAAAAAAAAAAAATACTTGGCAAACAAATAAATAACATCATATGTTTCTCCCCCAATTTGCTCTCTATTTGATGTGCTTGGTTTTGAATGATGTGTTTTTTTTTTCTTTAATATATAAAAGATCACATTTAACTATTTTATGAATTAAAAAATTAATTTAAATTGTATTTTAATAATAATATTTTGTAAAGAAAAAACAATGAACATGAAAATACTGCATATTAAAAAATTTAGTTTGAAACACAAATTAAACAAACAAACTTTATGGAGTAATTTTTTAAATATACAAACAACATATTCAAATTTCATAACTTCTTATTAAAAAAGTTTAAATTTAAATATCTCTATACATATAAAAATATGGCTCTCTATGTTTCAATCCAAATCAGATATGCCACGTCAAAACCTTTATTCATGTTAGTATTTTTCATTAATTTTTCAACAATATACGACCAAAATTGATTAAATATGCGTATAATGAAATTAATTTAATACATTTTTTTTATATTGAGACCAAAAATTATATTTTTTGAAATGAGATTAATTTTAAATTTTTTCCCTTAAAACAAACATATTATTACTATTGTTATTACTATTTTTAATTATACAAAAAATAGGTCCAACATGGAAAAGCCCAAAAAAGGTCCGTTAAACTGCTTGCATTTGCACACCAACCGTTTGGGGTGTTGTCGTAATTAATATAATTCCCAAACACAATTACTCTATTTGGAGTAAAATATTTACTATACTTTAAATTGAAAATAATTATACTTGAGGATGCTTAAGGTAAGTTACATTAACATATTGTCAATCAATAATGTATATAGTAATTAAAATACTCCATCCATCACATATCTAGGTCCGTTTGCTTTTGCACGGAGTTTTAAAAATATTAGTATTATATTGAAATATAGTAGAAATAAAGGTAAAAAGACTAAATTAACCTTATTAGTATTGTATGATATAAAAGTAGTGACATGTGTGTAATATTTTGTAAATTGGAAGGTTATTTGTAATATTAGGCATATAGTACAGTTACTAAAAAATGAAATGAATATTTTGTTATGAGACGGACCAAAATGAAAAAATAGATAAATTGTTAAGGGACGAATATAATATAATATGTGCTAAGATTAATAGAATATGTGTTGTTGAGACTGAGTCAATTCAACATTAGTATGATATTATTTGCTTTAAGCTGAACTCGTACGGATTTATTTTTGGATTTCATCCAAAAGGCCTCATATTAGTAAAATTTATGTGGAACTTATAAGGTGTTAGACTTTCTTCACATCTTCTAATGTGGGATTTGAGTTTGCACTCCAACTATCCTCCCCTCAAACCAATGACCAACATATGAGCCTTCCTTGCTCACATTGCATCGTCTATTATAAAGGGATCTGTTGTCTGACAACTACAACTGTCGGGACTGAACCAACGCCAAGAGACTTTCGACACTGGGCACCTCTGCAGATCACGAGGGCTTTCTACAACCACAACCAATGCCCAAAGCCACCGAGTCCAATTCACTATTGAACTAGACTTTGATACCACTGTTTAAATTGGGTTAACTCAACACTAGTATGATATTGTCTGTTTGGGCTAAGTCTGCACATATTTGTTTTTGAATTTCCTCCAAAAGGCCTCATACTTTTGAAGGGTTTTGGATAGATTTGGAACACTGGTAAATCCTAAGAAACCCAAACCGATGGACATAAATCGAACTGACATAAGGCTGGGATAAGGTCGAATAGAACCGCCACAAAAGAACACCTAGAACATCGATTTCACTTGGTGTTAAAGGAATAGAAAAATCCCACATATATAGATAAGATAAGAAGAAAATAAACACCCAGAAGTTTAGAGATAGTTACAAACCCGTTGAGAGAACGATGGGATAGGAACAAACGAGATTTAAACGAGTAGTAAAAAGAGATCCAAACCTAGTTTTTATCGCATCGGTAGAGGAAAGATTTGGAAGAAGGGGGAACCGGTCTAAACAATTTGGGAGATAATCAAATTTTAGATTATATTCTATGGATCGGGTTGGTTCACGAATCGGGTCGGGTTTGGATCTTGCGGGTCGGAATAAAACATACCAATAATGTCCACCTTGTTTTGGTCCACCATCATGGTTACTTTGGAGGACAATCGGGAGTAGGAAGATGTTGACATCATCGCATTTTTTTCCATCACATATAATACATAGTTAATGCAGTAAAGCATATATTAAACACATAGCAATAATACATACTGTCAAAGTTTAATATATTTAAACATGACTTGAACTTAGAAATAGACAAACATTTGGTTCCCATATCAGCATGATTAAATTGAAAAGATATCTTTTCAAGTTTAACTAATCCTTTCGCAACTATGTCACAAATAAGTGAAACATAACATCTATATATTTGGTTCTATCATGAAAAATAAGATTCTTACATAATTGGATTCTAAATTGATTATCATAATAGACTATCGCATTGTCATGCAATATCTCAATTTCAGAATGTAAACCTTTTAGCCACAACGTTTCCTTTAGAGCCTCAGTTATAGCAACATATTCTGATTCAGTAATAGATAGAACAACAATATGTTGAAGTTGGGTTTTTCCAACCTATACATGAGCCACCTAAATTAAACATATAAGATGAAGTAGATTTCCTACTGTCTCTATTATTCACATAGTTAGAATCCACATAACCTCTCAATTTTACTTCTTCAACACATTTTCAAATTGTAGCCCTAGGTTACTAGTACCACATAAATATCTAAGTAACTACCTTACTACATTCCAATGCTCAGTTTCAGAGTTCGACATGAAACGACTCAAACAACTCATAGAATATGGGATATCAGGTCTAGTGAAAATCATCCAATACATCACAGAGTCTATAACATTTGAATATGAACATCTTTCATGTAATTCATATTAGATTCAAACTTAGGGCATTGTTCTTTGCTTAGCACAAAATGGGAAACTAAAGACACATTAGTAGACTTTGCATTGGACATACAAAATTGTTTCAGGACTTTTTCAGTGTATGCAGATTAATTCAACAAAAGTGTAAAAACAACCATATCTTTAATAATATTCATATCAAGAATGTTCTTTGTATCACTCAAATATTTCATGTCAAATTTCTTGCTCAAGTAATCATTAACATGTTTGATAGTATTCACACAAGGACTAATCAATAACATATCATCCAAATAGATAAGTAAGAAAACAGAAATATAATTTGATCTCATAAGATACAAGCAATGATCAAAATTACTTTCTGTAGATTTCAAAGATTTTATGCACTCATCAAACTTAATGTTCCATTGTCTATGTGATTGTTTCAAGCTATACAAATATTTTTGTAGTAGAAACACATGAGCAAACTTAGGGCGTGTTTGGCAATTAGCTGATAGCTGTTAGCTGATTCAATTAGTTGGTTTGACTAGTTGATTCGATTAGCTGTTTGTATTAAAATGTTTGGTAAAACAACTGTTTGATATTAGCTGTTTATACTTAAAATGACAATTGAGGACATTTTTATTTTATTTTTGTTTCTAATATATTTAATTATGTTCTTTTGAGTTTAGAATGCTTAAAATTTTTTGTTATTAGTTATTAAAAATTGTAAAAGTGTTATAAAAGTATTTATTTTTATTAGAGTTAGATTTAAAAAAATAATATATTTTTATTAAAATATATAAATAGTTTTTTCTATTGAAAATGATGTAAAATATAAAATAATAAATTTTTCGTATATATATTTATTATGTTAGTTATCGATTAGTTCATTATATTTATAATTTTCAATAAATTTAATTCATTTAATTTATTTTTAGTATAAAATTTATATAATGTAATTTTAATATAAAAATAAATTATTAATATTTATATTTTATATTTTATGTTGATTTTAATAAATTTATATATTTTACAATTAAAATAATTTATATATAAAAATTAATTATTTTAAATTTATAAAAGTAAAACTATATAATAATAAAATATTCTAATATAATCAAAAATATATTTATTTGTGTAAAATGCATAATAAATTTTTAAGGGCATATAAGGAATAAATTTTTTTTTACAGAAAAAGCTATTTCAAAACGCTGGGTAAGTTAGCTTTTCAAACATTAGCTTTTTGGGTCCAAAAAGCTATTCCAAAAAGCTAATTTACGAAACACTTAAATTAGCTTTTTGACTGGTCAAACAGCTAAAAGCTGTTCAATAAGCTAAAAGCTCTTCAAAAAGCTATTTGCCAAACATCCTCTTACTTTCCTCTAAAAAATTATAAGGTTGTTTCATGTAGATTTTCTCATTTAGATCATCATGTAGGAAAGCAATTTTAACATTCATTTGTTTTAATTCCAAATTAAAGTGAGCAACTAAGGCAAGTATAATCCTAAGAGTAGTATATTTAATTACATGTGTAAAAATTCCAGTGTAATCAATCCATTCTTTTTTAGTAATACCTTTTGGTACCAATATAGCTTCAAATATTATATTATCATTTTCATTTTTAACTTTGAAAATTCGTTTACAATCAAGAGTAGAACATTTTTTAGGTGTAGGAAAAAAAAATCCATGTATTATTTAACATGCAAGTAACTCATTTCATCACGCATTATATTTAGCCAATTTTCATCATTTTTAGATTTAAGAGCTTTCTAATAGGATTTAGGTTCATTTTCATCTAATGATTCAAACACAGTAAAAATATACGAGGTCAAGTCATATTCATTAAACCTAGTAGGTGGCCTAGTGAGTTTTTAGTCCTATCTCTAGTCAGTTGATAGTTTCCAAGTTCTCATATTCTAATTCAGAATTTACAGCATTATGTAAGACATTTTCAGATTAAAAAACAAATAACTTATCATGAGAATCAGATATATCATGCAAATGTTCAGAAATTTTCAATTTATTGGGCTCCACCTTATTTGGCTCCGCCTCGTTAAGAGTCAAGATAGTTTTAGTATTTGACACATTCAAGCAAGACATTTCATTTACATTAGAGGTGACGTCTCTATTAATCAATACTTTGAAACTTAGTTCATCTTTTAACCACAATCTATATCATTTTACTCCTAAAAGACATCATAAGAAAATGTATTTCACAACTTTAGATTCAAGTTTATCAACTTTATATAAAGCATATGTAGCACAATCAAATGCTTTCAAATTGAAAAAACCAAGTTTCTTATCAGACCATACAGATTCAGAACATTACCCCTAAGTGGCATAGAAGGAGATCTATTAATTAAGTATGCAACTGTTATCACAGTTTCTCCCAAAAACCTCTTTGAAAGACCTGAAAAGTTAAACATACTTATCACCATTTCGATAAGAGTTAGATTCATTCATTCCGCACCCCATTATGTTGGAGTGTATAAGGAACTATCTTATGTCTAATTATCTTTGATTAAACACATAATGAATCAAGTCACTTATTAGCAAATTCAACCAAGGTAATTAAAATAAGTGATTAGAAAAAAAAAAAATAGCTTCCAAAGATATTAGATTTTAGCCCAATTAGTGAATAAGAAATCAGATTGAAGATTCGATCATCGATTTTAAATAATCTTGTTTTTCAATTGATAAATTGGTTATAGGCATTAGATACGATCGTAATGCCCAATTTTTTCTTACTTTATTGGCGGCAATGGTACGACCAATTAACTACATCCCTAATCAAAAAAATAATCTAGATACGACCATAAATTAATTTTCCAATTGAAAATAGCATGAGAAAAACTCAATTTAAATATTCAATCAATTACGAAAAGATTAAATGATTTAATCATGCAATTTCTAGGCTAAACTTGTCGACCTATAAACCACTTTATCAAACAAATGCACAATTACAGATGCAGATGTTCAACTAACAAATAATTGCTAAACCAATCTAAAATCCTACCGTGATAAAAGATTAAATAAAATAATTGTAAGCATGAATTACAGAAATTGCACAAATATCAATTTACTAAACAAGATGCAATTTAAACCAAAACATAATTTCACAAATCAAAATCCAAAATCTACATTCACCCTTGGACTAGATTAGAAAATTAGTCACTCATGGTTAGAAATAAATAAAAGCAGTAAAAATAATGATTATCTGACGGCGCTTCCTCTCAAACTGTCTTTTCCAATCCTCCAAGCTAGGCTATGAAATTAGAGTATAAGTTGTGATGTTTCATTCAATGATTCTTTTATAGACGATCAAGTTTTCAATTAGTTTTTTAATCATTCACGATTACTTCTTAATTGCTCATTTCCATCTTTAAATCTAAAATTCACTCAATCGTTAACTCACAAATTTGGCAGGGACGCACATCACTCCATTTTGCCAGTAATTATGATTATACTAAAATTAGTAGAAATCTTATTTAATATATTAACTATCATTTATAATTTTACTACAACATATATAACAATGTATACTTAATCAGACTTCCTCTTTGAGTAGGAATAGGAGCTGGATCCCACAAATCAACAACATATATTTAAATACATCCTTACATTTAGCACTTTATGGACATGAGAAAAATCAAATTTTACCCTATGTTGCCTACCATAGACACACGAGTCACAAAAGAATACAATAGTAATCTTATCATTTAAAACAAAACTATTTTTCTTTAAGATTTCAAGAACTTTATCACTAAGGTGATCCAATCTTCTATGCCACAATTCAATTTTATCATTAACAAAAAAAAATTTACATTTGACATGCAATTTGGTTTAGCATAAACAACATACAAATTGTTTTATCTAACAGCCTTAAATGCAACAAATGAACACATTAAGAGTTTCATAACACCATTTTACTATTTTCCTATTTATCCACTTTCATCTAGTGCAATACATAAAGTCAAATTATTGCACAATCAGGAGCATATCTAACATGTTTTAAGGTTAACACAGAGCCAGTATTGAACTTTAGACAAATACCACACATACCAACAACTTTACAAAGTTTTTCATTTTCCATTTAAACAGTAACATACGATATAGATCTATAGTTTGAAATTTTTTTTCTTAAACGAGATATATGAGAATTCCAGTACACACAGAGTCAAGTAACAACTCATTAGCACAAATAGCATTAACAACAACACAATTTTTTTGAACCATGAAAACATCTCTTATACATTCATTTTCTATAGTCATATTAACATGCTCATTATGTTGGTTTCTAAAGTTTTTAGGATGTGGACATCGCTTAACATAATCATTAAGATCTCCACAATTGTAATATTTTTTGTTCTTAGGCCTAGACATAAACCTATATTTCACATAATCCTTATCAGATTTTTTTGATTTTCTGTATTTTTCTTGACTTGTGATCTAACTTTAGCAAACATCACTTCAACAGTAGCATGCTTATTGCTTTTATTTGCATGTAAATCAAGTTCTTTGCTTTTTAAATCATTCATGACAATTTTAAGATTCATATTATTTCTACCATACTTAATAATAGACTTAACATCTGAAAAAGATTCGAAAATTGCATTTAAGAGAACTATTGAGGTATATTCATCAATGCTTTTATCTCTCGTTTGCTTTATATCTTGAACAAATTTAGTGAAACATCCAAATTCTCATCAATATTTTTATTCAAATCAAATTTAAACCGAAAAAAATTCAAGTAAAAACAATTTATTAGGTAGGGATTTTTCAAAATAAAGTTCTTTTAATTGATCTCACGGTTCTTTTGAAGAATCAGATAAGTTCAAAATAACTAGAGAATGTGCATGTTCATCTATTACGACTTTCTCTCTTCAGTCATTAAAGGACTAAAATCGTCATCAATTGTTTTGGATACCATTTGAGTAACCAAAATACTTTTCACATTTTGTTGCCAAATTGAAAATTCAATTTTTTCATCTAACGGTGAAATATTAAATATAGGTGACATATATTCACAAAATTAACAACTTATCAGTGCTACTTACTCGCTCTTGGAGCAGCCGAATACTTGATAAGTGTGTTAGGCAACACAGTTAAGTCACACGTTAATCATATAGAATTAAACAAAAGTACCCTATGATTATCTAACACATAGAAGTTGAAGGGTTAGCCATTCGTTACTGAGTTATGGCAATTTTACCAATTTTTGATACACCCGTAAAATTGTAGATTCAACTGTGTTCAATGCTTACCTAAGGCTCTGATACCACTGATCGGGTTTTTAGATCGATTTGGAACACTTGTAAATTCCAAGGAACCCGAACCGATGGACAAAAATCGATAATACTTATTATTTTTATATTATTTACACAATTCTTATTCCCTACTTAAAAAAAATTATTTCAAACTGGATGCACAAAACAAACACACCACAATTGACATTTTTTGATACATATATACACACACAAAACTTCATCTTTTTGATTAGTATAGGATTTGTTCGGTTCTTGTTTGAGTTTGTATAACATGAATTTTGATTTAAATAAAATTTTAATTTAATGTTTTATAAAAAATTATATTTTTTGGAAACTAAATAATAATGATTAATGTTTCAAATCAAAACAAATCAGGCGGTATATATCCAAAAGATTATAATAGTGTACTTAAATGATAATTATACATAGAATCTAATAAAAATATTTGGTAGATATAAAATTTATTTATAAATTATTTAATAGACATTGATTCCTTGGAAAAAATGTAATCACATTTGAAAAGATACGTTGAATTCTCTATTTTGAATAATATTATTGAAAAATTCAAATTCAGACCAATAAAAGAAAAAAAGAAAGTCTAGAATGCAGAATTGGATTATTTTTGAGTAAGTTAACAAATTAATTACCCGATTTCTTATCATATCAGCTCTATAAGTAAATTCAGATAATGTTTATAATTCAAACAAAAATTAATTAAGCATTTAATTTTATTTGCCAGTTATGCTATTATAGAAAAAAGAAAAAAAAAATCTTCATGTTCTATAGAAGGGTAAGTATTTATTGTTTTTCACTAAAATTGTGTCCCAATTAAATAATATAAAAAATATTTCCCGGAGAGATCTCTCCGTTCCAATTAGCCATTGGGCGCGAAGAGCACGTGATGCTCACGTGATTGCCATTCTCTACACGACGTTCTCGCCCTCTCTCTGAAATTCATAAAACCCTATTTTCCAGTCTCGTCTCCTCCCCAAAGCTTCTTCAACAATGGCGGATTCGCTTTCCAGAGGATTCTTCGCAGGTAATAACACCTTGTGGAAAGCTATCCTGTCTGCCGGAATTTTTCTCTACCTCCTCCTCGTTCTCTATTCCAACAGACAGAATCCCAGCGTGTTCTTCATCCGATGGCCGCCGCCGGCGGATATTTCTCCGATCGGAGACGACGGGGACGGCGACCGGACGAATCTCAGCCACATAGCGTTCGGGATCATGGGCTCCGTCGCGACCTGGCCGAAGCGGCGGGGCTACACGGAGGCCTGGTGGCGCCGGAACCAAACTCGCGGCTTTATCTACCTCGACCGGCAGCCGCCGCCGGAATACCTGCCGTGGCCGGAGACGGCGCCGCCGTACAGGGTGGTGGACAACATCTCGTACCTGTTCCAGACCGTTAAGCCCCGGTTCGAACTGATGCCTAGAATGGTCCACGGGATCCTGGAGCTTTTCCGGGAGGAGGACCGCGGCGGCGCCGGCGGGCTGAGATGGATCGTGATGGGCGACGATGATTCGATTTTTTTTGTGGATAATATTGTGGATGTGTTATCGGAATACGATCATAATAAGTATTATTATTTGGGTTGGCATTCGGAGAGCGTGATTTCGAACTACTGGTTCTCGTTCGATCAGGCGTTCGGCGGCGGCGGGATTGTTCTGAGCTACCCGGCGGCGAAGGCGCTGGCGGCGGACATGGAAGGGTGCCTGGTGAGGTATGCGAAGAGCAGTTCTGCAGATTTGATTACAATGACTTGTATTGCAGACATTGGTGTCAATCTTACACCCCACAAAGGAATCCATCAGGTATTTGCAATTCTTTTTTTTTTATATATATATATATATATATATATACATTTTTGTTAATTATTTTTCATTACAATAATAATAATAATAATAAAAATAATCCCTTCGTCCCAAAATAATAGGGACATTTGGGATTGATACGAGAATTAAAAAATAATAGTACTACCTCCGACCAGAAAAAAGAATAACATTTGTTTTTTGAAAGTAAATTTTTGAATATTAGTATTATATTGATTTATAATAAAAAAGAATACCCCTATTAGATTGTATGATAAAAAAATAATAAAAATTGTGTAATATATTGAAAGTTGTAAGAGTATTAATTATGTTAGGTATTTAGTAAATTACTAAATTAGGAAATAATATCTTTTTTTTTTTACGGAAAAAAATGGAAAATAGTATCATTGGGTCAGAGGGAATATTATATTGATATTGGGGTAAGAGTGTTTTTAAAAGACGAAAACGACCATACTTTATATATAATTATTGTGAAAAAGTGAGGATAATTTTGTAAAAAAGTGGAGAGAAAGTGAAACTATTGTTTTTAAGACGAAGAGAGTAATAAACACATTTCTAAGTATTTACAAATATATCATTACATATACATATATTGGATAGAATTTTGGTTTGGAATGTGAATTAGTAAAAATTTTAAATTTGAATAGTTGCATAACCTATAAATATAAGTAAATGTTAATGTGAAATTGTGAATGTAAAAATTAATTATTACTCCTTCGTCCCACATAATTTGTCCCTATTTTCTATTATCGTCCGTCCCATATAACTTGTCTTTTCTATTTTTGGAAATATAATTATGCACTTTAATCGCATTTTAAATTTTAAATTTTATAATTTTCTTATTTTTAATTAAACTATTTACTTATCTTAATCTTAATCTATAATTATTTTTACTAAATAATAATTATTTTTACTAATACACTTCTTAATTACTTACTAATTATACTTTACCTAAATTCCAGTGTCTACAGTAATACATCCATATTACATGGGACGAAGGGAGTAGTATAATATAAAAAATAAAAATAATAAGTATTTAATTGGATATTTTTGAGAATATTTTTTGATAAATAGTAGAAATTTGTAAAAGTTGTATAAACGAACATATATCAAAACATAGTTCAAATTAAGAAAATATTACGAAAATTACTTCAATTAGTATCTTATAATACTAATAGAAGAATATTTGTACAAAAAAATTATACAAATATAAAAATATTTTTAATGTTAAATATAATAACACAAAAGGTAAATGTAACTCTTAACGGACGGAAAAAATACTATATTAATTAAAATTCGTGTCACCGAATGACAGTATACTTTGTGATTAAAAAAATATATTATTTTTTAGCATACTATAAAAATTTAAATATATAATTTCATCCGGGACGGCCATAATATTTTTATATATATATATATATATTTTTTTATATTATTTATGGAGAAAATAGAAAGAAAGAAGATGATAATGATTGATATCTAACTTAATTTGTATGACTATTCGAATTCCATGGAATTATTGTCATTCAAGAGTCAAACTCCATAGCAACCAATGAATTTTCTTCGTTCCACAATAAGTGAAAAATTGATGATTTGATGTAATTTAAATAAATATTAAATATAATATTTGAAATAAAAAATAAATTTTAATAAATATAAAAATATATTCAATATGACGTTTTGTAAAAAATTAATATATATTTTAGAAAAATACATGTAGCATTAGCTTAAATATACAATGACTATTCTATACATTTATTTACTTTAGTTATGCTATGAAATAATATTAATATGATATTTGCGATAGATAAATATTTACTCCATCAGTCTCGGTACGATGAGTTTAGGTAAGGAGTATTAAGAATGTTAATTTGAGATAATTTGGATATTAAGTAATGTGATTGGAGAGAAAAATAATTAATTATTTTTTTTTTTATTTGAGTGATATGATGGGATAAAGTGAAGTGTATATTAATATATGTATAAAAATATTACTGTATTAATTATTTCTAAATTTGAAAATATTGCAATGAGTTTGGACAAATAAAAAAAAATGTTGCAAAGTGTTTGGGACGGAGGGAGTACTTTTTTTGTTTCAAAATAATAATTCTATTTTGTCATTTTCGTTTGGTAACTAGCTTTTCATTTTTGACAAAACTATTCCTATTTTTTTAACAATAATTATTTAAAGTAGAGACATTTTGGTCTTTTAAACACAATTTTATCCAACTATCAATATAATACTGCAGAAATTTAAGTGAACAGTATTAAGTAGTATAATTTGGAGATGATGTGATTTAATTGGAAAGAGAAATGTATTTTTATTTTATTTTTTTATTTAAGTAATGTGATAGAATAAAATTATTGTAAAATATTTGAGACGAAAGAAGTATTTTATAATAGATTAAAAATAATACTAGTATTTTACTTTTAGTGCTTTGTATGAACCTATATTATATACCGAAATCAATAATAACATGTTTTGCATAGATTATTGTGTACTTTCTAGTAAATTTACAAATATTCTTACAACTTAAAATATATTATATAAATGCCATTATTTTTATATCACACAATACTAATAAAATTATTTTAATTTTTTTTATTATATTCATATCATATTATATTATAATATTAATATTCTTAAAACTCCGTAAAAAAAATAAATAGATAGATAATGGAGTGAATGAGTATTTTATTTATAATTTTCTACTATTCTTTATTAGTGCAAAATAAAAGTTAAACCTTCCTCTTAAACAACGTGGGTTGTTAATTTTAAAACCCTAAAAACAGCAACCAAACACGGCCTTAACAAATCCTCCACGTGTCTGTCTGTCAATCTGTCCAGGTGGACCTCCACGGCGACTTCTCCGGCTACCTCTCCGCGCACCCCAAAGTCCCTCTGCTGACGTTCCACCACTTCGACGCCATGGACCCCATCTTCCCCAAAATGGACCGTTTCCAGTCCACGCGCCACCTCATGACCGCCGCCGCCGCCGACCAGTCCCGCCTCCTCCAGCAGACCATCTGCCACCACCGCCCCTCCAACTGGACCTTCTCCGTCGCCTGGGGCTACTCCGCTCAGATCTACGAGTCCATCTTCCCCAGAAGCTTCCTCCAAATGCCCATCGAAACTTTCCGGCCATGGGCCAAGGGCCCTAAGCCGCCGTTCTACATGTTCAACACGCGCCCTGTCCCGGCCGACCCCTGCGACGCGCCGCACTGGTTCTTCCTCGAATCGGTCTACCGGACCGTCGCCGGCGACCGGATCGTCACCGGATACGCCCGGGCCCGCCCGCGGGGTCTGCCGCCGTGCGCCGCCGCCGGCAACCATTCCGCCGACCTGATTACTTATGTGAGAGTGTTTTCTCCGGCGAGAAAACGTGTTCAAGTAAGATTATAACCATACGTAATTTTTTAGTTAATTTATTTGTAATTTGGGAATTTTAATTAATTAATTAATTAATTAAATTTATTTTATTTGAGTAGATGGATCGATGCGAATGCTGCGACGTGGGGCGAGTGGATGGATCGACGGCGGAGATTAAATTTAGGGAGTGCAGTGATAATGAGGTTATTGCTTGATTTAATCATCTATATGGAGTGTTTTTGTAAGTTGGGAGCATACATATACAGTCCAGATAGAAGAACTCCAATATTTTATTATTATTATTTTCATTGCATACAGTGGTTTGTAAATTCAATTTGAGTAATTCATTCTGTGATCATATATAAATATTGGTCCTAAAAGAACATGTTTAAGGCTTATATATTCAAAATATTGCAATATTTTCTTTTATTTTTTTGGTAATTTTCAATTTTTAAACATATCGTATTATTTTTTGTACCGGCCCGCGGACCCATACTAGACCCGGTTAACACAATGGTGGCCTCAGGCAGGTCCCGTGGGATCAATTTTTAATATATTTTGAGCTCAGGCTGGGTTAAAATATTTAAAATTGACCCGGCCCGCGGTTTGTTATTATGGTTGGTGGGTTGGATTTAAAACTTTTTTTGGGCAAAATAACATAAAAGCCCAATATGGTTTTCGGATTTTGCTAAAAATCTCTTCTGATTCAAAAATTTTGTATTATTTAGTTATGATTTTCAAAATATTGCATAAAAACTCGTCGTCTCTGTTAGTACGTAGACGTGTTTGATGAAGAGTTTTTTTCAAGAGCTATTAGCTAATTGAACAATTTTTAATTGTTTGACCAGTTATGATTTTGTATTATTTAGTTATGATTTTCAAAATATTGGAACTAAAAGGCTGATTCCTAAAAATAGGGGAGGATACGGTTCGAGTATTTGCGAATATACTGGTATTTGATATATGAACCGAACCAAACAAATATCCAAAACTACAAATCGTATTCAAACTGAAAATTAATACAAAATATTTGCAAATAATTCGAACCGAACCAATTTTTTTTTAAAAAATATATTAAAAATTTAATTTAAAAAATATTTCAAATATCTAAACCGAACCCGAACCGAACCGAATATAATTATTAATATAAAATTAAAATATAATAATATAAATATATAAATATATTCGGGTTCGGTTAACCGAACTAGAAAATATAAAAACATGAAACCGAACCGAACCGAACAAATATCAAATATGCAATATTTGTATTCAAACTGAATTTGCTCGGTTAACCGAAAATTTGGTTCAGTTCAGTTCGGTTCAGCTATTCGACGATTCAGTTCGATTTTTTTTGCCCACCCCTATTTAAAAAGCTATATAACCCAACGATTTAAAAGAGATTTTTCATTTTAATTTTTTTTATTTCTTATTTGCTCTAAAAAAAATTATTATTTATTTCACATACATATAAATATATTTTGTATTGCAATAATTATTAATTAGTTTAATATATTTTCTTTAATAAATTCTAAATTTATTTTTATAAATACACTTAGAATAATTAAATTTTATATTAAAAAAAATAAAATAGAATAAATTTATTGAAAGTTATAAATACTCCGTCCCTCGGTCCGCCAAATTTACTCTCCTTTTTCTTTTTTGTTTGCTCGTTAAATTTACTTTCTTACTAATTTTGCAAAATCGAATATTCAACATTCAACATTTAACATTTAACTATTAACTTTTATTCTATACTTATTTACTATTTTTGTGACTACTTTTGTACACTCTCTCTCTTTATTTCATTTAATTACTAACTAAATTTTTAAAAATACAATTAACTAATTTATTTAATTTTCTTACTTTTTCAATAAAATATTTATTTTTCTTAATGTCTGCGCTAACTCCAAATTTGCTAATTTTTCGGACGGAAGAAGTATAATAAAATAAAATATTAATTAATGATAACATAATAAATATATATATAGCAAAAATCAATTATAGTCTCGTTCAAAACCAATTTTTTTATTTTTGGTCCTACTAATTTTTTTTAATTATTAAAACTAATCCTACACAAAACAAAAATCATCATTTTTAGTCATACCGTTCAAATTTTAATGAACTGTGTTGATGTGGCAAGTATAAAAGTTATTTTGGCAGCTGAGTCAGATTGAATACAGTTGTGTTACATAGAATACAACCGTGGTCAAACATATAGCTCAATCACCGTCCTGACCGATTTCAACACGGTCGTGTTGAAACAAAACACGTATGTGTTTCGCCTTAACCTCATAACACACCCGTTTCAGTTAGCATGTTCAAATACAACGTGTTTATACAAACGCCCGTGTTCAAACTCAGAACACCACTTGATCTTAACTTATGTAAACACGGCCGTGTATAGAAGTGTACACGGCGTGTTTAACCTCACTCACATAAAAAACCCTAGCCCCACATGTCCCCACTTCACAACACAGCATAGACGGCCAACACAGTCGACAACCAACATTTTTGCTACCAAATTCCCCACATTCCAATTCTATATTCTCAACATTCCAACTCCACATTCCATCCCCACATTTTCAACATTTCAATCCCATATTCCACATATTATATTTTTATATTCTTTGGATTAAAGATGTAAATTTTAAATTAATTTTTTTCTTTATTTTTTTTTTTGTATTTTATGATATAAAAAATGATAATATGTGTAGCATGTATTTTTTTGTGATTAGTAAATTATAATGTATGAAAAAAATAAATATTATAGAGATAAGTTTTATATAAGGTATTTTTTTATTGATTAATGCATACATTTTTATCTTTTTTATAGCTAGTGTATTGAATATATGTTATATTATAACTTGTATTGTTTTTTTCTTTATTTTTTTTTGTATTTTATGATATAAACAATGATAATATGTGTAGCATGTATTTTTTTTGTGATTAGTAAATTATAATGTATGAAAAATATAAATATTATAGAGATAAGTTTTATATAAGGTATTTTTTTTTATTGATTAATGCATACATTTTTTTTTTTTATAGCTAGTGTATTGAATATATGTTATATTATAACTTGTATTGTAGGAAAAAAATTCATTATCATAGAAAATAATTACGATAAGGGAAAAGATGTTGGAGAAATATATGTGAAGATATAGATTTAGATTGCAATGAAATTAGAGAAGAAGATGAGTGAAATGAAATGCTTAGTGAATCAGATTTTGAGCATTATGTATAATGGAATAACAACATTCGAAAGATGATATGATTGATTGATCATTGTTTGAGAATAATGTGGATATAAATGAGTTTAATCAAAATCAAAGGGTCGTAGTACACCTAAATTATGAAGATGAGATGTCACTTCGTGATTCTCAAGATAAAGATTTAACCAGTTTTGTCGAGTTTGATGTTGATGAAATATAGTCGTATATCATTTAAGATCTAGCGTCAAAGTATGATCTTACTTTTAGTCTTGGAATGATTTTTAGCTCGAAAAAATAATTTAAAAATGCAATTCAGAACCAATCTATCAAGACAATGAGAAGTTTGAATTTGTCAAAATGATAAAAGAAGAGTTTATGTCTGAGGTGTCGTTGAGAATTGTAATTGGAAAATGAACCCAGTAAATGTGAATGATCAACCATATTTTCAACTCATAACATATAATTACAACCATGATTGTATGTGCGACTTGAATGTAAAGAATGTTAAGTCGTTGTGGCTTGCAAAGAAATATAAGTCGTTTTGATTAGATCCTAAACGATGTATAAAGGGATTCAGAACATACGTTACAGAAGACATTAGATGTAATATATCCCAACAACAAGCATATAGAGCGCGGAAATGGGCACTGAAAGCAATTGAAGATGATGCAGAAGAGCAATATGTAAAATTGTAGAACTATGCCGAAATTTTACGATAGTCTAATCCTGGGTCAACTATTTTGATGTAGCTGGAAGACGAATTTTTGAATGAAAGGCACAGATTTAGTAAGTATTACATATGTTTGAAATCGTTTGTGTGTGGGTTTTAGTCTGGGTGTCGACCTATCATCGGGGTTGATAGTTGTTACCTAAGAAGTCCTTGTCAATACATTCTATTAACTGCTATTGGAATTGACTCTAACAATGAATTGTATCCATTGGCATATGTTGTTGTTTAGAGTGAGATCCGTGAAGCTTGGGAATGGTTTTTACTCTGTTAAGAGAAGATTTGAACATAGAGCACGATGATTATACTTCTATATCCGACAAACAAAAAGGTCTCGTGCCGGACATGGAAAAGATTTTCCCCTAATGTGAAAATATTTTGTGTTCGGCATTTGTATAGAAACATGAAAACAACATAATTTAAAGGTCTTGCATATAAAAAATTGATTTGGATGGCTGTCGTTGCAAGTAATGTTCCCGAGTTTGAGGAGGTGATGAAAGAAATTCAAGAGTTAGATCTGAAATGCATTAATTGGCTTGCCGACAAGCCACTGTCTCAGTGGTCAATATCGCATTTTGCTACATTTTCTAAATGTGACATGATCTTGAACAATTTATATGAGTCATTCAATATTATAATATTGTATGCAAAAAAACTGTAGAAAAATGTTGATCTTGCTGATGTTTGAGTGAATTAGAAGATACTTATTAATAGATTTCAGAAGCAAATGGGGATAGCACAAAGAAAATGGGGGATATGCGTTTTTTCTGGAAAATAGTAAAAATTATGGATGAAAACATTCAGGCGACTTATTCTTGCACACCCATTAAATTCGACGATTGGCGTTACGCGATTTATTGTTTGGATAGGAATCGATTCGTTGTTGATATTTTACAAAAATCTTGTAGTTGTAGAAAATGAGAATTATGCGGGATCCCGTGTCGCCATGTGATAAATGCTATATTTGGACAACAGTTAAATTCAGAGGACTTTGTTGACAAAATATACAGTGTTAAGACATTCAATAAAGTGTATTCGTACTCTATTGGCGTAATGGATGGTCAAAAAATGTGCCAAAAAACTGAATTGCCTCCACCAATTCCTCCTAGTGTTAGACGATATGCTGGAAGGTCTAAGAAGGCTATGAGACGTGAACCCAACGAAGTAATGGAGAAAGGTCGATCATAAGGAAAAAAATGTCAGTGATAATACTCTGCCAAGACAAATAATAAGAAGAACTTGCAAATATTGTGTTCTTGTTGGGCATTCTTTAAAGGGTTATCAAAAGAGAAAAGCATATTTGATTGAGTCAAATTTTGTGGCGGACGAGATGCAACTTGCTGGGGACTTATCGCATAGATGCGATATTCCGACGCAAAGTCAAAGTATTTCCACTACACAAACTCAACAAGTTGAGACTCCTACACCACAAGCTTCCATCGCAAATTTAACGGTACGTAACTTATATTGTTTATTAATATATTGGTACATGAATTGACTTTTCAATTACAATCTATTCTTACATTTTGTACAACATAAGTCAGAAAAAATAACTCTTGGAATTGGTGCAACAAATGAAGGTGTAACATCAAATGGGACACATTAAGAGAAATTATAATTTTTGGTATGCTTACGTGGATTTGATATATGTTATTGTAATGAGATTTGTCTTTTGTTACTGTGAAACTTATGTTTATTGTGAGGTTGGATTTGACTTATGTTATTATGGGATGAGATTTGACTTAACTTAATGTAGATGAATTTAAATTACCTTGATATGGATTAATTTATATTCTCTTGTTGAAGTAATCAATATTGTTACTTTAATAGGTACTTCTTTTGGATACCTTAATTTGAAAATTATATATACGAAAAATTTAAGAACAAACACGGGCATGTTTGACAACACACGGGTGTATACATAAAAAATTCGAATAGGTTATGTAGGCGTACATGGCCATGTTCAAAAAACAGAATAGTGTGAAGGGTTAGACACAACCATGTCGTTGGATGTGTACACGAACACAGTCGTGAACATTGATATATACGATATTAGACAAATATTTTGCTATATTTTAGACGGTTTTTGGATACGAATTTTGTATATATGCTTCTAATGATGTGTTTTTGAACTTTCTACTAGGCGTTGAGGAGTTGACAAATTTTGGGCATATTGAAGAGAAAAGCAGAACGCAGGAAGTCCTTAGGCGTGATCACGAAGCAGAAAAAAATAAAAATTGCAAAAAGGTCCTCCGGAGTTAATTAGCAATTTTAAAATTGTTTGGTTTAAAGTGCAAAGGGGATCTTAGGTGACTTGAAGAGACACGATTTTCTTAATTGAAGAGGAGAAGAGAAGGGGACTATCACGTTCTCTACCACGATCTCACCTACAACCTATTTTATGAGAGAGAAGAGAAGCGAAGGAAGATACTACGTACGGGAACTTTGGAGAGCAACGCAGAAGAACTTCCGGGCACCCTTTTTTCTTCATTTCTAGAATTGGTTTGTTGTCGATTTTTAAACTTGAAGGCATGATGAACTATTTGAGTTATTTTATATTTTTAATTGCTATGGATTGCGAGTAGTTTCATTTCTAGTGTAGGTATGAATTGATTTTCGGGATTGAAATTGTGAGACTTGGTTTCGATTAAAATTGGTGTTCATCAATGTTGGGTATTTTTAATTCTTCTAATCGATGAGTTTAGAAATCCTGAATTGATTATTGCGCACGTATCAATTTAGTATTTCATAGCTATATTGGGGATTGTCATACGAAATTGTGTAATTTTCCAATTAGCGTAGCAACCTAGAGAAGAACACTCTAGGGAAGAATTAAAATCAATTTTTAAACAAATCCTCCTAGAAGCTTGTTAAATTGAATTGGGCCTTTCTAGTTTTTACAGCTGTCGAGTTAGAAAACTACGATCGTACCTAGGATTCTTTCCCGATTAGAGAAATAGCTAACGGCCGTACCTTATCTATCGAAAAAGTAAGGAAAGGTTGGTTGTGAACGCGTGTAGATCAACTTTAACCAATTTATCCAACTAGTCGATGAATTTGACTTTTAGTCGATGATCAAATTTCATATCCCGAATGAAAAATTCATGCCTATGCTAGAGTCTAATCATCTTTGGTAATCTGCCGTGCATTTTATTTTATTTTATTTAGTTGAGCGAATTTATTTTCTCTTATTTTAGTGTGATAAATTCAACCCCCCCATTTTATATAGTATAATTTTAGATAACCGAATATTCAATATTATTATTGTTACCTGCGGAGACGACCCTACTTACTGAACTACTGCATTTTGCAAGTTTTTTTGTGGTGTAGGAACTGATACTTTATTTTGCAGCTTTGACGAGGCTATCAAACATGGTTGTGTTGGAATTAGAACATTCAACTAGATTTTGTTGGATTTTTTTTAAGAATGTGATATAATACTTTGTTATTGAGGGATTTTGTTGGAATTTTTTTTTTTTTTAAACAATATGGTATAATACTTTGTTCTTAAGGTTGTATTGGTATTTTTAACAACATTCAACTAAAATTTGTTGGATTTTTTGAACAATATTGTATAATACTTTGTTCTTGATGTTTTATTAATTTTTTTTTCAACAAAAACTATATTTTGTTGGATTTTGAACAATGTGTACAATATACTTTGTATTGTATTTAGTTTTTGTGAACTCTTATTTGTTAATTTTAAGGGATGACACATAAGTAAAAGAAACAACGAAGCGGCAAAAACGTTGCATGTTCATGGAGGGACAATACGAATTTGGATGTAAATGTTCAATATTTGATTTTTCAAGAATAAGAGTGTGTTAAACCCTCAGGAGGATAGATGGGGCGATTCGGGTGAGAAGGTATGAGCGTTTGAAGAATATGACTTTTTTTTTACTAGTAAGCATATCGATAGCCAAATATTGAAGACTCTGGACATAGAAGATGATGTAGAGGAGCTGATTTCGATGGGGGCATGGCGTCAGTTTTTCAAATTATAGAGCCGATTTACAAGAGATTGGTGTTGGAATTCATGACTACGTTGACGCACGACTCGATTAACTATCACTACGAAAAGCCAAAGAAGCGGACTTTTCGACTCAGAGGCAAGATGTTTTTGATTTCACTATATTATTTTGCTGGAATCATGGGTTTGTATGATATGGAGTTCATGGATACACCAGAGTTTAACGACTTGCCCATTTCGATATCAAAAAAATGCATATCAGTTCTAGTCGCGGATTAGTACGGAACAAGTTCACAATCCTACCCGGTCGAAGGCATCGAAGCTCCGGTATGCACCTTTGTGATAGATTCATTATATTTTGGCCCATATATTATCTAGTCATAGAAAGAGTACGGGAATAGTATCATCGCATGATTTATATTATCTTTGGAGTATGTATACACATATACATGTAAATTTAGTTTATATGCTTGCGAGGTTCCTTATACATCAAGTTGAGGATAAACGTCTTAGAGACATTGTTATTAGACCTTATGTCACTCGATTGGAAAAAGGTCTTAGACTCTTTGATTAAGTGACGGACGAGCCTTGTTGTCTTGTGATGTTGTATAGTTTTCGTACCATGCAGTCTATGGCCATGGTCACGAAAATTATGACACAAGGAGGATAAGAGCGGTTTGTGTTGGTTGGTAAGGCTGGTGAGGAGATAGATCCGGATGATCCTGTACAGGGTGAGGAGGTTGAGCGGGAAATTAAACGAGAGGCTGCGTACACTCAGCCTCGTCATCGGGTTCAACATAGGTTCTCCACCGATGAGTCATCCGTTGCTGAGTTGCACATTGAGATGAATCGCCGATTCGATCATGTGGATGAGAAGATACATATATCGTTTCCAGGCCTTTATGAGCATTTTTCGTTTCCTTATCCGTCGGTCCAGCCTTCTTATGCGGATGTTTTGTTTTGATGTCTTTTTTTTTTTATATATATATAAACTGACTTTTTAATTAAATATAATACTCTCTATGTCCCTTTTGAAAGGTGTCCTTTGAGATTTTGTAGTATATTAAGAAATAATAGTATTTTATTAGTTACTGGAAATGTGTAAGAAAATTTGACATTTTTACCCTTTGACTTTATGCAAAAAAAAATAAGTGTGTGTGTAATGATATATTTATAATTTAAATAAAAGTTAAGCGTATTTTGATATTAGTGCATGATTACTTTTACTAAAAAAAATAGATATTTTGAAATGAGACAGACTAAAATGGTAAAAATAGTATTTTGAAATGAGACAGAGAGAGTATATTATTAGGTTTTTACTTCTATTTAATATATTGTTAATATTAAAAATATATAATGATCATATATTAAAAATGTCGATCAAAATGCAACAACATTAAAAAGGTAGGAATTGGATTTATACGTTTGACACGTCCGTGTTTAACACCATTACAGTGGTGTTCTGAGTTTGAACACGGGCGTGTTTGTTTAAACACGACCGAATTTGAACACACCTAGTGGAACGGATGTGTTATGAGATTGAGGGGAAACACGGGCGTGTTTTGTTTCAACACGGTTGTGTTGAAATCGGTTAGGGCGGTGGCTGAGCTGTGTGTTTAAACATGGCCGTGTGTATCCGACTCAGCTGCCAGATTAGTTTTTGTAACTGCCACGTTAGCACAGTTCGTTAAAATTTGAACAGTAGGATTAAAAATGATGCTTTTTGTTTTGTGTGGGACTAGTTTTGATAAAAAAAATTTTGAGTGAGACCAAAAAATGAAAAAAATGGTTTTGAATGGAAATATAATTGATTTTTGCTCATATATATATATATATGAAAACTTTATTATCTTATATTTTACATCATTCTCAATAAAAATATGTTAGTATTATTTTTTTAAATCTAAAAAAATAAAAATAAAAATATATTAGTATTATTTTCAAAGTACGACGGTTGATAAAAGAGAGTACGACCGTTAGTACTTCACATGTTAAAGTCAGCATGACTGAGCAATACAATAGATTTTAGGATTATTGCATTATAGTGTGCAAGTATAGCCCGAGGAGTTGTTGTATTTGAGTGTGTAAATTGCAATCGTCGTTAAATACTAACATAGAGAGTTTTTATGCAATATTTTTAAAAAAATGAATAGATAATATGAGCTTTTAGAACCATACGAGATTTTTAGCAAATTTCGAAAATCACACGAGAATTTTATACTATTTTGCAAAATTTTTGTATGAAATATAAAATTTGAATATACCATTGTAAATATAAAAATAAGAAATATGCATTAGATATAGTATATATATATATATTTTATTTATTTTTTTCAAAATAGTGCAAAAATAAGATCTGAAATACTAATATTACTTAGATTTAATCATATATATATATGTTTATTAGGTACTTTATTCTATCAACATAATTTGTCATTATTTTTTATTTTTTTTTTCGTTTCATATAATTTATTTAATATAAAAATATTATAGATAAAAGGTATAATGAAATCAATATAAAAAATTTATTACTGAACTGATAAAAAATATAATGTGATAATGTAGAAAATGACAAATTGATTGGATGATGACTTCTTAAGGACGAGTTTGTCGTTGTTTGTTTTCCCGACCTTGATTCATTGTTAAATACTATGGTGACCTATATATCATACCAAAAATCTAATACCATAAGAAAATAAGAATGCAATTGAGCAAACTTCTGGGATATAAATATCAAAAAAATATTTAGAATATGTGCTTAAATATATTTTTAGTATTATATCTCAATAAATTATATATAATATGTATATAATTTCTTAGATAATAAAATTTTATATAATACATATATATAATTAACTTAAAGGATTTTTTTATAAAAATAAAGAGTTTTAAATATAAATAAAATTATTTTTTTATTAAAGAAAGAGAAAAATAAAAATATTTTGAACGAGATCATACATATAAGATATTAAAAATTAAATTAAATTAATTTATATTTGTTAAGTATCACTGCAAGAAATTATCAATTTTGTAACGAGGTTTTTTCGTTCCCAAATTCACTTTTTCCGTTACTAATGATATTAGAGACGGAATTAGAGATGAAATTATGTTAGCTACGTGAACTTTAGGAACAAAATTCCGTTACAAATATACTATTTTTTTGTAGTATATATTTAAGATGAATAAATTTATTAAAGGGGTCATCTATTGAAAGCGAACGAGTACTTTTTCCAATTCTAGCTCTATTGTGAACGAACGAGTCTTCCTTTCGACTGTAGCTCTATTAAGAGTTGAGCGAGTCCTGTTTTCGATTATACTTCCGGTATGAGCGAGCGAGTCCTGTTTCCAACTTTAACGGTGTTGAGAGTTCTACTTTTGACTCTGATCTAGTGGACATCTGCACCACTTTCGGTTAATCTTGGCAAATTCAAGTTTGTTCGTGAAAAATCTTGACTATTTTTTCGATCACTTCTAACCAATTCGAGTTTGTTCGATCATATCTTGAGTTTAAAAAAGGCATGCTAAAATATATATTTTTAACAATTGATATTATACAAAAAATTTCTCAAATAATTTCAAAATTATTCAATTTTTCATGTTTTGTTATGCGGAGTATGTTTGCAATATCCTATATTTTTCACTCACATATACTATTTATTCAAAAGTTCTTTTTTTATTAAATTTATTTCATATAATAACATTATAGTTTTATTGAAATACATTTTTCAAAACATACTCTTTAAGGGGCATTCTTTTGTATTCTTTTAATTTACTTTATACTTTTTGAAATAAAAATAGTTGTTTTGGGATCTTAGCATATCTGCTTAGATTTTATAATTGGAAGTATTTTTATATTAAATATGAAAATTGTAGAATTAATATAATTTTAATATTTTATTTTAAATTATTAATGAATAGAGTATACATATATGAGTACATATTAATAAAAAAAAAAATTATTTGGATGAACACATTATTTAAAAAATATTAAATATTACTCTTTTCGTCCCATGTACCATGGACCTATTGATGTATAATCAAAAATTTAGGCAAAGTATAATTAGTAAATAATTAGTAAGACGTGTATTACTAAAAATAATTATTATATAATAAAATAATTATATAATAAGATTAAAATAATTAAATAGTTTAATTAAAATTTAAAAAATTATAAAATATAAAATTAAAAATATGATTAAAGTATATAATTATATTTCACAAAAAAAAATATGTGAGGCGGACGAAAGTTAAAAATAAAAATAAACTATAAACTAGTACGGGTATTTATGAAAATTTAAAGAGAATAAAAAAAAAAAAAGAATGTGAATAATGTGTAATAATAATAGTGATATTTGTTATAAATAAATATTGAATTAAAAAATATTAATTAAACATTGATATTTTAACTTTGTCAAAATTAATAATAAAACAAATTTATCTAACAGACAAAAAAGGAAGGCTG
This sequence comes from Andrographis paniculata, assembly GCF_009805555.1. Lineage (NCBI taxonomy): Eukaryota > Viridiplantae > Streptophyta > Magnoliopsida > Lamiales > Acanthaceae > Andrographis > Andrographis paniculata. Next base: position 2,599,408 of record NW_026137595.1, on the reverse strand, counting down.
ATAAATTTAGAGAATAAATGATTAAAATTTTTGAATTTGAATAGTTGTATGTTGTGATATAAATGGGTGTTGATGTGATGTTTTGAATATACAATCAAGTTTTTGTATAATATTAAAAATAAAAAATAGGTGTTTGATTTGATATTTTTCGAGGAAAAAAATTGGATGATTTTTCAAACTAAAATAATGTAAAATGTTGGGAAAAAAAAAAAAAAAGACTTTCCAAAATCAAGAAGCAAACCTTAGCTATCTTCACACGGTCACAACCATAAATTATTTAATTTGATTGAACGAAAATTAGTTCTCCAGTAATCCTCCCTCAACAGTTGACTAAATATTACTCCCTCCCTCCGGCCTAGAAGTATAAATTGGGTTGCGTTTGACACAGAATTTAAAGAATATTGATATTATATTGGTAGTAAGTAAAAATAAAAAATAAAATTGTTTTTGTCCCTGTGAGTATGTGAGTATATTAGTGTAAAAAGTAATGACAATTGTGTAATAATAATAAAAAAAAAATAAGTGTAATTTTATAATGATATAGTTATTTATAGAAATAGACTTTTGTTTTAGAACAGACAAAAATAATAAATAAGACTATTGTATTAAAACAGATAAAATATTATTTTTTCTTAATTTGTCGTTTCTTTGCGTGCAAATCAAAAGTAGACAGCCTCCCCTAAATTTTGACTTTTAGCAGCAGTAACGGTGTGTTACTTTGGAGTTTGTTTAATAATTTTAATATGTAATTCTTGTAATTTTATAATTATAATTTGTACCTTTTTTTAAAAAAAAAAAAAAATTACATATAAATTTCTATTAAGCAAATACTTCCTCCGTCTAATTTCTATTGTTCTAAAGTATATTTGCACAGTTTTTTAGGTGATTGTCTGTTTTTTTATGAATAGACAAATTTATCTTTAAGTGTATGGTAGAGATTAAAAGTAATAAATAAACGAAATGTAAAAATATAAAATTTGTGTTTAAAAAAAAATAGAAAATTAGTTTGTGGAGGGATGAAGTATTACTTTGTAAGCCAGTTACCTACAAAGCATGCTGTCTAGCTAGTTTAAATAATTAATTAATTAATTGTCAAAGAAATCACGTGGTCACAAACTACGTAGCTTTGCCAAACTATTAATTTAACTACGGAAATAATGCATCCATCTCGAATTTGATTAATTACGAAAATACCCCTTCTATCCATGTGTGTATTTGTTACAAAGTCCCGACTATATATATATATATATAAGTAGTATGTGAAAGAAATTAATTAAATATTTATTTTGAAAGTATAGGGAATAGATTGAAAAATAAGATATGTGTGTGATGATCATTTTAAGTGAAGTGTAAGTTATTTATTTATTTATGTATGAATTAAAATTTTGGATTAGAAAATTAATATATTAATTATAAATAATGATATCTATTGTATTGATTTATTATAATGTGTAGTTAATTCATACACTATATAATTATGCAAGAATGCTATCTATGCTTATCTATTATGTATTGTTTATATATTATGATAGATAGGGGTGAGCAAAATATTCGAAATTCGAAAATTCGATCCAAATCATTTTAAAATTTGATTCGTATTTTCGGATTAATTCGGATTGAATTTTTGACAATTTTCGGATCGGATTGGATTGGTATACTTAAAATCCGAACCAATCTGAAATCCAAAATATAACATTTTAATATATTTTTTATTACATATATCTAATATTTTATTAGAAAATATTATATTTTAATATAAAAAAACTCGAAATTATTAATTATATTTTAATATATTTAATTTATATATATTATGTATATTTAATATTATAAAATAATAATAAAATTTAAAAGAAAATTTAAAAATTAGAAAAATAATTAAAAATATTTAGAATTTTTTATTTTTCGGTTTGGTTCGGATTTTTTAGTTCGGATTTCGGATTTTGAATTTCAGATTTATGTTATTTCGGATTGTTTTTTTTGTAAAAAAATCGGATTTTCGGATCGGGTCAGATTTGGAAAAATCTAAACCGAAAATCCGAATGCTCACCCCTAACTGTAGGCACGATAATTTAGGTAAAATATAATTACTAATTAATTAAAAGATGTATTAATAAAAATAATTATTGTATTATAAAATATATTATTGGTTAAAATTTAGATAACTAAATTGGATAATTAAAATTTAAAAAATTATAAATGATGAAATTTAAAATACAAATTATAGTGTATAATTATATTTCAAAAGAAAAAATGAAAAATAAAGTGTAGCTAATGGAAACAGAATAATAGACAGAAAAAATGGGACCGAATCTTGTGTGTTTGTTCGGGGGATTGGATTGAATTTATTCATTATTCATCCAATTTTTTTCCCCAAAAAACATCAAATCAAACACCTATTTTTTATTTTTTATATTATACTAAAAATTAATTTTACATTCAAAACATCATATCAACACTTATTTATATCACATCATACAAAATTCAAATTCAAAATTTTTATTATTCAAATCCCAATTCAAAATCCAAACCCCTAAAACAAACACACGTCACATGTGTCCTACTTCGATACCTCAATAATATTATTTTATTTTATTTTAGCATATTCACAAACATTAAATAAATAGTAGTCTAGACTCTACAGCATATAGTTAGGTTGGTTTTTTTTTTTTTTTTAGTTAGGTTTTATAATCGATATAGGATATAGTTCCTTGATTACATCGTTCATTGAATCTGTAATTTGAAATAATTATATGACTAATTTTTTTATGGAAAAAAAATTATTTTAATCCAATATAATCAAAATTCATCAATTTTGGTTCTAATATAACCAAAACTCATTATTTTTTGTCCAAATATAACGAAAATTCATCATTTTTTGTCGTAATATAATCAAAACTCATCATTTTTTTATCAATATAAAATTTTTATCAATTTTAGTCCCAATATAACTAAAATTCATCACTTTTTGTCTCAATATCATCAAAATTTATATTTTTTAATCCCACCGTCAACAAAACGACGGAAAATATTGATGACATGCAACTCTTATTTGGAGAGGAACCGGACGATGCAGATTCTACATTCTGCATTTCTCCATTTACACGCACTTTGACAACAAGGATTCCAGTGTAATATTCAGAAAGCATTTTTCCTCCAAAGTTCTTTTTATTTTCATTTTGTGCCTCTTCCCAACATTGGTATGAATCTCCTGTATCAGAGTACGGACAAGTTCTGAACATCATTCGAGATGCATTACTGCAAGAAAAATTTTCACTTATGTATGGAGCTCTAGGAAAATGATCTCCTGAAATGCTCCTACTTTGTCCTCTTCTCGTATCAACATTTTCCGTTGATTTGTTGACAGTAGGACAAAAAAATAAGGTTTGATTATATTTAGACTAAAAATGATGAGTTTTGGTTATATTGAGAGTAAAATTGATAAAATATTTATATTCGGACAAAAAATGATAAATTTTGGTTATATTAAAACCAAAATTGATAAATTTTAATTATATTGGGACCAAAACTATTTTTTCCCCTTTTATTATATATTTTGCCCATAAATTACAATTAATTTTCCTTATTCCCCCCTACAAAATTACTAATTAGTTCATCCTCGTGTGTATACCTCAAATAGTGTGTAATAATTTAATTCAGTTTAACATAACACGCATTGTACACATGGAATTTTGCAAATTCTGTTCTGCATCGTCGTCTTCATCACTCAAAGTCTGCAACAGTACAGTAAAATTCAAATTCCTGATTCTTGATCACATACAGGCTGATATATGATCGATGGCAACAATGATACAGATCACGAAGAACACTAATCCTCGTATAAATCGAACCTGATCAGGTATCATCTTCCCCATATCCACAAAACTTGCAGAAAAAAATGATCAAACCCTCCCCCAAAATCGACATTCCCGGCGGCATGAGAAAACCCCTTTTTCTTGCAGCTCTTCTCTTCACCTTCACCTACCTTTTCCTCTTCAATTTCTACCAGCGCCGACCTTCCGACGTATTCTCCTCGTACCTGACATGGCCGCCGTCGTCGCCGCCGCAGACATCCTCAATTTCTCCGACCAACCTCAGCCACCTCGTCTTCGGCCTCGTCGGGTCGGAGCGCGCGTGGCGCCACCGGAAAGCCTACATCGAGTCGTGGTGGCGCCCCAACATCACTCGCGGGTTCATCTTCCTCGACAAAGCTCCCGGCCAAGACCTCCTGCCATGGCCGGAATCCTCCCCTCCTTACAGGATCTCCGACGACCTCTCGAAATTCCTCGGAAAATCCGAATGGACGGCGCAGAGGATCATTCATGGGATAATGGAAACTTTCAGGGAAGATCGTGACGACGAGAATCTCAGGTGGCTTGTAATGGGAGACGATGACTCGATTTTTTTCGTCGATAATATGGTGGAGATTCTCCGGCGTTATGATCATAGGAAATATTATTACATCGGGGGTCACTCGGAGTTCATCCTGTCCAATTATTGGTACTCTTTCAGCCAAGGATTTGGCGGCGCCGGATTCATTCTTAGCTATCCGTTGGCTAAGGTTCTCGCCGGAGACATGGAAAATTGCCTCGATCGGTACCGGAGTTTAAAGGCGGCGGACCTTAATACCATGTCTTGCATTGCCGATATCGGTGTCAGCCTCACCGCCCTCGACGGCATTCATCAGGTAATTTATTTTAATTACATGGTGATTTATTTATGTTGAATTTAAATATCTGTTATTTTTTTAAGAGAAAAAAATAATACCCTCTCCGTCCATAAAATATATGTTCATTTGAGTTTGACATAAATTTTAATGAATGTAATATTTTATTGGTTAATTGTAGTGTAAAGTAAAAATATCTTTTGATAAGTACTCCCTCATTCAGCCAAATTTATTTTTATTTTTCTTTGTAGTCTATTTGCTAAATTTACTCTGACTAATTTAAAAAAAGTTAACCAATCAATATTTAACTATTATCTTTTATTCAACACTTATTTAAAAACAAATGTAATTATCTTTATTATATTCTCCCTCTTTGTTTTTTAAATTTCTATCCTACTTTCCAACAATACCTTCAACTACCATTTTTACTTTTATTACATTCTCAATAAAATATTTATTTTTCTTAATATGTGTCTCAGACCCAAATATTCTAATTTTTGCGGAAGGAAGGAATATATAAGTGAGTTATAAATGTTGGTGGATATGCAAAATAAAAGTTATTTGTTAAAAATAAATTACTCCATTGGTCCTTACTAATTTGTTCACCTTAGCTAGTGTACGAAGATTTAGATATTGTGTACTTAGTAAATAATTAAAAATATATATATGAAAAAATAAATATATATTAAAATCAAAATGACTAAATAATTGAATTAAAATAAATATATATATAAATTATGGTTCTTAAAATGTGTTAAAGTGTATAATTATATTTCTATAAACAAAAAAAGGGACAAATTATATAGAACGAAAAAAATAAATAAATTACGTGGGACGAATAGAGTATATATTTTTTGTGGATAAAGAGAAAAAGAAAACAAATATAAATTTATTGGATAAAAAGAATAATATTTTCTTGATGAGTTTATTTGAGTTGGACATGTTTGTTAATGAAAAAATTAGTACTCCTATGTTCATTAAGGGTGTGTTTGTTTGGGGGTTTGGATTTTGAGTTGGGATTTGAATAGTAAAAATTTTGAATTTGAATAGTTGTATGATGTGATATAAATAGGTGTTGATATGATGTTTTGAATGTAAAATTTATTTTTAGTATAATATAAAAAATGAAAAATAGGTGTTTGATTTGATATTTTTGGGGAGAAAAAATAGAATGAATAGTAAAATTTTGTAAAAAGTCTTACAAACGAACACACCCTTAATATATGTCAATTTGGAGTGGACATCATTTATAATGAATATAGTACTAAATTTGTTGATTGTTACATAAATTAAAAATATTTTGAAAAGTACATAAGTAAATTACTAAAGTAAGTGTACGAGTAATTATATTCTTTTTGTGAATAAATGCAACATTGAAGAGTATAAATTAAAGATTGTATAAGTGTTATTTGTTATAAATAAAAAATATATATTTTTTATGAATAAATAAAAAAGAAAAAATAAATATAAATTGTGTGAACGGAGAGAGTATTTTTTTATATATTTATTTGAAAATTTTGGTATTATTTAATTTTTCAAAAATATGAAATGAAATACTCTTTTCATCCAAACTCAAGTATCATTCTTACCATTTTCGTCTCTTCCACTCCAAAATTAATTTTCTATTTTTGTAAAAGTAATCATATATTAATATCAAAATATATTTAAATGTTACCCACAAATATATCATTACACGTATAATTACTTCATACATAAAGTCAATAGACAAAAATATCAAAACCGTTTACATACTTTCACTAGTTAATAAAATACTACTCCCTCCGTTCCAAAAGTATAGTCTTGTTGCGTTGAGCACGAGATTTAAGGAATATTGATATTATATTTGTAGTTGGTAAAAAATAAGGATAAATGACTTTTTTGCCCTTGTAAGTATATTAGTGTAAAAAGTAGTGGCAATTCTGTAATAATAATGAAAATATAGGAATAGTTTTATAGTGATATGGTTATTTATGGAAATAAGACTATTCTTTTGGGACTAATAAAAATGGTAAACAAGACTATTGTATTGGGACGGAGGGAGTATTTATTTATCTAGTACAAAATTTCAAATGACTCATTTTAAATAGGACGGAGGAGTATTATTTTTTCAACAAAAATTACGTCATATATTAGTTTGGACTACTCTTAAAATTTTTGAATTTTAAATAAATTAACTGCATAAATAATTATATACTTCATCCGTCTTATAAAAAAGTATCTATTTTTTCATTTTTTTCTGTCCATAACAAAGTATCTATTTCATTTTTTTAGTAAATGTACTATCTACCTAATATTACAAATACCCTTATAATTTCTAATATATTACACAATTATCATTACCTTTATATCAAACGATACTAATAAGGTCATTTTAGTAAATTTTTACTTTATTTCTAATATATCCCAATATAATACTAATATATCTAAAACTCTGTGTAAAAAGCAAATAGATACATAGTTATGGGAGGGAGGGAGTATAAAATAGTGGTGACAAATTTGGGAGGCCTGATTTTTTTCATGTTGGACCAGTCCAATCCCATAACATTTCGTACCGGAGAGGCATGGCCCGGTTTCTAACTCTGAAAACTTAGGCCCGAGCACAGCCCGTGGGCCCATTTTGCGTGATTTTATTTATTTATTTACTTTTAATTTTGTTTTTTTTTTTTCTAAAATATTTTAATAATTTTCTTTCGAGTTAAATGTGAATATTGAACCATGACCTAATAGTAGTAAAACAACAATTAAACAATTAAATTGTACCCTCATTTTTTACATAAATTCATTTTTTTCATATATGTATAAAATTATTTTAAAAAATTATACTCCCTCCATTCATAAGAAGGATATATTTTTCATTTTTGTCCGTCTCAAAAAAAGATATCATTTACTAATTTAGTAATTTACTATCTACCTAACATAATTAATACCCTTACAACTTCCAATATAGTACACAAATATCATTAATTTTTTATCACAATCTAATAGGGGCATTTTTGTCTTTTAAACTATAAACCAATATAATACTAATATTTAAAATCTACGTACAAAAAATAAATATTAATTTTTTTGTTTAATTTTAAAATCGGACTCGGCCAGACACAACATGACTTTGATAGGCCCAGACATGATCCTGTTAATACTCGTGTTCGGTCAGGCACAACCCGAATTTTTTCAGATCTGTTTTTTTAGGCCAAAGTACAATTTTTTACCGTAGACACAAAAATTTAGGTAAAGTATAATTAGTAAGTAACTACGAAGTGTATTAGTAAAAATAATTATTATATAGTAAAAATAATTATATATTAAGATTAAAATAACTAAATAATTTAGTTACGATTAAAAAAAATTAAAAAATATAAATTTAAAATATGGTTAAAGTGTATAATCATATTTAAAAAAAAAATTATATGAGACATACGAAAATTAAAAATATGGACAAATTATGTGGAACGGAGGGAATATAAAAAAATTATAAAAACTAACCGTTTAAACAAAATTTTCAATTTATATCTCTTAACAAACACGACCCAAACTCGAGAATAATCGGAACTCAAACATGATAGGTTCAACTCATTTACGGCTCTAACTATAACATTGATGATCCTAATGTGATTGTGGTGAGATATTTTAGGGTAATTTTTATTAAGTTAGACCATTCTATCATTTTAGTTTCGTAATTGGAGATTCTCTTAGAATAGTTTTGTAAATATAATTTTTTTTTTTAATTTAGTCATCAATGCTTATGTGGCATCTACGTGGCTGGCTAGCGGACATGTGTCAGTCAGATCAGCGCCAGGTGGCTGACACGTGTCTGCCACGTGAATATATATTTTTTTTAATAAAATATAAATTAAATTAAAATTAAATATTTAAAATATATAAAAATTAAAATTTAAAATTTAAAATTTAAAATATATAAAAATAAATTTAAAAATAAAATTATCCACATGTCTACGTGGATAATTTATATTTCTTATATTAAAAATAAAAATAAAATATAAAAAATATACTAATATATAAATTATTAAAAGTCACATAGTGCTAACTTAACGAATATATAGATAATTTTATTTATTTTTAATTTTAAATTTTAATTTTAAATTTTTTATTTAATTTTAATTTTTATAATTGTAATTTTTATATTTGAAAAAAATAAAAATAAAAATAATCCACGTGGCGACACATGTTAGCTATGTGGCGCTGATATGGCCGACACATGTCCGCCAACCGCCACACAGATGCCATATAGACATTGATGATTAAATTGAGAAAAATTTTTACTTACGAGACTGTTTCAAGACAACCTCCGATTACAGGATTAAAATGATAAAATGGTCAATTACAAGACTAAAAAATCAATTTACCATTTTTATTAGTATTATTTATTTATGTGAATTAAGAAGCTGTTTATTTTAAATTTTACATCAATAATGTTTAATTTAATATTTCGAGAGAATGAAAAAAAAAAAAAAAATCATTTTTCAAGAAAAATGAAATCAAAATAATAGAAAAAAAACACACACACTGTAAAAGTTTGTGTGTATTTTACGTGTTAGTACTTTTCACAAGTATACGTTAATACTATTGTTAGATCGATCTCCGCGGCGACATATCGGGATTTTTGTCGGCACACCCCAAGTTTCCATTAATGTCGCTCCACCACTTCGACATGGTGGATCCAATATTCCCCGGCAAAAACCGGGCGGACGCCACGCGCCACCTGATGAAGGCGGCGGCGACCGACCAGTCCCGGATGCTGCAGCAGGCGGTGTGCCACCTCCGGCGGAACGGGTGGACGTTTTCGATCTCTTGGGGGTACTCGGCGCAGATCTACGAGAGGATAATGCCCCGCAGTTATCTACAGTACCCGATCGAGACCTTCAGAACCTGGAACAGAAGTCCCCGGCCGCCGCATTACATGTTCAACACGCGCCGCCGCTCCGGCGACCCCTGCGAGGCGCCGCACGTGTTCTTCTACGAGACGATCGACGGGACGTCGGAGAATCAGATTCTGACGAGCTTTTCTCGCGCGTGGGCGCGTGGGGGAATCGGAAGTTGTGTCTCCGGCGGGAATCATTCCGCCGATTCGGTTTCCAGAATTAGGGTTTATTCACCCGCCGTTAAAAGATTTCAGGTACGGCCGACCGGCATGAATGGACAGTGCTGTAGTTAAATGATTCCGATGGGATTAAGGATAATTGATGATTTAATTGTGGAAATTAATTTATTGATTTGGATTGGATGGGTTTAATTCCTCGTGCAGATTGATAGATGTGAATGCTGCGATGTGGTTGCTGAAGATGGAGACAGAGTGGATTTGGTGTTGAGGGAGTGTAATCCAGATGAGATCATTGCTTAGTATATATATATATATATATATATACATAATTAATTTGAATTTTGTATGTTCATTTGTACTCCCTCTGTACTAAGTAAGTACAGTCTTTTTATTTATATACATAAATTTTTTTTTTTTATTTACTCTTTTATTTTTTATACACAAAATTAAGGATAAATTTATTATTTTATAAAAAAAGTTTTAAATACTTAAAAATACGTGTAAATATCAAATAGGACATAAAAAAATGGGCGGATGGAGTATTTGCTAACAGAAATTTGATAATGAGTTTTCAGTTGGAATCTACTGCTGATATTTACCATACTCCCTCCGTCCTAGTGCAAGATTGTCGTTTACTTTTTGCACGTAGATTGTTTAATATTAGTATTATAATGATTTATAGTGAAAAAGACGAAAATACCCCTATTAGTATTGTGTAATATAAAAGTAATGACATTTATGTAATATTGTGTAAATTTGAAATGTATTTATTATGTTAGGTAGATAGTACAATTACTAAATTAGAAAATAGTAACCTTGTTTTGGGACGAACGAAAATGAAAAATGGTAACCTTTCAATGAACGGAGGGAGTATTATTTATTTTTCTCTCACACACACTCTCTTTATATATATATATATATATACTCCTTTGGTGGGATGTTTTGTGAAAATATATATATATTTATAAAATATTATGTCAAAATATTATTTATATACAAAAATTTAAATAAACACTAAATTTCAAATTAATTTCAATTATATTTTTTTACCCAAAAATCTAGTTGCTTTTTCACGACATTATTTGAAATATGGTGTAAAGCATAATATATATATTTTATTTAGTTGGAAAATATAATTACTGAAAATAGCAAAATAAATAACTAAATAATAGACGGAAGGAGTATAATAAATAAATATAGAAAATTCTACAATGATGAGAGTTTATAACTTGAACATCGTATTTCCTTACATATTTTGATGTAGTATCATTTTTGGGCATGTTTTTAGATTACTTAGCATGAATAATTTCTTCTCTTGTTTTGATTGAATTCCATATATATTAGAAATTATATTGATTGTATTTCATATTGTAATTTATTTTAAAGTTTGAAAAACATCGTAAAGTACACAACAAAATTAAAAAAATAAAAAGAAAATAAAAAACACAACCATAGCGGCCGTAGAGGTTAAATAAATGGCTATGCTCAATATATAGGTTGTGCCACAACGACAAATACGTCCGTGTCCGAAGTCATGTTAACATTTATCAGAAATCCAGATGGATATAAGTACTTGTTCATAATACACACAACCATGTTTCGTTGTGTGTGTTCTTGCCGAAATATACACATCTGTGTAATATATTAACACGGTTGTGTGTAGATTTGTACTACATTTTGGGAATTCAGAGATTTATATGGCCGTATTAAGTGCACAAACTTTGAGATGCAACCAGGATTATCTACACGGCCGTTTAAAAGGCCATGCTTGTACATGACTGTGTATTTGTAAAACACGGCCGTGTATAGAAGGAGATTGTAATCGAAACCTGTTATATAATCGATTTCAAATTTTTTAAGAGCTTCTTTAGTCGAACATGAGAATATAAATCAAATTACTCTTGTGTTCAAACTTTTTTCATGCGACGATGACAACGAGGAATTGACTGGCGGACAAGGCAGACTGCTGTATTTTGAGGGATTTGAAGTTGGGAACGTAAAATATATTTGTTTATCACTCAACAACTTGTGTTTTTTTCAATTTTAAGACAATGTGTTTTCCTATATTTTGTTTCTTCTAACTTTTTTATTTTTTAAATTTTCATTTTATTTTTAAAATTTTTTAATTTTTTTGTTTCTTCTAACTTGTATATAAGTTGTTTGTGTTGTATTAACTTGGTAATTTTTTATTGTTTGTTTGTTTTATATTAGTTTTTTCATATTATTGGATATGATTATGTTATATTTTGTTGGAAAAAAATTATTTTGGATAATAAATATTATTTGAATTTTGGTTGCATTGCATGGGTAATTTGAGAAAAATAAGTTTTTGTTCTTGGTTTTTATAATGTAGAAGAATGGCATCTAGAGAAATAGGTAATACTAAGAGAGGTCAGATTGATGCAAGTACAAGTTCTTTGACATCTATTATGAGGGTAGAGCCAAATAATGAGGTTTTCAATTTTAGAGAAATAAAACATGTTGAATGATATAAAAGATTTTGAGGAATAGACAATTCTCAAAAAGTAAGCATATCAACTCGGGTGCTTTGTCTGTTTAATTTCGGGGTGAGCGAGGATGTGGAGCCGTTAGTTTCAGTAGGGGCATGCGCTTGTTTTCTTTGTTTAGATTGTGGAGTTGAGTTATTAGGTGAACTATTATATGAAAAATTGAAGACTATAACATTTAGGCTACGAGGAATATTATTTTTGATATCACTTATCAATTTTTCAGTGATAATAGATTTATACGATCGGAACTTTGTGGAATCGAATGACTAATGGGGTGTGCTTGTTCTTATGGAGGTTTAATTTGTAGTGTACTACAGGTCTAGGATTAGTACATAAAAAGTTTACAATTCTTCATGTTCCAAGATATCAACTTTTCGATACCCACCATTACAACTTATACACTATATTTTACGCCATTCACTTTTTGGCCGTGGCGAGAGCACATGGGCATTCTCTAGTAATGATGTATGCTATCTTTGGAATATGCTTGAGCGGTTAATCTATCAATTTGGATTTTCTATTTGCTCGATTTATGATACATCATATCAAAGGTGGCCATCTCGAAAAAATTGTCCTTGATCCACATGTTACTCAATTGACAAAGGGCCTTATAGATTTTGAGAAAGAGGTTGTGGATCATTATTGTGTCATGATGCCTTGTGATTTTCGAAGAGTACAGATGACATGCATGGTTATAAAAATAATGAGCAGGGCAGCCCTGAGCCCCGGCAAGAACGGCGCCTGCCCAGGACTCAATACAAGTAGGAGGTCTAATATATATTTATATTATATACTCCTTCCATCCCAGAACTATAGTTTTAATTGAGTTGGATACGAGATTTAAGGAATATTGATATTATATTGGTAGTTGATAAAAAGTATAGGTAAAAGAATTTTTTGCCCCTGTGAGTGTATTAGTGTAAAAAGTAGTGGCAATTCTGTAATAAAAATGAAAAAGTATGGATAATTTTATGGTGATATAGTTACTTATGAAAATAAGACTATTGTTTTGGAACGGACAAAAATGGTAAACAAGACTATTGTATTAGAACGGAGGAAGTATATAATTATATATATAGGATTTATTTGATACATATCTATATAATAATACTGTTATTCTAATTTATTTTCACTTTCTTTTTTTTAATGTCATTTAAATTTAATTTTGTTTCCATTTTTAGTAAAAAAAAATTTTACTATAAAATTTTTTTATATTTTACTCACTTTTCTTAAAACTCATGTTCGGTCAAATGGACATAAGTTCACATGACGGAGGAAATATAAGTTGGCTCGGTAGGCGGAGATCAATTTATCAAAGTGGAATTATGAGTTCAATTATGTATTGGCAGGTATGTTTAATTCGACGGTGTTTAAGAAGGAGTTTGAACACAGGTACGAGAGCTAGTGAGTCGATAGATGAGGATGAACAACTTTCTGGTGACCAGGGCGAGCAGGAGGGTGACCAGCCTCATCGAATGATTTAAGATACTATATCTATTGAGAAGCAACCATCGATGATTTACGAAAGAATATGCTTAGCCGTATCAACATCTTTCGATTCTTGTACTATTTCTTGAAGCTCGATCTCTCCCTGGATAAACCATATAGCCAAGAGAAACCATGAACCAGAATGGAAGAGCTTGCACCCACGAGTAAATATTTCATAGTAGCCTCATTAGACCGTTACATGAAACGATGGAGCTCCGCATGTATCTATAGCCGTACATAGTGAGCCACCATTGACATTGATGATTTGTTTGCAGATCTTCCAAGCTTGACCGAGGATGAGTTTCTTATTATTATTATTATTATTATTATTATTACTATTAGGGTGTGTTTGTTTGGGGGATTGGATTTCCAATCCACTATTCATCCAATTTTTTCCCCATAAAAACATCAAATCAAACACCTATTTTTCATTTTTTATATTATACTAAAAATCAATTTTATATTCAAAACATCACATCAACACCTATTTATATCACATCATACAACTATTCAAATTCAAAATTTTTACTATTCATATCTCAATTAAAAATCCAAACCCCCGAACAAACACATTTTACTTTGTTGAAACCAAAATTAGTAAATTTTAATTGTATGATGTTTTTCCCCTAAAATATCATAACAATACAAACTTTTTATTATTTTATAACGTTTCTCAAAAACAGTAATAACCAACTTATATTTTATTGAAAACCTATAGCTACTATAATTTATATTGCATATAATTTAATAAGAGTTTCAATCACGTTCTAGTTGCGTTGTTAACTTATTTGGTATTGAGATTATGTTAGTAATATTTTTGGGGTTGTAAAGCAAGTCGTCCCGTCGAAGTAAAGCTGGCCGGCCCTGTGGCTGTGGAATACAGTTTTCCAGGCGAGGTTTTGACTTTCTTCTGGCGTTACATTCCAGGGCATTTTATAATATAATCATAATTAATTAATTAATTGATTAATTTAGTACACAACAGATCAAAATTAATGCAGATTCCATATACGACTATGATATATTATTGTAATAACATTAATTAATTTAATGAAAAAAACAGTTCTTGCATCCTTACCTTAAACCAATCGTTTCATCACTAGTACTGCTCATTCACGTATAAGATCATGATCAATTAATGTATGTATGTATGTATGTACGATTTTCACAATTTGACCTGATTATTAATCCTTGCCAAATTAATGGGTTCTTCGGATTTATGGAAAACCCTAACGTTTTCTACTTTGTTCATTTGCTTGATTTTCATTTTTCTGACCAATTCGAAAAACCACGATCTCTTCCCTTTCCACGGTGACCCAATCTCTTCTTCATTCTCAGCCGTCGATCGGTCCGGCGACACTCCGACGGATCTCCGCCACGTGGCCTTCGGACTTCTTGGCTCCGAGAAAGCCTGGCATCACAGAAAAGCTTACATCGAATCATGGTGGAGGCCGAATGTGACACGTGGACTCCTCTACTTGGACAAACCACCCACCGGCGGCGACCTCCTGCCGTGGTCCGCCGCCTCGCCGCCTTTCCGGGTGTCGGAAGACCTGACGGCGTTCGTCGCGGAGACGCGCGCCGTCGCCCCGATAATGATCCGGATGGTCCACGGGATTATGGAGGTGTTCAGGGAAATGGACGGCGGGGATCTCCGGTGGGTGGTGATGGGCGACGACGACTCTGTGTTTTTCGTCGACAATATCGTCGATTTTCTGGCGAAGTACGATCACCGGAGGTATTACTACTTTGGGGGGCAGTCGGAGTTCGTGATGTCTAATTATTGGTTCGCGTTCGACCAGGGATTCGGCGGCGCCGGATTCGTGCTGAGTTATCCGCTGGCGAAGGACCTCGCCGACGGCATGGAGAATTGTCTCCGGCGACACGCCGGCGAGAATTCAGCTGATTTGATTACGATGCATTGTGTCGCTGATCTGGGCGTCAACCTCACTCCACTCAAAGGGTCCCACCAGGTTTTAAAATAATACCCCTCACATTCCCGCATGACTTTTTTTTTTTTTAATGGATTTATTTATTTTTAAAATATTTAATAAATTTAAATTAATTTTAATAAAATTTTAAATTATTATTAAATGTATATCTGCTTAAAATCTTTTTATTAATATGATATTTTTATTTATGTTTATAATGTTCTATTTTTTTTTATAAAATTAATTTAAGTTAATTCTAAATCAATAAGTATGTACATATTTTATTTGTATTATATGAATTATCTATAAAATCATATTTATATTGTATATATATTTTATAGTATAATATTGAAGTTTGTTTGTTTTTTATTTGAAATATATTTTTATAGTATTATTATTTTAAATTAAATTATATTATTTTATCTTATAAAATATAATATCAAAATACTAAATAATGAAATCAAAACTTTAATTTGAAATAAAAACAAAATACATCCTGGATTTTGTACAAAAGAAAACATATAGAAGGTTTTTAATTTATTTTTTTAAAAAAAAAAAAAACATTGTATAATTGATAAATATTAGTACGAAAATTTTATGGTAATACTTTTAATATCAATAAAAATGTTAATTTAAAATAATATATTTTATAATTTTCATATACTTTTTCTTATCACATTAAAAATTAATTCATAAAAAAATATACAAATAACGTATTAATTAATTTAATACTAGTATTATTTTTATTACAATCAATCGTGGTTAAATAAATTACTTCCGTGTAATTTTCAGATCGATTTACATGGCGACATTTCCGGGCTGCTGTCGGCCCACCCAAAAACGCCATTACTCTCCCTCCACCATCTCGACTTGGTGGAGCCAATTTTCCCGTCCATGGACCGTTTCGACTCCACGCGCCACCTCATGAAGGCGGCGGCTGCCGACCAGTCGCGGATGCTGCAGCAGACGATTTGCTACGACCGGCGCCGGAGTTGGTCGGTTTCAGTCGCCTGGGGCTACTCGGTCAACATTTACGAGACCATCATTCCCCGGAGTGAGTTGCAGAAGCCTGTCGAGACCTTCCAGCCCTGGTCGCCGGCGCGTCGCCCGCCGCCGCTGTACATGTTCAACACGCGCCGCCTATCGAACACCTCCTGCGAGTCTCCCCACGTCTTCTTCTTGGAAGAAGTGACGAAGGTTCCGACGGGCAGGATTCTCACGGCCTACGCCCGGGCGGCGCGGCGAGGCCTGCCTCCGTGCCACGGCGATGCCGCCGATTCCGTCTCGAAGATTCTCGTGGATTCTCCGGCGGGGAAGCGGGTAGAGGTAACTGTAATGATCTTTTCGGCCAGTTATTTTAAAATAATTAATTAAAATTAAATTAAATTATATAATCATTTTTCATATAAGGAAAATAATATGAAATGTAAAATGTTTAAAAACAGAATATAATTTTATTATTTTTAAAACTAAATAAGAACATAAATTTTTTAATATTAGTATTATATTGATTTATAGTGAAAAAAAAATAAAAATGTGCCAATTAGATTGTGTGATATAAAATTAATGACACAGTTGTAAGGATATTAATTATATTAGAGATGTAGTAAAATTACTAAATAATGAAAAGATATCTTTGTTTTAGAACGAACAAAAATAGAAAATAGTATATGCGACGAAGGGAGTATAATAATTAATTTATTATTCAATCTGTTTAATAAGTTTACATTTTATTTTTTTTTCAATATTTTATTTAATATTAAAAATATTTTTATATTTATATAATGATTAAATACTAATAAAACTATTTTTATTTTATTTTTTTAATTTATATTATAATTTAATATAATAATTAATATTTTAAAATATAAATATAAACATTTAAGGTAGCCAGACGACGTATTATTTATTTTATTAATTATTTAGTAATTAGTTAGATGGTTTTGGTGGCAGATTGATCGAAGTGAATGCTGCGACATTGTTGGTGTGGATGGTGACGTGGCTAAGGTCAATTTCAGAGAATGCGCCGTTGGTGAGGTTATTGCATAATAATCATATCTCTATATAAAAATCAAAAATAAATTTATTAACCTTTGTCCTCTAATTAAATATACATTTTTGTCACTTTATTTGTTTAAATACAATTTATGTATTTTTATGATAAATATGATCTTTTTAGACATTATAAAGGGTTTTTTTATTATTATTTGAAAATGAGTATAATGATTTGAATTTTGATATAAATAATATTTTATAAAAAATATATATTTTTATTAAAAATTATACCAAATATAGAGTGAAATTGTTTATTTAAGTAATAAAAAAAAACACTCAAATAATTATAAACTTACTTATCTGCATTATCGGTATTAAATTAAAATATAAGATAAAATAATATTTACACAAAAAATATATATTAGCTAGGATAAGGGTAGTTTTTATTCTCTTTTCTGATAAATGACCGGTTATATTCATATTTTTTCAAATTTTGATACTCTATCCGTCCCATAAATATAATTTTAATTGGATTGGACACAAGATTTAAAGAATATTGATATTATATTGGTAGTGGGTAAAAGGTATGGATAAAAGACTTTTTTTGCTCCTGTGAGTGTATTAGTGTAAAAAGCAGTGGTAATTATGTAATAAAAATGAAAAAGTAAGGGTAGTTTTCAGTGATACGGTTATTAATAGAAATAAAACTATTGTTTTGAGACGGACAAAAATGGTAAACAAGACTATTGTATTGGGACGGAGGGAGTATTATTTTTTAATGGTATTCCCTATGTTCCACATAAAGTGTCTATTTTTGCTATTTTCGTCCGTCTCACACAATTTGTTCTTTCTAAAAAAATATATAATATACACTTTAATCACATTTTAAATTTTATAGTTTATAGTTTTTTAAATCTTAATTAAACTATTTAGTTATCTTAATTTTAATCTATACTTAAGTTTATTATATAATAGTAACTATTTTTACTAATACACTTTTTAACTACTTTTTAATTATATTTTATTTAAATTCTCATGTATACAGTAGCGTAACACTTTAGCTAGGACGGAGGGAGTAATATTTTGGCTAAATTGCACAAAATTCGCATGTGGTTTCACGAAATTGCGCCAAATCTTCCGTACTTTTAAAATTGCGTCAAACTCCCTTATAGTTTCATAAACTTTGCGTTTAACCCCTTGGCGTTCCTTATTTAACAGTATTTGACTTAAATGCACCCAAACTATGAATAAATTTTAGAATCTTAATTTCTAAATCTCTAAAATTAAAAATATATATATTTTTTTCTTATATTTAGCTTAAAAAAACAATAAAAATAAACTCTTAAAACCTGATAAAAATAATTATATTTTAGTATATTTATTATTTTTTTTAGACTAAATATAAGAAAAATGAATATATTTATAATTATAGGGGTTTAGAAATTGAGATTTTAAAATTTATTTGTAATTTAGGCACATTTAGGTCAAATACCGTTAAATAAAGACCACCGAAGGGGTTAGACGCAGAGTTTATGAAACCACGAGGGAGTTTAACGCAGTTTTAGAAGCATAGGGGATTTGGCGCAATTTCATGAAACCACGGGTAGATTTTGTGCAATTTAGCCTAATATTTTTATAAAATATGTTTATTTAGTTGTGATTTGAAATTGATGTGATATTGTTTTTTTAAAAAAAAAATACACACATTTTTCCAGAAAAAATTAATAGACTCTGTCTCTTAATTCAAAGTATTTTTTTTTTTTCATCTGTTTCATCTCAAAGTTTTTTTCTCCTACTTTAGAAAAAAGTAATTATACATTAATTCCAAAATCACTTTAACTTTTATTTAAAATACAAATATACTATTACACATGCAATTATTTTATATATAGAGTCAATACCTAACATTTCAATTTTGATAGTTGAATTATTCAAAATTTGTGGTGTGCATGTATACACTCCTCTCATGCATTCAAACTTATTAACCTTTATTCACAATAATTTTATTAAAAATATCAGTATATTTGTTTTATACTAAAAAAAATATAATATTTATTGATTAGATTTAATATTTTAGTTTTTATGATAACAAATTGTAACAAACCAATTTTGGTAGCCTGTGTTTGTTTGTTGATTTTGAATTTGATGTTTCCTATTAATGTAAATGAATTTTCATTTCAGAAACAACAAATTGAATATTTATTTTCTTTTTCATTTTATACTTCAAAAATAATTTATATTCAAGAACGTTAATATATACTATTTTCGTCCGGCTTTGAGGATCACATTTTTGCATATTGATCTTTAAATATTAATTATTATATCAAAACGTGGTATAGATTAAAAAAAATTATAAAAATGCTTTCATTAGTGTATTACATTTGTACAAAAAAATATATATATATATATACAAATATGAAAATATTTTTAATGTTAAGCAAAAGGTAAATGTGATCATAGAGACAGACGGATGGAGTATGTATCTACATATTACAAAATCATTCCAATAGTAAAAAAGACTGTCTCGTAATTAGTTAAAATTCCAAACCAAATTTTCAAGGCCAAATTAAATTTTTTGGCAGTAATATTTTAGCGATGAACGTCATATTTTTCAAAACATCACATCAATACTTATTTATATCACAATATATAATTATTCAAATTCAAAATTTTTACTATTCAAATCCCAACTCAAAATCCAAACCCCCAAACAAACACACCCTAAATTTAATATTTTCTCCTAGTTATGGTAATGCTCAAGGTATAATTTAAAATCGTTACTCATTTAAAAAATATTACAAAAAAGTAGGTCTATTTTAGTAAGCAATTCTCCAAGATAGTCTAATTTTATATCTTCTTCAAGACGATGGTTACGGTGTTGAACTTAAAATTCAACATCGTAATAAATAGCACACCGTACACTATGAAATAGTACATTGTGTACATAAAATAAATTATTTATTAATATAATAAAAAATAAAACAAATAAACTAAGAACACATGACATACATAAAATATTTATATAAATCACACATTTTAAATATAAAACTGATAGCATACATTTTGTTTTTGTTTGAGATTATCGTCTATTATTGAATGCAAATTTCAAATGAAAATAAAATACGGATTAGTAAATTAATATTTGAAAAAAAAAAGTATTGATAATATTTCTAAAAAAAAAATTACTAACAAAACAAATTTTTTTTACAGATAATATCTTTTTTTGTGTTTGAGATGTCTTATAAAAACAAAACATTTTGATTTATAGTAAAATAATTTTTACTAAAGTATTTTTTTTTTTTTTTTTACTAAAAAAACAAAAATTGCATAGTAATTTTTTATAAATATATATATATATATATGTGTGTGTGCATTCTACTATAAATAAAATATATACTACTTTTAAACATTTTGATTTATAAAAGTCAAATAATTTGAGTAATATAATATATTTCATAAAAATATTTTTTAATTAAAAAAAATTACTTCTTAACTTATTCTAATTATAAAATTGAACATAATCCTATTCAGTATAAATTTAAGTGACAAAATGGAGCATCCACTTTCACAGTTTTTGCAATTCTTAAAGGTTGACTTCTGACAAAATAATTAATGGGTTAATCCAAGAGTGGGCTAGGTAAATAAATGACGTTTAAATAAACTATATATAGCTAATTAAATGGCATTTCCAAGGACAAATATATATCAGGGTAAATTGTTTTTTTTTTTTAACCCTTATTATTTTAGTATCGTAAGTGAAGCCTGCCGCAAACTAGTTTCATAAGTGAAAAATTTTCGTTGTTTTAGTCCTCCGGCACCGGAGACGACCGCCTGGCTCGCCGGAAGCCACATGTCTGCCGGGTCAGCGACACCTGACGAACACGTGGATTTTATTTTATTATTTTTTATTTATTTAATTGGACCAAATAAATAAAATTTTAAAAAATGAAAAAAATTAAAAAATAAAATCCACGTGTCCGTTAGGTATCGCTGACTTGGCGGACACGTGGCCTTCGGCGAGCCATGCGGGCATCTCCGGCGCCGGAAGACTAAAACAACGAAATTTTTTTACTTATGAAACTAGTTTGCGACAGACTCTACTCACAAGACTAATATGATAAAGAGGTCCAGTTACGAAACTAAAAAAACAATTTACCTGTATATTTTATATATATATATATATGCTATAATAAGTACAATCTAAAAGGTGAACGGAAATTAATATTGTTTGGTATATGTCAGTCCAAATAAGATGCTCAAGTAATTGGCATATATATAGATATATATAGACAGAGAGGCTTTGTTTGGTTTTGGTTTCACATTGAAATTTTAATTTTGTTTTAAATACTATTTTTAATATAATATTTTATAATAAAAGATAATATATTTTTATTGATAATTTTACAAATTAAATAATAGTAATTTTGGCTTTAAATACAAATCAATTACATTCTTTGTGTGTTTGTTTGAAGGATTTTATATTATTCATATAATTTTTTTTTCTAAAAATATTAAATTAAATAATTATTTTTTATTTTTTATATTATATTAAAAATAAATTTTATATTCAAAACACTATATCAATATTTATTTATATCATATTATACAATTATTTAAATTAATATTTTTTACTATTCAAATTTTAATTCAAAATTCGAACGGCCATTCAAAACTCCTTTATTTTTATCTCTCTTCTCAATTAACAAATATTTTTATCAACTTTTAAAACTCCTCTTTTTTTTATAAAACTAATTTATGGTAATGATAAATAAATAAATATATTTTTTTATTCATTTGTATTATATAAAATTTTATAGTCTACAAAATAATATCCATATTGCATTTTTTTTTAGATATAATTCTAAAAGTATTTAAAAAAAAATACCAACAACACTACTCATATAAAAATAATATAATATTATCTTAATTTATTATTAATAACTTAATAACCTATGCTACCTAAAATACCGTACCCTTAAAAAAAAACTCCTATCTTTCGCGGGACAGAGGGAGTAGATAGTAATTTTTATATGCTAATTTGGATCATCAGCTTGGTGTTGATAAATTCCATCAAGAGCCTAACCGTACGGATTTATATATAAATTAAAGATATGTGAAGCTATTAGTTTTTATTGTCAACTAATGAGTCTACTTAAATATCAAATAACTAACATCTTTGAAAAAACAATTTTATATAGTTCATAAATTAGTCTAACATAAATACTTAGTAAATAATATTTTTTAAAGAATCGTGAAAGAGTAATGCTGTTTATCTTTTGAATTACAACTCGAATTATTTTTATTTTTATTTTTTTAAATAATGTGAGAACTTGTAACAGTTATTTTTCGAATTATTGATGGGGTAAATTATACTCCCTTCTTTCGTCCACTTACAATGTTTACATTTATTTTTGACGCGGTGTTTAAAAAATAATAGTATTTTAATTATAGTGAATAGTTAAAAGTAGTGTAATGACATTTTTGCCCTTACTTTTTGTGTAAAAGTAATGATGTGATGTAAAGTAAGGATATTTGTGGAAAAAAATAGAGTATTTAATGAAATGTTAACTTTGTAATTGAACATCCCAAAATAGAAATATGTAAACATTGTAAGTGGACGGAGGGAGTATAATACCTTCTTATATTTTAGTAAAAATGTACAAAAACATCTTATATTTTATTTATTGCGTGAAACTTTCTGTGTTAATGTAAAATTTGCACGAAACACAAAGAATAATTTTTTTGAATAAAATAAATAAATAAATAATTGATTAATCATTCATTTTATAATTTTTTTATACACATTGTTATTTGATATTTACAAAAACTATAAAAATAAATGATTGATCAATTGTTTATTTATTTATTTTATATAAAAAAAATTATTTAAAATATTTTTTATTTTTTATTTGTATAAAACTTGTGTAATTTAGGTCTTTATTTAGAACCAAACATCAATTTTAGACAAAAATAATGTTTTGTGTAAATTTTTCATTAACTCGAGAGAATTTCACGTAATAAATTAAACAGATGATATTTTTTTATTTTTACTAAAACACAATGTGATATTATATAATTTATTTTTCTTTTTCTTTTTTTTTCTTTTTTTTAATGACGTGAAACTTTATAATTTACCATTATTTAGGCCAACCGCAATATGCACCACATCAGCAATTTTCTAAAAAAAATAAAAATAAATAAAGATGTTGCTTTCCCGCATCTCAGAGATGCTAGGAAAATGTTGATTAATTGCCATGTGTCCCAAGTAAATTGGGACACATGGCATTTATATATATATATATATAATATATTATAATGTTTTATTTTTTAATTTATATTGAATTTATTGTTATATTTAAATTTTGTAATATTTTTATAATTTATGATATTTTGTGTTCTACAAAATGATATTAATATTGAATATATTTTATTAATTGAAATTTTAAAATATATAAATACAAATATTATATAATTCTATTAACAAATCAATATTAATAAATTTAATTTAATTTATTAAATAAATTTTAAATTTTAATTTAATTAAATAATAAATAATATAATTATTTTTCATAATTTTTTAATAAATCAAAATATTGACAAATAATAATATAATATGAAAATAAAAATTATTAAAAAATTATGATGAATATTTTTGTTGTAAATATAAAATAGAAGAAAGGATCTACGCTGAGGTGCTGAGAGAGAAAGTATTAAAAAAAAAGAATATTAGATGTGTTCTCAATACATTTTAATTTCTATTTTAGTATAAAATTATCACAATTCATGATGAAGATATACTATTTATTCTTATTAATAAAATGTTCATCAATTAATAAAATTATATAACAAATCCTTAATAAACTAACATCAAATTAATCATTTCAGAGTTTACTGTTCTTTTTTTTTTTTAATAATAATTTAAATATACTGTTTTTAAAGATAACATAGTGGGGGTGTTCTAAGTTTTTAGATAAATGTATTTTTTTTTTTATATATTAAAATGAAGAATTATATGCTTAATATAAAAATTAATATTTCGTATTTAATTATTAATTTTTATTGATAAATAAAATATATATTATATATTGTGTTAATATATAAATATTATATTTTTTAAAAATATTTATAGAAAATCGTGATTAAAAAAGTAATTGGATGCTACTAAAATACCCAAACAGTTTTTTTTTTTTTTTTTCTTGAATATATTTATATATATATATATATGACATGTAGGTGTGTATGGATTGGAATGAATGTTGTACCAAATGAAGAAAAGCGAAATGGGTACATCAGATATCTTCAAATATTTCTTGATCTCACTACTCATCCTCTACATCCTCTTCATTTCCTTCCCCACTCACCTCTCCACTTTCGACCTAATGTCATCCTTCAAATCCATTAATAACAAACCTCCAAATTCCAACTCTTCTGCATCTTCATCTTCTCCGACCACTCTGCGCCACGTCGTCTTCGGCCTCGTCGGCTCCGAGGGCTCCTGGCACCACCGGAGACGCTACATCGAGTCCTGGTGGCGCCCAAACGCCACCCGCGGATACATATTCCTCGACCGGCCCCCCACCGGGGACCTCCTCCCCTGGCCCGACGCCTCGCCGCCGTACCGGCTGTCGGAAAATCTGACGGCGTTTCTGCAAGAGACAAAAGCTGCTGTCCCGTTCGCCGTCAGAATCGTGCACGCGATAATGGAGGTGTTCAGAGAGGCCGACGACGGGAACCTCAGGTGGGTGGTGATGGGGGACGACGATTCGATATTCTTTGTGGATAATTTGGTGGATATGGTGGCGGGGTATGATCACCGGAAGTATTACTATTTCGGGGCGCCGTCGGAGTTTATAATGTCCAATTTCTGGTTCTCCTTCGCCCAGGGATTCGGCGGCGCCGGCGTCATTCTGAGCTACCCTCTCGCCAAAGCCCTCGCCGCCGACATGGATAACTGTCTCCGGCGAGGGGCGCAGATCATTTCCGCCGACCACATCACCATGGTCTGTGTCGCTGATCTCGGCGTCAGTTTGTCCCCCCACAGAGGCCTCCATCAGGTAATATCATATCGAAAAATAAAAAATCAAAACTTCCGTACGATAACAATATATAATTTCAGTATCAAACAGTATATATTAATAAAGTACCAATTATTCTGTATTTTTCAACATAACAAAAAATGATATTTTGACTATTTTTTTATTTTTGTACGAATGATTTTTCAACGTACAAAAAAGTTCGTACAATACAAAAAATTATAATTCATTAATACTTTTTTTAAGAAAATTTCTACTAATATTTAGAGCTAGACGAACGAAAATGATAAAAATGATACTTTCAGTTAAGACGGATAAAATATTAATTACATATTATATAGTTTTTCAATAATACTCTTTTCGTCTCAAATTCAAATAGGAGCTTTAGAGTTTTGTAATAGATTAAAAAATAATAATGTTTTATCATTTAACTTAAGAGATTTTAATATTTGTATCATTTGACTTTATATATAAAATAATTTTACGTATAATGTGATATATTTATAGTTTAAAAGTAAAAATGTGTTTGAACGGGGAAGACGACAATATTAAAATGATTCCGATCAATTGTTTAGGTAGATATGCACGGCGACATCTCAGGATTCTTGTCAGCCCATCCGGCAGTCCCAATTCTGTCCCTCCACCACTTCGACCACGTTGACCCGATTTTTCCGGCCACGGACCGGGCGGAGGCGGCGCGGCGGCTAATGAAGGCGGCGGCGGCGGACGAGTCGCGGATGATGCAGCAAACGATCTGCCACCACAAGCAGAACCACTGGTCGTTGTCGATCGCGTGGGGATACTCTGCCCACATCTACGAGAGGATGATGCCTCGATGGATTCTGCAGAAGCCCATCGAGACTTTCCAGGCCTGGGCCGGGCTGCCCCGCCCGCCGCCGCAGTTCTTGTTCAACACTAGGGAGCCCTCCAGAGACGCCTGCGAAGCTCCCCACCTCTTCTTTTTCCGGGAGGTCGAGAAGACGCCCAATCGAACTCTCACTATCTACTCTCGGGCAGCGCCACGCGGCCTGCCCGTGTGCTGGTGGGCGAATAGCGTCTCCGCCGATAATATCTCGGAGATCCGTGTCTTGTCGCCGCCGACGAAGCGGACGGAGGTATTAATAGTAGTTGATATATACTAGTTCTATGCATATTAAATTTTTACTTTCTACCATAATTTTTTTTTTTTTTTAATTTTTCTTTTAAAATAATTGTCAATCAAATTTATCACATTATTAATTTTATAAAATAAAAAAAATAATACTACCCCGGACTCTAAGAATCTTATTTATTTTTTGTATATTAATTTTTTAATATTAATTATTATATAAAAATACAGTACAAATTAACATACAAAACAAAAATACTTTTATTAGTGTCTTATAATACTATTATAATCACATTTATGCAAAAAAAAATTATACAAATATAAAGATATTTTTAATGTTAATTACAATGCAAAAGAAAGATGAGACCTTAGAGCCGGACATAAAGAATATTATGATTTTTTTTAAAAAAAAATAACTAGTAGGAGTATTACTTTTTTATACTTATTTACAACAAATATTATTTTGTTTTACTATTTTTTTTCATTTACTTTTACTTTTAATTAAATTTTAAATAAAATTATTTTATTTTTAAATTATTTTTTTAATAAAATATTATTTTTTTTTTTTAAATTTTGTATCTACAATAATGTTTTTAATATATGTTTCAATACACAATAAAAACTTTAACGCTTCAATCATCAGCAAATTATCAATTAAAACTTATTTTCTTAATGAAAAATTCAAAATACTCTAACTTTGTGTTTGTTTGGGGATTTTAAATTCACTATTCATTCTATTTTTTCCCCTAAAAAACATCAAATCAAATACATATTTTTCATTTTTTATATACTAAAAATCAATTTTACATTCCAAATATCATATCAAAACTTATTTATATCATATTATACAACTATTCGAATTTAAAATTTTTACTATTCAAATCTGAACTCAAAATCCAAACCCCCCAAACAATCACACCCTAAATTGACCTCTTACTTTTACACTGAATATTATATTTTTCTTAATTTTTGTATATAAATTAAGAGCATTTTTGTATATAAATTAAGAGCTCAAAGATTCAGATCTAATATATGTATTGTGGGCAGATGGATAGAGCGGAATGCTGCGACGTCGTTTTGGAGGGCGAGAAGGCAGAGGTGACGTTTAGGGAGTGTTTCAGCAATGACACCCTTGCAGTATAATTAAATAATTAATACTTTCTCCATCCATTAAAATTAGTTTATTGGTTCGACAGGAGAATTAAGAAAAATAAATATTTTATTAAGAAAATGACAGATAATTGAAGATATTTTTGAAAATATAGTTAAAAAATAAAGTAAATGAAAAGAGAATATAATAAAATTAGTGGTATTTGTTGTAAATAAATATTGAGTAAAGGATAATAATTAAATGTTGATTTGTTGATTTTTTCAAAATTAGTAATTGAATAAATTTAGTGGATGGATTAAAATAAAACGCCCAAACGATTTTCACTTGATGTGATTTGCTTTGTCAAATTTAGTTTGTGGATTATTAGGTTCGATATAAAATTTATTCAAAATATACTAAAAAAGTAACAATTGCAAATTCTTACGTCATCAAATACTCCCTCCGTCCCCAATCTACCAATCCATTTTGTTTATGCACGGAATTTTAGGAATATTAATATTATATTGGGATAAAGTAGAAATAAAGATAAAAAGACTAAATTAACCCTATTAGTATTGTATGATATAATATAAAGGTAATGACATTTATATAATATATTGTAAATTAGAAGGGTAGTTGTAATGTTAGGTAGACCGTACAATTACTAAAAAAGGAAACGAATACTTTGTTATGGGACGGACCAAAATAGAAAAATAGATAGATTGTTAAGGGACGGAGGGAGTATAAAATAAAAAATAAAATAAAAGATGACCTTAATTTTGCATTCTACAACATCCAGAATGAGTAAATTTTACATTTTGCATGTAAAATTTTATGTAATTTTGAACAGCACGGAAATTTTTTTTAGAAAAAATAAATAAATATTTTATAAAAAATTATAAAAGTATAAAAATAATTAGAAGTATTTATGAAAGTTTCAAGAGAATGAAAAAAAAAATGTAAATAAGATCTAAATGATAGTAATATTATATTAAATAAATATTGAATAGATAGTAACAGTTAAATATTAATTTTAAATTTTTATCAAAATTAATAATTAAATAAAATTTGAGGAAAATAAATTTATTGAACTAAGAGAGGATTTGATTAGTGTTTATGCAATAGTACAACAATATTAGGCTAATTTTGATCTTTTTGGCGCAAGTCAAAAACAAGCTCATTGAAGCACCTCATAGGCTCCAACTAGATACAAATTTTTTGAAATTTTTTTAAATACAAAAATTAGATAAATTATTTTTAGTCTCACACCTAACTCTCCTTATTAATCAATCACTTTAAATGAATCAGGCCTTGAAAATAATTTTATAAGTAAAAATTTTCTCTAAAATAATCTTTCAGTACTGGATTTCCCACATCAACTATACATGTAATTTTTTTTCATTCAAAATCAAAATCTTGATTTTGGCCAAAAACTCCATCGATATTATCTTAGAAAATTCTGAAATGTACAATCATCAAAGCTCTATGTACAAGTTGTAAGATGTTTTCAAATGATCCACCACTTTCCAGAGAATTTTAGAATTATATATCTCTGAGTTTAGAACCGTCATTCATATTTTTCACTATAAATAAAAATAGTAAAAGAATTCCGAGTTACATTAAGTAATAGCATCTCTAAAGGTTCAATCATATTAACTATTTGTCAATGTCTCAAAACCGTGACAAATGCTACATACAAATTTTGGCATCAGCCCCAAAACTTAGCAATACAAACAAGAATTATCAACAAGAAAGTATGCCGGGTTGCGATATCGCCACACCAATCTAACAAAATAATAATAATGATAATAAATACATATTCATAACATATAAAGACAATTTTTAAGAAAATGATCCTACACAAAAAAACAAGCTCAGTATATTGGCCGTGGATCATATGCTGAAAAATAAAATTTGCATAAGTGCCGAATGCTTTCAAAAATAAATTTAATTGTATTATTAATATAATTTAAACACAATAATTTCTTAGTTATTCAGTATATGATCTTAACTGCAGTATTATCCGTGACTTTTAATTGACACTATATTTATATATATACATATATTATTTCAATTAGTTTTCAAAGTTTTTTAAATTCAAACTCACTTGTAATCTTTTATTTCTATTTGTCTCGTAAATAAGCAAGTAGATTATATACAATTGAAATCTCATATGTTTTTATAAACCAATTTATATTATGTATATATATATACATACATATGTGTTTTTTATATTTTTGTTATGTAAAATTTTATTTTCTATATAAAATAATATTTATATTTAGTATATTTTATTGAAATATACATTCTAAGACATTCAAAATATAATTTTAATTTATTTTCAATAAAAATATATATATATATATAATTTATCTCCGCTCAAATTTTAATAGACCAACCAATTTTCCATTTTACTATTCTTCTTTTGCCGTTGAAGTTTAGACACCATATAGGTTTTAAATTCACTATGGTATAAAATAAATACATCTACATGTCCTATGTCAAAAGCACTAGCAACAAAATATCCCATTGTATTAAACGATGTGTCCTATGTCAAATTAAAACTCTTTTTATACAAATATTTTTTAAAATTTTGATATTATTCATTTATAATTATTTTTTAAAAAAATAATTCATATCAAATACTCCCTCGGTCCCGTATCTATCTATCCATTTACTTTTTGCACAGAGTTTTAGAAATAGTATTTTATTGGGATATAGTAGAAATAAAGGTAAAAATAATAAACTAACCTTATTAGAAACATTTGTGTAATGTATTTTAAATTTGAATTGTAGTGTTAAATAGATAGTACAGTTATTAAAAAATAAATAAATATTTTATTGGGAAGCGAAAGCTACAAAGAAACTATATTTTTTATTTTTACAGAATATCATTTTAAATATTATTTTAATTTTTTTTAAAAACTTAAAAAATATCTATATGAAACAAATTCTTTTATATAAAAAATAATAAAATAATTTACAAGTTTAACATAGCCGATGTGGGACAAGGGGCGTGTGCCTTTCTATATATAGTTTATATTCTATGTATCATCTATGTATGCCACAAGTTCCTAAACATATATATATATATATATTATTTACATGAAATATTTTAAGGTATGAAATAAAAACCATGTAAGGGCACATTTTTAGTGGAAAGGATAGGATTCGAAAGTGTATAGATTTTCTTTCTAAAAAAATTTCATGATCATCAAATGCATACATCAGATATATTCAAACATCTCCTGATTTCAATCCTTCTCTTGTACGTGATCTTCAATTCAATCCCTAATGAATATTCCCCATTCAATAATTTCAACATCATTTCGCCCATCAAATTCAGACCGTCCGATTCGCCGTCGCCGCCATCGTCGTCGTCGTCGTCTCCGACGACTTTGGCCCACCTGGCATTCGGCCTGGTCGGGTCGGCGGCGGCGTGGGGCCACCGGAGACCGTACATCGAGTCGTGGTGGCGGCCGAACGCGACCCGGGGATTCCTGTATCTCGACAAACCCCCGACGGGGCCGTGGTCGGAGGCGTCGCCGCCGTACAGGGTGTCGGAGAATCTGACGGCGTTTCTGGCGGAGACGAAGGCGGCGGCGCCGGTGGCGATCAGGATTGTTCACGCGATAATGGAGGCGGTGAGGGACGCGGACGACGGGAACCTAAGGTGGGTGGTGATGGGGGACGACGATTCGATATTTTTTGTGGATAATATTTTGGATATGGTGGCGGGTTATGATCATCGGAAGTATTACTATTTTGGGACGCCGTCGGAGTTTGTGATGTCGAATTTCTGGTTCTCGTTCGTCCAGGGATTCGGCGGGGCTGGATTCGTCCTCAGCTACCCTCTGGCGAAGGCCATGGCCGACGACATGGAGAAATGTCTCCGGCGAAGTGCGCACATCAACGCCGCCGACCTCATCACCATGGTCTGCGCAGCTGATGTCGGAGTCAGCCTGTCTCCCCACAAGGGTTTCCATCAGGTCCTCTCCCTCTCTCTCTCTCTCTATATATATATATGTATGTATATGTTGGTGTCGAATTAAAATTGAAGTACAAAAGAATTGGATGAGTTCTTGGTATTTAATTTTATTTATTCATTTTACTATTTTAGTATGTTCGAAAATAAAATAATCACTGTTTTAATTACTCTAATATCTACATTCTATCAAAATTATTTTTAAACTTACTCTATATTATAAACATATCACTATAATAAATTTTTATCTTGAGGATATTTTAGTTTTTTTTTTATCTTTTATTTTTTTAAAAAAATCAAATATAATATTAATATTTTTTAAAACTTCGTAAAAAAAACAAACGAATAAATAGATATAAGACAGAGATCAGAGGAAGTATATAATAATACCAAAAATTATAAGAGTATTTATATAAATTTGAATTTGTTTCTTTTGTCTTCAAACCTCAAATTTTTACTAGAACTCTATATTTTTCGAAAAAATACTTCATTCGTCTCAATTCAAAGTATCTCTTTTAGCATTTTTGTTTGTCTCATTTCAAACTATAATTTTTCATTTTTAACAAAAGTAATCATACACTAATACCATATACCATTACACGTATACTTATTTTTTACAAAAAAATTAAACAGCAAAAATGTCAAAATCTCTTACACACTTCCACTAATCAATAAAATATTACTCCCTCCGTCCCAAACACCTTGCAACATTTTCTTTTTGGTATGTCCCAAATATCCTGCAACATTTCCAAAACAGGATATAATTAATCATACTTAATCTCTACCCCACACTTTATCCTATTACATCGTCCAAATAAAAAAATAAAATATACATTTCTCTCTCTATCACATCACTTAATTTCTAAATTATTCTAATTAATATTATCCACTTAAAAACTCGTGCCAAAAATAAATATTGCACCTTAAAATGGAGCAAATTATTTTTTAATCTAATACAAAAAATCCTCTCATAAATTATTTCTGCGCAGATTGACATGCACGGGGACATCTCTGGACTTCTGTCGGCCCACCCGCCGGTCCCGATTCTGTCCCTCCACCACTTCGACCACGTGGACCCCATCTTCCCCGGCACCAACCGGTCGGAGTCAGCGCGCCGCCTTATGAAGGCGGCGGCGGCGGCGGACCAGTCGCGGATGATGCAGCAGACCATCTGCCACCACAAGCAGAACCAGTGGTCGTTCTCCGTCGCCTGGGGCTACTCCGCCCACATCTACGAGAAGATCATGCCACGCTGGCACCTCCAGAAGCCCCTCGAGACCTTCAAAATCTGGGTCGGCCAGCCGCGTCCGCCGCCGCAGTTCATGTTCAACACCAGACCCGACCCCTCCAAGGACCCCTGCGAAGCCCCCCACCTCTTCTTCTTCACCCACGCCCAAAAAACCCCCGCCGGAATCCTCACCACTTACTCCCGCCACGCGCCACGTGGCCTTCCGCCGTGCTCCAGCCCCCACAGCGTTCCCGCCAATAATATCTCCGAGATTCATGTCTTGTCGCCGCCGACCAAGCGGACACAGGTAATTAATAATTTTAGGTAAAATTTTCCGTAACTCTCGTGTATTTCAAAATTCAGCGCAAAATCTCCCTATATTTTAAAAATTGCATGACATCCTTTTTATCTATATATTTTGAATAACAGGGTTTCATGCAATATTTTAAAGTAAAGTGGGTATTTACGCTGAATTTTAAAACTATATTGGAATTTTATGCAACATTTTTTAAAATATAAGGTGGCGTCATGCAATTTTAAAAATAAATAGGGATTTTCGTTGAATTTCGAAATTAGAAAAAAATTATGAGCAATTTTGCCATAAATTTATAATTAAAAAATTTATTTATATCATATTAATTGGCATTTGTTCGTTGACAAATTTTGATCAACTCTAATTCTACTAATACTCTTTCAAAAGAAATTGATGACACAAATATGTCTAAAATTTATTCTAACTTTTAAAAACATCTAACATAGCTGTATTTAAATCAGTACGGCCTAAGTTCTTTGTCAACTTTCATATCATCAATTTCTATTGGAAAAGTAATTATAGGATCAAACTTGAATAATTTTATGTACAATAAAAAAATAATTATTATTTCATTAATTTATATATAAATAAGTAAAATTGAAATTGTACTCATAGATATATCGAATATATTATTGATTGATTGTGGCAGATGGATAGAGCCGAATGCTGCGACGTCGTTTTGAAGGATGACAAGGCTGAGGTTACGTTTAGAGAGTGTTTTAGCAAGGAGACTATTGTAGTATAATTAATTAATTAATTAGTTAATTAAGGTGTAATTTTATAGTGCCCTTTCAATAGAATTTTGTCAACTACCAATGTGTTTGGACGTGTTTTCGTTATCATTACATCAAATTTTACATTAAAAAAAAAAAAAAAATCAATTCGAACTTTTTATCGTAATTATCATCACTAACACTACCAAGGAGAGCTGGTAAAAACTGACCCGATACTACGATTCGATACGAAATAATTGGATTAATTGGATTTGGGTCAAAGATTTCAACTCGATTATGTATACGGGTTGACACGAACTCAATATGATATTAAACGGGTCGGGTTATGGTTGAGGCTCTCAACTCAAACCCGACACGACAACTCGATTATAATATATTAATATTGATTAATATATTTATTATATATATAAAATAATCATAATTTAATAATTTTTTCATAAATTAATTTAAACTAAGTTCAATTTTAAATAATTCAATCTAATTTAGGCTCAAACCAATAAAAACTAACAGAACACGACAACAAAATAAAAAATTATTTAATTTGATTCAATAAATTAGACTTAATTATGCATACGGGTCAACACGAGTCAACCCGAACCCGATACGATAATAAATGGGTTAACACGAACCCGACATGATAATAAACGGATCGGGTTAGAGTTGAGTAATTTAAACCATTTAAAGTATTCAACCCGACACGAACCCGACGCTAATCGACCAATTGTCGGCGCGACTAACAAGTCCAAACAAACCTGTATAATCTCCTTAGAAATAATTGAATTACAAATGTGGACTGGGCCCATTTAAGCAGACATACTTGGTTGGCCCATAAGCCCATCTCAATTGCAATAGGCAAACATCAAGATTCACTCAATTTGTTAGTTTTTTATTTCAATCAAAATTACGTAGGTTTGATTCATTGATTGGCTAAGGCCATTTCCTACTCATCCATTTCATTTATCTAGTCAAATATACAGTTGCTACGGTAATTTTATTTCAATCATAACTCCATTTTTCACTATTATTTTTCAAATATTCAAATTTTCCTATTATTTTAAACAACTTTTTATTTTTTATAATTTAAAATAAAATTTTAAAAAATAAAAATTAAATTTAAAAATCAAATTTATAATTTTAAAAATTAAAAAAATTAAAAATAAATAAATGAATCAAACAAAACAAAACATTGGCGTTGCACTGTAGCAACGTCAATTTTTGGCAAAAAAGCCAACCCAGCGCCATTAAGGGATGTACTATTAATGGCGCTGGGTTGGAGATGCACTAAGGGTGTGTTTGTTTGAGGAACTTGTGAAGATTTGTACTATTTATTCCATTTTTTTCCATCAAAAACATCAAATCAAACACCTATTTTTTATTTTTTATATTATACTAAAAATCAATTTTACATTCAAAACATCACATCAATACCTATTTATATTACATCATACAACTATTCAAATTCAAAATTTTTATTATTCTAATTCCAACTCAAAATACAAACCCCAAAACAAACACATCATAAGAGAACTAAAGAAATAATAATATTTTAATATTAAAATAAAGTAAATAAAAATAAAATAATTAAAAAAAATTATTAAAGAATTTATTAAAAAGAAAAAACTATGACAAATTAGTTAGTATTTTTGTTTAAAATAAAAGTAATAAAATTGTGAGTTAATAAAAGTATTTATTATAGATAAATTGTATATAAGTTTAACTGATGATAAAAAAAAAATAATGACATAATTTAAACTGACAGAGGGAGTACACTATATTAATACCCCTTCATCTCAATTATAAGTACAATTTTTTATTATTTTTGTCTATCTCAGTCAATTAAAAGTATTTTTGTGTAAAAGTAATCATTTTGGTACCAATATACCAATTAATTTTTATATAAATAATAAACATATAATTATTTATACAATTAATTTATAGATATAGTATAACTAGCAAAAATATCAAAATTATCTTATACAATTTTACTAATCAATATTATAATATTATTATTATTTTTAATATATTATAAAATTCTAAAATTCCTTTAAATTAAAATAGAGGGATTACACTTGTGAATTTTAAATAATATACTACTATTTAAAACAAAAATCAAATAGAAAATTTAAACTAAAAGATAACCAAACAAATCAGTCCTCTGGTAGTCACATTTATTTTTTGTCGTAATTTTATTCAATATTAAAAATATATATATATATATATATTTTTTTTTGTACAAATATCATTCTATTAATATTATAAGATATTAATGATGAAAATATTTTTGTAATTTTTTCTTAATTTGTACTACGTTTTGATATAATAATTAATATTTAAATATCAACACGCAAAAAATAGATGGACCCTTAGAGCCTATTATTTATTAATGTATAACTTTTTTTTATTTTTTAACATTCGATTTTTTTGTTAATCCAAAAAAAAAATTGAAAATCATAATCGATTTTTTTTTTTTATTTTTTCGATTTGAACCGACCAATACTCACCCATAGTTAGTTTGTATGTGTGTTTGTTTGGGGGATTGGATTGGATTTACACTATTCATCCAATTTTTTCCCCCAAAAATATCAAATCAAACACTTATTTTTTATTTTTTATATTATACCAAAAATCAATTTTACATTCAAAATATCACATCAACACTTATTTATATCACATCATACAACTATTCAAATTCAAAATTTTTACTATTCAAATCCCAACTCAAAATCCAAACCCCTAAACAAACACACCCTTATAATTTGTTTGATTGTCAAAAGATAGCAAAATAACATAAAATCTCCTAGTGATTTTTCGAATTTATTGAAACCCCTCATAGTTCGAAATTTTCATAAAACATATTTGTAATTTCTAAAATATTTGGAGAAAACATTCCCTCCATTAAAATTTAAAGGCGATTGTATATTACACCCATGAATTGAGAATTGGTATATAGTCTGTAGGTGGAATTTAGAGGAGAGGGCAACTTTAAAAATTCACAAGTAGGTTTTACGAAATTTTTGAATTACGAGAGATTTTTAACAAATTTAGAAAATTACGATGATTTTTTTTTTGCTATTTTACCTTAAATATAAGATATACGCATATTTACTGAATTACTTACCAATTAAAGATAATTTTATTTTTGACAAAAATATTGAAATTATTATACGAACACGCACAACATTGTTTTTATTTTAGACATATATTATTTTTTTTTATTTCAAATATATTTTAAATCTTAAAATCTCTTCGGTCACTCTCCCATTTTCAAACCTACCCTCCCAAAACCATCAATGATTTTATTTTCAGTCAAAATTATTTTTATTATTTAATAATTGTGTTACCGCTACAAAATTTGAATATTTTATTTAAAATTTGAAATGTTATCATTATCTAAAAAAATTAGTTGACTATATTTAAACTTTGAGATGTAATATGTACCCAAATAATTAAAATCTAATGTAATTAAAATAATTAATTTATATTTTAAAGATACAAATATACAAAAATAATATTTTTTTTGTTTTATCATTAATAATTTATATTTTTTTAATAAAAATAACTTAAAATAAACAATAAAATTCACAATATTTTTTTTTTTAAAAAAAAAGTAACTCTTTTTTATTTAATTCAAATTATTTTTTCATTAAATTACGTATTCCCATCATAATAATTATTACCTATCAAATTAGTGTACATCACTGCCCTTCAAATCTAAACAAAGTCTGTTAGGCGAAATAAACTCACTTTTTAAAACTAGCAAAAAAAAAAAATTCAAACTTACAACAAATCTTCTTAAACTAATCCCAAAAAGACTGTAGCCTAAAAATTTATGTCTAAGCCGAACCTCAACTCTTAAAAACGTTTTCTTGTGATCAAAATGTGTGTTTACTTATAAGATTTTGGTTTTGGATTTTGATTTTGAATAGTAAAATTTTGAATTGAAATAGTTATTGATGTGATATAAATATTGATGTGATATTTTGAATATAAAAATTAATTTTAATGTAATATAATAAATACTCCCTCTATCCAGCTAGAAAATATACACATTTCTATTTTGGGACGTCCAATTACAAAGTAAATATTTCATTAAATACCTCAATTTTTTACACAAATACCCTTACTTTACTTCACATCGTTACTTTTATACCAAAAGATAAGGGCAAAAATATCATTACATTACTTTTAACTACATACTATAATTAAAATACTATTATTTCTTAAACACCGCGCCAAAAGTAAATGTATATTTTATCCATGGACGGAGGGAGTTAAAAATAGGCAATTGAATTGATGTACTGGGAAAAAAAATTTAGAATAGTAAAATCAAAAATTAAATGCCACCAGTAAATTTCTTTTTAATTTGATACATTCTATGTTCCCTTCACAGATATACTTGTCTTTGCGCCCTCCTCTTAACCCAAGTTTAGTCATACTAAGTTGGGTGCAAATTGGAAGACAATTGAATAATAACAAATTTTTTTTTGGAAAATTCAAGATTATTTAAAATAGCCTTGAATAATTCGAATCAAATTGAATGATAATAAATTCTATTCTTTAATTTTTTTTTTATTGACACTCGTTTTTAATAAATAAATAGATATACATTTCTTTAATAATTTTAAATTTTTAAATAAAACGATCATTTATCTTCATTGTTGAATGTGCAAGTTATGTTCGATAATATTAGAGATATTAAGAACTTAATAATATTAATTTCATAATATTATTTTTCGATAAAAAAATTTAAATATTATATATATATATTAAAAGTAATATCGCACAAAAAAAATTGGGTTAGAGAAATAAATCCTTTATTAAATAAAATTAAATAAAATAAGAATAAAAATATCCCCATGTTGACAACATATATTGTTCCACCACTAGGAAGTGTAATGTTAATGGGTTGACTTCATAAAAGCTAGTCAACTTCAAGAATTATTTATTACTATATGAAGTGTACAACTCTATCCCATTTATGGGTGACTTTGTTTGGTTTATTAGATTTTAAATATATTATTTATTTCAATTTTTTTTTAAAAAAAAATTAAATCAAATATCTATTTTTTTATTATATATATTATATTAAAAATTAATTTTATTTTTAAAATATTACTTCATCATCTATTTATATGACATTATATAATTATTTAAATTCAAAATTTTTACTATTCAAATTTCAATTGACATTATATAATTATTTAAATTCAAAATTTTTACTATTCAAATTTCAATTCAAAATCCAAACCCAGGCAATCACACCCTAAAGTAATGGCAACTAAAAATAATATCCTCTCTCAAATAAAAAATAAACACAAAAAGTAATACTAATAAATATGACAAATATATTACTTCATCCGTCCTATGTAATATGGGTATATTACTGTACACACGGGAATTTAAGTAAAGTATAATTAGTAAGTAATTAAAAAGTGTATTAATAAAAATAATTATTATTTAGTAAAAATAATTATAGATTAATATTAAGATAAGTAAATAGTTTAATTAAAATTAAAAAAATTATAAAATTTAAAATTTAAAATGCGATTAAAATGTATAATTATATTTTCGAAAATAGAAATGACAAGTTATGTGGGACGAACGAAAATAGAAAATAGGAACAAATTATGTGGGACAGAGGGAGTATATAGTACTTTATTCATTCTAGTATATGTTTTCAAATCGTATATTCTTTTCATTCATACTAGTGGCAATTATGTAATAATAATGAAAAAATAGAGATAATTTGATAGTGATATAGTTATTTATGAAAATGAGATTATTGTTTTGAAACAGACAAAAATGATAAACAAGACTATTATATTGAGACGGGGGAATAGTAAAAATAAATTTTCTTATACATTGTAAATTTTTTTGAAATAAATTGTAATATTTTTTATCCCAAATATTCATTAGTTTATATTTCTCTCTATATGTGGGAGAATTAAAAATAAAGAATGAAAAATTAACTTACTTTTCAAAATTCAATTTTCATAAGCAAATAAACCAAAAAAAAAAAAAAATTATTTTCATTTTTCTACTACCATAATAATAATAATAATAAAAAGAAGGAGGAGGAGGAGGTTGTGTTTTAGATAATTTTGAGAATTATAAAAATACATAAATATTTAATATTATGTAAATACATGCTAGATATGATACTACTATATATAATAGTAATTTTTAATTTATATTTTTTCAAAAAATATATTTAAAATATATTAGATATTGTTTTTTTAAAAAAAATTAAGTAAACTTTTGATAAATAATACTCTATTTGTCCTTTAAAATTATGTCACTAATTTTTTGTAATGACTAAACTTATGCCTAATTTATTTATAATAAATAATTTTATTCTTTCAAATTTTAATATCTATATATTAACAAATACTAAATAATTTATCACTACTTTTTTTACTTATTTATTTTTATTAATTTTTTATAATATTTTAAATTTACTTTTTACTATCTCATTTTAATATTAAATTTTTACTTTTTTTTTCGTATCCAAACAAATTTATAGAATTTTTATGGAAGAAAAAAATATACAATCTAAAAACATATACTAGTATAAATAAAGTACAATATAATATATTTGTCATATGTATTTTGTGGGGCCGGAGAGAGTATTTAGTTAATTAAGTTGATTTATATTTATTAAATATATTTTGATTTATCAAGCTTTATCGAAAATAAAAATGTATCAACTATTGAAATCGGAAATCAACGTGAGGGTAAATATTTGTGGGACACACAAAAATGAAAAATATGTCAATTAAAATTGGACGGAAAGAGTATATTATTGTATTCCCTCCGTTTCGGATACGATGTCCTATTTACTATAACACGAGAATTTAAAAGAATATAATTAGTAAATAGTTAAGAATATATTAGTTATAATAATTATAGTATATTAAAAATAATTTTAGATTAAAATTAAGATAACTAATTAATTTAATTAAAATTAAATACCTTATAAATTAAA
The DNA here is from genome assembly GCF_009805555.1 of Andrographis paniculata. Taxonomy (NCBI): domain Eukaryota; kingdom Viridiplantae; phylum Streptophyta; class Magnoliopsida; order Lamiales; family Acanthaceae; genus Andrographis; species Andrographis paniculata. The sequence goes on along the minus strand of NW_026137595.1, from coordinate 2,558,286 downwards.
AAAATTAAAATGAGATTAAAGTGTATAATTATTTTTCCTAAAATGAAAGTGACAGAACAAATGAGACAAATGAAAATAGAAAGATGGATACTGTAAGGGAGACGGAGGGACTATTTACTAATTTAAATTTTGAATTTTTTTTAATATATTTTTGTAATATATTTGTTCTTTTTGATAAAAATATATATATAACACCCAAAAAATATTTTAAAAATAAAATAGATTGCTACACTTAGAAATAGTAATTATTATTTTAATAAACTTTATATTGACAAAAAAAAAATAATTAATTTATTCTTAATTAATTATAAAATTAATAAAATTTATGATATTTTTTTAAAAAATAATATATATATAATGATGTAAAAATAAATAAATAAATGAAACAATCCTGATAAATTTTTATTTGTGTTGGACATAAAATAAAAAATATTATGGGTGCGTTTGTTTTGTGTTTTGGTTTGAATGAATGTTTTTTATATAAAGTATAGAAAAGTGTCTAAGTAATATAAAAATAATGAATATATAATATATTACTTTCTCATTTCCAGCTAATTTATCCACTTTAGATTTGCAAAGAATTTTAGGTATTATTTAATTAATAATTAATTAAAAAGTGTATTGGTAAAATAATTACGATATTTAATTATAAATTAAAATTAAAATGATTAAATAATTTAATTAAAATAAAATAATTATAAATTATGAATTTTAAAATATAATTAAAGTATATAATTATATATTATTTTTTTAAAAAAAGAAGAAAATTTATATGGGACGAACTGGTATTGAAAGTCTACAAAAAAAATAAATATATACTCCCTCCGTCCCAAAATAATATTTTTGTTTACCATTTTTGTCCATCCCAAAACAATAGTCTTATTTCCATAAATAACCATATCACTATAAAATTACTTTTACTTTTTCATTATTATTACACAATTGTCATTAATTTTTATACAAATACACTCGCAAGGACAAAAAAAATCTTTTACTTATATTTTTTATCCACTATTAATATAATATCAATATTTTTTAAATCTTATACCAAATACAACTAAGATTATAGTTCTGGACGGAGGGTGTATGTGTTTTGAAAGAAACACACTAGTAAGCTTTGCCTGCCAACAAATAACCATAACATTAATTTGTGGTAGGTTAATAATTGTTAATAGTCAGAAGCTTTACAAACAGAGGACAGCCTATTTAAGGTAATAATGTTTAATTAGTTAATAATAATTAATTATAATATTATTATATTATTTTTTGTATAATTAATAATACTTATAGTTTTAAAGTAAATTTAATATATATAATTTAAAAAATTAAAATATATGTTTAAATATTTAAAAATTATATAGCAATTAAAAAATATATGTAATATGGATTTTGTAGAGAATAAAATCTTCTATAATACAAGTAAATAAAAAATATTTTTTTGTTTATTTATAATTAACATAAAGTCAATTTTATAAAAGATGTGTAGTTTTAAATATAGATAAAAATATTTATTTTTTTGATGGGAGAGGTAGAAATGAAAAGAGTTTTAAGTGGGTCCTACGTTATTTATGATGTTGTATATTATATAGTTAATTAAGTTTATTTATATTTGTTAAATATATTTTAGTTTTATAATTTTTACAAAAAAATAGAAAGGTGTCAATCGTTACAGGACAGACAAAAATAAAAATAGTGTCAATTGTGGTGGGACGGAGGGATTATTTACTTAAATATATGTTCATTTTGAATTGGATATAAATTTTAATACTATGGGTGCGTTTAACAATCTGTTGATAGTTTTAGCGGTTAGTTGATTCAATTAGCTGGTTTGACTAGCACATTCAATTAGTTCTTTGTATTAAAATGTTTAGTAAAATAACTGTTTGATATTACGTAAAACGACAATTGAGAACATCTATATTTGAAATTTTAAAAAATTTTAATTGCGTATTTTTAGTATTAAAATTTTTAAAATTTTTGTTATTAATTATTTGAGATTACGAATGTGTTATAAAATATTTTTTTATTAAATTTAGATGTGAGAAAAATAATAGTATATTTTTTATTAAAAATGATGTAAAATATAAAATAATAAAATTTTTGTATATATATTTATTATATTTATAATTTTTAATAAATTTATTCTATTTTATTTAATTTTAATATAAAAATAAATTAATAATATTTATGTTTTTATTTTTATTTAATTTTAACAAATATATATAGTTTACAAATAAAATTAATTATATATGAAAATTAATTAATTTAAATTTATAAAAATAAAATTATAATTTCATAAATATTATATTAAAATAATTTATAATTACAGCAGTAAAAAATATATTCATATATGTAAAGTAATAAAATTTTAAGGACAAATAAAAAAGAAAAATTAAATTGAAAAAAATTCTTACAAAAAGTCAATTTATCAAACACCTAAAAGCTATTAAATTGTTTTTCAAACAATCCCTATATATCTTTTAGTTATTAAGTACTAGTGGAAACCAGCGCTATGCACGACCTTTTTATATTTTATTTTTTTATCTATTAATTTTTTTATATTTTTCTTTTTCATTTTTTCATTAAATTTATTATATTTAATTTGTGTAGGAAAAAAAAAATTATTCAACTATTAATCTCTATTTACTACCATCTTTACTATAAAAATATATATCATATTTTCTTTAAATATATATCAAACAAATATAAATCATAAATAAAATATAAAAAATTAAACAAACATAAAGAATTATTATATAAACAGTATAAAATTCTAATTCAAAATTTATAAAACTGAAATTTTAAAAATAAATTCAAAATTAATCTCTAATGAAATGACAAAAAATAATAAATTGAATAGTTCTGGCATTTTTATAAATAATAATTAAAAAAATAATAATGATAAAAGTAAAAAAAAAATAATAAAAAAAATTATTTAAGAATTCTTTGATTTAATAAAATATACATATTCATTTCTTTGTGAACAATGAGCATTTTTTTTAATACCACATTCAAATACTTATTTAATCTTTAAAAAAATACAAAAAAAAAATAAAAAGCAAAGAAATCCAAATCCCAAACTGTACCTTATTGCAGATCCAAATTTTACATCAAATTGGTCACCACTACACAACACACCCTGCCCTAATTTTACTAAAAAAAAAAAAAAAGGCTACAGAAAATTACACCCTCACCCACTTTCATGGTGGAATCAATCAAATCAAATCAATTCAATACGCCTGTATCTTCACTCCCGCGTACTTGATTACCTCTTCGAAGTGGTGCGCCGTGTCCGGCGGATGCGCCTCCACCCGCGGCCTCTCCGGCAACACCCACCGCCCCCCGGCGCCCCTCACCATCCCCTTGTGCTCCTCCTGCCACCAGTACGGCGGCACTCCGTACTCCTCCTTCAAAAAATCACAACTCTTGTTCACCAGCGCCACGTCCCTGTCCCTCCCCGACGCCGCCCTGAACTTCTTCCCCTTCCCACAGTACCCGTCCACCAAATGCAGGTGAGCTTCCAGGTTGTGCGCGCACCTCATGTCCTTCGTGCTCTTCAGAAATGGCGATTTCGTATGATCCATGGCGAACTCGACGCCGACGTGGGCGTAGCTCCAGGGGAAGGCTATGGCGTCCTCGATGTACTTCTGGTACTGGAATTTCTCGTTCGTTATGATTCCGGGGACCGCCGGGACCTTGTCGTGCACGTTGATCACTCTCAGAACACGAATCCCTAATTCGTCGCAGCGTTCCTTGAAATGGAGGTTTCCGACGCGGGGGCCGGAGAAGGAGAAAACAGTGACGGGGATTTTCGAATCTCCGGCGACGTTCAATTTCATCTCGGCGATGTCGTAAGCGCTGAGGAGGGCGAGGGCGGCGCCGAGGCTGTGTCCGGTGACGGTGATGCTCAATTCCTCGCCGCTGTAGCGGCGCAGGATCCGCCGGAGCTCCGCCAGGACCTGTTCCCTGGCGGAGAAGGAGCAGTAGTTGCAGGCGGTTTGTTTAGTGGTGTAGAGATCGAAGAACCCGGATTCGATTTTGATGGACGGGTCGTCGCGGAAATGGGCCGGGTGGAGTATATCCTTGAGGTCGTGGATCCATTCGAGGTAGGTGACGGTGCCCCGCCATGCGATGGCGATGTCGCGGCGGCCGAGGCGGCGGATCTCGTCTTCGTCGGTGGCGACGGCGACGTAGCCCATCCAGTTGGCGTGCTGGCTCCAGACGCTGCTCAGTTTGGACTTCTGGAAGAAGTTTGGGAGGTTTATGTTGGAGGTGGCGTAGAGGAAGCGCGTGAGGGTGTAGCCGCGATCCGCCATGGACAGGCGGCGGAAGAAATCGGAGGGCTGGTACTTGCAGGTGCCGCAGTATTTGGAGTGGGGATCGAAGTCGAAGGAGTCGTAGCAGGACTGGGCCATCTCGCCGTAACGGATGATTTCTCGCCGGAGGTGGGGATTCAGGGTTGGATCTAGCAGGTTTTCCCAGTGGTTTTCGCCCTGGATTTGTCGCCAGATTTCACTTAGGGTTGTTTCGTCATCATCATCGTCTTCTTCTTCTTCGTCTTGGTTTTGGTGGTCCGTGTTCTTCTGGAGGGTGGATATGGCGGTGCAATTGAAATTGGATGAAATTGAAATTGATTTAGGTTTGGATTTGGGGAAGAAGAAGACGAAGAGGTTTTGGTTGGATGATGGTTTTGGAAGGCGTTGGGTTTGGGGAACAAGTGTGGGATGAGAATTGATGGTAGTAATACTAATGGAAGCCATGGGAGACTGGCCGGTGTGATCATCGATGGATCCATCTATGCCTACTTACTGTTATTTATAACTAGTAAGCTTTTTCCTTTTTCCTCTGAATTGCGTGTATGTATTATTGTTCGGCTAATTTAAGGGTGGTCTGATCTTATCTTTATCATATTGTGTCACGTTCATCACGTTAGTTTTTGACTCACCTTAGCTTCTGCCGCATATATAATATTAATACCATCTAAGTTAATTTTGACGTCCAAAAAATATACTCTATTCTTCTATCCCTGCACACATAATAGGTATATATACACGTGTATGTCCCGACATGAAATAATTAGAGTTGGATTTAATATTTTAATCCGATTATATATACGGGTTGACACGATCCCGATACGCAGAGCAAGTTAGGGTTGAGATTCTCAACACGACAATCCGATTATAATATACTAATATTTATTAATATACTTATAATATTATGTAAAATAATTATAATTTAATAATTTATTCATAAATTAATTTAAACTAAGTTCAATTTTAAATAATTTAATCTAATTCATTGTATATATTACACTCAAACCGATAAAAACTAACATAAAACGATAACACGAGAAAATATAATTTAATTTGAATAAAAAATATTGAGTTAATTCTGTATATGGGTTAATACGAGTCAACCTGAACCCAACACGATAATAAATTAGTCGAGTTAAAATTGAATAATTTAATCCATTTAAAATATTTAATCCGAGGCGATTCGAAGTTAATTAGTTTACAAATACTCAGTACTGGAAGCTAATAATAATAATAATAATAATAATAATAATGTGCGCACATGCATGCTTCGACAAGTACGTAGAATTTCCCAAGATGTAGAGAGAGAGAGAGAGAGAGTGAGTGGAAGGCCCAATAGTAATGTGGTTGCTTTTTTCATGAAACGTGCAATGGCCATCAAAAGCATGAAAATGAATATGATTATTTTGCTTCAATTAGCCTGACGACTCAGAACTTATCAGCACCCTATCTATCGATTATCTCAATTATTATATGAAGATACTATAAATACTACTCTCTTTCTGCCAAAAAAGACTTTTTATTAGGTGTTAGACACCAGAATTAAATAATCGATAGTATTTAATTAAAAATATGTATAAAGTACAATATAAAATATTAAAATATCTTTGTTTTTGGAATGATTTAAAAAAGTAGATTAGAGTCATTATTAGAGCATCTCCAACCGACGCAAATCCAACGCCACTTTTTAGAGTTGTTACAGTGCAACGCTAATTTTTTGTGCCGTAGCAATGCCAAAAAAATAGTGTTGCTTTATTATTATTATTATTATTTTTTAATTTTAAAAAATTTTTTATTATAAATCTGACTTTTAAAATTAATTTCTATTTTTTAAAAATTTTAATTTTTTTTAAATTATAAAAATAAAAAGTTGTTAAAATAATAGGAAAAATTGAATATTTGAAGAATAATTGTAAAAAATGGAGTTATAGTTGGAGTAAAATTACTGTAGTAACTACATATTTGGAATTTAAACTGGATAAATGGAATTGACGGGTTGGAGATGGCCTTAGGGGCAGTTTGGAAAAGTAGGAATAGTTTTTTTATAAAGTGGGGATTACGATTACTAAATAAGGAAACAAGACAATTGTTGTGGGACGGACGAAAATGAAAAAACAAGATAACTCTTTTGTGACGGAGGGAGTATATAAAAATCTAATACTCCCTTCGTCCCAAAACTATAGTCTTAATTAGGTTGGATACGACATTTAAAGAATATTGATATTACATTGGTAGTGGGTAAAAACTACGGATAAAAGACTTTTTTGCCCTTGTTAGTGTAAAAAATAGTGGCAATTGTGTAATAAAAATAAAAAAATAGAGGTAGTTTTATAGTAATGTGGTTATTTATAGAAATGAGACTATTATTTTGAAACAGACAAAAATGGTAAATAAGACTATAGTATTGAAACAAAAGGAGTATATAATAATACCTTAGTATAGTATATACTAGCTGTTAATTCTATTTTATATATCTTTAAAATTTTATATACAATTTGTTATCTAATATTCTTTCTGCCATTCAATTGTATAATATATTAATTTGATCTGATTGAGTTTTAAAATAAATAAATAAAAATAAAAATTTTTACTTTTTAAATTAAAAAAAAAAGTATTTTTTTTATTAAAAATTAAAACTGGAATAAATTTAGATGAAAAAGCTGACGATGACAATCAGCTAACTTATTATTGGATTAGTTACTACAATTGTTTTGGTTATTATTTTTTGTTTCCCTTGTATGTATATACTCTCTCCCTCCCTCCGTGTCATTGAAAGGTTATCATTTTTTATTTTCGTCCGTCTCAAAATAATATTATCATTTCCTAATTTAGTAATTGTACTACCTACCTCACATAATAAATACCCTTTTAATTTACAATATATTATACAAATATCATTACTTTTATATTACACCATACTAATATGAGTATTTTTGTCTTTTTTACTATAATCAAATATAATACTAATATTAAAAAATTTACGTGTAAAAAGCAAATACCACCGTTGTTGCGGGACCGAGGGAGTATATATTATTGGATATGATGGCCACGTGAAACAGCACTGATTAATTATTTGCTTGGCTTTTAATTCCGTGCATGGCATTGTTGGTTAAAATTAGCATTTATTAACACGACTACTCCGACACGTCATATTTGTATCTCGCCAGCCCCCTACTTACATTTATTTATTTATATATATATTTTTTCATTCTATAATTAGATATTTATTTACTTTTTGTACGTAATTTAAAAAATATTAATATTATATTGAGATATAATAGAAATAAAATAAAAATAACTAAAATAACTTTATTAGTATGTGTAATATTAAAATAATGATATTTGTGTAATATGTTCTAAGTTGTAAGGGTATTTGTAACGTTAGGTAGATAGTACAGTTACTAAAAGAGAAAATAGATACTTTTTTATGGAACGGACTAAAATGAAAAAATAAATACTTTGTTATGGGACGGAGATAGTATATAGAAAATGGATGGCTTGTAGCTTGCACTTCTCAAAGCTAACAATTGCGCAGTCGTTACCCGAAAGTGCGCACTAGGTATAAAAAAAAAAAAAAAAAAGTAAAATCGTTAATGGTAGTGTATATATATATATATTGCTAATATTGTCACGTTATATGAAGTATGTATATAATATTAGCATAAATATTGTGCTGAATGCAAATATTTAACAAATAAGCAACGTCACTCAAATAATGCCCTTTAATTTGCAATAATTTTAATTTTATTTTATATTTATTTATTTATTTGTGGGATAAATAATTATGATGATTATATTGGTATTGGTATTGGTATGGGCCACTTGTAATTTGAGTGCCTATGATCATCAATACAAGTCTTTTTTTAAGTGCACTAATTGTTTTGCGGGGAATCTTCTTGGCATAATTGGTTGGTTATAACTAAACTAAATAAAACGTGCGATATGTTTTGTGGACACCATCTTCTTCAAACACAATTTTTTTTTATTATTATTATTTTTTATTTATGATGTGCAAATTAAACTCTATTTTTTTATTTTTTTTCCAATGTAATCGCTATCCAAAAGTGCGCACTTGGTAAATCTCAACCGAACTTAATACTCTGCAAACTAGATCTGACAGGGCGTCGGGGGTTTGAACGACATGTCCAACCCCCACACCACCGGTCATCCCTTACGGGACAAATTGTACTAAAATTAGTTGTATGAATTTGGTTGGTGGTAGTTTAAAGTTGATTTGAAGGGGGTGTTATTTGAATTTTTGTTTAAATAGTATTTTGATTTAATATTTTTAGAGATAAAATATTATATTTTTTAAAAAAATTGTGCATAGTGAATAATATTGAAATTGTAAAAGAACAAGCACATGTATGGGTTTGGTTTGATTCCTAGTTATTCATGTATTTTTATTTGAAATTGTGAAATTGAATAATGGTACTGACTTTGGTTTAAAACCAAAACGAAACAAAACTTTGGGTTTAGCTAGGGATGTCAAAATTAAACCCGACCTGAAAAATCGAATCCGTTCAACCTAAAATTTTTTCAGTTCAGGTTTAACTATTTCGGGTTTGTAAAAAATTGGATCGATCCGATCTCGAAAAAAAAATAAAAAATCATGTCTTGTTTAGGTCAGGTTTCGGGTTGACCTGATAATCCGAAATATAAAAATTAGGTCGTGTTTCGGGTTGACTTGAAATTATTTATTAATATTATTTTAATTTCTAATATTTATATTATTTTATATTTAAAATAATATAAAACTTAAATAAAAATGATTTTTTTAGGTTATAAATTTAATTTCTTTTTTTTTTAAGTTTTCGAGTTTGTTTCGGGTTTGTTCTGGTTTCGGATTATCTGAAACTAAATCAGGTCAACCTGAACCCAACCTGAAAGAATTTGTATTGTGTTCAGGACTAGGATTTTGGGTCAAATTTCAAGATCGGGTCGGGTTTGGATTGACAGTTTTTATGTTACCCATGGCTCAATCCGACGGTAACACGGCCTGAAAATACGAATTGACACTCTAAGTTTAGTTGTCTTTGAGCCGTATACTTTTAAAAGTTGAATAATAGAAAAAGTAAAAATAATAATCAAGTGAACAAATTTATGATATTTTGCAATGCTTATTATAAGTGTGTTTGATTGAAAAAAATAGTTGGATTCAATGTTTTTGTATAATAAAATTATTTTTTTTATAAAATATAAAAATAAAATAATAATAAAAAAAACAATAAATAAATACTCGACTTTTAAATATGAAATTGAACCACTATTTTAAATAAAAATTCAAATACAAAACCAAACACGAGTTTATTGTAATGCTTTCTCTTTATTTTTAACTACAAATGAGACTTTCTATTCATTTTCTTCCGTACACCATTTACCTTTCATTTTATATATACAAATTAAACAATTTTATTTTACAATTATGTTACACAACACTTTTGAAAACTTAGCATCATATCAAATATATTTTTATATTACAAAACATTACATCAAAAATTAAATTTTTAGTTTTTCAAACTTTTAAAACTTCAAAATTTTCAAAAGTCTTAAGGTGTATTTGTTTTGTGAAATAGTTGTAAATAAAAAAAGAAAAAATTATGTAAGGCGAAAAAAATTGTGTTAAGAATATAAAATTAATAAATGTATATAATTATCAATTTTTTTGGAAAAACTTGTAAAAAAAATTTACCCTTAACATAGAAAGAACTCACCCTTAGTATTTTCCTTTGGGAGAGACATATATCTTAAGTACATTATTAATAATAAAATTATGGGTATATTATCACACAATACAAAATAGATAAACCTATACAATAACAATTTAACATAATGAACATACTCAATATGGGTGCAAAAACTAACATGGCCCGAAAGCCCAGTATGAGAACTACATGAAAAAATCGTGTTTGGCCTTAAAAAATATGTCCGAAAATTTTTGGGTCATGCTTGGCCCGATTCGATTTTTAAAATTAATATTTAATTTTTAATAAATTTATATATATATATAAGTTTTGAACCAAAACCAAAAATTTAAAATGGTAAAATTTTTGGCTTGAGTTAAGCAGTTAAGTGAATTGATTATAACTATTTATGTCACTGATATACACATTTATTTTTAGAAGCTTACTTTAGATAAATTAACAAATTTATCAAAAAATTGCTAAAAATTAATTAGTATTTATGTAAAATTTAAAATTTTAATTTTAATTTTGAATAATAAGAAAAATTATATCATAATAATTGTTTGATACTATAAAAATAATTATGAACAAAAAAGTAAGAAATAATAATAAAAAAAAACCCTCAAAAAATTTTCAACCAAATGTATAGGAGATGATATTTTTAAGAGCCATTTTTTTAATAATTTTTTTTTACTATTTATCAATTTCATAATTTTGTAATATACAGTTGTTACTGTAGATTGATATTTTGCAAACTTTTCGAAATATGATAACTCAATTAATAAAATTATTGGATAACAAGTAGATTATATTGGTTTCGAAATGTGAAAAATTAGTCCCCCTCTCATACTGCATGGACTATTGTCCCACTAAACAAGCTGTTTGATGTGATATTTTGTGAAATTAATTAATATATACGTTGTGAGATTAAAAAAAAAAAACCAATGACCAAAAAAGAATATTACTCCTTTCTCTTATGCCTCAAGAGGTTGAATCAAAATCGACGCCGACGCGAATGAACTCGATGAATTCCCGATATCCATCAACGGTGATCGCGTGTTTCCAGCGTTCGAGGGCCTTTGCCCACTGTTAGTTTTACGACTAAGGTTGTCGTTTTCTTTCAAAAGATGCAGCCTCATTCTTTTCTTCATCTCCTTGGCGAGTTGCTTGCCTAAAGAAAGTGTAGGCTCCGACCTTTCCTTGCCATCATTTCTTCCTAATCCGTATCTGTTATTTTTTATGTCCACACGACAACTCGACCCCATCTCCTTCGCCATTCTAAGCTCCTGTCTGAGTGCAGACACTTCGAGGCTCAGTTCTTGCGCGGCGCTTTCATGGAGAAAAGCTTTCTCCTTCCATTCTTGTACCTAAGACAGGGCCGGTAATAAAATTATAGGATGTTTAAGGCTAATTCATTACAAGCATGTTCCTGTTGTCGAAAACTTACAGAGTGTGTAAGGGATTGGATTTCATAATGGGAGTCATTAGCTCGACTTTCCCAGAAGTCGCGCGATGCCTGAAGCTCTTCCATTTCGCCGTGCACCTGTCTTAGCATTTCCTGCATTTGAGACCATTGCTCTGTCTCGGCTCTTACCTGCTCGATTATCCTATGAACGATCGCCTTGCATCGCCCGAAGCATCCGTTACCGTGCAGAATCGATTCCTGAAGAACATCGATTCACTGTAAGAGAATGTTCATCCATTGAAACATTGTAAAAGAAACTGCTCATTGTGAAGACATGTGAATGATTTTTAGAACAAATTGCATTAGTACATCCCCCGTGTTTATCAAAATATCACCATTGTCTCTTATCGTTTAAAAATTGAGTGACATATATACATATATATATATTTATATGTACGTATTTAGTGGCATCAGATTTAAAATCTGAAGTAAGTTCTTGTTTCAGACATCGAAAACAACAAAGCTACATTCAAACTAGAACCCAAATCTAACGTTAGTGGTCCACGCATGCCTTGTAATAATACTTAGGGCAGTGTGCAGCACCCACCTAAACCCACCCACCCAATCATCCAACGTTGTTACCTTCACATGTAATTAATGACAAAATGATTTAATTTTTTTTTTTTTTTTTTTGGATTAGGGGTGTTTACCTGATGAAATAATTTGTCGGAAAATCTTGCTGAAAGGTGAGGGAACTTATCATCCTCGAATATGTCCACGTTCTTCCTCAGCAAATTCACCTGTTTTTTTTAACACAATCAAACATTCGTAGCAACTAAAGGGTTGTGAAATTTTGATCTAAGGATCAAGAAAAGGTGTTCTTACATCAATGGAAGACTTGTCCGGGATGGCGAGGACTTGCAATTGTCGTTGCAGAAGAGCGGCTTTCGTGTCGATGTTTCTGCATTTGGGGAGACGATAGTCTTTGATTGTCGAGTTCTTCTGTATCTGCAGAGACTCGAGCTTCTCGGACAAATCTTGAATCTCTTCCACTAGGACTGCATCGGCTTCTTCCCCTTCCAGAATCTTCGTTCTTCCCTGCAAATTAAATTAATTAAGGTCAGACTGTAATAAAAATGGTGGAGGGGAAAAGTTGAGAAATTTTGGGGACTGACGGAGACGAGGGTGTGAATGGCTGATCGGAGAGCAGTCTCGATCTGAATTGTGTTCTTCTCAAGCTTCTTGAGAGCGAATTCTCTCTCTACTCTCAAGAAGTTGCATTCGGCCCTCAGTATCTCCGCCTGAAATCTCCACCTATCCTCCTCCACCGCGCCGCCGCCGTCGTCGTCGCAGCAGCCTCCCTCTACTCTCTCTCTCCTATTTGTTCCTGTGGGGGAACCACATTCGTCGTTCTCTTGATCGAACAGATTTTCGAGCTTACCTTTAGGGTTCTTCTGACCCCAAAGCAACGGCGAGTGGCCGCTCCGGCGGGTGGTTGAACTTGACCTGGACTGCTTCCGGCGGGTTCTCCGGCGACGATGGAAGAGCAGAATTTTAGGGCTACTGGGCGGCGGCGGCGGAGGCGGAGGGCAATCGGGTACGGGGGCCATTCTTGGTGCAGGTGACATGCTGTCTGTCTGTCTCTGTTGTCTGAAGGTTATTTGTCTTTTGAATGCAACGGTAGACTTTGAGTCCTGAAATGACCAAATTGGACATTGTAATAGTGGATTGAATTGGATAATGATTATAGTATTAATTTTTGGAGATTAGGACAGTCAGTAGGTACAAAAGGCACCTTTAAATAATGACAAGATCATCTTTTTACATCGAGGGGTTAATTAATATTTTGAAACTGCTAGTGGTTGAGGTTAAAGAAACTGTTTTTGTCGACGGATTTTAAATTATGGTTGTTTTTTTCTTCACGCACAGCTTTTGAAACACCAAACAGACCACGTTTACCAAAATTCCCAATTCTTTTTAGTCTTTCATTTCTCCAATGCCATACACTTTCAAGTTTGTATTGACATTAGAGATTGGAAAAAATTTTGGGCCTCCTAACTTAAGTCAGCCCATAAAAATTGGGCCGCTAACTTGGGTCAATAATTATTAACCCCAAATAAAAGTAGGACAAAAAATTACTCCTATATCAATAGAGAATGTTGCAAGAAATACGTACCTCAGAAAATGAGCATCAGATAGGCCAATACACGTGGCGGCAGGCGATTGGGAGGCATCTCGAACTCTGGATAAGAAAAATGGATCACTTGTCCATGAAAGCACTATATCCTTTTCTCTAACCGAATCCTCCACCACCACTACCAAATCAATCCACCCACCCATCGCAATGGCTTCCATTACCGCCGCCGCCGCCGCTTTCTTGGCCGTCCCCACCGCCGGCAAGAAGCAGCAACTCCCCGCCACCGCCCGACGCGCCGCCGTGTTAGTCAGGGCCTCCAACAACTCCGACAGAGCGGACACGTCCAATGACGAGAGGAACAACAACACAAGGAGGGACCTGATGTTCGCGGCGGCGGCGGCCGCCGCCTGCGCCGTGGCCGGAGTCGCCATGGCGGAGGAGCCGAAGCGCGGCACCGCCGAGGCCAGAAAGAAGTATGCTCCTATCTGTGTCACCATGCCCACTGCTCGCGTATGTCACAACTGACACAATTCCGCCATTGCTGCGTCTTGCTTCTTCACTTCAATTCAATCACTCCTGCAATTACATATATATATATATATATATATATATATGTCGATGTAAAATCCTATTCTTGCTGGTAATGAATGCATCGTCTCTTGCATATCATCAGCAGCAACCATGGCTGTTTTATTGATAGTACATATATATATATAAAAGCAGATAATCTTCATCTAAACTTAATCCACTCAAACCATAACTCAACCACAGTTTCTAACAATCACAAGGCATTCATTCGTATGCAAAATTGAGGTTTACATGCTAGAAAACCACTCTGCATTTCGAATACGTTATTTCAGCTGTTGCAAATAGCATCAACCCTTCAAGGTACTCCTTCCCATTTGTCAACCAGCTCCAGAAGCTTCTCCTTACCCTGTCGAAAGAATTTACAATAGTTGGTTGTTTATATCTAGTGATTCAGTATGAAATATGAATCACACTGCATATAAAAAGCTCAATAAAGCTAATCTACCGTGCGGTTCGTGAAGGCCCCGAACGATTCATCAGAGAGCCGACGGCTTTTCCAGTGAAAAAACAAAGGTTCCAACACTTTTTCGAGGTCCTGAAGCTTAACTTTATCCTTGAATGTTTTTGCAAGTGTTGTTTGGTTTGGTGTCCCGCCGAGCCAAATCTACATTGAATACAACGAAGTTAATTTGCAATTCAAGCTAGGTTGTAGAATGGATATAACATATTTGATCCAGATTCAGAAACCTGGTAACTATTCGGTCCATCGCCAACCAGGCCGAGTTCGGCCATGTATGGTCTAGCACATCCATTGGGACAACCGGTTACACGTACGACCACTGATTCATCATGCTTGAGACCAACCTGATGTTGAGAAAGAATAGCCAAGCTCAAACACACAATCCATTTTTATTCTTCAGGAACTTCGTGTTAGTATTGGCACTTTACCTTTTGAAACACAGCCCGAACTCGTTTAAGCATGTCGGGTATGCCTCGTTCAGCTTCTCCTATTGCCAGGGAACAAAGTGGGAATGCTGGGCAAGCCATGGCCGTTATATTTAGAGGATCGACATCTTCTGGATTCTGTTGAGATTGAGAAAAACATTAGATAGTGCAGACATTGCCAATGCCTCCTAGAAGTATTTCGTTGGTGACATGATAATATGACCGAATGAAATGCATGAAAGCAGAAGCATACGATTATTAAATCTCAAACACATTACCAGAAAACCACCCTGTGCAAGAGCTGAATTTATGGGATCTTTCCATGCTTGCTGGATATCACACAAGATAATATTCTGGTTAGGAGTAATCCGCACATTCAAGTTATATTTTTCGATTATTTCCCTCAAGGTCTTCTTCATCGTCCCCTTGATTCGGCCACTATCAACATGAATGCCACAGAATAATCCACCATCTCCCTGCAAAAACAAAAGTGTTACAACAATAACTACAGAAAACAACTGAACCTATTAAGTTACAGGTTTGGCCGTTTGTAAGCTGCGCATACCTGCTCGTGCCATCCCAAATAGCTTTTAAATTCCCAATCAGGTAAATCTTTGCAAGGCTCAAATTTTTTTCCATAGTACTGTTCTACGACGGCTTTGAACTTTTCAATTCCCCATGTGCTGAGCAAGTATTTCATTCTACTATATTTACGATCATCCCTTCTCCCATTTTCCCTTTGCGTGACAACAATAGCCTTTACAGCATGTAATATATCCTCTTTTGGCACATAACCTAACGGTTCTGAAAGTTTTGGGAAAGTGCTCTCCAGCCTATGTGTTCTTCCCATTCCACCACCAACCTGTAAATGAAAGTTCATCAAAGAATTAGAAATTGAGTTCTTAGAACAAGCAACTGTGAATTCCAACTGTATGAGAAAAGTGAATGCAGTTACATATATGTTAAAGCCCTGAGGCTCCCCATTAGCATCAGACACAACAACCACACCAACATCATTTGTGAAAATGTCCACTGAGTTGTCTGATGGTACAGTGACTGCAACTTTGAACTTTCTCGGCAAGAACTGAGTTCCATAGATGGGCTCGGGTGAGTCCGGGAAATTGGTTCCATGTGAATTATCATTGCGGGCTTCAACTACTTCGGGAGGTTCTGCAGTTATAAATTTTTCTCCATCCACCCAAACATCATAATAAAAACCTGACTGAGGAGTTAAGAGTGCAGCAATGTTCTCTGCAGTTTTCTGGGCAAACAAATAATCTTTGCGAGTGTATGGAGCAGCCGGAGCAAGAACATTTCTATTGAGATCACCACATGCACCAAGTGTACTGCCCATATTTCTAATGATATCAGAAACTACTGTCTTGAGATTTTTCTTCGAAACACCATGGAGTTGAAATGTTTGCCTAGTTGTCAAACGAAGGGTTCCTATCCCGAACTGATCAGCTAAGTCATCCATCACCAAATAGAGCTTGTTGGAAACCTTTCCACATGGATTTTTTGTACGAAGCATAAATGAGTAAGACCTCGTACTACGATCCTCTCTGTTATACTGCTGATAGCTACCATGAAACTTGATCAATTGTGTAGCAGCCTCATTTACATTGGGAGCATCAGTTAATAACTCCTCGTTGAGAGGATATCTAATGTAATTACTATTCTCCTTTATGATTTCGACCTTACTGCGTTTTTGGACAACGGAGGTATCCGCCTTTGCCGGCTGCCAATAAATCAAGATAATCACAAATGAATCCATTAGCAAGTTAAAAACAAACAAGCATTTACTTCTATAGAAAATTAGATCAACAAGAATTAGTCCAATTGCTGCAACAGGTATCAGTTCAAACTAAGATCATCTATAAACTCTAAAAACAGAGGCCAATTATCTTCTCAACACTAGCAGTAACAAGAAATTAATACATATATATACATACATATATATATATATATTTATATTTGATGCCCTAATTTGTGAACTAGACAACACACACAGCTTGACGCCACATTCACCCGAGGACAAGATTGTGACAGAATTGTCTCCAGGCGCTAGAGCGAAAAACAACCATCTCGCCTTTAATACAGTAGAACCAAATTAGAACAACACATCCTACAAAAACTATACTTCCTTCCAAACGTACTTTCAAAAGACGCACGGACCTAGTGCAGCTAACAGCATCTCTCACCAAATGTCACCACATGTGATTTATAAGCAGCACGGAGTATGCTAATATGATTATCTATATTTAATTATATGAAAGAAATATTAGAAATCACTGATATTGAGAACACATCAACGCATGAAAAGAAAATTAAATAAATAAATAAATCCTACCGTGGAGACGGCTCTGATGAAAGGCGCAGCGCCGCCGCCGGCGGAGGTACGGACAACTTGTGTCCGCCTCGAAAGCAAAAGCGAATTGGAAGCACTTCGCAAGCCATCGAAGCTCCTGGCAATGCGGAGCTTAGGATCGCCGCCGATGGCAGTGTTGGAAGCTCCAAACGACGTCGTCATGCCGTAACGATACTCCGACAGCAACTTCGAGCTGGCCGACCGAGGTAGGTTTCGTCGCAGATTTATTTAGGGTGCACAATATGCAGGAGATGTTGAGTGCGGCGTCACGTGGCTGGCACGCGACAAACGACGAGACTGGGAAATTATTTAATTTAAATTAAAAGAAGGGTCAGTGGAAAATAAAGGGGAAAAGAATGATCATAACGATAACACGCGCGCGCGTGGAAGACTAAAGCGCGTGGTGTAGAAGACATAAGAAGAGAAATTGGATAGGCACAGGGTAACTTGTGGTACGTTGAACCTGGACGGATTATGTGAGAGCCAAACGCAATTTTGATTCCCATAATACCATTCTTTAAAGGGAAATATTCGACAATTTTGACCGCTGGCATAGTCTAATTTTATTGAATATTTAATACAATGTGTTATAAAAAATTTAGTACTAATATCCTGCCATATTTCTTTTTTTATATATTTCAATATTTTTTAAATAAAAAATAATTAAATATATGTAAGTATAAAAAAATTTCCTCCTAGGTGATATTTAGACAGATGAAAAATTAACAATCCCTATTTCCACTAAAAATAATTTATTTGGGTCTAGTACAAATTTAAATTGAGATTGAATGAAAGATAATAACTAAATATTTATTTGTTAACTTTGTCAAAATTAATAATTGAATAAATTTAACAAATAAATTTAAAAAAAATAAAATAAAATAAATTTGACGGTCAAAAAGGAATATATATATATATATATATTTACCTTAGGAGGCAAAATGTATGTGTACCATGTAAAATAGACATAATCAGCAGATCATTATATAAACATGTTTATCGTTGAATCCAATCATAGTACTATTACACACTCAAAAAGTACTTTGTAAAATTATAATTTTTGAAAGTATAACATGCAATTCGCACACTATTACTATTGTTGAATAACAAAAATATACATGTAAACTTACCCTAATGCTACTAATTTAATTCAACTTTGCCCAAGAACCGAACCGTAAGAACATTGACAACAATACAAAACACTCGACATATGATTTAAAAAACAAGAGGTATATGAATTCTCAATCGACATATGTTGCGTAAACTATTACCGTATGCTCGCAGAATTTATGTTATCCTAACAATGCACGAGCGTGCGCACGTGTGTGTGTGTATATATATATATATATATCTATCGTATATGGATATGGAAACTAAAGTAGCAGACAAATCATTTTTACATCCAAAACGCAACGGGACAAAACCATCCATTTCAGAATAAACTCATCCAAACACAACACACCTTTTCTTTCCACCAAATTCCCAACCCAATTGTCGAATCCTAAAGAAAAGTAGGAAACCAGATACCATAACCACATGAGAATTATCATCAAGAAAACAGATGGTATTTTCACCCCTAAAGCATCTATATTCTATTCTCAAGAAACGACTTGAAGCTAGCCGGTGTCAATTTCATCGTCCATGTATCGAAGATCAAAGAGAAGTGGAAAACAATGCTCTAAAAAGATTCACAGCATTTGTCAAAAGTGTGCAACAAGAGAAGACAAAACAGAAGAATAATGAAACGAACCACACATAAGTTTGAGCGGCGCCAAACATATGACCATTAAATCTGCAGTTAAGAGGACTTCAAGCTGTCAAAGTGAAAATTAATTACAACTTACACGGGGAACTTTTAATACCGGGATATACAAGTCTACCATGTGTAACAAGCATATGTGTTTGTGTATTGGATGCCCTTATCATCTTCAAAGTTTTAGTACATCCAATTTTCACCATCTTCAAAGCTACTAGAGAAAATATTAACATTTGTGTCGATAGGAAATGCCCCACAAAGATTCTAAACACAGAAAACAGATTGCCACTCAAGATGAAATTAAAGGGCACGATGAAAGTGATCTACAAATCAACAAATTCGTTCGTAAAAAAGATCACAAACCATGAAATCTTCCATCAAGAAACCATTGCTGTATTAAATTGGGTCAAATGTCAAGAAAGGGAAAATCATAGCCGAAACATCTTCAAGAAAACAAACTATTTATCCATGCCCTATGACCTCCGAACAAGATATAACATGATGCTAGATAATCACAGAACCAAACCACCTAAGCAGAGGACATACACTAACATCAAGCAAAATATGAAAACAAAGGCCAACCAGTATCAAAAATTGTTCGGCGCTCTAAAACGACTGGGGCAGCAAACCGAACTTCCTATTGATGTATTGTTTAACCTTATTGAGAAAAAACACATTGCAAATTGAATTCCAAAATAGCACAATTTTATATGGTTTTAATCGAACTTACCTAAAAACCAAAGGGAAAGAAATTGCAAATACCAATTCACAATACACATGAACGAAAACAACACTTTTCTCGACAATTTCGATTTAATTACAGAAACCCAACACAGAACCAACATCAAATATTAACCAAATTGCAGAATAAGAGAGATTCAACATATGGTCACGAATCACGATTATTAATTCACACTATTTGGCAGCATCAACAACAGAAGCAAGTCATTTTTGTCAAACACACATAGTTTGGAGTAATCAAATTCACCTTCCTTAGGGTTATAGTTCGAATTCACAAAGCACTTGTAGTTGTACATAGAGATGCAAACATCAAACCTCCCCGTTTGTTGGTGGGGCAGGGCCAAGAGCAGGCTTCTTGAGGTCACCATCATCCTCCTTAGGGCTTGCCGAGATCGCCACATACCCCAATTTTCTCTTGATAGTCGCAACGTCGTCGTCATCGTCGTCGTCGTCAGATGAGGAGGAACCATCGTCAATGACAAATCGGCGGGGGGAGAAGAGCGCCCACACCAAGTACATGACAGCCGCAGTGAGAGCCCCACATCCGACGCCGAACAGCAAGGCTCCGACAACGCTGATGATATCTTTAGAACGATCGCGAATTGAGCTCGAAACAGAGGTGTAGAACTTGAGAGGGGATTCGGACGACCTCAACACCTTAGGCGGCTCAGAATCCTCACCGTCTGAATCGATTTCAACGAACCGATAGGGAAGCCGATCCGGAATTGAGGTGAAGATCAGAGTGAGATGACGGGGGCCATGGCCGCGGAAAATGGAATCAAATTTAGGGTTATGGGACAACGAATTGTAGGGGCTATAAGTCGTCGTCGTGGTGGCAGAGAAATAGAACAGAGTCTTGCAGGGCCTTGCGGCGGCGCCGACGGTTAGCACCGCGAGCAGGAGGAGCGGCAGGAGAGCGGAGGTCGCCATTTTCTTCGGCAGAGAAGCAAAAAAGTTGGGGAATTCGCAATTCAGATTACCAAACGGTATCAGATTGTTCAGGCTTTGATATCCATATAAATATATATATTTTTTAAAGAATATTTTTCTTTTTTTATTATTATTATTTTGTTTTGTAGGTTGGTTTAGGACTTTAGATATGAATTTTTGGGGTTTTATATAATTTTGAAAAATGTTAAGAACAATCATTAATTTGATAATTGATTGGAAATTTTATGAGACTAAATATATATTTTATGTGAATTTTTTAATTATTATAAATAATATTAAGATTTTTTAAAATGTATATGTAAATAAAGTTTTATTTTTTGAAATGAATATTTGTTGTAATATTTTATATAATTAAATAGATATTTAATGTGATTTTGGTTTGATTTAAATTTTATATTGGATCTTGATTAAAATAATAGAGTATTTTTTTTAATATTTATTATAAATTATACATATGGGATAATTTTAATTTTAATTGAGAGTAAAATTTAATATTTTCCAATTTAATACTATCTCCGTCGTCGGACTCTAAGGTCCTATTTATTTTTTGTGAGTTGACTTTAAATATTAATTATTATATTAAAATATAGTACAAATTAAAAAAAAAAGATTGCAAAAATATTAATATTAATGTCTTATAATACTAGTAGAAAAATATTGTACAAAAACTTTTACATATATAAAGATATTTTCAATGTTAAGTACAATTACGTAAAAAAAAATAAATGTGACCATCTGAGACAGACGGAATAAGTATACTTTTTTTAACTCTTTGTTTCTCATTCAATGCTCTTTATTTTAATATCAATGTGTGTCTTAAATTATATTCCCTTAATTCCGCCGTAACCCTTTTTTTTCCATTAAAATGACTTCTTCCTATTTTCTTTAAAAAAAAATTATCAATTCAAATATTAATATTTAAATTTTTTTCATTTTTATAAAATTAATTATAAATAAATATATTTTTATTTATTTGTATTATATAAAAATTATCTATATTCGTATTTAAATATTTAATTGAGATATAATGCTAAAATTATTTAAAATACCAACAATGTTACTTATATAAAATAATATCGTAATTTATTATTAATAATTTACTAATCTACTTTTCTTAAAATAATGTTTGTAACCAAATGGGATCATTTGACCTAGAATGAAAGGAGTATTTGGTTTTTCACAATAAACTAAAAAAAAATTATTTTATTTTTAAAATTACATTCTTAAATACAAAAATATTAATACTTTAGCTGTGTTTCTTTTGGTAGAATTTGAAAAATTTTGATTTGGGTTTGATATTAAAATAATATTTGATAAAAAAAATCGAAAAATGCAGTATCCAAATAATAAAATTTGAAAAAATATATGTAAAGAAATAGACCTAAATAATCAATTAAACCATAATGTTAATTAGAGCATCCCTTAACATCACCTCCTTGGTTACCTTTGTGTTTATCTTTTCAGATTTATTATTATCACACGTGAATTAGAATAGTTGTATGATGTGATATAAATAAAGGTTGATATGATATTTTGAATGTAAAATTGATTTTTTAGTATAATATAAAAAATAAAAAATAGGTATTTGATTTGATATTTTTTTAAAAAAAATAAGATGAACAGTGAATTTAAAATTCAATCCCCAAACAAACACACTCTTATTATAAACTTATTACATTTATCAAATAATGGATTATCTACGAAAAGAATAATAAAAAATAATTAAGTATTATCTAAAAAAAATTTAAATTTTAAATTTTAAATTCTGACATTAATTATCTATAAATATATTTAAAATTCATTAACCGATTATGACACTTTATCTGTTATTTTTAAATTTATTTTTTGTTATCTAGCTTTTATATTCAATTCTTAAAATACTAAATTGTATATTTTTTATTATTAAAATTTATATGTGTTAATACGATGTAAAAAGATATTATTAAACAATAAAAATATATAGAAACATGTATAAATAAATAAATTTTTTTATATATTATTACATAATAAAATATAAATAAATAAATTATTGTGATTAGCATTTTATAATAAAGATTGTGAGTTGAATGTGATTTATTTTAAGTGATGATAAATGAAGTAATTTAAAAGTGTGATAGATATGAAGTGGACGAGAGAAAAAAAAAAAAAAAAAATAATGGAGTAAATGTAATAATTATAACAAATACTCTTATGGAAAAGTATAACTAATCACAGACGGAACTAAAGTCCGATACAAAGAGAATTAATTTTTAAAAATTTTAAAATAATACCATTAAAAAATATATATTTCAATATTGTATCTTTCAAATTGATATATTTAAAAATAATAATAATAAATAAAGGAATAAAAATTACATATTGTATATATTTATTTTTGTATTGCTTGAAAATAATCAATAGAACCATATTTTTTTTTAAAAAAAACAAAGAATATCTAAAAGAATTATTAAAATTATCTTATTGTCACGACTAAAGATGTGTTTAATTTTCATTATATATATTATGTATTATTTTATAATAGTTCTAAAAAATTGTATGAGATTAAAATATAAATCATAAACATACTTAATTATTTTTTTAGCATTTTTAAATATTTTTTATATTTTTATATACATACATACTTATATATTTTTTATCGAATATATTTTGTATTGTCTATATATAGTTTTTTATTTTAATTGATCAATAACACAATTTCATTATTATTTTTCAAAATTTTTAACACATTTGATTTTTTTATTTTTTTTTTCTCATATTCTGTGTTGCAATTCTTTTGGTTTTTCCCGGATTTTATTACAAAAGAAGATAGCTGCAAGATAAAGATAAAATTACATATTTATCCTTCAATTTAATATCAACTATTGTATAGGATATTAAATATTTCATTCGTCCATTAATAATCTATCAATTTTTTCTACTTTAGTTTGTCTCACGACAAAGTATACATTTCATTTTTAAGTAAGGTACTATTTACCTAACATTACAAATATCACTTTAATTTACAATATATTACACAAATATACCTTTATATCATACCATACTAATACTCCATAAAAAAAATATATATATATATAAATATAATAAATATATAAATACGGGACAGATGAAATATTATTTAAACTTAAGGATCGACGTGGGTGTAAGAGACTGAAAAGTCAGCTTCTATCCAAGCTGTACTAATTATTTGTACAAAATAATAAGTACTTACATTCTATATTTATTTTTTATTCACTTATTATTATTTTAAATTCAAAATATCAAAGATTTATAAAAATATATTTAAAACATTTAATTAATATTTTGCAAAAATTAACTATAGGTAAAATTAACAAACCCATTTCTAGGGCAAAAAAATATTTTTGATTTCAATATAACCAAAATTTATCAATTTTAATTCTAATATAAAAATTTTATCAATTTTGGTATCAATATAACCAAAATTTATATTTTTTGTTCTAATATAAACTTTTTATCAATTTAGTCTCAATATAACCAAAATTCATTATTTTTTGTCCAAATATAATCAAATTTTATCTTTTTTTGTTCAAATATAATCAAACATTATCTTTTTTTGCTCTCACACCGTCAACAAACCGACAGAAAATGCTGACGTGAAAAAAAAAAATAAAAAATCAAACTTTATATTTATATTTGAAGAAATTGTACAATCTTCAGCATTTTCCGTCGGTTTGTTGACGATGGGACAAAAAAGATAAGGTTTGATTATATTGAGACAAAAAATGATGAATTTTAATTATATTGAGACTAAAATTGAAAAAAAAAATTATATTGGGACAAAAAATAATAAATTTTAGTTATATTGAAACCAAAATTGATGAATTTTGATTATAGCGAGACCAAAAAAATAATTTTTTCCCGATAAATTATATGCACACCTTTTATTGGTCCTGAAAATCTTCGATCACGAAATTGACAAACAAAGTGGAATGAATTATGAGGTACTACCACTGCAATCGTGCTTATAGTCCACATTAAAAAGTACAAGCACCTACTGCATGTCCTTTTTTTCTCAATCTTTTTACATTTACTTCCAAACTTCCATTCCCCAATTTTCTTTGCCTAAATCAATTACAAGAGATTTTTCTTAAGTCACATAAATTTGACAAAGAAAAAGTCTCATTCTTGTTTCACTACAAGCCCTCAAGTTGTTCATTGAACCAAATCTACAATTTTCGATCATGTTCAAATATATTTCAAAAATAGTGAAAAAATAAAAAATAAAAAAAAAATAACACATAGTAGTAATACACACTCTCAAAAAGATCCACAATTGATTCAAATCACCAAATGCAAAAGGTTAAAAACAAGTTTGGATCAGAATCAAACGAAAGCAACGAGGGTGAAGTTCTACATCCTACAATACTTTACAACACAAGTTTTCCAACACCGTCAGGGTTTTCGTTTTTCGTTCGACAAGATAAAACATTTTGTACATAGAGAAAAAGATCAGCCAAGAATGAATTGCCGCCCGGCTTGAAGAAAGCCGGTGTCCACCGTTTTCCGGTCACTGCATGCCACCAAGGGTACGGTGGTCATTTCCCCACTTCCGGCCTAAATTTGGTTCTTTTCCGGCATATCCAGAATGGGTCTTACCCCGCGTTTCCTGCAGGTCGGTTTGGTTTCTAAAATTGGCGCTGCCGGAGTCCTCGAAGTTCTGAGTATCAGTAGCTTTGGTCGTTTCGGAACCCGATGAGCTTAGGGAGTGCGACATTGCAGACGACTCGGGAGCTGTCCCATTAGAAGTATTTGCATCGGATTTCTTTGCAAAGCGTCCTCCGGAGCCCCTTACCCGTCTCAAGGCATGTTGATGTCGCGACTCGTGGAGATAAGGCTGCAATAACAAAGAGTATTTACTCGCCATCGTCGCCCGGAAGGGGTATCGGCACAAATTATTGGAATTTTCGACGCGCTCACCTTCCTAGCTTTGATTAACTTCTTTTCGAGCTCTTGTCTAGCACGAGACTCCCGCCTCCGGAGAATAGCATGGTACTGTTTAGCATTCACGTACACGGGCTCCTGAGTCATCTCCAGGGGCAGCGGCATCCTTGCCTGATGCACTTCATACGGGTAGGGAACCTTGAGAAAAGAAACAAATTTCCATCAATCACAAAACATTAAAAATCAGATGTAGCAAAATACGATTGAGGCATAACCCGTGCCCAAATTAGAATATTGAGATTACCCAATGCAGAAACAAACAGAATGCTAGATATTAACTATCAGCCGAGCATAAAAGCGGATCATCATCAATGGCAATTTAGTCATAAAAGCACAGAAATTTGCGGAAATTGTGTACATGAGCAGAGTATGTGAAGATCATTTCAGCAGAATGGGCATCAATCAGGTTGCTTCACATTACAGATCATAAAAAATGCTAGTAGCAAATTAGGATTTGGAAATGATAGATGTACTAAGTAAAAATGACCAAAATCGATTTTCATAATCCTGGAAAGTTTGTTTTCGAAGGAAAAAAGATTCAAATGCACAAGAAACATGCAGGTGTAAAAGCTACCATATTCCTTTTCTGCAACAGAATGTGTAGAAGCTACCAAAAACCAAACGTCATTTAAATTTCTAAGACACGAAAATTATCATACCAAAGGTTGTCCATATGCTGCCATCATTCCTCCATAATATGGATCGTACGGATTTGAAACACAAGGCTGAAAAGATCAGGTTCCATGTTGAGAAACTTCCAAAGAAACTATTGGTTCAAAAAAAATAGCGAGCAACATTCGTATTTATGATTGCAATATGCTTACAGCAGAGTGTCCAACAATCTCAAAGGGGGGTGGGCCCTGAGTAAGGTTTCCATTACTTCTTGGCTGCAAGGTGGGTTGATCTTGCTGGAGATTCGGACCCTCCTGCCTATCATTTCCATCTGAAATTGACAGCCAATCAGTAGTATCAAAGTTCATTTTGTTCCAAAAGTTCATGTTTGAGCAAAGAAATAACAATTAATAAACCAATGGATATTTTTTGGCACCCCCATTAACACTTTAACAGAACTTTGCTCAACAAGAAGACAGGATTCTCTTCATATCTGTTCCAATCTTCCCTTTATTTATTTATTTTTTGTTGCAAAATTTGAATGCTTCTTCCAAATGCAGTTGGTTTATAGATTGTGCTTATGTGCTATACAAAATCAGTAGAGACTATTTCACCTCCACTACAAGTGGCGTGGATGGATGTACACAGAAAAAAAACATATGTTTATTACAACCTAACAAAACGGAAATTTACCTAAGATCATATGCACATTACATTAGGTCATCCAAGTTAGAAATACCAAAACAGTACAGTACCTGGTTGCAAAGGTGTAGCACTTCGCGATCGTTTTGTACTATCATCATCTTCCTCATTTACCCCCGTCCCACCTTCAGACTGTGAGTGTCCATCCACAGATTGTTCCAACGATGATGAATCAGATGCACTTCTCGGCACTACTGCTGGCGCAATTGAATGATAACCAGAATTGTTCCACCAAGGATCTGAATACATAGCAGGTTTTGCAGCATTATACAGGTTCAATTCTCCTTGTTTGACACTCTTGGTATTGGATTGCATGCTGGGATGCTCCCTAATCCGTCCAAACAAACGAACCAATTCACCTTCACAAAAGTCACAAACAATCAAGGCTTAGATAACCATCTACCAAGAAAATTCAGGAAGCATCTTCCTGTAACCAAAACCCTCTCCATGATTCAAACATTGCACTCAAATGTCAACTGCGAACAATGGATCAACAAAAGAATGAAGGAAAGAAGAATTTAATTACAAAACTGCAAAATAGCAGGTTAAAGAAAACAACCAGACACGTAGAACTTTATTGAGCACCACAATATGACCTACCTACAAGCCACTAAGTCTGAAGTTCTTAGCTTACTCTAAGTCTGAAGTTCTCGACATGTGTAGACAGATGGTACAAAAGTAATAGCTTCACTTTCACCTGATATTCAATATAATCTTAAGAAATTTCATTTCTAGAATTCCAGTTAGTATAAAATTCTGTGATCAATATAGCATTTCTTAATCTTCCCATTGGCCAAATACAAATGCTAATGTTCACCCCACCAAAACCGAGAAGATGTGTATCCACATTGCAAAGACATGAAATGGCCTTATCTTATCAACTGGCTTGTGGTGATTTCATTAGACTCTCTTCCGTACTCGAAAATCATAGTTTTTTAGGCGCCACTTTATGAACCCTGCCTTGAACTAAATTCAGAGTTTTAAGTTCCACAATTCTTTTTCCATAATTTCTCAGAGAACTATGGCAATTCTTCAAAAGCAATTTCAGAGTAAACTACCTCTCTAAGAACAACAATACTAACCCAACTTGAACTACAATCATCAAAATTTGATATTTACTTCGCAATTTCCTTAAGAGATTAATTCTAACAGAAATTTCAAGAAACAAATAATTGTCAAACCGCAATCAAACCAATCTATCGAACCACAAACCTATCAACCAAATCTTTCAAATTAGGTCCAAACTACTCAAATCAGAAAAACAGAAGCTCCTTGACTTTCTTCTTTCTTCGCCCAGAACAAAATCGCCACCAAACAAGCCAACAATTAAAACAATACAAATCACAATCGTAGATCACAAAACGACAGGAACCCAAGCCAAGGAAATTCAACGAAGGCCGAAATACACACATGCATACAAACACACAATCAGATGTACAAACCAACACATGCAACAAAAACAAGTCGCGCTCAAAAAAAATCGCACAAAAATTGACTCGTGAAAGCCGGAAAAAATCACTACCTGCGTTGCCGCGAATTGACGAAGATTAAAATAAAACCCTAGATTTTGGGGCAAGAAAGCGATACTGTATTAGAGAGAACTTAAATGCAACAGGATTCGGTTTTGAAGGAGTGAGATACAGTGCAGAATTTTAAAGACGACTATCCAACTTCACAATCTCTCTCTACACCCCCTCTCTCTCTCTCTCCACATATACATACATGATACATACAGTGTCGATTTGGGGGAGTTTCTAGCTGGGCTTTGATTCCGTCACCCGCGGGTGCACCATCATTGCGTCAACCACATTTGTGGGCCCTACATTTGGACACGCGTCGCACAACCCGCCAGCGAAAAAAATCATTTTTCCTTTTCTACTCCATCTCCTATTTATTTATCCGTCTGTACAAATATGATACGAATAAAGTAGAAAAAATTAAAATAATATATATAATATAAAAAAATAATATTTATATGATATATATAATAAATAATAAAAATATTTTTAATGCTAGTAAAAAATAAAACTACTAAAAAAAATTGATAATTTTTATAAAATAGACTAAAATAAAAAAATTAATATATTGTTAAGAAATCGATAAAATATTTTATTCTTTCCGACTTTGAGTTTGAAACCTAAAAGAGGAAAATGTCAAGAAAATGTCAAAATAAAAAATAAAATTAAAAAGTAATAAAATATTATTCTTCCAAAACAAATAAATTAAAGAATAATAAATATTTACAATCAAATAATTTTTTTTATTGTAAAATAATGTTACAAAGGTGTAGAAAGAAAAGAAATAAAATGAAAGAACAAGTACAGCAAAGTTACAAACAATACAAACAGCAAAAGGACCCTAAAAAAGGAATGGCAAATTGCTTTTGTGTGGAATTTGTGGGCCCACTTCAATTTGGATAATGTTAAACTTTTATATTATTATATAAATGTTATCAAAAAATAATTAATAATTAAATTTTTTATAATTATAATATAATAGGCATGTGCCCCTCACATTTGCTTTATTATTATTATTATTATTTTTTTTTTATAACGTGAAATCCGCAATTGCTATCTGAAAATATGGGTAAACTCCCGATCAAATTTAATACCTTGCAAATTAGGTCCGACGGAAAAGTCATACTAGGCGAACGATATGTTTTTATTTTAATTATGAGAATAATTGAAGTATTGTGTTTTGTTTTATTTTATTTTATTTTATTTGTTTAATGATCTAATGATTATTAATCGATGCCATCACTATTGCTGTTCTATATTCCCCTGTTAATTTGTCCAATAAATTTTGTTTGATTTATTCCTTGTAATAGTTTAGTTGTCATCCCACTTTTAATACTCCATTGGTTCTACATAATTTGTTCTCATTTTTTATTTTCGTCTGTTCCACGTAACTTGTCCTTTATATTTTTGAAAATATAATTATGCATTTTAGTGGCATTTTAAATTTTAAATTTTATAATTTTCTTAATTTTAATTAAACTATTTACTTATCTTAATCTTAATCTATAATTATTTTTACTAATATATTTTTTAATTACTTACTAATTATACTTTACCTAAATTATCGTGTCTACAGTAGTATACCCATATTACATGGGGAGTAATATTTAGGCCTCCAAATCTCAATGAGAAATAATAATGTATTTAAATCATCAATAAAATAATCATATATTTTACAAAGAATTACAAAAATAGAATAGTATAAAAAATTATATGTTTACTAAATTAGTTAGGACTATTATTATATTGAAATAATATTTAAATTAAAATTCAAAATTCAAAATTCCAAAAATAAAAAGAATACACCTAAATTTTGGATATTTTCAACTTATTATTATGATAAAAATATACTTTTCAACCTTAGTGTACTTCTTTTGTTAATTGGTTGATAAATGAATATTGATATTTTTTATATTTAAATATTATAATATAAATTAATTGTTCGACATCATCCATTTGTATTTTTACTATTTTAAATCAAAATCAATACTATTATTTATTTGACATAATTTTTAATAAAAATATATTATTTTTTTCACAACACACTATATCAAAATATTATTTAAATAAAATCTCAAATCGACCTTCCGTTTTTTAAAAAAAAAACAAAATTATGGATGTGTTTGGTAATTATTTTTTTCTTCTGTTTTTAACTTATGAGATAATTTTCAACTACTTGGCTAATTAACTATTTGGTAAATAAATTTTTTTTAAGGACTTAGAACATAAAAATTTATTTAGAAAAAGAATAAAATTGAAAGTTCAAAATTTTAGAAACCAAATAAATTTTTTAAAAGAACTTGTTAGAACCTAAAAATTAATTTAGAAAAAAAAATAAAAAATTGAAAGTTCAAAATTTTAGAATAATTTCTCTATTATAGTATTGTTTGGTCTTCATTTATCCTTATTTCATCACATAAAAGTAATAGCATTAATAATTATGTGATGAATTTTTTTCCATTATTTAGAAATTATTTTAATATATTTTTATTTTTTTAGTTACCATTTTCTTGTACAATTTTAAAGAAATTAGAATTATCCATTTTTACATATGCATCATGTTGTAAAATATATAAAATTACTAAAATTAAGACAAAATAAATAATACTATAAAAGTACTATGCTAATTTTCAATTATTACATATAAAATAGTTAAATAATACTCACTCCGTCCCAAACAAGGTGCAACATTTACTTTTGGCACAAGTTTTCAGGTGAGTAGTATTAAGTAGGATAATTTAGAAATTAGGTGATGTGATGGAGAGAGAAATATATATTTTATTTTTTTATTTGGATGATGTGAGAGGATAAAGTGTAGGATAGAAATTAAATATAATTAATTATTTCCTATTTTGAAAATGTTGCAGGGTGTTTGGGACATACCAAAAAAGAAATGTTGCAGGGTGTTTGGGACGGAGGGAATACATCACATGTTTTTATTTAATACAATATTCATTGTATGAAAAAATCATATAAGTGTATTGTATTGATGTACTTCTTGTATTTAAATCAATTATAATTGTGTGAAACTATATTATATATTGTTATTTTATATGTTATTTTTATATTGTATTAAAATAATTTATTTCATGTTGATTTTTATATAATATATACATTGTCTCTTCATATATCATGTATTGCGTAAGACCATGTCATGTGGTGTAATAATGCATTGTATTCATATTATGTTAATATAATTTATATTTTATTTGTTTTTACGCAGTGTGTTCTCTATCTTTATTTGTTGTATTGTTTATCTTTATATCGTGTGTTTGTATTATGTTAAAATAATTTATATGTTATATGTCCATATATTGTATGCTGGTGTTGTGTTTTGTATATTATTTATTTTTCTATCATATGAGGTCTATGCTTATACTGTGTCTAAATTTTATATCTAAGCATAATAAGCGCAACATATTATTCATTTAATAATATATATAAATTCTAAAAATAATTAAAAATATTTGTTGGGATATAAATAAAGTTATACATTGGAATATTAGTAGAACTCATACTTTATAAGTTTTATATAAACTCCACCACCGCCACCGCCATCGCCATCCCCTCCGCATCGAAGAGACCAACCAGTGTCTCGAATCCCACGGCCGCCTCCGGAAATGCGAATCGCGTCGGTCATCCCGTCGTGTTTGTTTTGCTAGAGTTCGTGCTAGCCAAGAGTCCGACCACCTCTGCATTTGCTTTGGTCTGACTCGCCGCAATACTGTTTCACCGGAGTTTGACTCCAGACAGGTGTTCGGCCACCTCTGACGCATATTTTATTCTCTGTTTCAGTGATATTTTATTCTCTATTTCGATATTTGATTTGATCGTCATTGCGGAACTTGATTTGGAAAGAGTAAATCTATATTATTTATTTGGTTTCAGAGTTCTTTTATGAAGCATATTGAAGTTTTCTTTCCTATTGCTATTGTCATGATGGGTGACAATTATGATCTTTGGGTTGATTCAATTCTATTTTTTTTTATTGGCAGAAAACTGTGGCGTATTGTTACGGAAGATTTTATGGCGCCTATCAAGACTATAGTTACTTCAAATAATTCTCAAACTTCACACGATATTTTCACTTACCAAAAACAATTAGAGGATTGAGATAGGAAGAACCCTCAGATTCTTATATGGTTTCAGAATACTTTTAGTTAGGCTATTCAGATTTAGCTTCGCCGTATTGACACTGCTCAAGAAGCTTAGGGTTATTTAAAGTCGTGATTTCAGGCTACCGGTCTCACACATTACTATCAGCTCCTCAGCTCCTTGAACGAATTGGCACATGAACCGGGACAGTCTATGAATGACTTCGTTTCTACCATCTAACCTCTTTGAGCTCGCCTCGATCAAGAGGCAATTAAGCCAGATCACCTTCAGCTCATTCAACTTCTCATAAAGCTCCGTCTAGAATTTGAATATGTTCGTGCCTCATTATTTCATTGTCATCATCTTCCTTCGTTGGATGTTGCTATGAAAGAGATTATATTTGAGGAGACTCGCCTAATACTCACTCGGCCATCTATATTGGACTCTGCATTGGCTGTCACATCTCAGTCTTCTGGTCCTCCTTTCCGGGGTCCCATTTCTCGTCAGACTCAGTCCAATAAATATAGTCGATGTAAGAATGTTGATCATCCATATACTCAGTGCCCCAGAGTCGAGTATCACTAATGCCATCTTCGAGGACATG
Source organism: Andrographis paniculata (assembly GCF_009805555.1). Classification (NCBI taxonomy): domain Eukaryota; kingdom Viridiplantae; phylum Streptophyta; class Magnoliopsida; order Lamiales; family Acanthaceae; genus Andrographis; species Andrographis paniculata. The sequence continues at coordinate 2,524,969 of NW_026137595.1, read as the reverse complement.
TCATTCATAATTGTCCCCGCTGTAGTCGCTCTTCTTCTCAGGTTGGTAGTTCTTCTGCCATAGCTACTGCTATAAATGTTCTGCAATCTATTGTGGCCTCGCCTCCTACTATTCAGGACATTCACAAGCTTCTTTCTTAGTTCTTTATGCCAAATATGATCATCATACATCTTCAGGTAACATCTATTTGTATTTTGATTCTACATGTTGTAATCATATGATGTTTAATACCAAATTTTTGTGTTCCTCTGTTCCCACTACGACCTTACCTCCCATACACACAACTAATGACTCACATATGCACATAACTCACACCGGTCATATTTCGTCCCCATCCTTATCCCTTTCTAATATTTATTGTGAGTCTTAAATTATCTTAAACCTTGTGTCGGTTGGTCAATTAGTTGAGAAATGTCTTACTGTTATCTTTTCATCTTCTGGAATACAGGTTCATGATTTGGAGACGGGGTCATCTTCTTGGGACGTGGTGCAAGACGGGTTGATTATGTAAGTTCAGTCACTTTCAGACCCCCTATTCTCTATCCCTTTCAGTTGCAATTTCCTCTTTCCTTTGTGGTTAACTGGTTATCAGTGGCATCTTCGGTTAGATTATGCATCCACACAAAAGCTACGGTCTCTCATCAGTAAAAGTGTATTAGATTCTGTACATCTTAAGTCTTTTGATTGTACGCACCGTAAGCTTGGTGAAACAATTTGCAATTCTTTTTTCTCAAAATCTCTCTATTGTTGATAAACTAATTTTTTTAGTTTACTCGGATATTTGAGGTCCTTCACCGGTAGCATCGATGATTGGGTACAAATGTTTTATAATATTTTTGGATGAATTTTCTCATTTTACTTGGATTTACTTATTAAAATAACGATATAAACTTACATCTATTTATATTCCATTTACCAAAATGATACATATTTAGTTTTACCATACCATCCACACATTACGGACTAATAATGCCCAGAGTATAATGATTTTGTGTTTCTCAATTTTTTTTACGCTCAAGGTACTTCCATTCAACTGTCTTGTCTATACACATCCCAACAAAATGGTCGTGCGGAGAGCAAACATCATCACATCCTTGATATAGTCAGTGCGCTTTTCTTTTCCGCCTCATGTCTTGATCGCTTCTGAAGGAGAAACCACTCTTGCTTCTGTCTACATCATAAATAGGTTACTTTTCTCTGCTCTTCACGGTGCCACTCACTTTGCCAAGCCATTCGGTCAGTCCCCCGATTACTCTATTATTTGTCCGTTTGGTTGTATCTGTTTTGTCCTCCTTCCACCTCATAAATACACTAAGTTTGAACCGCGGGTTTATTTGTGTTGCTTTCTGAGTTATGAGATAAAGAATAAGGTTTATCGATGTTGGGATCCCATGTCTAAGCGTCTTCATATCCCTTGCCACGTCATATTATGGGAGCATAAGATGTTTTCATCGATTTCCGAATTTAATGTCCCATCTCATTCTACTTTATAGTTTCTCACACATGATTTCTCTCTAGTTTTTCCGTCCTCGTCTTCTCCAACAGATCTGTCTGTGTCACCTGAATCTGTGCTGAGCCCTTTTCTGATGTCCCTACTATCACTATTTGTCGTTCTACTCGTGTAAGCCCGCCCCCCATTCATCTTCTTGACTATCATTGCTATTATGTCATATTATCTCGCTATGAACCTATATTGTTATTATAAATTAAACTAATTTGTAATTTTATTTTTAGAATTATAAATTAAAATTATTTACAAATTTCCTATAAATTTTGAAAGATATATATAATTACGATTATTAAAAAAATATATTATTTTATTATTTTTTATATTATTTTTCTAAAATATTAATATTTAATTATTTTTTATATTTTAAAATAATTTTAAAAATATTCTCATTAAATTATAAATATATATCAAATAATATAGATAATGGAAAACTATTTTTTTTTTTTACTCTCGTAACTCACTTTTTTATCATTTTAGTCTTGTAACTGAAGTCTGTATAAAAAATTGTAAGTAAAATGTTTTGGCATAATTGGTACTCTAGCGCCGGAGATGCGCATATAACACCCGTTTGGCATACCGGAGCATAGGTGTCCGCCAAGTAGGCGCCATCCTAAGGACACATAGAATTTTCTTTAGTCTCGTAATTAATCAATTTATTATTTTAGTTCTGTAAGTAAATTTTTATTATACAATTGGTCCTCTTGCAGGACTAAAAACATAGTTTTTCCGTTAAACAAAAAGTAAAAATAATAGTGAATATGATCTAAAACATAATCATTTTCAAAATAATGTCATGTTAAGAACATGACCATGAGCATAAACATGAACATGACTATTTCTATATACGTATATGAATACGAACAGAATTACGGTCAAGTTCAGAATATGACCATGAACATGGTCATAAACACGGCCAAATTCAGAACAAAGTAATGAACATGACCGTGTTGAATCCAACACAGCCGTGTTGGATATCTATAAAACTTAGTCAACTTTTTAAGTCATTCAACAAAGTTGTGTTCGCGGTAACACAGTCATATTACATCTCTGATAATTATCATAAAATTAAAATTAATTAATTTTAATTTAAATAAGGCTAAAATTGATAATAGTGAGATAACAAGACAAATTTTTGCTCTACCATCTACTATTGTATCTACAAAATTGATATTCTCTCTATTATAAAACAATAGTTTTATTTTTTTATTTTTTATCTATTTTAAAATAGTAGTTCCATAATCATATAACCTTAAAACTATTTTTATTTTTTATTATCAATATACACATATCATTATTTTTATATAAATATTTTAATTTTTTACTATCTATTTTATATTAATTTTTAATATAATATTATTATTTTTTAAATACCATATTGAACCTCAATGACTGATATTTCAGAAGAAAAGGAGTATTAAAAAAACCAAAAGGACCAAGACACATGGAGGAGAAGGCCGCTGACTCGTAAGCCTAGCAGCTTCAGTGGTGTCTACAGTAGCTCATGTAGGATGGGCTCCAATCACGTTTCTGATTCATGTATTTTTTTATATTTATATAAACTAATTAAATAAATAATTGTTTTTTTAATAATAATTTTTTAAAAAATAAAAATAAAAACAGGAAGAACAAAATACTTCTAAATGAAATCCGTAAATTTTTTTAACCTCTCTTCACAATGGATAGAGATGTTAAACGAATCGAGTTGTTCGTAAACTTGGCTCGGTTTTGATCGATTCGGCTCGGTTAAAGCTCGTTCGCGAACATTAACGAGCTGAGCCGAGCCGAACAACATAAACATACTCGTTTGATTAACGAACGAGCGCTCGTTCGCGAACGTTAACGAGCCGAATCGAACAACATAAACAGACTCGTTTGATTAACGAACGAGCCCGCTCGTTTGCGAATGTTAACGAGCCGAACCGAACAACATAAACAAGCTTGTTTGATTAACGAACGAGCCCGAACTTTATTTGCGAACGTTCGTTTAAATAATATATTTATTATAAATATTATATATATATAAAATTATAATTTATAAATAAATAAAATATTAATTTAAAATATATAAATAAAATAATTTTAAAATTTCTTTATAATTTATATATAAATTTAAAAAAATAAGACAAACTAAATTAAACGAGCTTAATCGAGCCTAAACAAGCCGAACACGAATACGAACACGAGTTCGAACACTACGAACGAGCTCGAAAGTTTAACGAACGAACTCGAAAGCTTAACGAACGAACTCGAAAGCTTAACGAACGAACACGAGCCTTCTTTGCGAATGTTAACGAATACTTAAAATTTAGCTCGGTTCAACTCGGTTCGGATTGTTAACAGCTCTAACCATGGATGGTCCTATTAAAATGCATTTTAATCTTGAATCTTATTATTTAAAATGATTTGAAAACTAATATGTTAATTTCACAAATATTAAAAACTTTGTAAAATATACAAGCAAATAATACTACCTCTGTCCCACGTATCGTGTCTGCTACACTGTAGATACGGTGTTTTAGGAGGGGTGTAACTAGTAGATAATTAAGAATATATTAGTGAAAATAATTATTCTATAATATAAATAATTATAAATTAAGATTAAGATAACTAATTAATTTAATTAAAATTTAAAAAAATTTAAAAATTTAAAATGAGATTAAAGTGTATAATCATTTTTTAAAAAAAGAAAAGTGACATGGTATATGGGATGGACAGAAACAGCAACTTAGACATGATATATGGGAGGGAGAGAGTAAAATATAATATAACTATATATAGAAGTTTCAAATTTTTATTTCTAAAAAAGGGAGTGAGTGAGTTCACAGCCACGTAACTGTGTCATGATGAGCCTCACCACACACGTCACAAAACCGCTGCCCAGTCGGTTCAAGTCACTCCCCGGTCGTTGACGGAGCTCAGCGTCACAGCCAATGGATGACGAACAAACCATGCTCTGAAACGCTGGATCTCTCGACACGTGGCCATAATGATTGACCGCACCGGGGAGAGTATCAATTCCTACTCTCTCCGCCGATTACTTATCTCAATTTTTTTCAATTTAAAACAATACTTACCAAATAATCCCTCGGTGAGGGATGGCCCATTTGCTTAGAACACTTTTTTTTTTAAGGTAATATAGATTAGTAAATTATTAATAATAAATTATAATATTATTTTATTATTTTTATATGAGTAGTATTATTAATATTTTAAATATTTTTAGTATTATATATCAATAAAATATATACAATATGAAAATTATTTTATAAAGAATAAAATTTTATATAATACAAATAATTAAAAATATTAATTTGTTTATTTATAATTAACTTAAAACTAATTTTATTAAAAATAAAAAATTTTAAATATAGATAAAAATATTTATTTATTGAGGAGAGATATAGAAATAAAAGTGTTTTGAGTTAATACTAAGTGTAAGAGGTTAGAAATTTAATTAAATTAATTTATATTTGTTAAATATGTTTAAGATGAATAAATTTACTAAAAATAGAAATAGGTCATCTTTAATGAGACACCGACAAAAAGGAAAAATGGATCATCTGTCCCGGACGGAAAGAGTATATTACTTCATCTGCCATTTAGAAAAAATTAAAAAAATAGAAATTTTAATTATAAAGAAGAAAAAGTAATATGAATAAAACCATGGATATATAATTTTAACTCTATGCTATATTAATTACAATTATTTTTATTTACGGAGATATATTTTCTTTATTCCATTTTAAATGATATGATTCTATTTTAGTTGTTTCCTATTACAAATATATATTTTTATATTTGGTAACTTTTATTAATTTAATAAATATAAATTAATTTTACAAATATAATATCATATACTCCATCCGTCTCTTGTGTATGTATCCGTTTGCTTTTTCTACGGAGTTTTAGGAATATTAGTATAATATTGAGGTACTGTATGAATAAAGTAAAATAATTAAATAATTTTATTAGCATTGTTAGATATAAAAGTAATGACATTATATATTTTAAATTGTAAGAGTATTTTTTAATATTAGTAGAAAGTACCGTTTAAAAAAGAAATGAATATTTTCTTATGAAAGATATCAAAATAGAAAAATTGATAAATTATTAAAGGATGGAGAAAATATTATTTAGGAATTATTCAAAATAAGTTTATTTTTATATCTCTTTTCGGTAACATATAGTACTTTTTATCTACGGAACTCTCTTTTTTTTTTCTTTTTTTTTATAAAATTAATTTGTGTTAATCATAAATAAATAAATATACTTTTATTTATTTGTATTATATAAAATTTTATTTTTTACAAAAGTAATATTTATATTACATATATTTAATTGAGATATAATTTGTAAAATATTTAAATAAATATCCTAAACTTATTTTAATCATATACATTATTTCTTATTTTAAAACTATTAATAATACACATTGTTTAGATATTTTGGATATTCAATTTTAGATGTAGTAGATTTATATTTAGATTTTGTCTTATCAATATATTATATTACTTAAATTTGAATCTACCGAGTTTGTTTTGTATTGTATCGAATATATATATAAACCGCTTATTTTGATGATCAACAATACATTTTTATAATTTTCTTCCAAAATTCTAACACCTCTTATATAAAAAAATAAAAAAATAATATCATAATTAAATGTATCATTTCAAGTAGGGGTGTCAAAATTAAACCCCAAAATTCCAAATCTTTTCGACCTGAAATTTTTCAGGTATAGATTGGGGTGTTTCGGATTTGTAAAAAATTGGGTCAATTCGAACCCGAAACAAAAAAAAATAAAATTGTGTCATGTTCGAGTTCGATTTTGGGTTGACCTGAAATTATTTATTATTAATATTTTAATTTATAATATTTATATTATATTAAATATAAAATAATATAAAAAATTAAATTTAAAATGATTTTTATAAGTAAGTTTATTTTTCAAAAAAAATATTTCGGGTTTGTTTCGTGTCAGATTTATTCCGATTTGGAGTGACCTGAAACTAAATCAAGTTGATCTGAATCCGACTCGAAAATTTTTGTGTCATGTTCGGATCTTAGGTTTCAAATTAAATTTTGGGTTTGAATAAGGTTTAGATTGACAATTTGATTTTTTTGTTACATCTATAATTCAAACATTTATATTTTATTTTTTATATTATAATAAAATTCAGTTTTACATTCAAAATATCACATTGCCACATATTTATATATATCATACAATTATTTGAATTTAAAATTTTTACTATTCAAATGCCAACTCAAAATTCAAATCCCAAACAAATAAGTATATCAACAAATTTAATAAATCAATTATTAAAATAAAAATGTATTAAATATATATATATATATATATATTGATTATAAAAGTGACGTCAAACAAATGGACCCTACCCACGACCAACCACCTAACTCCATTATTTCTTTCTCATCACCTTCTTTACTTTCCCTCACCTCATATTTTTTTGTTTGGTAAAATTTAATTTAAACAAAGAACTTTAAGAAAAAAATAATAATAATAACGTCAAATAAAAATCAATAACCATGGCTCTGTACTTTTAATACTAATTTTGAATTATGATTCTCGAAAATAATAATAAAAAGATATAAAATATATTTAACAAAAAAATAGAATTTAAATACTCATTATATAAAAGTTAAAAAAAAAAATCTAATATTAAATTTAAAATAATATATATTATATTTTTCACACAATTTTCTATAGTACATAATATAACTCAATCAATTTAAAAACTAAGCCCATGTGGCCCTATAAAATCTGTAGATAGGAAGATGCAGCAGTTTTTTTATAGACTATGATAAATGGGCCGGGCCCAATAAAAGAACAGCCCAATAAGGATTGAAATAAATGAGTGTGCTAATTATTTAGTTCTTTGAATTTATCCGACTCTATAATTAGAAAAGTGGAAAAATATGATTATGTAACTGAAATATTAGAAAAACTTTAAATAAAAAATCTTTACCAAATAAATTAGTGTTACTTGAAATTGTTTTCAAATTTAGAGGTATTTGGAAAACAGCTTTTTAAAAAGCTTTTAGTTTATTGAACAATTTGTAGCTATTTGATCAGTCAAAAAGTTAATTTAGGTGTTTGGTAAATTAGTTTTTTGAAAGAGCTTTTTGGACCAAAAAGTTAATTTATGAAAAGTTCATCTACTCAGCGTTTTGAAAAAGCTTTTTTATTTTAATTTTGGTTATTCTTTATTTACCCTTAAAACTTAATTATTTATTTTATATATAAAAATATATTTTTATAGCAGTATTTATTAATTATTTTTAATATATTTAATTTATTAATATATTTTTATTTTTGTAAATTTAAAATAATTACTATTATTAATTATTACATATAAATTATTTTATTTATAAAAAATATATAATTTTTTTAAATAAATCAAATAGAAAAAACAAAAGTTATTAATTTATTTATATATATTAAAACAATAATTAACATAATAAAACAAAATATACGAAATATTTATTATTTTATAGTTTACATAATTTCAATAAAAAAATATTATTTTTTAGTAAAAATAATTTTCTCAGATCTAAATAACAAAAATAAAAATAAATATTTTATAATATTTTTATAATTTTCAATAATTAATAACAAAAATTCTCATAAATCTCAAACTAAAATGAACAAAATTAAATACTTATAAAATAACACATCAATGTCCTTAATAGTCATTTTATGTATAAACAGCTAATGTCAAACAGTTGTTTTACCAAACACTTTAATACAAACCGCTAATTGAATCAGCTAGTCGAACCAGTTAATTGAATCAACTAACAACTAATTAAATCAGCTAACAGCTAAAAACTATCACCTAATTGCCAAACGCACCATTAGAAACTAACAATGTAAGAAAACAAATGTAAGTATGGAGAATAAGATTGTAGATAATGTGTTCATGGTGAAAGATAATTATGCTACTATTCATCCTGTTAATACAAATGAATGACTATTTGATATTGTTCTTGAAATTTTTTTTTTTAAATTATAACTTTATGTCGCATGCTACTATTGGTATCGGTGATCCGAGTCTTATTTGAACAATTTGAAATTAGCGCAAAGTTAACTGTGATATGAGCCGATGATTCACGCTAATTTTCAAATATTTTGTTAATTTTATAGCATTAGGTTTTTAATCCTATCTATTTACTATTTTGATTCTTGTTAAAAATTTTTATCTGATAACTTACTAATAATCTTTGGTGAGAATTATTTTATTGTTAGACAATTTGTAACTATTATGTTTGAGATTATAATTTTCAACAAATATTTTATTTAATTAAGCTAAATATAAATATAAAGTTAAACTGAAATATATATTACTCCCTCCGTCCCATATAATATGGGTGTATTACCGTAGACACGAGAATTTAGGTAAAGTATAATCAGTAAGTAATTAAGAAGTGTATTAGTAGAAATAATTATTATTTAGTAAAAATAATAGATTAAGATTAAGATAAGTAAATATTTTAATTAAAATTAAGAAAATTATAAAATTTAAAATTTAAAATGCATAATTATATTTTCAAAAATAGAAAGAACAAGTTATGTGAGACGGACGAAAATAGAAAATAGAAACAAATTATGTGGGACGGAGAGAGTAAAAGTCACACATACACATATATATATATATTTAAAAAAATGTATGACTTATATTTTAATTAATTTAATTCATAAATATAAAAAAGTAGACAAAACGAAAAAAATATTTGATTTTAATTTGAAATTAAAATTTTGACTTGAATTTTAGTTTAAATAGAATTTGGATATAATATTTTATTGAAAATTATATAAAGTAAATTAAATAATATAAGTTTGAGTTTGAAATCCAAATAAAATATACCCATAGAATTTTTGTCGGTTTGAATAGTTTTTTTCACCTTATTTGAAATTAAAAAACTGTCTGCTTTATAAGTATTTTTATTATTATTAGTTTTAATTATACAATTGTCACGATTTTTATAAAAATACATTATTTTATTGCACAAAATATTACATCATAACTACTATTTAAATTAAAAGAATTCATCAACTAAACACTCCTAAAACATGTAAATTAAACTAATAAATAGTTAAATTAAGACCAATTGTTAAGTTAAATCCATTGAAAAAAAAATAGTAAAAAAAAAAAAAAAAAGAGAAAAAATAAATGTTCTATCAATTTTGAGTTGAAACCGTAATCATAACTATATGTGCTAAATTAATGAATTCAGCATTGCTGAATTTAATATGCAATGTTAATCTATTAAATAATTTATTTAAACAAAATAAATAAATTTAAATTAAGGTAAATAGTGTTTTGGAGACCTATGAGTTTATTGAATTTTACAGGTAAAAAATTAATTTAACTATTTCGTAAATTAATTTTTTGAAATAACTTATTAACTTCCGAAAGCTAAGTTCTATAAGCTAAAGAATAATTGTTTTTTTTTAAAAATAAATTTATTTTTTATTTACTCTTAAATATAAATCATTTCTTTTATAAGTATTTATATATTTTTATTGTATTATTTATTAATTATTTTAATATATTTTTAATAGCTTATAAATTTATTTCTATAAATTTAAAATTATTATTAATTTATGTATATATATTATATATTTTTTCTCACATAATTTTTTTTTTATAAAAATGAATATATTATAATAAATTTATTTAAAATTATAAATTTAATAAAAAATTAACTTAATAAAAAAATATATACATTTTTTTATATTTTTTCTAATGAAAAAAGAAATTCATATTTTTTAAATAAAAATACATTAATTTTTTTAAAAAACATTTAAAAAATAACAAAACTAGATTTTAATAAAAATTTTCATAATTTTCAAGAAATAATAATAAAAATTCTAAAAAATATTACATACGAAAAAAATGCAACTAAATATTTTAAAAATAAAATACAATATATATTTAATTATCATTTTACGTACAAACAATTAATATTAAAAAACTATTTTACCAAACACTTTACCACAAACAACTAATTACATCTACTAATCAAATCACCTAACAGTTAATCCAATTAACTAACAACTAATTGTCAAACATCCGTAAGAGTGAAATTAATTTTTATATATGCTGAATTTTTTAATTTTTTTTTTAATCAAATAAGCAGCTGATCTGAAAGTAGCTATTAAATTGAAATGGAAACTGTAATTTAAAAAATTTAATCTCAATATAAAATTTAAATATATTTATTTATTTATTTTTTATTTAAATTGGCTATGGCAATGATAATAATGTAACAGTACATTATTGGCATTTCAAAAGTGACTGCTCAGTTTGTTTACTTTTTTTGGGGGATATATAACTGCTTTACTTTCTGAAGAAAATAGGACATCAATCAAACCTTATGCAGTTTCTGTCACACTCACAAAGCACCCATTCTTATTTAATGTAGATAAATAAACTAAATTTCATATGTATAGGTTTTTTTTTTTTTAAAAAATATATATTTAAAAAGTAAAATAATAATTATATATATTATTTTAAATTACATAATAATATTAAATAAGATATTTTAAAAGAAAACTCGACAAATTAAAATGTAGAAAAGGAGCGTGAAAACATAAATAAACAAACTAAATATATTGGTTGATTGGTTATATAATCCGTAAAATTGCTCATAATTCTGCTTTATTTTGAAATTTAGCGTAAAATTTTTCTATATTTTAAAAATTGTATAATGTCCCATTATACTTTAAAAAGCTTTATATGAAACCCCACCACCATGAAATATTTCTTGTGTGATGAGAAGATGATTTCTTATCTATATATGTATTTTTTCATGTTGGGGGGTTTCATAAAATACTTTTAAAAGTATAAGGGAACGCGCCATACAATTTTTTAAAGTAAAGTGGAAATTTACGTTGAGTTTCGAAACTATAGAAGAATTTCATGCAATATTTTTAAAGTATAAAAGGATATCATGCAATTTTAAAGTAAATGAAAAATTTATACTGTGTTTCGAAATTGCAAAGAAGTTATGGACAAGTTTACCGTATAACACAAATATAATATATATAAATTAATAGTATAAGACAATAATCCATATAATAAAGATTACTGGTTTCACCACATATGTATATGATAACACAATATTTTATATAATATATAGTTGGAAGGACATGTTAATGATATTCTCCCTCCATTTCAATACAATAATTTTGTTTACTATTTTTGTCCGTCCTAATACAATAGTCTCATTTCTATTAACTATTTTACCATAAAATTATCATTACATTTTCATTATTATTACACAATTGCCACTACTTTTTACACTAATATACTTACAAGGGCAAAAAAAAAAATCATTTATCTTTACTTTTTACCAACTAACAATATAATATCAATATTTCTTATATCACATGCCTAACACAATAAGACTATACTTTTGGAATGAAGGAAGTATCCAACAAATATTATTTTAACAAGAATTATATACATGGCTGGCACTGAAGTCGGGCGATAGAGACGTCCATCCAAGATTTATTGTAAATAGAGGCCTAATATATAAATCAACAAAGAATTCGTAGAGAAATATAAATCAACAAGAATTTGTATTTTTATGCTTTGGTAAAATAAATAATTCATATAGAGAAATATCAAATAAAGCTATTGGGAGGAAACAATATATTGGCAAATGATTTATAAAAATGAGATGATATTTCGAATAAAAGATGTTTCAATAAATAAATATTTGTATATTTAATTAGTGATTTTTTTTAATTTAATTTTGGGTTTAATTCTTTTTAATTGACTAGTAATTTAAATACACTGTGTTATAAAATAAAATAAAATAATATACTTTTATAAAAATATAAAATTTAGATAATAAAAAAAAACTTAAAATGAATAGACTCTCAAATATTAATTCTCTACCTTGCTATATATATATATATATATATATATATAGAAGATAAGATCAGAAAATGAAAAATATTTAATTCTCAACTCTCAATTATTTGGTTTAGCCAAACTAAAAAAATAAAGTTATTTTCGTTAATATATTTTTATTTTTTTAAATTTTTTTTACCAAACACACACTACAAAAAAATAATACATTTGTAACAGAATTCCGTCCCTAAAGTTCACATAGCTAACGTAATTCCGTTCCTAATTCCGTCTCTAATGTCATTAGTAACGAAAAAAAAATTTTAGAAACAAAAAAATTTTGTTACAAAAATTATTTAATTTTTCTTGTAGTGACATCTTAAAAGTATTTATTCTTATTTTCAGAACCACTTAAATTTTTTTTTTTACTTTTCTACTTTAGAAGCAATTTCAGCTTTTGAACAAACTTTAATACAAATATGCATAAAATTCTTGTTTGAGAAACAAAAATAAAAAATTCATTTGAAAAATCATTCCAAATGGAACCTTAGTCCAACCAATCCTAAGTGCAACAAAAGATTCATATATATATATATATATATATATTTTTTTTTGTCATTTCATCAATTATTTTTTTAACTCTCTTTGTTTTGCCAAAAATGATCTTTTTATTTTTTCCATTTTTTTTATCAGTTTCATAAAAGATGATCAATTTTTATTTTTTGTTATTTTATTTATTTTAAATATACTTAAAAAATATAAATCAATTTAATTAAATTTCTAATTTCTTACCCATAGGACAACTCAAAACCCCGTTTTTTCTATATCTCTCATCAATAAACAAATACTTTTATGTATATTTAAAATTTATTTATTTTCTATAAAATTATTTTAAGTTAATTATAAATAAATATATATTTTCATTTATTTGTATTACATAAAAAAAATTTATCTAAAAAACAATATTCATATTGTATATATTTTTATTGAGATAGAATTTTAAAAATATTTAAAATACCAACGGCACTATTCATATACAAAATAATAAAATAATATCATAATTTATTGTTAATAACTTACTAATCTACACTACCTAAAATATTATGTAGTTAACAAAATAATTCATTTTTGTTGAACAGAGGGAGTATTTCTAAAGCTTGAGACTTTTTTTTATGCTTTTAATGGATATTTTGTCATCGGAAAATTTCATCTTGGACCTCGAAGTTAGACGTCTTATGAAAAGTAACGTCTCATATTGATTCGGACAAATCCATATATACATACATGTGTTTAAAGAAACTTTTCGCTGGATTTTGAAATCGATTCGTCATTCTTTGCCTTCAATATTAACTGTTATATATTAAAATATTTTAGGGTTTTATTGGACCTATAACTGAGTCCTAATGTTTGGGCCCAAAGATAAACCCAAGAAGGAAAGTAAGCCTTCGAACGCCCATTTAAGGAAAAGGTTGGTTGATCGGTCACTTGATTGGTCTGTTGGTCAGTTGCGTGGCTGGTCGGTTGATCAGTCGCTTGATTGGTCGGTTGGTCAGTTGTGTGGTTGGTCGGTTGATCAGTCGCTTGATTGGTCGGTGGTCAGTAGCATGGTTGGTCGGTTGATCAGTCGCTTGATTGGTCGGTTGGTCAGTCACTTGATTGGTCGGTTGATTAGTCGCTTGATTGGTATGTTGGTCAGTCGTCTGATTGGGCAGTTGATCAGTCACTTGATTTGATCGGCTGGTTGGTTGGTAGCACGAAATATAACCGAAGACGATTTTTCAGGCGGTTGCAACCACGAGGGGTTTTTTTCCGCCAGTTACAACCGACTGCGTACACGATCCGATAACTGATTTAGAGAACATATAACAAGCAATTCGCATCCGGCAGAAGACATCTTCAATCAGTATCAATTTCAGTGAAAATTCGCTTTGGGGATCATCTTTTATTCTCTTTTCAGTATCAATTTGCTTTTATTTTTCTTACATTTCGTACGATATTTAGGAATCTTCGATTCCAAATATTATTATAGTCAAATTCGAATTTATTTCGAATTTTACTTTTTATGGTTGGTTGAAAACGGCATCAACACTAACATTTTAATATAAATATCTTACAACATATACTAATAAAATTCTAAATCAAATTTAACTCATATTTCCCTTTCAATATATATATATATATATATAATCAATTACCAATTAAGGGTTGAGTAGTGATAATGATGCAAGTAGTCGCTATGATGATACATAAATTGTTGTATTTGATTTTCATTGTTGATTGTAGATTCAATATATATATATATAAATAATTTGTTGATGGAATTATAATTCAGATGTCACATATATATATATATATATGATTGATAATTCATATTCTCCCTTGACCAAGAAATGATGAAGAATCTGCAGATATATATCAATCACTGCATGTGTGGCTAAATGGCAAATTGCAATCATATAATTCATATATGCATGCAGTGATTGCATTTGCATGTAACCCTCGACACAATTTTTATTTTTATTTTTTTAAAAAATTATTATTATTATTATTACTATTATTATCCATAAAGAGTGAATAATATTTCTATATAATCATTATGCCAACCACACTACTCTCATCATCATCACCATTCAGAAAAAAGCATCTATAGATCACACTCTTACACTTCCTTTCTTCTCTTCGCTAACAACACTACCTTCTTTCAACACTATTTTTTAATTGCAATTCTAAAAAATAATAATAAATAACACAAAAAACCTTTTACAAAAGTAAAAAAAAACAAAAACTTCAAATACTTATTTAAAAAAATTAAATATTCAATTTAAAGTAATATATTTTATATTTTTGACATAAATTTTCATACTACAACTCAAAAATTAATTCATCTAAAAAAATGCTGCGTGAACGGAGCCATTAAGATATCTATATAATGACTAGACATATTTGTCTTGAGTTTGTTCGACTTATCAATTTTTTTGAGATGCTTCTTGATTAATATTATAAAAAATATAATGTATACATATATTTATTTATACAAAATATAATATATAATTTTATACCCCATCTACTAAAAAAATTAATAATTTAATACAAAATACAAATTTTTATATTATTGGCATGTTTCTTTATAACTAATACTACTTTCGTCCGACTCTAAAGGTCTCATTTACCTTTTGCATATTGATATTTGAATATTAATTATTATATGAAAACGTAATACAAATCAAAAGAAAATGAAATACTTCTACTGGTGTCTTATAATATTATTAAATGACATTTGTGCAAAAAATTATACAAATATAAAAATATCTTTAACGTTAAGTACAATAACACAAAAAATAAATGAAACTCGTAGAGCGGATCCGAAGGAGTATAAGAAATACCCCCAAATTCAAAACACAAAATAAACACACTCAATATTTATGAAAGATTGACATCAATATTATAAAATATCTATTATTTTATATAAATCTTAACATACTCATTTTGACTTACTTTTTTTTTTTTTTTTATTAGTATAAGTGGACTTTTACTACCAAATATAGTTAAAGGGTATTTTAATCTTTACCCACTTCACTATATATAATAAATACAATAATACTATGGTTTATTAATTAAGGTCCAAATAGTAAATATATATTTAATTTATTCCACTCCAATATATCATTTTGATTTTTTTTTTATAGGAGATTAAAAAATATTATAATTTTTTTGTTAGTAGAAAGGTGCAAGATAATTACGATATTTTATTATTTATAGTTTATGTGTATATATATATATATATATTTTATAACGTGGGAATCCGCGACCGTTGTTTTTGAGTGCGTTTTTTGCAAACTGGGCCTGACAAGATAAGTCACAAGCGAATCATGTGTGACATACAAGACCCGGAGATATCGGAGTTTGAACTCATGATCTCATGATCACAAGATGGAGTTTGAACTCATGATCTCACGGTCACAAGATGACTTTGTAATTTAAGTAAAAATTAAATATATTTTAGTATTAATATGTGAAATTACTTTTTCAATAATAACAAAAAAAAAAAAAAAAAACTTTGAGTTGAAACACAAAAATATACTAAATAACAGACTAATGAAATATATTACTATTTGGTAAAATATCCCTTTTTTATTTTTTATTTTTAATGAAAAATTTTTTGCTAGTTTTATACTCTCCTGCCTACTTGGTAAGTAGACATTATAATATTTTTAATTGTCCATACATAAAATATATATATTTTTTTAATCATTTAGTTGTATATTACAAATATCCCATGTTTATACTTATTTACATCAATACATTGATATTAATTTTATAAATCACACGAGTAAAATAGTTTTAATATATAAAAATATCATTAAAATATAATACTCTTTCTGTCCGGGTAAGATGACATTTTTGGTTAGAGATATGATTTTAGGTGGTGTAATTTAATAGGTAAAGTATATTAGTTATAATATTATTTTATTATTTTTTATATAAGTGAAGTTAATATATTTAGAATAAAAATTAATATATAATTAAAAGAAATTTAAAATAGGTATTTAAATATTTTAAACACTACATTTCAATAAAATATACTTCATTACTCATTCGTCCATTAAAATTAGTCTAATTTAGGCCCGCACATATATTAAAAAAATATATTTTATTGAAAAAATGATAAAAATAAAAATATAGTTGAGGAAATTTTTAGAATTTTTTTAATTAGAAATTAAAGTAAATGAAGAGAGAATATAATAGGAGTAGTTGTATTTGCTGTGAATAAAGTGTTAACGAAGAAAAATAATTAAATATTAATTTATTGACTTTGCCAAAATTAATAATATGATAAATTTAACGGACGAACTAAAAAGAAATATAATAATAAATTTGACAAGCGGAAGAAGTATATAGAATCATATGCGATGTAGTTTATATCTTGCTGTGATGTAAATCAATAATACAATGTACTACGTGAATTTATCATATATTATATATTGTATTATCATATATTCCCTCCGTCCCGCGAAAGATGATCCAATTTTCATTTTGGTACGTCCCACAAAAGATAACCTCTTTTCATTTTTGGTAAGTTTATCAATCCTAAACATACTTATCAAAATTCCTTTATTTCTATCTCTCTCATCAATTAACAAATATTTTTATCTACTTTTAAAACTCCTCATTTTTATTAATCTAATTTATGGTAATGACAAATAAATAAATATATATATTTTTTTATTAATTTGTATTGTATAAAATTTTATTGTTTACAAAATGATATTCATATTACATATATTTAATTGAGTTATAATTCTAAAAATATCTAAAATACCAACAACACTACACATATAAAAAAACATATATATATCATCTTAACTTATTATTAATAACTTAATAATTTACGCCAACTAAAATACCGTTTTCTAACAAAAGGCTCAATCTCTCGCCGGAGAGAGGGGGTACAATATAGATACAAAACAGACACATCAATATATTCCTAGCCTTTCCATTACTTTCTCTAGATGTATCCAAATATACATATAGATACATATATCTATATATATATATATATATATATAAAGAAGGGAATTGCATCATTACATTGCATGGCACACGAGTCTTTCCACACATTGGATTCTTTGGCTGATGTTTGGCCAAGCTCAGCTGCATCACCATGTCCCATCATATATTAAAGTATATAACCACACAAAAATATACAAAAATATTTTCCTTTAGAGTGAGTATCATAAAATTTGTTTTAAATTTGATATTAAAATAATATTTAATAAATTATTTTATTAAAAAATTCAGAATCTAAATAATAATTTTTTTTTTAAAGAAAACACTAACAGTAATTCTGACGAACACTCGAGAGGGCACCCCAAGAAATAGAGTATGGGTGTTGTACTTGGACCCTTTTGCTTCAATACCGTAACTCGCAAATGCTATTTTTCGAATGTATATTGAAATATTTTTCGATTTACATACAATAGACCTGCAAATCACGCCAATCATGTAAGTTAAGGTATCGCAAAGTTTGATCTAACAACCGTTGTTCAGTATAGTTTTAATAAATCTCACGTAATAACCTGCAAACTATGTCAGCAAAATAAGCTATTAAAAGTAAGCTATGTGTGGCTAGACAAACTAATAGGAATTTATAGCAATTTTAATTTGAATTTTTTTTTTTTTTTTATGGGAATTATTTTTGAAATATTCTTTTTTTTTTTGAAATATTCTTGATTGCACTGAGGATGGAGGGAGGGGCCCTTTCTTGATCCTGAGTGCTGCCATTGATGACTGAATTTTACTGTAGCTGTGTATAATGTATGATCATTGTGATCCCACAAACATCTTCTGCACATAAGAATTTAAATAGAAAAAGGAAACGAGGGTTGTGATTGAAGATCAAATTGGACTCAATAATTGCACACAAGTGAACTGAACAGCTGGCTGCTAAAATTAGTACAAACTGATGACTGCCTATTCCCAAACCCTAACAACACAACATTCTCAAGATAAAACCTGAATTCTCACACGACCACACACTCTTTAAAATCACCAACCAAGATCAAAGCAACAAGCTAAGCATTAATCCAACCATAGCGAATACTTCATCACGACGGAATTCGACGAAAAGCTAAGCGAAAGAAGAGTTCGATATCCGGAGAGGTATAGAAAGCCATGGAAGTTCTCTTCAAAGAACCCTCAATGGCTCGACTTTTCTTAGGCGCCGGAGGGCATGTCGCGGCCTCGGGTATTTGGAACCTCTCGCCTTTCGGCGTGGAACATTCTACATCGGACGAGGGTCCGGCCGAGGAAACGAGCAATGAGTTGTCTTGATTATTCGTCGTGGTTGGGACATTCCGAGGGCTTCTTCTTCTCGTTCTTCTCCTTCTTCTCCTTGAAGGCGATCTTTTTGTGTTCATTGCTCTTTTGACGCTCGATGGACCCATTGCCGAAACTATAGCTCAAATGGTAGAACGCTCGATTTTTTTTTTTTTTTTTTTTTTTCTTAGGCCAACTGATGATCTGATGTATAACCGAAATCTTTACTAATGGAAGCAAACTAAGGCTGAATCGAATTCGAAAGGGCTATGAATAAAGTGTGGAAAAAGAACTTCCATTACATATGTAGGAAGACATCACTTTTTTATCAATCAAACCCCACTAACAAACATCTTGACTGAAAAAGAAACATTTAGAGTGAGAGAGAAAGAGAAGAGTGAGAGAGGGGAGTATGGTAATAAGGCATCTTTATGGTTTCTCAAGAGGCATTTTAACGAACACTTGGAGTGCTGCTTTTTTTTTTTATTTTTCTAAAAAGACCTGAAAATGTGCACTCCAAATTTGAACACATTTAAGGACAATATAAATGCATCAGGACACTACAAACACCCAACACAACTAAGTTATGGAAAAAGAAAATGGAAACAGCTGCGTACAAACCAGACAAGATACACAGCTGTGTCTGAATCCAAATTCATACAAAAAGACACACCCGAAACAGTAAAATGTATGTGTCTAATTAGAGGTTTTAAATCGAAATTTGGACAAGAAATGACTCCTTAAAATCAAGCAAATTAGCGCACTGTCGTGGATGAATTTACCAAATCAAATCCCTAATCTGGACAGTTTGCAAAAAAAGAAATTCAAATAATTGATTATTACCGTAAAATTAAATCTCTAATTTGGACGCTCTGCCAAAGGTGAAATTCAATTAACCAATTGAGACGTGCATCGAAGACCACGGACATGAATGCGGTAAAATCATCCAATACGCATTTTGTAATTTATTACAGTAACCTAAATCAAAAATCTGTATGAATGAATTCACGAGTATGTATAATTTCGCTTATTGTTCACTGAATTTTTTGAGCCTTGGAATGCGGCGCCTCTGTGTATAACGTCAAATTTTGTAGCATCCCGTGTTGCATTCTTGTCGTTTTTGTAATTGATCGTCTTCTCCAAAAAAAAAAAAAACAAAAGAATAAAAAAAAATAATTAGTTACCTGAATTAATTAAATTAATATTGTATAATACAGTTTTGGATAATCATTCCCATCTTCTAATTTGGGTCTGAGCTCATTCTTGCCTACATATTAATTATTACTTTTTGTTGGCTATATTTAGGGAGTAATCTGCAAAATTTATAATTTATTTGTTTAGTGTTTTGATTTGATTTGATTTTTTTATTTAAATTTAAAAGAATGTATAAGTAATATAAAAATATTACATATTGAATATTGATTTTTATGATACAATAAAATATATATTAAAATATTATCTGAAAAAAAATAAATTGGGCAAACAAATCCTTGAAAATTTTTATCTCAGTTTTTATTAATTAGTTGAATGTATGCGGAGTCCATATATTATGTTGTTTTTTTATATTACTTTTTCTGTATATTGATTACTATAGTATTTTTTATTGTTAATTTATTATGTTTTAAACTAATTTTTTATTTAATTCATATTTTATATTGTCGTCCAAATCTATTTTTATTTTTTTCTCTTTTTTATTGTGATCAAAATTTATTCTCGTTTTTCTTTTTAAGTAAAAAAATAAATCACTTTTTCTATTTTTTTTATTTAAAACAAAATAAAAGTTTATATTTTTATCTATTTTTCTTAAAATTCGTATCCGATCAAATGAGTACACGATTCAAAGACAGTTGGAGTACTATTTATGATCAATTTATGCATTTTTTTTTTTAGAATCCTACATATTTTTAATTGAATATTTTTTAGGATGTTGATTTTGAGATTTTTTTCTTTCCTTATTTATTTGAAATTTTTTAATTAATTTATTTCCATAATTTTAACAATATATAAAATCTACAACAATAACTTTTACGTTAATCTTTTTATATATACATAAGTTTTTGTATATATTAAAAAAATGTAAGTCACTGTAATTTATCTTCATTTTAATTTTTTTTATTATGTATAATTACTGTATTCAAATCATTTATGTATTTATATATTTATCTTTATATTTGATCTTATTATATCTTTTATAGCCTTAATGGGGAGGTGGGGCTGGGGCAAAATATAATTTTTTTTTTATTTGAATTTGTCTATTTTTCAAAAGAATTTTGCCCGATGCAATTGGATAAATAGGGGGAAAACAATAAGTAAAAATTAAATATTTAGAAAAAAATTGAAAAAAAATTATATAAAATATAATATTTTTTACTTAAAAAAAAAATAAAACCTAAAAGTATAAATAAAAAAAAATACAAAAAATTTATTATTTTTTACACCATCAAATAAAAAAATTGGGAGAAATGGGGTAAAATAATACAAATTATATAATTTTAATACTTTATAGAATAAAAAAAAATATTTATATTTTGAGGGCCGGGGTCTGCTGCCCCTAAACCCCGCTTAGAACTGTGTCATTGCCTATGTCCTGCAATAATAGAATGATTTGATTTTTGTATGTAAATTTTATAATATTAGAATCATATTGATTTGCAGTAAAAAAGACAAAAATGTCCCATTAGTACCGTATAATATAAAAATAATGATATTTGTGTAATATATTGTAAGTTGTAAGAATATTTATTACGTTAAGTAAATACTACAATTACTAAATTATACTCCGTCCAGCTAGAAAGTATACATATTTCTATTTTGGGACGTCCAATAACAAAGTAATCATTTTATTAAATACCTCATTTTTTTCACAAATACCCCTACTTTACATCACATCATTACTTTTATACCCAGAAAAGTAAGGACAAATATATCATTACACTACTTTTACCTACCCACTATAATTAGAATACTATTATTTTTTAAACTCCGTGCCAAAAATATATGTATACTTTTTGTTTGGACGGAGAATTTGTTTTGAGACGAATAAAAATAAAAAATAACATGGAACGGAGGAAATATATATATATATTTAAAATGGTATAATTCACTTTTTAATATATATAAATTCATAAGTATATCATAAAAGGATAATCATAATTTATCTAAAATAAAGTTACATACGATTTCTTTACTTTTTTTACTTTATAAATAGTATTTTGTGTTGAATTATTTATTTATATATATATTTTATAATTGGGTATATTTGATATTTACAAAAAATTTAAATTTTAATAAAATATAAATTAATTAATTAATTAATTGACTAATATCATGTTTATGGTTGTTTGTGTAGTAAAGTTTTTTAAATTCTAATTATCATGTTGACCTCTTTGTATTTAATTTCATGCTATTTTTATTTTATGATGTGATTTTTTTTTTTTTTTTTAATATATAGGTTTATTCACTTTGTCATTAATATAGTTTGATGATGCTTCATGCCCAAATGAAATAAATTGTTTTTGAAGAATTCAAGCACACAGAAAAAAATAATTTAATTTTATAAGGTATTATTTGGATTTTTCTTGGCATTCTGATTCAAAGTCTTACATTATTCTGGCAAATAAAAACATCGGTTGAAGTTAAGTTATTTATTTATTTATTTGTTGTTTTTTATATAATTACATATATACATATATATTTATTATATAAAAATTTATGACAAACATCTATTCATTTCATATTAAATTAATATTTTTATGTAAAATTTTATTATTTCCAAAGATATTTTTAGCTACAAATTATATTAATTGTAATTTTCATTCACTATGATTATATAATTATTCTATATATCTAAATTTTATAGATTAAAATAATATTTCATCCTTTCAAATCAATAATCTTATTTATAATTTTTGTTTTTTCAAAATGAACAGTCTTATTATTATAAATAACTATATCTAACATAAATTTTTGTTAACTTTCATATTATTATAATGTAAATATTATTATTTTTTATAATTAAAAAAAATTTGTTCACAAGAAAAAAAAAAACTTATAACCAATGTTTAGTAATATTATTAATAAAATATTAATATTTCTTAAATTCAATGTATATAACATAAACTATACAATTTTTATACCCTTGCATCGGATATGTATATATTGGTTTGTTTTATTATTATTATTATTATTATTATTATGATTATTATTATGTGGATTTTGAAATATTACTATTTTACATGTATTTACTACAATAGGTGAATAAATCTACAATTGTACCCCTAAAATTTTAGTAATATTTAATATATAAATTTATGGCATTGTTGATATATAAGGATAAAAATGTGACTTAATATTTGTGCATTTATAATTCAAATTTTAAAATATCGAGGTCGAGTTTTTCAATTATGATTACTTTTATCAATTGTATTTATTTCAATATTTAGTTATGTCATTTGTTATAGGTTAGTATTATTGTATTTGTAATGTTTTTTCAATTTTCTATTAAAAGAAAATTGTGATTTTTTAAACAAATTTCAATTTTCTAAATTGATAAATTTTTCATAAATTTAATTAAGAATCCGTAAGTAAGATATTATAATTTTTTACTTTATAGTTGATTTTTTTTTGTAAATAAATGTAATATGTGTATTATTTTTATCAATAACTTTCATAATTACGTTGAAAATTATTTTATCTTTTAAATTTATTCTTTGATACTGAATATTTAATACTCTTTCCGTCCCAATTTAAAATATTATTTTTATTATTTTCATCTGTTCCATTTAAAAATATCAAATTTCTATTTTAGTAAAAGTAATTATAAATTACTACCAAAATATTATTAAATTTTATTTAAATTACAAATATATGATTACCCATCAAATTTCTTTATACATAAAGTTAAAAGGAAAAAAATATAAAAATCTCTTACACATTTCCGCTCATCAATAAAATATTAAAAATTTGTATAGCAGTAAATCCGTGGATAGCAAGATTAAATGAGTTATTAGTAAGTAATTAATTGTTCAATTTGATTAATATAATGTATTGAACATATTTAAAAATTGTATGGTTAGATACATTTAAAATTATCAACTAATATTAAAACTGATATATTGAATCTATTAAAACATTAACAAATTTTATGTACATAAGAGGCATTTATAAAATGCAAAACAAAATTACATTAAATAATAAAATATCATGATAAATTTTAATTTTTTTCAAGATTTTCGTGACTGTTTATAATGTTAACTAAAACTAATCAACATTATGCTTTCAATTCTAGTAACATATTACATAAGATACGGAACGTTGTAAAACTACATATGTAGTATATATAATCTATGTGTTGTTTGTGTCCGTGTGTTATATAAAATATATGGACAACGCATTATTGATATCTAATATACATGAACTATTATTATATGTCGTTAATTTACTATACTGTAATTATATTACTTCTTTCATTAAAAAGAAGTATTTATTTTCTTTTTTATATATTTGTTTTAATATTAATATTATATATGTTACAAATAAAGATAAAATAATATCCATATCCCTATTAGTAGAGTGTATTAGTTATGAGGTATTTGCAAAATCAAAATAATAATGTTTGTATAATATATTTAAAATTGTAAAAATATTTCGAATATTTGGTAAGTAATACAATTATTAAAAAAATATATTTGAATATCTTATTTTAGGACCGATCAAAATGAAAAAAAAATATTAATTGAACGGAGGGAGTATATTAATATTAATTGACTCTTATCTGTTTATTATTGTTTTCTTGGCTATATTTGAAGTGCTTTAAGCTCCATATTGGATATATTGATTTAACATATGAACAATATTTACTTTCTCTCTCTATTATTATTATTATTATTATTATTATTATTATTATTATTATTATTTAGATTTAACAAACAAGATATTATAGGATTGATTTGTTGAAGTTTCCCAAGAGGTAATATTTTTGAATTTGTTTATTTTTGTTTTTATATATAATTTTATTTTGATATTTTATAAAATTATGTTTAGATATATTTTGAATCTTTGTAGAATTTTTCAGATAGTAAAAAATTTGAATATGCACTTAGATATGCTTTGGAGTTTGAGGTTCGTTCGTGTAAGTATTGAGTATAATATTTTGAATAAAAAATAAATTCTTAAGTTAATATTTTAAAAAATGAATCTATGTTTTGAATGTAATGATTTTTAAAAAAGTTTTTTTGGTGAATAATGCAATAAAAATATAGGTAAATAGTGTGAGTAATGGATGGAGTAATAAATAGTCTAATAGTGTGTTGTAATGACTAACACTAACACTTGAGGGTGAAGATAAAATAGAGATCATACAAGAGTTATATGCTCATATAATATTCATGAAATCTTTTTTATCATTTGCTTATATTCATTTTTTTTCAGACTTATATTGGTAACTTGTATAATAATGGTTGTCATTCATAATATTTTATGATAAAAATGACACAAAGGCAAAAATATTTTAGGATAAAACTCGTAATCTTTGTTTTTGTTTTTTTTTTTTTTCTCCAATGAATCTCATTATTGTTTCTAATTGTTTTATACTTTTCACAAGTTCTACATTTTCTTTAATGATAATTTTGTATTCTTTTAATATACAAATGCAATATGTTTCTATTACTTTTTAAAACTTGAATACCGTAACTTCTACGTTAATTTCACCATAACTACAAGATAATCAAATTCTCATTAGTAGTTATATGTGGCATAATTTTGTATCCAAACATATATTATTTTCATACATACATCTGTATTTTTAATTTGATTCTTGCTGATTTTTGTAAAGAACTCAATGACATAGAATAAACACATAATTTTACATATTCATATTCATTTGTCTTTGTTCTCTATTTTTTACTTAGATCTCATTATTAATTAACTTTTTTAGTAGACTGTGAATTTATTTTAAATATAACTATTATACCACATAATTAATGAATTCAAATGATGAAAATAAAAAAATACAAAATTTTTCATCATAACATAACTCGATAAAAATTTTCAAGAAATACTTGAATTTGAATGCAAATTAATAATAATTACAAGTCTTTATATTCAATATATATATACATGTTTTTGCCGAAGTTAAAGTCAGAAAGGTACTCTACGTCCAGCCCTTAGGTCGCCAGTCGAGTTAGATTGATGTTTGTTCACCACTTTGCTAAGTTGTATGAGGGTTTTGCTGCTTCAAATTTTGAACACATTTGAGGACAATTAAAATGCATCAGAACACTACAAAATCCAAACAGCTAAGCTAATGAAAAAAAAAAATAGTCAAAATAGTTGCGTAAAAATCAAACAAGATTCACAAATGTTTCTGAATCAAAATGCATACAAAATAACATACCCCAAACAGTAAAAAGAATGCATCTAATTAGAGATTCAAGATCGAAATCCAAACAAAAAATGATTCCTTAAAATTATGAAAATTAGCATCTGGTCTCGGATGGATCCATCAAATCAAATTCTTAATTTTGACACTTTGAAAAAAAAGATGAAATTGTCACAGTTGAGAATTAATCAATTGAAGCGTGCATTGAAGACAGCGACACGTATACTGTGAAACCATCCAATACACATTTTGTAATAATTATTACCATAACATAAATAAGAAAATCTATATGAACAAATTCACATGTATATATAATTTTACTTATTGTTCATTGAATTCTCGAGCCTTGGAATGTTGTGTTGTTGTTGTATAATGTCAGATTTTGGAGTATCCCGTGTTGTTTATTTGTCGTCTTTGTAATTAATCATCATTTTTTTCTTAAATAATTAGTTACTTGAATTAATTAAATCGGTATTGTAAATTCGTTGATTAATCCAGCTATGGATCATCATCACCGTCCATGCCGAGAATTTAACTATATTTTATTTTATCCTCATATTCTAATTTGGGATGGGCAAAATTGAATTGGATCAGGTCAAATTAATGGAGTCCATTTCTTAGAGCCCACGTATTAACTGTATTTGTTAGTCATATTTAGTGAGTACGCATATTAGTAAGTACCGATTAATCACATGCATAGAATAAACACATGATTTTACATATTCATACCTTTTTGTGTTTGTCTTCAAGTAGACTGTGAATTTATTTTTTATAAAACTATTATACCACATAATTAATGAATTCAAATGATGAAAAAAAAAATACTAAATTTGTTATCATGACATAATTCGATTAAAATTTTCAAGAAATGCTTGAATTTGAATGCAAATTGCTTGAATTTGAATGCAAATTCATAATAGTTATGAGTCATTATATTAAATATATATATATATGATTTTCACTACAAAAAAAATAATATATTTGTAACGGAATTCCGTCCCTAAAGTTCACGTAGCTAACGTAATTTCATTACTAATTCCGTTTCTAATGTCATTAGTAACGGAAAAAGTAGATTTAGAGACAAAAAAATTTTGTTACAAAAATAATTTTTTCTTGTAGTGTTTGTCTTCTCACGTAGTTATATACTATTTTAATATTCTTAATTTATCTTTTAGTCCATATATATTGATCAATTTAAAAGTTTCTTTTAAGAATATCTTCGGTCAATAGAAGAGAAGCTTTTGAGAAGATCAGCATAAGATGAGATAGATGTTTGCAATAAAGACTAAACAATGTGAGAAACACTATACATTTATTAGTAATTCTCATTAATAAGGGTCACAAACTTTCAATAACCAATATATTACTCTACAACTTAAGTGATATTATGTCATTGTGATATTGTAGCGGTTAAAAAAAAAAGAAAAACCGAATGATTGGAAAATTTGGGTCACAACAAAGTGATGTGTTCTAAAACTCAAATTAAAGTCACAAAGGTATTTTAGCAAAATATCAATCTTTTTTTTTTATTTCGAATTTTTTTTTTTTTTATTTCTCCAAGTGCAACTGAGTAAACAAGTAGGGGGAAAAACAATTTGCAAAAATTAAATATTTAGAAAAAAATTCAACAAAACTATATAAAATGTAATATTTTTTACTAAAAACATAAAAGCTAAAAAGTATAAATCAATAAAATTACAAAAAAAAAAAAAATTATTTTTACACCACCAAATATTGAGAGAAATGGAGTAAAATAATACAATATACATCATTTTAATATTTTTTACAAATAAAAAATATCTATATTTTGGGGGCTGGGTCAATTGCCCCTTAAACTCCACCTAGAACCGTCACTGCCTCTGTCCAGAAACAAGATCATCATTTGATTTTTGTACTTAAATTTTATAATATTAGTATCATATTAATTTGTAGTAAAAAAGAAAAATTCCCCAATTAGTATCGTGTAATATAAAAATAATGATATTTCTGTAATATATTGTAAATTGTAAGGATATTTATTACGTTAAATAAGTAATACAATTACTAAATTATGAAATAATATTTTTGTTTTGAAACGAATAAAAATAGAAAATAATATGGAATAGAAGGAATATATATATATATATATAAATTTAAAATGGTATCATTCACTTTTTAATATATATAAATTCATAAGTATATCATAAAATAATATCATATTTTTTCTAAAATAAAGTTACATATGATTTCTTTACTTTTTTTTTATTTTATAAATAGTGTTTTTTGTTGAAATTTTTATTATATATATATTTTTATAATTAAGTATATTTGATATTTACAAAAAAAATTACATTTTAATAAAATATAAATAAGTTAATTAATTAATTGACTAATATCATGTTTATGGTTGTTTTTGTAGCAAAGTTTTTTAAATTCTAATTATCATATTAACTTTTTATATTTAATTTTATGTCATTTTTATTTTATGATGTGATTTCTTTTCCTTTTTTTTTTTTTTTTTAATACATAGGTTTATTCACTTTGCCATTAATATAGCTTGATGCTTCATGCCTAAATGAAATAAATTGTTTTATTCACAATCCGATTCAAAGTCTTACATTATTCTGTCAAATAAAAACATCAGTTGAAGTTAAGAATTTTTTTTTTTATATATATAATTACATATATATGTATACGCATATATTTATTATATATAAATTTATAACAAACATCTATTCATTTAATATCAAAATAAAATTTTTATTTAAATTTTTATTATTTTCAAAGATATTTTTAGCTACAAATTATATTAATTGTGATTTTCTTTCACTATGATTATATAATTATTCAATATATCTATATTTTATATATTAAAATAATATTCCGTCCCCAATTGCCTCGTTTATAATTTTTTTTATGCTTCAAATGAATAGTCTTTCTATTATAAATAATTATATCAAACATAAATTTTCGTTAACCTTCATATTACTATAATATAAATATTATTATTTTTTATACTTACAAAAAAAAAAATTATTCACAAGAAAAAAAAAAAACTTATAACCAATGTTTAGTTATATTATTAATAAAATAATATTTTTTAATCCAACGTAAATAACATAAACTTTACAATTTTTATACTCTTGTATCGGATGTGTATATATTGGTTTGTTGTTGTTTTTGTTATTATTATTATTATTATTATTATTAGTATTATGTGGATTCGAAATGTTATTATTTTACATTTATTTACTACAATGGATTAATGAATCAGAAACTGCACCCCTAAAATTTTAGTAATATTTTATATGTAAATTTATGGCATTGTTGATATAAAAGGATAAAATTGTGATTTAATATTTGTGTATCTATAATTCAATATTTTAAAAGATTGCGTCAATTTTTCAATTATAATTATTATTATCAATTTTGTATTTTATTTCAATATTTAGTTATGTCACTTGTTATAATTTTGTCAAGTCGAGAGAAGCTTTTGAGAAGACCAACATAAGATGGGATGAATGCTTGCAATAAAGACTAAACAATGTGAGAAACATTATATATTTATTAGTAATCCTCATTTACAAATATCACAAACTTTTAATAAAAAACCTAATGATTAAGAAACTTGGGTCACAACAAAGTGATTTGTTCTGAAACCCAAGTTAAAGTAAAAAATGTACTTTACATCCAACCCTTATGTCGCCATTTGAGTTAGATCGATATTTGCTCGCCAATTGGCTAAGTCGTACGAGGGTCTTGCTGCTTCAAATTTTGAACACATTTGAGGACATTTAGAATGCATCAAAACACTACAAAACCCAAACAACTAAGCTAATGAAAACGAAATCAAAATAGTGGTGTAAAAACCAAATAAGATTCACAATTGTTTCTGAATCAAAATGCATACAAAATAACACACCCCAAACAATAAAAAGAATGCATCTAATTAGAGATTCAAGATCGAAATCTAGACAAGAAATGGTTCTTTAAAATTAAACAAATTAACACCTGGTCTGGGATGAATTTATCAAATTAAATCCTTAATTTTGACACTTTGAAAAAAGATGAAATTATAACCATTGAGGATTAATCAATTGTGCATTGAAGACCACAACACGAATATTATGAAACCATCCAATACACATTTTGTAATAATTATTACAATAACCTAAATCAGAAAATCTGTATAAATGAATTAACATGTATATATAATTTTACTTATTGATCATTGAATTTCTTGAGCTTTGGAATATTGTGTTGCTGTTGTATAATATCAAAGTTTGGAGTATCACATGTTGCCTATTTGTCGTCTTTGTAATTAATCATCCTCCATAGATAGTTACCTGAATTAATTAAATCGGTATTATACATTCGTTGATTAATCGAGCTATGGATCATCATCATCGTCCATGCCGAGAATTTAACTATATTTTATTTTCTCCTCATATTCTAATTTGGGAAGTGCCAAATTTGATTGCATCAGGTCAAATTAATGAAGCTCATTTATTAAAGCCTAGTTATTAACTATATTTGTTAGTCATATTTAGTGAGTACCCGTATTAATAAGTAAATTAATTGTTCAATTTGAATAATATCATATGTTGAATGTATTAAAATTTATATAGTTACAAAAAAATATATTTTAAACTGTCATCACAATGTTCAAACCAATTATATTGAATTTTTATATATTGTATCTATTAAAAAATATTAAATAGTTTATACATCAGAGATATTAATTACAAAATATAAGATAAGTTTACATTACATAATTAAACTTGACAGAAAATTTAAACCCTTTCGGAGATCTCTCGAATTATTTATGATGTTGATTGAAACTATTTAATACCATGATATTGGCTCAAATCAACACATTATAATAAATACACAACACATTGTTACTATTAAACAATATGTGTTGTATATATTATTAGTATGTATTATCTGTGTATTATATATGGTGTATTGTGCTAATGTGTAATATATGCTGAGACAAATGAATACATGTGTTGTGTGAATTATTATCATATGTTATTTGTTTAGTGTTATGTACTGCCAGCTATATTTTAGGTGCTCCCAACACTAAACTGGATATATTGATTCAACATGTGAATAATGAACTTGTGTTTCTCTCACAATATATCTCGATATTATATTATTATTATTATTACTATTACTATTATTATTATTTAGCAAAAAAAATACTATTGAATTTGTTGAAGTTATCTAAACACAGATGTAATATCTCTAAATTTTTTTATTTATATTTATGTATAATTTTATTTGAATATTTTTATAAAATTTATATTTAGATATATTTTAAAAATTTGTAGAAATTTTCAAATAGTAAAAAGTTTGAGCATGCATTTAGTTACTATTAAAACGTTCGGAGATGCACTTATATAAATTTTGAAGCTTGGAATTGGTTCGTGTTATAAATTTTTTCTATCATTCAAATGTATGAATAATTCGGAAAGGGATAATCATCCCCTTTCCGATCTAAGTATCTAACCTCTCACGCCCCCTTTACACCCCCTCAAATACACAATGCGTATATACCCCCCTCAAATATACAATGCGTATGTATAAAGTTATTGGTACGAGGGACTTTTGATCCTTTTTCAAATAATTGCAATTGAATTTTTCCTGTCTCATTCATATTTATTCTTTTTCAGACTAATATTTCTAACTTGTATTAACAAAAAATTTCATTGATAATCCTTTATAATAAAATGACAAAAAAATAAAAGTATTTTAGAATGAAACTCATGATCTTCTTCTTTCTTATTTTTTCAGTGTAGCTCGTTAATGACGATTTTATTTTCTTTTAATATACTTACACAATGTATGTCTATTATTTTTGAAACTCTGAAGACCATAACAACCACACTAATTTCATCGTAATTACAAAGGAGATTTTTCCAAAATATTCTTCTTTGCCCACAATATTTAAAATAATTCAAATATGTCATTGTGATGTATTTTGAGGCCACTTGCAATAAAGAAAAATCACAATTCTTAAGAGATAATCAAATTTTCATTGGCACTTATATGTTGCATTATTTACCATCCAAATGCATAATGTTTTTATACATACATTTGTCCGTTTACAACTTGATTCTCATTGATTTTGCAAAGAACTCACCGACACACAACAAACACACGTTCTTACGTATTTCTACCCAATTGTATTTTTCTTCTATTTTTTACTTCGATCTCATTATCTATTAGTTTTTTAATTCGACTGTGAATCACTTTGAATGAAACTATTATCCAACGTAATAAAAAGAATTTTTAATGATAGAAATAAAAAAAATAAAAATCAAATTAGTTACGTGACGTAATCCGATTGAGATTTTCAAACAATACTTGAATCTAAATGCAAATTCATAAAAATTACAAGCCTTTATATTTAATATAATATGCTTTTGTCTTATCAAGTAGTCATATGATATCCTATCATTTTTAATTTATCTTTAAAAGTAATTATATTTAAAAAAGTTCCTTTAACAATGTTTTTAGTCTAAGATGAAAGGGGAGACTTGCAGCTAGACAATATGAGAAATATTATGATTTTTTTTAACAAAAAAATTTATTTATATATTTTTTAATATATTTTTATTTTATCTTACACTAAATTAATATAATATTATATTCGTTAAAATACGTTTTAAATTCAAGTAAACATATATTTGATGAACAAATATAATAATATTTTAAATTGAATTATGATTATCTTATAAAAAAAATAAAAATATATTATATTGAGAATTGTATTGAATTTTTTTAGATGAATAATAATTTTTTTTATTATATTATTTTTTTTATCTGAATAATAATTTAAAAACATTACTATATTTTACCTAAAATAAGATTGTATTAAGAATAAAAAATTAAAATCAAATTCAAAAACACATATCATGGAATATGGCGACTCAAATATTACAGCCCTTCTTTATTTGAAGTGTTTGTTTTGTGTTTTGCCTCCAAGAAAAAAAAAATATATATATAACATAGAAAATTATATAAATAATATAAAAATAATTTATTTTTTTTTAAAAAAAAATATATGTATTTCGAAAAAGTTTTACAAAAGAAATGTTTAATTTTTTTTCTTCCTCAGGAGATTACACGTGGACGAAGAGAATCTGCCATTTTCTTTTCGTAGAAGATTCAAGCTCATTCACTCACGTGGCGATGGAGGATCAATCTGAGCCGTCCTAACTCCTACCCAATTTCTTCATTGTTCTTTTTGTCTCCATTCGAGACACGACACGCAAACACATTGGAGACTCAAAAGCTCTGTCGGAACCAAATGGCGATTCTTGGCCACACAAAATTATTCTGGTCAGAGTTCGATCCACCCACCCCCCCAAAAAAGAACATTTGCATCCATTTTAACGTGTTCCAGTATCCCTCGTTGCGTCGTGAATTTGAATTCCTTTCCTCCTTCCTTCGCCGGACGAGCTCTCCAACTACCTTGAATTTTCCTCGGAGAGCTTGTCTTGTCTGAATTGAATTCTCCAGCCGTTTGTATTAAATCAACAGAGATCCGATTTTCCAAGAAAAGTGGAACTTTTCAATCAGGAATATCAGTTTTATTTCTTTCTAGGGCAAAACAAATCAGTTGGAGCTTTTGAACATGTCTCCGGCGGCGGCGACGGCGGCGGCGGTATCTGTTGTAGGTTCGTCACTGATCGATTCCAGGACATGTCCTTGCTGGTGCTTCGACGCCGTCGCAGGCGGCGGCGACTGTGTCCAGCAGAGACCGCCGGCGGGGCGGAAGCACGTGCCTCGATTGAGCAGCTCCTTTCTCGATCCGTCGTCGGTGAAGGCTCTCTCCGGCGGTAAGAATTTGAGAAAGCAGAGGAAAAGCAGGGGCTGTTTTGTGGTGGTGGATGAACTCGCCGGACAGTATGAGGACAACTTCGACGACATTAAGAGAGTAAGGATTTAATTTGGGGATTTTTGCATTTTCGATGTCCGAATTAGGGTTTCTGATTTGAAATAGTTTCCACTGATTAATTTTGTATGTGGTTTTCGTTGTTGTAGCAAATTCTCGACTACTTTACTTACAAAGCAGTTAGGACTGTGTTGCATCAGCTCTACGAGATGAACCCTACACAGTATCGATGGTTCTATAAGTACGTACGGACAATAATATAATCTTCATTTCTTACATATTTGTAACGGAAATTTTATTTCTAGAATTCAAGTAGCTAATTTAATTGATCGCTATTTTGTCCTAGTGACGGAAAAAGTGGATCAAGGGATGAAAATTTTTTATTTCAAAAATGTAATTTTCTTGTAGTGCTATTTTGCTACATCCGATGATGATTCTATGTTTCTTTGATGTTTTTGAAGTTATATTGCTTCTAACGAGCTCGGCTACGGGAAGAGCTTCATTCGCAACCTCGTAAAGGTACTACGATTTGATTTGATTTGATTCGATTCAATTCGAGGTCGCTTCCTTTGTAATATCGAATTGCTCGACGTTGTCAGGACAAGCAAGACCTTGCGGAACGGGTAATGGTGACTCGGCTTCACCTCTATGGGAAATGGGTTAAGGTTCGCTCGATAAACAACTATGTTGAAATATTTTAGATATTTAATATTTAGATTTAATCTATCGAAGTCTGTTCTATGTTGTTTGTATATAGACCATTTATTTTAATGATGAAGACTACGATCATTTTGGTTTTTGATTAATCGATTTGAATGTCCTAAAGCTGACAAATTTGTTTTCGTTCGCTAGAAATGCGATCACGCGGAGATGTACGAGAGGATATCGGAGCAGAATCTAGAGCTGATGCGCGAGCGCCTCATCGAGACCGTGATATGGCCCTCCGACGACTCGAACACCAGCGTCGTCGGGTAACGGTCGGAAAATTTAAGGATTATGTGTAATTTGTTCTATAAAAATGGTGTCTTGCAAAAACATTCAATTCATGGATTTAGAGTAGAGCAGGGTTCGAAAGTCTGGTTAGTTCTTGCATTTCAATCGCTACATTTCTTACATTTCTATCATCGTACAACACCGAATATACTTACAGTGTTTCCAATTTCTATCACATTGTATATATATATATTTATATATATATTTATGAATCACAACCATATATATATATATATATATACATACATGTATCAGCTCCTGAGAAATTTCCATGGCCCTGATTCAGTGCCTATTCTGCAATACACAAGAGATTGTAATCACATTCAAATTCAGATTCAAATTCAAATTCAGATTCATTTGATTAAAACCCTAATTCGAAAATTCTTACCTCCAAAATCCAGCAAAGGCTCTTAAGCTCATGTAGATGGTTAGGGCAACCCAGATTCCGACGAATCCATTGCTCGAAGAAAGAATCAACAGCACTATGATGCTGATCACTGCCACTGTAACCTGCAGGGATGTAAGAATCTGTGTGCATAGGCTATAAATTTGTTCCGAAAACTCGAGCATACCATCGAATACGCAGAGTAGGCGAAGTCCGACGCCCCGAAATTGACTCCATCGAACACAAACGCCAGCGCATTGATCGGCTGAGTCGCCGTGACAAACTGGGACAACATGAATAAATTTTCGAGGTTTGAAATGGACAAGATCGAATATTCGACACCAAGAGTTTTAGGATTACCGGGATCCCAACAGCAATGAGTTTAAGGACATCCGCATCTTTGGTAAAAATTCGAGCGCCGAAATGGAGTCCGAATCCGAGGACTACAGCCAACAACATCCCTAGGGCCAATCCCAGCTGCAATGTAATAATCAGATCTTACTGTTTTAATCTTTTTTGTAAGAAAAACGGCTTAATTGGAGTCGAAAACTTACCTGCAGCACTCGCGACACGGTCGCGGTTGCGCACGCATGGTCTTCTCTCGCGAACGCGCTAGCGAGTATTGCCTGAGGATAGAAAGTTTGCTATATTAAATCATTCGGAACGCGATTTTTTATTTAAAAAAAAAATAAAAATCAATCGAACGAAACACGGGTCTACCTGTCCGGCAACAGCCAAACCATCGGCGAGAAGAGAAGTCGCGAGCCAAACTTGCAAACAGACTTGAAAGGCCGCCATTTGCTTCGATCCGAGCCTCGCGGCGAGCGATGCGGAAAGCGTTACGCAGAACGTTACAGCTATGACTCTCATGAGCAACAGGAAGCCTAAAGATAAAAAAAAGTTCATCATCGTGTTCAGCGCAGGAATCGAATCGTGCGAAGAACATCGCAGACGAGATTTTTTTTACCGTTTTTCAGAAACCGATCGAATTGCAAATGTTTGAGGCTTGGGGGCACGAGATTCACGAGCTCCGTTAATCTCCAAAACAGCATCAGCGAAATTAAATACCTGAAAACGTCAATACAATAATATGTTTTTAAGTTATGAACTTTGTCGAGCGCCGAAGGCTGTAGTAATGTCGAACTCACTGAGATATGACGTGCGCAATTGCCGCGCCTACGACCCCCAGTTTGAACACAAAGATAAATATAGGGTCCAACACAATGTTCGTCAAATCTCCAGCAACTAAAGCGCGTCCAGACAAAAATCGAAGCGGTAAGAAACAGAGCTCGGTGATTAAATAGATATTTAAGACATCGCCACACTTGCCTGTCGCGTAGAGCGGTGTTTTTGTGTCCTTAAGCCCGCGAAACACGCCCTGCATAGCCAACGACAACAGAACCGCCGGCGCGCCAAGTGATCTAAGTTGTAAGTACTTTTGCGCGGGGCGCAACATGTCTGAACCCTACAATACACGCCAAGAAAGGATTAAGACAAGAAATTCGAGATACTCTTTGTCTCGATTCTTTGGTTTGTTTAGTACATTTCGCTTTTATTACTTACTGCTTTGACTCCCATAAAGCTTAGCAGAGGCTTCGCCTCGAGGATTAAAAATGTGGCTTGGATGAGGCCGAGAATTGCTCCGATGATCAGCGCGGAAGATGCTGACGGAATATGCTTCCTTCCCTCCTCGGATTTAGACATCTCAAAACTGTCGCGCGGACACTCCACATCCCGCGGATTCTCATCCGAATGTAGCGCTGCAAACGACAATTTATATGTAAGTCTTAAACAATGTAATAATCTTCATATTCGTATTAGGATTTAGCATCCATCACCTGTAGGAGGTATAAGCTTCTGATTTTCGCTGTCCGGAGACAAGCTATCCTCTGAGGTGTACTTCGAATCCGCACTCGTTGTATCTTCCTCGGCGACAAAGGATGTAGTAACGCTGACGAGCGGGAATATCGCGATCCTCGATACCTGGTTGAATAACGCAATGGCAACTCCCACGGCAGCAAGTTCAACCGGACCTGTTAAGACATGGCTGGTAATGAAGATTTACTTCTTTTTAGCAGGATGTTAGAACAGAGTTCTTATCGTACCGATTTGGCCGATGAAAGCTGTGTCGACTAAGGATGCAATAGGATCGGCGGTTAAAGCCAGAGCTGCAGGGAAGGCAATTCTTGCAATCTCCGAACCTAGTTCGTCGAGTTTGAACACTGACCTGCTCGAAAATCGCAGCCATGGATGGAACAGTTTTTATTGCTTATAAATTCGAAATCTAACAGTGAAGAACCTAACTCGTAACTGTACTTCTGTCCGAAGGAATTATAAATCTTTGAAGTGCGCAGCAAATTAGGATCACCGAAAGGGGAATTTGATGTCCTTTTTCTTACAATGAAGAACAGCTATGGTAGGAAGAAATTTATTGAGGGATTTAAAACCGTTCTGGTAATTCGATCTGCTTAGATTGAAAGAAAACTGAAAAGTAAATTTACCTAAAATTGTTGAAGAATATGGAAAAGCTGATCCTCCGATTCAAGACAAAACCACCATCGTCGTGCTTCTCCGCCATGATCGGAAAACTCCGGCGGCGGCGGCGGGCGGCGGTTGTTTGTCTCTTCCGAAGCTCTTTACGTGGAAGCAGATTCGTTCACAACGAACGACGCCCCCACCATACGTTGTTCTGCAAAAATTGTCTAATAAAGAGGACAAAAAAAACGACATATATGGTAAGAAAGTGAATATATTCATCACTCATCCTCAAAATTGTGGCAATGAAGAAGCAGATTACAAAAACCTAAACCAGAAATTCGTCGAATACAGACAGTGGCGACTGATTCTCGCCCAACATTTGGGATTAATCACACATTTAGAGAGAGAATTAATCCCTCACCTTTACAAACTCAGACAAGCATTATACCTCCAATCGCATCACACTGCTCGAACAATTGCTGTCTGAATATGAATCCACCAAAGAGGAATATGCCGCGCACTATGGAGGGTTCGCACAACACATATACATATATACATATATATGTAATATCGAATGTTGTTCTAATCCCAAAAATCCTTTCTATTTCCCCGAAACCCTACGATGATGATTATTCGAAACAATTGAGATTAATTCCCACTCAGTCACAGAGGGATTATTTATACAGGGAGGGGTAGGGGTAGGGGTAGGGGTAGGGGCATATGGAGATTTTGGATTTGACGGGAAAGGGAAAAGGCCATTGAAGGTCGATCATCTATCTGCGATGAATATCAGAAAAGAGGGATTTTTTTACTTTTTTCTTTTTTTTTTATATATATTTTTTAATAAATGTGATTTTGCCTAGTGAAAAAGAAAGACAATTTTTATTCAAACTGGAGCAGAATCTTTGTTGACAGTAGTGTGGGGACACGCATTTGCTGATGTGGCAGGGGAATTTCCTCAGTCGCGAAATTAACACGTGTCCCATTATTTATTTATTTATATTATATTATTATTATTACTGACATATGCTGTGCACATTTAATTTAGCGGTGTTTGTTTGATATTTTTATTATTTTTTGAGTTTTGGTGAGATTTTTTTTTTTTTTTTATTGGTATAATGAGATGATATTTGATTAAATAGGGAGATATGTTATATACTTGTATTTAAAAATATTTTCAAATATATGTCAATATATTTTGAAATTTAAATTTTCATGAACTATGCTAAATGTTTTTGGCATGAATTTTAATGTAGAAATATATTTTCCTGTTATTTTTTATTTTTATGATAAAAAATATGAAAAGATAATATACTTTTTTATTAGAAAAATACGAATACAAATTTAAGTGACAGAAAAAGTATATAGTACAAATAGAAATATATTTTTATGATTTTTTATAATTTTTGTTAAAAATATACTATATGTATATTTATTTGTTTACAAATAATTACATTCAAATTAATACTTCTTGTGTCCACTAGTAAAGCATATATTGTCATTTTTTTATTGTTCAAATAAAAAATATTTATTATTTCTTTAATAAGTATAAATACCATTACATAGTACAAATACTCTTATATTTATATTTATTTACATTAATACATTTTCAATTACTTTTACGTATCATAGAGATAAAATAATTTTTACAAAATTATCATCAACTATCACTAATACACAATATTTATTAAATTTAATAGAAAAAAAAATAAAAAATGAGAACATATTTCAATGACCGAGATAATATATGTATATATATACTTTTATTAAATATCCCGTCAAATATTAAAAAAATAAAAAATTTAAATCAAATTTTTTCAAATCAAACTCAAAGATTTTGTTTCTCCTAGTTCCTAATTAAGAAATTCATAATTTTCTTGTAATATATATTACTCTTTTTGTCCGTTAAATTTATATAAATATATAATTTTTTGATCGTCTGTTAAATTTATGCACAATTTATTTTTAGTAAACAATTCTATTCATATATAATTTCATTACATTTATTTTAACAAATAATAATAAGTTTGATATTATTTTTCTACTTATCCTACTATTTTTTTATGGATCATTTAATAAATTTTCTTTAATACTTTCACTCTACCTTTTATTTATCTTATTTTAATATTAAAATATTATTTTTTTTTTTAATTTTCATGTTCAATCAAATCTACACAATTATATTAGTTCAATAATAATACAAAAAATTAAATATTTAATTTGATATTTTAAAAAAAAATAATAAAAAAAATTCAAAATTCCGAACAAAGACAAAATTATATTAGTTCAATAATAATAATAATAATTAAATATTTAATTTGATATTTTTAAAAGAATAATAAAAAAATTCAAAATTCCGAACAAAGACATTGTATGAAACCACACATAGCCCAATCCAAACACAAGCTCACACCCTAATGTAATATTTCACATATTACATGTTGGTTTGTATTTTATTAATGCAGATATTTCTATATATTTATAAAAGAATCAGCTTAGATTATTTAAATTTTAATTACTTATTATTCCCTCAGTTCCAAAACTATAGTCTTATTTGGATTGGATATGATATTTAAGAAATATTAATATTATATTGATAGTTGGTAAAAATGATGAGTAAAAGAATTTTTTGCCCTTACGAGTGTATTAGTGTAAAAAGTAGTGGCATTTGTGTAATAATAATGAAAATGTAGGGATAATTTGATGGTGAGATAAGTATTTATAGAAATGAGACAATTGTTTTAGGACGGACAAAAATGATAAACAAAGACTATTATATTGGGACGGAGGGAGTATAATATTTATTATAAAAAATAATTATTAAAATTTTATTTAGTTATTATAATACTCTCTCCGTCCCTTAACAATCTATCCATTTTTTTCATTTTGGTCCGTCCCTCGACAAAGTATTCATTTCTTTTTTAGTAATTGTATTATCTACCTAACTTTACAAATATCCTTCCAATTTACAATATACTCCCTCCGTCCCATAACAAAGTATCTATTTTTCCATTTTAGTCCGTCTCATAACAAAGTATCCATTTTCTTTTTTAGTAACTGTACTATCTACCTAACATTATAAATACCCTTACAACTTACAATATATTACACAAATGTCATTACCTTTATATCACACATACTAATAAGGTTATTTTAGTTATTTCTACTTTATTTCTACTATATCCCAATATAATACTAATATTTCTAAAACTACGTGCAAAAAGCAAATGGATATTTAGTTCCGGGACGGAGGGAGTATTACACAAACGTTATTACATTTATATCATACAATACTAATATGGATAATTTAGTCTTTTTATCTTTATTTTTACTTTATCCCAATATAATACTAATATTTCTAAAATTTCGTATAAAAAGTAAATGAATATATTGATATGGGACGGAAGGAGTATATATATTCAACTATACTTACCTTATTATAAAAAATAATCTATAAATTATTGTACGTTAAATTAATAGAATAATGTAAAATGAATACTCTTTTTGTCCGAGAACATATGACTTATTTGTTTAGAATACGATTATTTATGTAGCAGCGATTGCTAAATTAATAATAAAAATTTTATGATATTATTTTATATATATATATATATATATTTATGTAAGAAAAATGCTATTTGTACTTTTAAAAATATGAATTATTATACTCGCTTCGTCAAATGTAAAGGTTTCCGTACATACAAGAATTGAGTAAGGTTATAATTAGTAAGAAAATATAAACATAATTATTGTATAGTACAAATAATTATAAATTAAAATTAAAAAAACAAAATAATTTAATTAAAATTAAGAAATAAATTTAAAATGTAATTAATGTGTATAATTATTTTTTAAGGAAGAAAATAAAAGTTATATCAGACATACCAAAATATAAATATTGTTGGAGAGTATATTATTAAGAACTTTAGAATATGTGTTTAATTAATTTTGATTTTATATTTCGATAAAATATATATAATACAGATATAATTTTATAGAGAATAAAATTTATATATAATTCAAATGGATTAAAATATATATATTTATTTATAATTAATCTAAACTAGTTTTATAAAAAAAAAATAGAGAATTTTAATATAGTAAATGTTTGTTTATTAAGAAAAAAAATAAAAGTAAAGGAATTTTAAGTGAGTCTTACACTTAAGGCATTAAAAATTTAATTAAATTGATTTAGATTTGGTAAATATTTTTTAAAAATTCGGAAGTTTTTTTAAATCCTAGAATGGAGGGAGTAGATTATGATATTAAATTTTAAACAAAATATTCATGCATAACCATTCAATGAAAAATAAAAACTCAATAGAACTCATATTTAATTAATTATGATGTAATTTAATTTTATATTTGATATGATATTTTATTTGATAGAATAATATGTATATATTTTTAATAGCCTGAAAAAAATTAGTAGTAACACAAAAAAAATGATAAAAAATATAACTATTATTATTGTTGTAGACAGGATGGACCTATTTGGGGGTTATAGGTAGCTGATTATAACTTTAAAATATATGTATTTTTTATTGTAAAAAATAATAAAATAATAAAATTTTATATAATATATATTTATTAATTTTCTTCATTTAAAATTTTATAATGTAAAAATAATAATTTCCTGCTTGAAGTTGAATTTCTGAAGTCAAAGTCA
Source organism: Andrographis paniculata (assembly GCF_009805555.1). Taxonomy (NCBI): domain Eukaryota; kingdom Viridiplantae; phylum Streptophyta; class Magnoliopsida; order Lamiales; family Acanthaceae; genus Andrographis; species Andrographis paniculata. The sequence continues at coordinate 2,481,975 of NW_026137595.1, read as the reverse complement.
AATCCTACAGTAATTCATCAAATTTTTTCCAAAAAATTTGTTTGTTTGGGGGATTTTTCTCAAAAATTACTATTCATCAATTTTTTTTTTTTAAAAATATTAAATTAAACATTTATTTTTTATTTTTTATATTATATCAAAAAATATCGCAGCAACGGCTATTTATATCACATCATACAACTAAATTCAAAATTTTTACTATTCAAATATCAACTCAAAATCCAAACCTTCAAACAAATATGTCTAGCTGATTTTAAGCTTGCTAGTTTTATAAATGAAGAGCTTGATTTTAACCTCAAAATTCGTCTATTTTATTTTATTGAATATTTAATAATAATATAATAATATTTTATCAAGCCTCATTAAACTTTGACTTAGGACCACTAGCAACATAAATCCCTATTAAAATTGTGTAACAACATTAGAATCAAATTATTTAGGGTGTGTTTACTTGGTAATTTATTTAAGAATTTAATTTTGATTTTTTATTTAAATAGTAGTTTTAATATAATATTTTATTCAAAAAATAGTATTCCTTCCGTACCATATAATATGGGTGTATTACTGTAAACACGGGAATTTAGGTAAAATATAATTAGTAAGTAATTAAGAAGTGTATTAGTAACAATAATTATTTTTTAGTAAAAATAATTATAGATTAATATTAAGATAAGTAAATAGTTTAATTAAAATTAAAAAAAATTATAAAATTTAAAATTTAAAATACGATTAAAGTGCATAATTATATTTCCAAAAATAGAAATGACAAGTTACGTGGGAATGTTACATTTATTTTTTGTATTATTGTACTTAATACTAAAAATATTATTATATTTATATAATCTTTTATATAAATATCATTCTATTAGTATTATAAGACACTAATAGAAGTATTTTTACAATTTTTTCTTAATTTGTAATACGTTGTGATATAATACTCCCCCAGTCCTAATACAATAGTCTTGTTTACCATTTTTGTCCGTCTCATAACAATAGTTTTGTTTCCATAAATAACCATATCACTATAAAATTACCCCTACTTTTTCATTTTTATTACACAATTGTCATTACTTTTTACACTAATACACTCATAAGAACAAAAAAGTCTTTTATCCATACTATTTATCAACTACCAATATAATACTCCCTCCGTACAATTACTTTTGGCGCGGAGATTAAGGAATAATAGTATTTTAATTATAGTGGGTAGGTAAAAGTAGTAAAATGACATTTTTGCCCTTACTTTTTTGGTATAAAAGTAATGATGTGATGTAAAGTAGGGGTATTTGTAGAAAAAATGAGGTATTTAATGAAATGGTTACTTTGTAATTGGACGTCCCAAAATAGAAATATGTATATTTTCTGACTGGACGGAGAGAGTATCAATATTCCTTAAATTTCGTGTCCAACTCAATTAAGACTATATTTATGGAACGGATGGAGTAATTAATATTAAAAAATAACATACAAAAAATAAATAAAATATTTAGAGTCGGACGAACATAATAATATTTACCTATTAATGTTTAATTTGAATGAAATTAATTTTAAAAAAAAACAATGAAATATACATGCTATAATTGAATGAGTCACTTTAAAAAATTTTAATTGATGGGGATCCTACCCCAACCACCACCACCCCACTTTTTATCCCTAAGTACAATAAAAAAAATACTTATTTTTGTGAAAGAAAAAAGGTTGCCTGCTCTAAACATACACGTAACTATTTTTTTTTTTTTTTCAGCATTTCTCAAAATTAATTAATTCCTTTCATGTGATGATAACTATAATAGCATTATAGGTGTGGCCACTTTTACCTTTCTCCGACCCTAATACTCTGTCGGTTCCAGAATTATAGTCCGGATTATATTTGATACGAGATTTAAAGAATATTTATATTATATTGGTAATGGATAAAAAATACAGGTAATTTTTTTTTTTACCTTTGTTAGTGTATTAGTGTAAAAAGTAGTGACAATTGTGTAATAATAATAAAAAAATAATGATTGTTTTTATAGTAATATGATTATTTATGGAAATGAAACTATTGTTTTGGAACAGACAAAAATAATAAAATTTTATAATTATACTTTTTTTTTAATTTAAAATGTTTAAAAAGCAATTTTTATATATATATTTTTATTTCTTTAAAAAATGACTTATTTATACTCTATTTGTATCAACTGAACATTTTCTTTTATGTCACTAAAAAAAAATCATACATAGAATATATTATTTTTTAATAAAAATTACGAAAATCAAAGGAATACTTTTGAGGGAGGATTACATAATTTAATGTTATCATTCAATTATATAATTTATAAAATTGTTACACAAAAATAAAGATAAATTGGTAAAATTATTACTAAAATTATACTCCCGTCGTTCCCGTTAATTTGTTTCATTTAGCTTAGGCTTGAAGTTTTAAGTAGCGTGTAATTAGTAAATAATTAAAAAATATATTAGTAAAAATATTTATGATTTAATAAAAAAAAAGTTATATATTCAAATTAAAATAACTAAATAGTTTAATTAAAATAAAAAATTATAAATTATATATTTTAAAATATGATTAAAGTATATAAATATATCTTTTAAAAAAATAAATTATATGAAACAAACGAAAAATAAAAAAATAAAAAAAAACAAATTAAGTAAGATTGAGAAAAGAAAATATAATTTAAAATACCATCAAGTAGCGAACAAAATAAGACCAAGATAGGCGCATATGCTCTTTTGAATTTTGGTTTATTTATTTATTTTATTGTAACAATAACAATTTTTATAAATAATATATTATTTTATTTTATAAATATTATATTCCAATCATTACTAAAAAAAGATAAAAATAAAAATTTAATATATTATTTCATATCACACAATATAACATAAAAACAAAAAAATATTAGTTAAATCAAAATTCAAATTAAAACTCCAATTTAAAATCAAAACGAAACAAACCTAACACACAAAGTATGAAGTATTTGTTTTGATATATTTATTTAGACAAAAGATAATCTTTTTATTTTATATTATATAATATTAGATTAATATTTTCCTTTTGTTGCAGGTAATAGTCCCCAGTCTCTTAACCATCTATTTATTTTTTTATTTTCGTCTGTTCCATAACAAAGTATTTTTTTTTATTTTTTTTTAAGTAACTGTACTATCTACTTAACATTACAAATATTTTTCTAATTTACAATATATTATACAAATATCATTACTGATATATCATACAATACTTATTACAATTTAGTCTTTTTATTTTTATTTCTACTATATTTCAATATAATATTAATATTTTTAAAATTTTATGTAAAAAATTAATGGATATAAGATATGAGACGGATGAAGTATTACAGAAAATATATAAATTAAGCAATAAAAAACAAACACCCATGTTGGATTTTGGTCCAATTGTGGGCATGAAATAAGAAGTATGTTAAAAAATTTATAAATGATTTCCAATAATTGCAAGTGCACGTGGCAAATGGTCTGTTACAAATTCTGGTTTGCTTTCATCATCTCATGGCCCCAATATTACTTTAAAAAAAAAAAAAGAAAAAAGAAATAACGTTACGTCTTTGAATCCTATATTGAGTTATTATTATTATTATTATTATTATTATTATTATTATTTTTCTTTTGAAAATTTACTTTAGCTAAAATATATAATCTCTTCGTTGGTTTACAAAGTTTATATATTTTTATTTTGGGATGTTTAATTACAAAGTTTACATTTCATTAAATACCTTACTTTTTTTCCACAAATATTCTTACTTTACATCACATCATTATTTTTACACGAAAAAGTAAAGGCAAAAATATCATTACACTATTTTTAACTACTCACTATAATTAAAATACTATTATTTCTTAAATACCGCACCAAAAGTAAATGTATCCTTTGTAAATGGCCGAATGGAGTATAATTTAATAAATAAATTAAGTACAATAAGCATATCTTCAATATATAGATTATTTTCAATAAGAAGAATTAAATAGAGCATAATGACCTACAAATTAACTGATGTGTGGTTGGATTGAATGTCAGACGTCATTAACAAAGTAAAGTACAACGATTTTGTTTGTCCTTTTTTTTATTTTATGTTTACTTTTATTTTTTATAAATAATATAAGTATATTATTATTTATTTTTATAAAATATTTGAAGAAATATAAAAAAATCCTTTAAAAGATGTATAGGTAAACAAATAACTCAGTAAATAAAATGATGAAAAAATAAAAAAAGAAAAGTTTAAAAAACAATTTCAGATGAGATATTTTTATAGTACTACTATAATTTTAGAGGTTTAGATTATTTGGTAAGTTTATTTTAAAACAATATATTACTCCCTCATTCTCAAAATTATAGTCGGGGTTGTGTTTGACACGTGATTTAAATAATATTTATATTATATTGGTAGTGGATAAAAAGTACAGCTAAATGACCTTTTTGCCTTTGTGACTGTATTAATGTAAAAAGTAGTGATAATTGTGTAATATTAATGAAAAATAAAGGTAGTTTTTATAGCGATATGATTATTTATGAAAATAAGACAATTGTTTTGGGACGGACAAAAATAGTAAACAAAACTATTGTATTGAGACTGAGGGAGTATTGAATATTATAAAAAATGATTGAACTCCAGGTAAGAATATGATATCGTACTCCCTCCGTCGTTCAAATCTATGCTCACTTTCCTTTTTAGATTGTCATCGAAAAATATTCTCATTTCATTTTTAAGTAAAAAATCATTTCATTTTTGGACTATTTTTTACTATAAAAGAAAAAATTAACAATTGTTACTCACTTTTATTAAAATTTGTGTCTGGTCAACTGAGCACAGATTTGCACGGCAAAGGGAGTATTAAATATCAATACAATAATTAATGGTTAAATTGGGTGTGTTTGTTTGGAGGATTGGATTGGATTTACATTATTCATCCAATTTTTTTTCCCCAAAAACATCAAATCAAACATCTATTTTTCATTTTTTATATTATACTAAAAATTAATTTTACATTCAAAACATCACATCTACACCTATAATTTATATCACATCATACAACTATTCAAATTTAATTTTTTTTACTATTCAAATCTCAATTCAAAATCCAAACCCCGAACAAACGCACCCTTAAAAAGAAGAAAAAGAAAGAACAAATAATGGTGTAAATCCCTCTAACCAAGGGCAATGCTTTTATTAATTTCTTTATTTAATTCAACCAAACATACTATTGTACTAATCAACATTTTCTAATAAGATCAATCATCAATTAGTAATCATGTTATTTTATTTTATTTTTTTTATATATAAATATATTTAAAACACTATTTGAATAAATTGATGCAAGTATGCCTAGGTTTGATAATACTTGGACAATTAAACATGTGTAAATAGAGGTTTTCCATTGGAATGAATTCGAGGTTTTATAGTAGATTTAAAAATAATAGTGTTTGTTGGATAGTGAAAGTGTGTAAGAGATTTTAACATTTTTTTCATTTGACTTTATATTTAAAGTAATTATATATGCAATAATATATTTGTAATTTAAGTAAAATTTAAGGGAATTTTGATATTAGTGTATAATTTACTTTTACTAAAATATGAAAGAAATACTTTGGAGGTGAAACTAACATTCTTTGAATTGAGACAGATGATTAATATTTTTATTTATTATATATATATAGTAAACAATATATTTTTCCATCCCACTTTAAAATAGCATTTTGATTTTTTATAGTAAATTTAAAAAATAATACTAATATTTTATTTATAGTGAACGTGTGTAAAATGATTTTGATATTTAACTTAAAATACAAAATAAATTTTAAAGAATATCGTTATAGAATACTCGCTCGTCTGGTAGAAATAATTCAATTAGAACCCGTACAAATATTAAGAAAAATTAATACTTTATTAAAAGAAATAAAAGTAACATGCAGTTGAAGGTATTTTTAAAAATTTAATTAGTATTTAAAGATAATAAATAAAAAATAACGATAATTATAATAAATAAATATTAAATAAAAAATAATAATTACATTTTTAAAATTAATTTTTTCCAAAATAACTAACTTGGCAAATTTAACAAAAGAATAAAAAAATAAAGTAGTATAAATTTTACAAACAGAAATAGCATATAATCATCACACTATTCCTTTCTTCTTCTTCTTCTTTTTTTCTTTTTTATTTTTATTCTATATATTTTTTTTTTGGATGATATCAATTTAATTAACATATATTGGGAAAAATTTATATACCTATGGAAAAAATTGCATGTGCATGAAATATTTAGACCAATTCAAAGTGCATTTAGTGTTTGGGTGCTATCTTGTGACATAATAAGGAATTCAACTATCATTATCAATAGTATTTCAAGGCAATTATATTATTTAATTGTGATTTAGAATTAATTTGAAATAAATTATTATTTAAATAATATTTTAATGTAATATTTTATAAAAATAAATAATAATAATATATTTTTATTAAAAATTGTATAAAGTGAATAGATAAAACATATACATAGGTTTAACATGCCAATAACAAAATTAATAATAAATATGTATAAATATTTTGTGGTTCAAACTTGTTTTTCTTATTTAATTAATTTGGTACACTCGATTGTACTGGAGTGCCTTTTCATTATTATTATTTTTTTCCTTCTGTTTTTTTAGTCCTATTTAAAATTATCTAATTATATCCTAATACTATGCAATGAATTAAAAGGTGATACAATATTTACTAGAATGAATTTGTTGTATTATCAAGTCACACCACAACATTTGCTTAGATGAAAGTGATAGGATTATTACCTTGTTTAATCTTGATGAATCGCGACCTTCAGAATCTTCACACAATCAATCGATGTTCGTGTAGCTGCTGAACTGTCCATGCTGTCTGCTAAAGTGAAATTTTTTACTACTTATTTCTGAGCTGAAAAAGTTTTTTTAAAGATAAAAATACAATTCAAATCTGCATGTTTCATAAGCAAAAAGTACAAGATAAAATATACTACAATCGGTTTGGAAAGTAAAGAAGAAATGGATAAAAAAGAAAGAACACTTAGTCCCCTTTGAATTTGCAGACATATTAGACGACTGCGCTACCTACAGGACTACAACTCTGCTCAAGGTCTTGGTTCGAGGCCTAATGTTTTGGACAATAAAAAGGCTTCAAGATGAGAAAAAAATGTGTATCTCATTGTTCTACTGCATTCGAAGCCAAAATGACTTTGTCTTATGAGCTTGCATGCTAATAGGAGGTCAAATATGAAGGAAGAAAAAGTCTCACTCCAATTATCAAAAGACATATCATTTGATGACTATCCCTTCTTCCTAGGACATTTACGTAGAGTTTGACATATCAATTTTATCCCATATGTATTGATATTTGAGATGAAATATGTCTTGACATATTTAATCATTTGGAGTCTCTGTGTTGTCAAATTTTGATTGGAAAAAGTGGGTTTGTGTATGTATATATATATACAACCTATAGAATTGTGGAAGGTGTGACTTTCATAATTTTTTTGAGTGAAAAAATTTGAGATTTTTTGAGTGCTTTGTGTAGAGCGAGAGCTTGAAAAATTTTATTTAATTTTATATTGACAGGAAAGCTTACATCCTATGGTGTAATAGTTAAGTTCTACTTTTTGTTAAGGGTGAGTGTACTCTTTTACATTGAGAGATTTGTAGAGATGTTCGTCCGTGTGTTGAGAAGCAAAAATCTAGAAAGATCTCGTAAATATTCTTTGGTGAGAAATCTGCTTGAAGTTGCTGGTTCCTGGAGTTGGAGATGACATCTTGAAACAATTTTAGTTGTTGTGTCGACAAATTGCGGAGTGTTAATGTAGTGCAAAAGGGTTCCAAAGAGAGTTGAAGGAGGAGAAGATGACAAGCTCCCTACAACAACATCGTTTTTCAAAGTACAAGCAATGGAGTTCGAGGTCTTGTATGCTTGCCTTTGCAAAGGAAGATGCATTTGTATGTGGTAGTAAACCAATACATTTAAGTTGGGTTTGTACATGTTGATTTGTGGAGTGTGTATGAGGAGTTTTTGTATCTTGTTCCTACCTTACTCATAGTGGAGTTGCCCAGGGTTGATGCCATCCCGACGTAAGCCAGTTGAGGGTCGAACTGGGTCAACAAACTTTGATATGTTGTTTGCTTCGTTTCATTACGCATAGACCTTGTTGTGATTTGTTATCAAGCGAATTACATCATTCTGAACACAACAAACCTTTTGAATTTGCATTCATTTCCGCTGCATTGATCAAAAGTGTTGAGAATTGGAGTTTCAGGTATTGAAATACATCTAGGACCGTCAAATTTAATTCAAAATTTTGCTTATACACATGCATAAAAAATTATATGCTTTTACTTAAATTTCAAAATAGTGTATTTGGTTTGGATTTCAAAACTAAATTAATGATATTAAGTTTTTTCCAATAAAAATATAAAATTTTTAAATAAAATATGATATCAAAATAATATTTAAATCAAAATTTTAATATGAAATTAAAATAAAAAAACTTAATTTTCAAATTATTTTTAGATAATAAAATACCAAATGAAAAATAGTTATAAAACGTGTTTTATATATAAAAAAATATATATGTAATAAAATATTTCGAAAAACATAAAATTTTAATAGAACATTTAAACTAAAAATATTTCTTTAGTCCACCAATATATATATATAAGTTTAAGAAATATTGTATTTAAACAACAATAAAGTATATATTGTGTAAATATCATCTTTGTATTTTAATGTACTGTAATGATATTGATACACACAAATAAATTTGAGGCTATTTGTAATACTTTTTCATCCACTTAAAAAAATATATATATATTTACATTTGGCATAAATTTTCAAAAATAATAATATTTAATTATAGTGGTGGTTAAAAGTAATGTAAAAAAAATTTTATTTTTACTAAAAGTAATAATATGATGGTAAAATAAAAATATTTATAAAAAAAATGAGATATTTTTGAAATAATTATTTTATAATTAAATAATCGAAAATAAAAATAGATATATTTTGTGAGTGAATGGAGGTAGTATATAGTATATCCACATTTACTTACAAAAATAAAAGTAAATGTCTTGTGTTTAGATAGACTAAAATAACAAAATATGTATTGCATGTAATATATATTTTATTTTTTTAAAAGTTTTTAATTATTAATACTCTCTTCGTTCAATTGTAATTTTCTCATTTGATTTTGCACGCGGATTAATGAAAATTAAGTATTTTATAGATATATAGTGTTAAAAATAATATAATATCTATTTTACCTTTAAAAAGTGATATGCAAAGTAAAAAATAAGGGTATTTTGATATTTAGCTTAGAGTTACTTTTTCTCAAAATAGAAATGGAAAGTTTTGATTTAGATAGGGAAAATGAAAAGTTTAACGGTAGACAGAGGGAATATAAAAAAATAAGAGTTTGTTTGTTTAGTATTTTAATTCGAAGAATTTTTTTTATTTTTTATCGTAAAGTATACAAAATTATGTTGATAATTAAAATATAATCAGTTTGTTCATTCAGCATTTTTAGATGAACCTATTTGTTGTATGGGGAAGATAAACAAAAATAATATTTTGTATTGAATGGTTGACTTTTTAGGAGTGGATGATATATACTCTCTCCGTTCACACACAAAGTAAACATTTACTTTTAGCGTAATGTTTAAGAAATAATAGTATTTTAATTATAGTGGGTAGTTAAAAGTAGTAAAATGACTTTTTTGCCCTTCTTTTTTGGTGTAAAAGTAACGATGTGATGTAAAGTAAGGGTATTTGTGGAAAAAAAGTGAGGTATTTAATAAAATATTTACTTTGTAATTGGACGTCGCAAAATATAAATATATATACTTTCTAGTTGGACGGAGAGAGTATTTTCTTGTATATATTTGTTTTTTTTAATATTATTTACAGAAAATTGTTTCATTGAAAAATGGTAGTGAACAAACTGATTAATTTTTATTAAAAAAGTAAAAAATATATATATATATATATTATAAAAATCGAAAAAAAAAATGACAAACAAACCCAAAATTTAAACACAAATAACAAGAGCTAGATTACTGTCAGGTTACACTACCTTGAAAGATTATTAAAAATAAATGAACCAATTATACCTAGTAGTGTAGGTCTTCAAATATCAGTCAATTATAACAATTTTTTTTGTCTTTCTCTAATTTCAATTCAATAATTTTTTATTTATACAATACACCAAAACACAACCGGCTAATGTCTTATTGCACTTATTTGAAAAATACTCCATACGTCCCAGATATCATGTCCACGTTGCCGTTTCTGTCCGTCCCACATACTATATCATTTTAAATTTTTAAATTTTATTTTTTTTAATTTTAATTAAACTAATTAGTTATCTTAATTTTAATTTATAATTATTTATATTATAGGATAATTATTTTCATTAGTACATTCTTAATTATCTATTAATTACACTCCTAAAATAATCGTACGGTATCTGAGACGGAGGAAGTATATTGGGTGTGTTTTTTTTTTTTTTTTTTTCAAAATACTTCACACGTTTCTCAAAATGATATATATATTCATTATTTATATTTTATATACAATTCTCTGTGTACCTCGTATCAAAAAAAAATATTTTTTCAAATTATCTAATAAAACAAAGAGACCCCTCATGTGTGCAAATAACATATATTGTTAAATAATATGAGCAATGCTATTTAAAAACAAGTATTGTCTTTTCATATTTATAGAGTGTGGTATGGAGACCGTTGTCATATGCGGAAATTAAATGCTATAATATACTATACAGATGTCAGTTGTAAAATAATCGCCACCGACGACTTAATCGAAAAAAGTCAGTCGAAATTGATTTAATCGTAAGTTTCCATTCTCTTCAAGAAAAGATTTGAACTATCTCGCGATGATAAAATAATTAATGTAAAAAGGAGAGCAGAATAAACAAGAACAAAGCTGAAGGAAGTTGTAAATTAATTTAAAGCAAAACTGAAAAAATTTAGATAAAATACAGAAAAAGTAATGCGGAGAAAAAATTAAAGAAAGAAGAAGATGAATGTTTGTTATCCAATCCACGATCTTCTGCGGGCAGTTGCACAGGTTGGGCGCTGGGCCGATCTAGCTGGGGCCCATCGCATTTGAGCCTCCGGCTGCTAGAAATAAGTTGGGCCGATCTTATTAATTATTTGAGTGTATACAATAGATTATAGTAGAGTGTATTATATAGATTATTGTCATTTGTTGTTAGTTTATATATTGTATTTATATTATATTAATCATTTTGTCTGTCATTTTTTTTTCACTTTTTTTTCGTCTGTCCTTTAAATTTAGTCTACTAAATTAATTTTGACAAAGTTAAATTTTAAAAAATGAACTATCTTCAATTCAAAATTTATTTACTACAATTGTCACTATATTTATTATATTCTCTATTCATCATCATTAATCACTAATTAAATTATGTTTTTATTTTTATCCATTTTTAATTTTCGTGTCAAACTCAAATGAATTATTTTTGCTGGACGAATATAATCTGTATATTATCTATTATCATTTCATGTGATGTCTATCATATAAATAAATATATACATATATATGCTCCCTCCTGTCTTACTGAGAGTTGACACGAAAATTAAGTAATAATAGTATTTAATTGAAAATGGTATAAAGTAGAATATAAATTACTAAAATGCCCTTGCTTTTTAAAGGATTTTAAAGAGTATGTTAGAGTAATAATTAGGGGTAGTATGGAAAAATATGAATAATTTTATTATAAAGTGGGACCACGACTATTAAATAAGAAAACAAGACAATTTTTTGGAACGGACGAAAATGAAAAAACAATACAAATCTTTTGGGACGGAGGGAATATAAGAAATCGGTGTGTGATCTACTCCATCAAATGTTTTTTTTGTCATTTTAAAATTTTTTTTAATAAAATAAATATGTATTAAATGCTATTAAGTACATCAAAATTAATAAAATTATAATTAATACATTTTTAAAGATAATAAAATAATTGATTTGATTTTATGATTAAAGAAAATTGTAATATAATTTTATGTCTATTTATACCCCTAATTAAGGATACTGAAAATGTAATAATTTTGGAATATAATTTTTATTATTTTTATAATTAAAATAATTATATTAATAATCAATAAAATAAAAACTACCTAATTATATTTTGTAATCTTAATATATATATATATAAATGCCAAAAAGTCTCATAATTCTTTTTTTTTTCCCTGTCATTATTTAATATCCAATATAGTTTTTTTCCCCCTCATTTTAAGCATCGAAGTTCCTAAATATTGGGGTCTAACCTAATCCGAAGATAATGCGTCATTTTAACGTATAATTTGCTTATACTATTTTATTTTGTACTCTATATTAATAATTTTATATATTTTTGGATTTATAAATATTTATGTTATTTATTTTTAGGTAAATCGTATATTAGTTTATATTTAATAATAAAATTAAAATTAAAAATTAATTTATTTTTATTTCTAATATTAATTTTTTTCTATAATCAACATCCGATAATATTAGTACAAATACTTAACTTGAGCTACACCAACATAGAGCCCAACACATGTGTAATCTTCTTACAGGACTCACGATTTATCTCGTGACCCGTAACCCTTTCCCTGTCCTCATGAAAAAAAAAATAAAAATACTACACTAAGTAATACTACATCCGTCCGACTTAAGGTTAATTATATTTTTTTGTGTATTAATTTTTAAATAGTAATTATTATATCAAAATATAGTGCAAATTTTAAAAAATTATAAAAATACTTCAATTAATATTTTATACTATATTCGTCCGACTCTAAAGGTCTTATTTATTTTTTGCATTTTGATTTTTGAATATTAATCATAATACAAATTAAGGAAAAATAACAAAAATATTTCTACTAGTGTCTTCTAATACTAGTAGAATGATATTTATGCAAAAAATTATACAAATCTAAAGATATTTTTAATGTTAAGTATAATGACGCAAATGGTAAATAAAATCCTTAGAACCGGACGGAAGAAATAATAATAATAGAAGAATATTTGTACAAAAGATTATACAAATATAAAAATATTTTTACAGTTAATTACAAATATGATTTTTAGAGACGAACGAATGAAGTAGCACGTTCATTACAAATCGACCAAGGCTGTCTGGGAAATAGCTAATACAAAAAAATTCCGACTCCCATAATAATAATAATAATAATAATAATAATAATAGCCGTTACAATGCTAATTAAGCTATTTTCTTGTGTGTGTATTCCAACAATGATCCAAATATTATCGTATTTACCACAGCCCAATAACTTTCCACCACACCCCGCCAACTCCAAGCCAAATTACGAGATTCACAACCGATATCAAGAACCCGTACCCCCACCACGTCGCCAACGGCACGTACCCGGCGCCATAGAACACCGGCGCCGACCCAATGCCGTAGTGTGTGAGCCCGCCCATCAGGTTCGACAAAAAGCAGAGCACGCAGGCGCCGAAGTACGCCGGAGTGCCCAGAGCGGTCGACACCGACAGAAATGCCGTAAACATGGCACCGATATGGGCTGCGCCGCTCGCGAAGAAATAGTGCGAGTAGAAGTAGAGAAGGCCTAGAATCCCGAACGACAGCTGCCACGTCAGCCCTAGCCCCCCGACAAACTGCATCACCACCACCGGATAATCGTTAGTCAGTCGCATAATTCAGATGCATCGATGTTTATAAATAAGGCATGGATCAGCTGCTGATCCGATCAGATCAACATATGCTATTGGGTGGTGATCAGTATATATTTAAACATATTTCAGTATATTTATAATACAATATATATTATATTACTCTATCTGATCCCACATAATTTGTTCATATTTTCTATTTTTGTCTGTTCCACGTAATTTGTCTTTAAATATAATTATACACTTTATATTACATTTTAAATTTTAAATTTTATAATTTTTTAAATCTTGATTAAACTATTTAGTTATTTTAATTTTAATCTATAATTATTTTTATTAATACACTTCTTAATTACTTATTAATTATATTTTACCTACATTCCGTGTCCATATTACATGGGACTGAGGGAGTATAATTTAACTGGTCACCCTATACCATATGCTAGATCCGGCCAAGTCAGCATCAGCACAGGATCCGCAGCCGTATGTATAGTTATACCTTGACGACGGTTTGGCTGAACCACGAGATTAGCCCGTATTTATTGAGGTACCCGGCCATGGCGATTAGGGCGGCGAACCATGTTAGTGTGTCCCAAGCTACCGATTCCGACAGGCATTCCTTCCATGTCACGACTCCCGTTACGAGCAGCACTGATAGCCCGAGAATCGCTGCTGTGACAGCGTCGATGCTCAGCACGCTTCCGAACACCCATAGCCCGACCTGATTCAAATCAACCAAAACAATAAGAACAAACAACAGACTATCTATACAAACAATCTATATATATGTATATGAATGAATGTATATATACTGTGAGAAGCAGAGTTCCGGCCATGATGGCCTCATTTTTCGACATCGGCCCCATCTTCTCCAAATTTTCCCTGGCGAGCTTGGGAGCATCAGGGCTGCTTTTAATGGCGGGCGGGTAGATCAGGTAGAGAATAAATGGCACCAAAGTTAGGGATATCAATCCAGGCACGATTGCAGCCTTGGCCCAATCCATCCATCCGATCGTCATGTTGATTGTGCTTGCTGTAAGATTCGCAGCGAGAGGATTGGCAGCCATGCCCGTTAGGAACATCGACGACGAAATCACAGATGTTTGGAAGCAGGTCAGGGACAACCAGGCGCCCAAATTCTTCTCCGTCCCGTCGCCGACATTGCTGCCGCAGGCGGCGCAGAGGGATTTCATCAACGGCAGGAAAATCCCGCCGGCTCTGGCGGAGACGGAGGGGATCGCCGGCGCGAGGAGAGCTTCGCTGAAGACGAGACTGTAGCCTAACCCTAGAGATGAACTGCCGAAGAGATTCACGAATTGGTATGCGATTCTGTTACCTAATCCGGTTTTGATGAACCCTCGGGCGAAGAAGAAGGCCAGAGCGATCAGCCATGGAATCGGATCTCCGAAGGAGGAAAATGCGGCGGCGAAAGTTAGGGTTTTGGTGAAAACGCAGGCGCCGAGGCCCATCAGCGCGACGGCGCCCAACGGCAGCGGCTGAGTGATGATTCCGACGACGGTGGCGAGGAAGATGGCGAGTAATTGCCACGCGATGCGGGAGACGCCGTCGGGGGCGGGGATCAGCCACAGAATTACTCCGGTGGCGATTGTGGCGACCAAGGGTTTGACGGCGGCGCCCTGCCACGCCGGCTGCTGGGGAGCCGGAGATACTGGCGCCGCCGCCGCCGATGCGGCTCTGAGTTTAGGGATGCGTCGGGGGGATGGGGTTAGGAATACGGATTTCTTGTCGGCGAAAATTAGACGATTGTTGTTGCTTATAAGTGATCGGAATTTCGCCGGGCGGCGGCGGAGGGGGTTAGGGTTTGGCGGCAGCCGGAGGTTGGGGGAGAAGGTGAGGACGGCGGAAGCCATCCTTACGACGGCGGTTGGCGGTGGTGGACGCGCCGCCGCAGGCAAAGGTAAGATTTTTTTTCAGCGTAGCAATTCTCAGTTTCCCGTCGTTCGTAAAGTTAGGACACTGTGGGTGAGTGGAGCGCCGGGATGTAATGAAACTGTGAGTGAATGAATCTGGAGCGTTGGATTCGAATCCAACGGTGGTAAAGTAGTCCAGAATATCCGGTCGGGATGGGTCAGCCTGACCGGCGGAGAGAGATTCTTCCACGTGGGGCTCTATTATTGGGTGGATCCAAAAGTAGAGAAACCTGAAATGACGAAAATGGGCTTGAAGGATTAGCCGTCCACCCAGACAAGATGTGGTGAGGTGCCAACGATCGAAGAATACAAACAAACGAAAATTGAAGAAAGTAGAGATATGTGGGTAAGAAAAGGGTATTGTTTTGGGTGGCTCTGATTTTCTGCCCTTTACAATGATCCAAAGGTCCAATTTAATTTACATTCAATTCTTTAAATATACGAAAAATAAAGGAACAATAATAAAATATAAAAATAAAAATAAAAATAATGTTAAGATGATATATTGATTTGGGACAAAGTAAAGAGCAATTCTTTTGTCCATTATTTGAGCACGTTATGAAGGTTGCTAGACGTAGAATTGATAAAATTTTGTTGCTACGAACATATATTACAGCTTACAATTTACACACACATATATGCATATTTGTAACTAGCGTTTTGCCCGAAATAAAATATTATAAGTATTGCTAGTTAGGTATGATCTAAAAAATTAGAGTTTTGGTTTCTTGACGAGGCAACTCGAATTGTATCTGTGTATCTTCATATTTTAATATTTTCAATAGTGAATCACGCAGGTGTTGGAACCCTCCGAACTACGTTAACAATTTGTTCATGTTATTTACTGATCTTGTAACTAGTATGTGCGTTTGTAGTTCGATCGTTTAACAAACAACGAGTCTGTGTTGAGAGATTTTTCTGTGTTAATTTTCAAAATTTATTGTTGCTACGTGTTTGATCGATTTTAAGGCCTACAATTGGTATCCGAGCATTCTCTTCACAGATATTACCGAAAAATGATCCATGATCATGGAAGCAAAATAAGGAACATCCGTAACAAGAGCTCCATTGCTAGATGAAGATAACTTTCAATATTGAAATATCAAAATGATGTATTTCATCTTGTTGATGAGCGAAGAAGCCTGGGATTCGGTTGTTCACGGCTGGACTCCTCCTCATAAGATCATTATGGTTAATCTACCAGAGACATAAGATGATAAATACATACCATAGTTGTGGAGAAGCCAAAGATCGAGGGAACCATTCCAACAAAAAATATTAAGTGAACAAATTCATCGTATTAATATGTGTGTTACGTATGAAATTTAGAATTAGGTTAAAAAGCCCAAGGTAAAAGAAAAATGAGCCTGGCAATAGAGTTGATTGAACTGGCTGAAGGACACCGTGAGGAAATCAAGGAAAATAGATTTATTTCTAAGGAAAATACAGGACGGAAAGACCTCAGGTCGGAAGGTCTTCAGGTCGGGAGGTCCTCAAGACGGAAAGTCCTCAGGACGGAAAGACCTCAGGTCGGAAGGTCTTCAGGTCGGGAGGTCCTCAAGACGGAAAATCCTCAGGACGGAAAGACCTCAGGTCGGAAGGTCTTCAGGTCGGGAGGTCCTCAAGACGGAAAGTCCTCAGGACGGAAAGACCTCAGGTCGGAAGGTCCTCAGGTCGGGAGGTCCTCAAGACGGAAAGTCATCAGGACGGGAAGTCCGCAGGTCGGGAGGTCCTCAGGTCGGAAAGTCCGCAGGTCGAAAAGTCCTCAGGGCGGAAAGTCCTCAGGTCGGACAGGTCGGGAAGTTCTCAGGTCGGAACTCTGCGGCGGGACCAACAAGTCGGATGGTTTGTTAGTCGGGATGTTTGTAGCTAATCCAAACAAGTCAGATGGTTTGCAAGTCGGGAGGATTGGCAGTCGGACCAATACGGTTGTAGATTGGCAGTCGGGCCAAAAGGGCGGAAGGTCTGTGGTCGGCTCAAAGAGTGAAATATAGTGACAATTTTGGTCCGCTGAGGACACGTGTCAGCAGGAGAAGGGTTGGAAGACGGTTGGAAAGGAGACGTTGTAACCGTTCGGGCGACGGTTTTCAGTACAGTTTCCCAGATAATATTTAAGGGTTTGGATCATCATTTGGCAGGGTATCTTCAATCAACTTCAACAAAGCAAAGTCAGATTTGGGGATCACCACTTTAAATTTCAGTCTTTTATTTTCCAGTTTATTTTCTGTACCATACAGTGTTTAGAGATTCCTAATCTCAGGCACTAATTAATCAAGTTTAAGGATATTTTCTATATCTTTGAATTTTACTTTATTTTTGTTGAAAAATTACATCAACAATGTGTATATATTATATATTTTCAATAATATTTATCGAAAATTATTCCAACAAAAAACACAATGAACAAACCGTTCTATTATATACTACTCATTTCACTCTAAAACAATAGTCATATTTTTCTATTTTCGTCAAGTCACATTTTTCTATTTTTGTCCGTCTTAAAACAATAGTTCAATTTTCTCAAATAATCATATCACGACTACTCATACATTTTTATTATCATTACACAAATGTTATTACTTTTACACAAATATACTACAAGAATAGTTTAATCTTTTAGTATCTACTTTATACCAACTTTTAATATAATACTATTTTTCTTAAATCCCATGCCGACTCCAAATAAGACTATTTTTTTCGGAAATAATAGAATATTTATTTCATTAAAATTTGTACTATAAAACACCATGCACTACAAATATCTATTATAAAGGCCTTCGTACATTAATATAAAAATGAACATTATAAAACTGTTGTTGAAGCATTGTGTTTGTTTAATTTGTGTTTTAAAATAAATTTATTTTTAATGTTAAATATGAAAAATTTTATGAGTTATATAAAATATTATTTTATGTTGAATGACTTTTATAAACGAATAAAATATATATATTTAATATATATTGTGTTAATATATGTATATATTATATTTTTAATTATATTTATAAAAAAATATGCCTCCTCAAAACACAATATGAACAAACCCATTGTGTTAATAAAAACAAATAAACTAATAAGCAATGTAAATAATTTTTTATTCAATATCCTTTAGTAAATGAGATGAAAAGTCAAGTTACTATTATGTATATGGTATTGTATTGCATTGAAATAAATATTGTGAATTTTTTTAATTTAATTTGATTATCTATTACTAAAAAATAGAATAGATGATGTTATTTAATATTTATTATTATTATTTTTTAAATAATTAAGCGCATATTCATTTTAAAGGCCATTGATATAATAATATGATTTATAGTCATAATTAACTTTGGATGATTTAAAACGTATTTCAGATACAATACAATTAAATTTTATGAAACAAATAAAATTGATAGTGTCTCTGCATTTTTTATCAAGTAGAAGAGTTCAATTTTAAATTTATTAATTTTTAAAAATATTTTTATAATTTGTTGTTGTAAAAAATCATTACCAACAGCCTAATCGAAAAGGTCTGTCGGCATCTACTTGTTCGTAAGGTTCTCCATCCTCGTTAAGTAAATATTTATTCATGTTTAGACATATGCATATTAGAGTAATATCTCTGCGATGCACGATATTATTTTTATTTTATTATAAAATCTACAAAAAAACTATATATTTTATATGTATATATATATTGTTATAAAATCATAAGATTGTATAGAAAAAAATCAATCGAGTCTTATATTTTATTTTTGTTAAAATTAAGACTAATCCAACCTAATCTTATTAGAGGAAAAAATCAAATTAATTTCCATGATCATTTAAATTTTAATATTCAAACTCAAAACTATATAAATCCAAAATTTTATACTACCGAATAAAAATTAATAAAAGAAAATATCAAATTTAATAACACAAGCAAACAGGACCCAAGATTAGACAAATAAAAACAAGGCAGAACTTGGACTTCCCTGTCCGATAACCTGCTCATTCGTGTCTCTGTTTCATTGTTCCAATTGAGATCCAATTCTATCAACGACGAGCTCGATTCAGCCGACGACGACGACTGACAGCCGATCTTCCAGTGACTGGCAGCAAGGTTCTGGCGATGAACAAATTGTGTTATCCGGTGATTGGCTGGAGATGATCTCTTCCGATAGAGGCGGCGGGCAACAGCACCGACGACAGAAGCTGACTTCGACCGACGGCGCCGAACAGCGACAGCAGGCGGCGGCTACCGGAGACCAAACCTCGGCACATCACTCCAAACCTCGACACTCATCAGAGTGGGCACTCGAAAAGGGTATCTCGAACCTCACCGGAAACACTTGTCCAAAACCATCGGTTTTCCTCTCCCTCACTCTTTCGGTCTATCTCTCCTCTGGTTAACGATTGGATGGAGTAATCATCACCAACATACCCTAAAACCAATTCTCTAATATAAACTTAATTAACTTCCCCAAAACTAAAATAACAAAACTAACCAATGGATTGGGCTTGGGCTTGGGCTCGAGTTTGGGTAAAAGAGAATTGGGCTGATCTGATGAACCGGACTAAAGAGTGGACCAACTAATTATTTATTTACCGAAGGATTCGTTGGATTAGACCAAAAATTTCGGTCAAAATTCCCAACAGAAACAATTACTGAATATAGAAAATAAATAACATAACCAAACAAACCCAATTTTAATTTAATATTCTTTTGCATGCGAATTATAATAAATTAATATTTTATTTATAAATATATAGTGTAATAAAATACTGTAATATCTTTTTTTTCTTAATATTAAAATAAAAATAATGTACAAAATAAAAAGTAGAAATATTTTGATACTTAATTGATAAAAATTATTTTTTAAAAAATGAAAAATTTGAACTAAAATGACGTAAAGTACTATATTATATTACTCAAGCAACTTAGTCTTTATTCGTAACATCATTCACTCCTATTATTTAATTACATCACTCCAAGTGTCTAGACTTTGTTCTTCCAATAAATTTTTTAATACTTTTTTTTTTTTAAAAACATTACACACATTCTTTATTTTTATATTAATCTATACTATTTTTTTTTATGATGTGCGAATTCGCAGCCGCTACTCGAAAGTGCGCACTGGGTAAACTCTCGGACAAACCTAATACCCTGCAAATCAGGCCTGACGGAAAAGTCATATTAGACGAACCATGTATGACAGGTGACCTGAAGCGTCGGGGGTTACGCTATGGAATCTATACTTAATCATATGACTATTGGGTCGAGAAGAATGCTAGCAATTTCTGGAGCCAAGAACTTCGAATACGTAAGCCCATCTTGTGAATTCTTGTAAAGAGCCTCCAACATTTGATCATATCTGAGAAACACATTGGCAGCATGGAAAGAGACGATGGAAGGCAAGTTGCACCGCTAGTCCTTCCATAAATCCTCAACCATTTCTGAAAATTTGTTCAAAGTCTCTTGTTTAGTTGCGCCGTGTTGTTTCATGTACATTGTGACTGCCGTGAGGAGCTCCCAGCCACGGTCCTCGTGCTGCAAATTAATATATCAAATAAAAGAATCCAATCGAAGGAATGAAAATTATGGATATAGGATAAACTGATTTTTTTTAGTTCCGTAACGGATCATTTTCATTATTTTTATTCCAGTAACTGGACCATGTAGCAAACTAGTCCTATAACTGAAAATTTTTCACTTTTAGTCCTCCGGCGCCGGAACGTGGCACCTGCGTGTCTTGGCGGAGGATACGTGTCTGCCAGGTCAGCGACACCAGACTCACACGTGGATTTATAATTTTTTTTAAAATTTTAGATTTTCAAATTTTTACAAAAAAGACAAAATAAATAAATTATTTTTTTGAAAAAAAATTAAAAATCCACGTGTCCGCCAGGTGTCACTGATTTGGCTGGCGGACACATGTCCTCCAGTGAGCCATGTAGTTGCCACATAGGCATCTCCGGCGCTAGAGCACTAAAAGTGCAAAAAATTTTCACTTACGAGAGTAATTTGCGACAAGCTCTAGTTACAGGACTAAAATGATAAATAGGTTCAAATACGGGGCTAAAAAATCAGTTTACCCATGGATATGTTTGGATATATTAATTAGCTAGATAAGAAAGATTGAAATTTGAAGATTGTTGACAATGCTTACTTCATGTGAACCTTTGTCATCTAGAAGTCGGCCAATCATCGAGCATACATTAGCAATTTTAGGCCTACTCTTTAACCATTCAAAGACTTGTTCTGATGCGGATTTAATCCCTAACAAAGTCGCGGCAAAACACAAGAATACTGTGCCGGTAATAATTGCGTTGGAGTTGTAGGCTTCAGAGTGTCGGCATCTCCATCTCCATAAACCACTTGAGCTCTTGATTATAAGCTCGGCTGAGTTCTTTCACCTGCATATTGCAAGTTATAACCATTCAATGATTGTGTGTTATCGTAAATAACACAATACAAAGGCGAAAAAATAATAAGAGACATGAAATTTGATAACATAGTTCGATCAAACTAATCTTAAGGTGCTGTTAAGCCAAGAATTTCATTATATAGAATTGTGATGCACACTTGCTCACATTGGTTACTCACAAAATTACTCATGTAATAGTAAATGAGAATATATAGCCCATACTACAAATAATAATAATAATAATAAATAAATACATAAATAAAAACTGGCCTAGGCCAATAATATGCTAACTGCACAACATTAGCGAACTCTTTAACAATTAGTTGATTCAATTTTCAAAACACTAAAAGTAACACAATTTATTTATACTTATAAAAAACATATAAGGAAAACGAAATTTGGGGAAATCCCCCAAACAAACATACATTTATGTATTTTTATTGCAAAATATAAAAGATTATAATATTATTATAATTAAATAATAATATTATGTGTGATTCTTTTGACTATTCTATGTCTTTTGACTATTTCGTCACAAAAATTGTCATGAAATTTTTTCTTGACTATTTTAAGTTACGGCAAAAATAACTAAAATATTTTCAACATTTTAAATTATTACAGATATTGTCATAGTATAATTTTCGTGATTTTTTAAAATCAAATATCACAACATAAGTAACGAAAACAACTATAAATTTTTCTTATTACTGTTCGTAGCTATTCAAAGTAATAACAAAATAATAAAATCATCTTTAATATCTTTATTCAATATTGTTTGTAGCTATTCAATTTTTTGTTAAAAATTCATGATGATATATTAAGAGTGTGTTTGTTTGGGGATTAGATTGAATTTACACTGTTCATCCATTTTTTCCCCAAAAACATCAAATTAAACACCTATTTTTCATTTTTTATATTATACTAAAAATCAATTTTACATTCAAAACATCACATCAACACCTATTTATATCACATCATACAACTATTCAAATTCAAAATTTTTATTATTCAAATCCCAACTCAAAATCCAAACCCCTCAAAATAAATATGTATATGTTTTTAAAGATAAATTTATAATCAATAATATTTATATACTTAAAATATAATAACAAACAAAAAATAATACTTTAGAGTAGATAGTTAACTTGGCATGACAGGTCGTGTAAGTCTTTAATAATCGTGCGTGGTTCCATTGAACAAAAATTATACTCCCTCCGTATAATTATATATTTTTTTTCAAAATATAAAGTCACAGAGGTGTAATGGTATTATTTTGTAACTTATTGTCACAAAAATGTCACAATTATAAAGTATTCACAAAATTTTGTTGTATCTTCTGTTGCTATATAAAGTTACGGACATGTCATGGTATTATTCTATAACTTATTGTCACATAAATGTCAAAAGTCACCAGCAAAATTCCACGGAAATGGTTTCGTATATTTTTCCATGACTTTTTAGTAAAAAATCACCAATTTTTTTTAAAACCGTAACTTTTTTTATTGCAACTATAGCCTAATTTTCTGATAGTGGTCTCTTCGATGAAATTAGTGCAAGAAATAATTAAACTTTTAAGGGTAAATCTTACCGTTTCTCTGATGTAGGGCATTACAAAAGATCTTCCCTCTTTGGATGCCTCACATGCCAACTCTTCGTACGTGTTCCAAATGAACTTATAGAAAATTTTCATGTAGTTGGGAAGTCGATCGATTTCATTGATATCCCACCTTATTGTATTAATATATAGAGAGAGATCATGCAAAAATTAAAGTTAGCAAAACAGAAGTGCAAGGTTCATGCTTCTTGCATATATATAAAAAAAATGATTACGGGGTGTTTGGCAAATAGCTTTTTGAAGAGCTTTTAGCTTATTGAACAACTTTTAGCTATTTGATCAGTCAAAATACTAATTTAGGTGTTTGGTAAATTAGCTTTTTAGAATAGCTTTTTGGATCCAAAAAGCTAATTTCTGAAAAGCTAACTTACCCAACGTTTTGAAATAGTTTTTTCTGTAAATTTTTTTTTATTCCTTTATATGCCCTTAAAAATTTATTATGCAGTTTACACAAATAAATATATTTTGATTATTTATTAATTATATTAGAATATTTTATTATAATATAGTTTTACTTTTATAAATTTAAAATAATTAATTTTTATATAAAAATTATTTTAATTATAAAATATATAAATTTATTAAAATTAACATAAAATACAAAATATAAATATAAATAATTTATTTTTATATTAAAATTATATTATATAAATTTTATACTAAAAATAAATTAAATTTATTGAAAATTATAAATATAATGAACTAATCGACAACTAACATAATAAATATATACATGAAAAATTTATTATTTTATAATTTACTAGAAAAAACTATTTGTATAATTTAATAAAAATATATTATTTTTTAAAATATAACTGTAATAAAAATAAATACTTTTATAACACTTTTACAATTTTCAATAACTAATAACAATTTTTTTTTTAAATATTCTAAACTCAAAAGAACATTTGAATATATTAGAAATAAACATAAAATAGAAATGTCCTCAATTGTCATTTTACGTATAAACAACTAATATCAAACAGTTGTTTTACCAAACATTTTAATACAAACAACTAATCGAATCAGCTAGTCAAACCAGCTAATTGAATCAGCTAACCGCTATCATCTAATTAAATCAGCTAACAGCTAAAAACTATCAACTAATTGCCAAACACGCCCTTAGACTGTGCTTACTTTATACGATAAGATTTAGTATATATAATTTAATGCATTATATAATCACATGATAAAACAATGGATAAATTATTTTTCTTATCGCGCATTTGACTCGTTACTTTTTAGGACTCTAAATGACTTTGTATGAAAACAATTTCATAGCTTTTTCTTTTTTCACAAAAATAGTCTTTTGTCACAAGAATTGACACGTCTATGTGGTTTGCCTATGTTGACATGTTTGATCTGTACACCACATGAGGGAAATGTGGATTTTTAAAGTTTTAATTTTTATGTAAAAAGATTTAAAAAATTCACATACCATCCACACAGCTGTGGCATATTAGACCGTCAGCCTCAAATTAACATCGGCGAGCCACATTATTGATAATATGTCAATTTCAGTGACGGATGACCATTTTTACGAAAAAAAAAACTTAGTTGCGAGACAATTTTTATACATGATTCATTTAGAGTTTTAAAGTAATAATAAAGGTTAGGTGCGACACTAAAAAAAACAATTACCCTAAAATAATTCAATAGTTATTTGTAACACACCCTCAGTATACTAAAAAAAACCATAAACTATGAATACATATACCTTTGTAGAACCTCGGTAAAGGTTTCTGCTTCTTCAATTGTCGCATAATTATCGTATGTATCGTCCAACACAATGATTATTAATGTGAATTTAGCGAGTGCTAGACGAGCAAGTGAGTTTTGAGGTTCGAAAGACACTCCCAAGCCCCAAAAGTAGATCTCCACCACTCTATCTCTAGCGTAAGGGAGCTTCGACTTGAGATCAATGTTGTTCCACCACCAAGAAAGATCATGGAGCTCTTTTCTGTATAGATTTTGCGCGTAATTCAAATCCAATATGGCTAATTCTAGAATCTCTTTGTTGTGCGACGAATCATTTCCATAGAAAGAAATGTATTTGCAAGCTTCGATTCTTGATAAGCCTGGATGGGCTTGCTCTAGTGCTCGATTCACTTGTTCTTTAAACGGACCCTCCAATGTTGGTGCCAAAAAGTTAAGATGATGGGTCGCGAAGACTAATCCCTCTTCCAAAATATCTTCGCTATGAATCCTCACTTGTGATGCTTCGAGTAAGCTCAACAATCCCTTCGCATCTCTACTAAGTATCTCTTCAAACTTTCCATCTTTACCCTTAAATTTATTGAATACGCCTGCGCGTTGACAAATCATATAAGTTGTCAGATGATATTAAATGACAGTTACACCTAAAAATTTAAGCTTTAAGAGATACACATAATTTATTTATTTATATTTTACGAGAGTCAACCAATATCAGTATGGTAAAAACAATATATCAAAGGTATCATTGATATAAAAAAAAATATTCGAACAATAAAAACTACGAGAAAACATATGTATGTATATATACTTGAAGAAACACAATAGTGATGCTGTCGGAGAATTCGAAAATGCATGGCAGTAATGTATAAGTCATTGTGTTGCAAGTGATTTCTAGCGATGCTTTCGAGCTGCTCCTTGATTTCTTTCTTAAAGTGATACGCCAATCCTAAACGCTCCACGGTATCGATTAATATTAACTTATCATTCAGTGCATTAGTTCCTCAGGCAACGATCATTTCTCTAACTTTTTCCTTGAGAGATTCGATGGCTTTGGAACGATTTTCTTGTGCTTAAAATTCCAAAAAAAATAAAAATCGAACTTCACAACAAATATATACAATCACTCATATATATATATATTCACAAACCTGAACATCGAAAGAAAATGTAGTGAAAGTATGATCAGCCCAGATAGAGGGTTCAAATGTTTTGTAGGGAAGCCTCCGCTGTAGAATCGAATCTGAAGGAGAAGATTGCAGCACTGATTCTTGGAACATTGTGATAATCGATATAATTAAAATGTTGTAATGGAAGTGGTTGTGCTGCTGTGAATGTCTAAACAAAACGTCACTAGAATATATAAGTGGATCGGTCCATCTCCGACCGACAAAGTTTAACTTCACTCCCTTGTTTCTTACGATGTGTGTTCGTGTTAGTGATGATGATAGGAGGTGAAATCTGAGCCACAATCCTATCTTATCGTATATCGTATCCTATCATGTGATATTAATGTGATTATATATCAAAGGCCAAATATATAGAGTACTCTGTATATTTGTATAAAATCTTATATAGTACTCTATATATTTTTTGAAGTATGTTCCCCCGTTTAGCTTCTTGATTTTATTTTATTTTTAAAATAATGTATGATTTGATATTTTTTTTTAAAAAAAATTATATATAATTTTTTAAAAAACATGAAATTCAAATAATAAAAATTTAAAATTTGGATTTAAAGAAACAAATTGTTAGCAGTGGAACCCATGAATAATAATAATAATGATGATATAAATAATGTACTCAGAAATGGAAATGCAAGTCCCAAAGCTTACATCTTTTGCCTGTCTGCTATACATGATTCGTTTAGTTGACTTATCTTGTCGGTACTAATAATAGTCCCTCCTGTAGGATTTTAAAGGATCGAAATCGAAACAAAACACATAAATTAAATATGCACTTTATTAGAACTTGAAAACAAAACACTAATCGTAAACAAACAAGAACTAACGAACACACACCTATTGTGGCTCAGAATATTCAAAGGTACACTCCTATAGACAAAGAGCAATCCGAAAACTGCAGCACGACGGTTGACGGCCAACGGACACCCACCGATGACCTAATCTACAACCCCCAATCAAAAACCCCACACTCTACCGAAATCAGTTCGATTTAGGGATAATCGAACCGTAGAAAACCTCACCAATCATTCCCCAAGGCACACGGAAGACTCGCCTCTCGATTTTACAGTAAATCGGCCGGAAACCTCGAACTCACAGTGACTGAAGGAAGGAAATATCGCGAGTGGTAGAGAGAATATTAGTGAAAGATGAACACAGCAGCGGTGCATCTTGAATTATGGAAGAAGGGCAACAATATATATGTCACAGTGGATGGTTGATCTTTGCCCTAAAATTGACATATGACATTAGATTAGGAGGAGACTGGGTTGCCAGAATGGGTCGGGTCATCAACCGGGTCGGACACGGGTCGGCTGGAAACGGATCTTGGGCCAAAAACTCAACACCTCCGTTAACTTATAGATAATCTCTTTTCCTTCTTTGTCTTAACATAAACGATTAAATTAAATTTAATTAAATTTCTAATTTCTTACACCCTACTCAAAATCTTTTTACTTCTTGTTAAGAAGAACAGGTGCTGCACCAAATCACCTTCGAACACCTATTTAAGGGTCAACTCCCAAAGCGTGGGCGGTTCACAGTTATAACAACATTTTAACAACAAAAGACAATGCAGAACATAAAACAACAATAAGACAAGGTGTTTGTTTACCCGGTTCGGATTTAAACAATCCTACATCCGGGGGATACCAATCCAGGAGAAGTTCACTAATCAGTGCTGATTAAGAACAAAGACAACTACAACTCCTTCAACTCATCCTCCTAACATGGTTTACCTTGAAATTTCCTCAACAGGTTTATGTTGTCACAAATTCGTGCTGACAACGACCACGGAGCAGAACTGCTCAGAATTTGGACGTCTTCCCTGATCGGAACTCCGATTTCTCCTTCCTCTGACGAGGTCTCCGGCAAGATAAAAGTGTCTAGCACTCACTCAATACATAGAGAAGAGAAATGTTGAGGTTGAGAGGATTTAACTCACTTTCTCTCACTATACTCCACTCCCAAAGCCTTCAAACAACCACAACAACCACACTCTCTCTTCACAATTATTTATAAAGCCATCTTGCTTTGCATGTAAGACAAAACCAATTAAAATCCTTTGCACATAATGGAATGATGTATTCTGCATAATTTTGATGCAATTTGACTACCCAAAACATCCATTCATTTGTCTTGTGTGCTCACCAATCGAGAGAGTGTAAGACAAACAATGTTGTTATCAGCCTGTTGCAGCAACCTGATAAAACAAAGTACTTCAAATGGAAACAGTAAAAGACAGCAGTAGGAAAGCATAAAAACCATATGCCAAAATAAATTGGGGTTTAAGACTTCTATTTTTCTACAATAAACAAATATTTTTATTTATATTTGAAACCTTTCATTTTTTTTTTTATAAAATCAATTTTATGTTAATTATATAAATAAATAAATATATACTTTTTATTTATTTGTATTATAATTTTATTATTTTCAAAATAATATCCATATTGTATATATTTTATTGAAATATAATCGTAAAAATATTTAAAATGCCAATAATACTACTCATATAAAAAAACCAGTACTCTCTCCGTCTCATTGAAAGGTTACCATTTTCCGTAATTGTACTATCTATTTAACATGATAAATACCATTTCAACTTAAAATATATTACACAAATGCCATTACTTTTATATTAGTACAAAAAACAAACGCCACCCTTTCAACGGGACCAAAGAAGTATTATAATTTATTATTAATAAATTACAAATTTACATTATCTAATAAGAAGTCATGAAAGGAGGATAAAAATATATATAATAAATATTTGATTTGATATATTTAAAATAAAAAATTTGTCAATAATAGAAATGAAATAAAATTAGCCAAACAAACACACACTAATTGTTTAGTTTTATATTTTGAGGAAAATTTTATTATGCATAGTAAAACCCCTAAGAAACCCTACAACCAAACAAACCCAGGAACATTCATGTATTTTTGTACTCGGGTGACATAATTTTCCGTAAATATTATATGTATAAAAAAGCGTTAATGTAATATATAATATTTTATTTGTTTCATAAGAAGTGTATCATTTTTTATTTTTATCCATCCAAAAATAAGGATTCTGTTTTATAATTTAGTAACTGTACTATCAATCTAACGTAATACTTCTCCCGTCCCACTTCTCATGTCCATCTTTCCATTTTTGTCCGTCCTACTTATTTTGTCACTTTTTTTTTGAAAAAGAATTATACACTTTAATCTTATTTTTAAAAATTTAATTAATAATTTTTTAAATTTTAATTATACTAATCACTTATCTTCATCTAAATCTATAATTATTTTTATTATATGATAATTATTTTCACTAATAGATTTTTAATTATTTACTAATTATACCCCTCCTAAATTCTCGTATCTATAGTAAAACGGATAAAATATCCGGGACGGAGGGAGTAATAAATATCCTTACAATTCATAATATACTACATATATTCATTATTTTTATATTACACACTAATAATAAGAATATTTTTATCATTTTTACTGCAAACCAATATATAATACCAATATTCATAAATTTATATAAAAAATCTAAATGGACGAAAAAGAGATATTTTCTACTTATTCATAAAAAGATAAAAATTTTAATACAAAATATTATGTTTAAAAATAATGACATATTTCGATATACCTAATATAAAAAGAAAAAAAAAAACATATCAATTAAAATAATCAACAGTGATAGAAAACTTAAATTGTAATAATTATTCAACCAATTTATTATAATATATCGATAAGTAATATCACAACAAGCACTAGAGAATTTAAATTGTAATAATTATTCAAAGATATTTGACTTAATATTTTGAACAAAATGTTTTATATAAAAAGTATTAAATAAATATTAATATATAATATTTCGAAAGTAAAAAAATCTTACAAAATGAATAATAAAAATAGGAAAAAATGAAATAAAAAATTACAATAAAACAAAACTGAGTTTTTATTTAACACTCCATTACATAAACAAAACATTCTTTACTTAAAATATTATCCATCTATGGGCCCTTGGCCCAGGCAAAAGGGAGCCTGCCTAAAGCCCAATTTAAATAAAGATTCATTATATATTTATATTATATATAAAATATTTATATATATATATATATATACATTATTTAATTGTTAAACTAATAAAGAAATGTGATATGGTGGTTAAGTGTATGACAATTAGCTGATAGATAGGTTTTAGCTGTGAAGTGATTCAATTAGCAAGCTAGTTTGACTAGGTCATTTAATTAGCTATTTGTATTAAAATATTTGAAAAAATAAATGTTGTATTTATAAGTAAAATGATAATTAAAGATATTGATACGTTATATTATAAAATATTTAATTTTGTTCATTTTAACTTAGAATTTATGAGGATTTTTGTTATTAATTATTAAAAATTATAAAAATATTATAAAATATTTATTTTTATATTTTAAATTTGAAAAAAATATTTTTATTAACAAATAATAATAATTTTTTTATTGAAATTGTATAAAATATGAATTAATAAATCTTTTGTATATATTTTTTTATTATGTTAATTATTGTTTATTAATTTTTAATGTAAAATTTCTATAATAAAAAATATATAAATAAATTACTAATATTTGTCTTTTCTAGCTGATTTAATTTTAATAGATTAATATATTTTATAAATAAAATAATTTATAGGTAATAGTTAATAATAATTATTATTTTAAATTTAAAAAAATAAAACTATAATTTAATAAACTAAATAGATTAATAAATAATCAATAAATACTGCAATAAAAATATATTATATGTATGAGATAAATAAATAATTTTTAAGGATAAATAAGGAATAAATAAAATTAAAGTGAAAAAACTCATGTTAGCTTTTTAGAAATTAGTTTTTTTTTTTGGTCAAAAAGGTCTTACATAAAGCTAATTTATTAAACATGTAAATTGATTTTTTTGACTGGTTAAACGATCAAAAGATGTTTATAAAAGCTCTTCAAAAAACTCTTTCTCAAACAAAAAATATTTTTTTTTATACATTAGAAAAAATTAGACAAAGTTAATATTAATACTATTATTGATATTATAGATAAAAAAATATATTATTTATATAAATTTAAGGACCCTTAATTTTTGTTTGAAATTTGTTTAAACATAACGAATATTAATACTATTATTGATATTTTATTTAAAAATGCTAGAAAAAATTATTTTATTTAATTATTTATATTCTATTATAGGGTACAAAATAATGAAGTATATCATTTATCTATATTTAAGAGTCTTTTATTTTTATTTTATATTATTTTTTGTATAAAAAAGAAATTAAATCTTAGACAAATTTATTATTATTATTATTATTATTATTATTATTGATATTTTTTGCATTAAAAATACAAGAAAAAATGGTTTTTTTTTAATATTTATATTTTATTATAGGTTAAAGAAATGTTATATATATATATATACATATTTAAAAGTCTGACTTTTATTTCGTCTCGGCCTTTGAATGTTATATATATATATATTTAAAATACTCAGTCTGTCCCATTTGAAAGAATTCTTTAGAGTTTTACATTATATTATAAAATAATAGTATTTTATTAAGTTTTAATATTTTTGTCCTTTGAACCGGAACGAAGAGAATATTTATTTTTATTATTTTAAAACCTAGAAAGATCCAAATACTTTTGAATCATATATAAACACACATGAAACTATGTATTATTCGAATACATAATCAATCATATGACTATGGGGTCCAAAAGGATGGTAGCAATATCCGGAGCCAAGAAGTTAGGATTCGTAACCCCATCTCGTGAATTCATGTAAAGAGTCTCCGACATCTGAACAAAGCCCAGAAACACATTAGCAGCATCGAAAGAAACCATCGAAGGCAAGTTGCACCACTCTGCATAAAAGTCCTTCCACGAATCCTTAACTATTTCTGCAAATTTGTTCAAAGTCTCTTGTTTAGTCGCGCCGTGTTGTTTCATGTACATGGTGACTGCCGTGAGGAGCTCCCCGCCACGGTCCTCGCGCTGCAAATTAATTAATGAATCGAATACCAAAAAAAAAAAAAAAAAAAAAAGGAAATCCAGTTAAAGGAATGCAAAACTTATCGATATATATTAGCTAAATAAAAAAGACAGAATTTTGAAGATTGTTGATAGTGCTTACATCATGTGAACCTTTGTCATCTAGGAGTCGGCCAACCCTCGAGCACGCTTTAATAAATTTAGGCCTACTGTTTAACCATTCGAAGACTTGTTCTGATGCGGATTTAATCCCTAACAAAGTTGCCGCGCAACTAAAGAACACGGTGCCTGTAATAATTGTGTTGGAGTAGTAGGCTTCGAGTGTGGGCACCTCCATCCTCATAAACCACTTGAGCTCTTGATTATAACCTCGACTGAGTTCTTTTAACTGTATATTGCAAGTCATAACAATTCAAAGACTTTGGATTGATTCGAAATGTAAGGCAAAGAAAAGTTGTTTATCATTTTAGAGTGCGTTTACTTTAAATGATTGAGTTATAATAGGTATATTATTTTTATGGATTATAATCATGACATTAATATGATATTTACTTTATTTACTTAAATATAAAATGACATAAACTTTAGTATAAATATTACTTGGATAAATTAATTTTACCGATCTAGGTAGGATTAATTATTCTTAATTAGCATATCCATTGGGATGCTGATAAGTTAAAATTTTATTATACTAATTTATATAATTAAATTACATAATTAAACAAAAAATAGTTTTAAGCATAAGCACATATGCTGAATTTGTTAATTAAGCACCATCTGTGCTATTAGCATATTAGTTTTAATCCATTATTGTAAATATGTAATTAGAGTGAATAAAATAATATTATCTGCCATAATTATTCAAAGTAAATATACCCTTAATATATACTCCATTCCTCTCATATCTATATATCCATTTATTTTTTTGCACTGAATTTTAAAAATATTAATATTATATTAAAATAAAATAGAAATAAAGGTAAAAAGACTAAATTAACCCTATTATATGATACAAACGTAATGACATTTGTGTAATATATTGTAAATTGGAATGATATTTGTAATGTTAAGTAGATAGTAACATTATTTAAAAAAAAAGAAAGAAATGAATACTTTGATATGAGACGAACCAGAATGAAAAAATAGATAGATTGTTAAGGTACGGAAAGGTTATTATTTTTTAAATTTTGAAATTAGATCAAGAAACAATTCCATTAAACTTTTGAGGGTAGTTCTTACCGTTTCTCGGATGTAGGGCATTACAGAAGATCTTCCCTCTTTGGATGCCTCACATGCCAATTCTTCATATGTGTTCCAAATGAACTTATAGACAATTTTCATATATTCTGGAAGTCGATCTATTTCATTGATATCCCACCTTATAAATAAAGAATGTTAATGTATGGAGAGAGAGATGCAAAAGTTAGTGAAGACAAGAGCCTTACCAAATAAACAATTATATATTTAAGTGTAATAAAAAGCGATTAAATGTGCCTCGTAAGACTATATAATATGTAATTAATAATGTATTTTCCTACTGGTTTATATGTTTAGGTTAGATGATCATTTAATTAAATTTTTAAATGAGATAGTCATTAAGCACGTACCTTTGTATAACCTCGTTAAAGATATCTGCTTCTTCAACTGTTGCATAATTATCGTATGTATCGTCCATCACAGCGGTTATTATTGTGCATTTCGCAAGTGCTAGACGACTAAGTGAGTTTTGAGGTTCGAAATACACTCCCAAGGCCCAAAAGTAGTTCTCGACTACTCTATCTCTAGCATAAGGGAGCTTCGACTTGAGATCAATGTTTTTCCACCACCAAGAAAGATCATGGAGCTCTTTTCGGTATAGATTTTGCGCGTAATTGAAATCCAATACGGCTAATTCTAGAAGCAATTTGTTGTAAGACGAATCCCTCTCATAGAAAGAAATATATTTGCGCGCTTCTATTCTTGAAAAACCACGATGAGGCGGATGCTCTAGAGCTCGATTCACTTGGTCTTTAAATGGACCCTCCAACGTTGGCGCCAAAATATTAAGATGATGGGTCGCGAAGACTAATCCCTCTTCTAAAATATCTTCGCCATGAATCCTCACTTGTGATGCTTCGAGCAAGCTCAACAATCCCTTCGCATCTCTACTAAGCATCTCATCAAACTTCCCATCTTTACCCTTAAATTTATTGAACACGCCTGCGTGGTGAAAAATCATAGATTAGTCTCCTGAAACAACGTATCAAAGTTCGCATAGACATTCCAAAAAATATAATACTTGAGGAAACAGGATAGTGGTTCTGCCGAAGAATTCGAAACTGCAGAGCAGTGATGTATAAGTCATGGTGTTCCGAGTGATTGCTAGCGATCTTTTCGAGCTGCTCCTCTATTTCTTGCTTAAAGTGATAGGCCAATCCTAAACGCTCCACGGTATCGATTAATATTAACTTATCATCCAGTGCATTATGTCCTCCAGCAATTAGCAAATCTCTAACTTTTTCCTTGAGTGCTTCGATGGCTTTGGAACGCTCTTCTTGCGCCTAAAACGCCAAAATAAATCGAACTTCATTACAAATATACAATCACTCACATAAATATATATATATATAGAGAGAGAGAGAGAGAGAGAGAGAGAGAGAGAGACCTGAACATCGAAAGAAAATGCAGTGAAAGTATCAGCCCAGATACAAGGTTCAAATTTTTGGACGGGAAGCCTCCGCTCAAGGATCGCATCCGAAGGAGAAGATTGCAGCACAAATTCATGGGCCATTGTAATTATCGATGTAATGTTGTTGTAATGGACGTGTTGATTTGTGATGATCGGTATTTATATTTGTTGTGGTGCTGTGAAAGTCTAAACAAACCTGTCAACTATATATATATATATATATATAAGTGTAGATTTTCCAAAATAATAGTCCGGCCATACCGTGTTCCGTGACGTTATAAGTTCAAATACTGACGCTTCCAAGTCTTGTCTGCTCACCTAAATGTGATTTGCCTTGTCGAGACTAGTCTGCACTCGAAGAGTAACGACTACGAATTTCCACATTATAATAATAATAATAATCTTTGCATGGATTGAATGGTTATTTAGTTATTGTTCGCAATGACTCCACTAAAAATTTAAATTTGGATGTTTAAAATTGACATTATATTATTATTGTGCTATCAATAAAAAATTGCAATGTCCCTGCTAAAAAATCTAAATATCTCATTATCCAAAAAAATTAAGTAGATTGTTTAAAATTTAAAATGCATCAATACCAAAATAATTAAAATGATTAATTTATATTATAAAAAAATAAATATACAAAAATAATACTATTGTATTATTTGCCTTATTAATTTGTGAAGTTGAGTATATGGCCGCAGCAACTTGTATTTGCCATGTCATATGGTTGAGGAAATTACTTCAAAGTGCTGAAACTGCGAAAATGAAATGCGACAAAGACTTTTGTAGAAATTTGATCCAGAATAGTCCTTACTAAAAATCTAGTCATCATGAGCGATTCAAGCACATCGACACTCGTTTCCATTGCAAGTAAAAGAAAAAAAAGTTGAGCTAATACATGTAAAATCCAATGAACAAGTTGCAAACATTTTTATGAATGGCGACACTTTCTAACAATAGAGGAATTTACGTGGCGTCCAAGCTCGAGGAGACACAAGTTTAAGGGGGAAAGGATGACATCTAAACTTGTGTGGAGTAATCAGTGCATCTAAAATTGTATTGAGTTAATTACTTGTTGAAAATAAGGTAAATTATATAACACTTTATTGTGTTTTAGTGAAAATGCATAAAATACACCGTATTTTATTTATTGCGTGAAACCTCATTCTGTTAATATAAAGTTTGCATGAAACACCTTCCTTGTCCAAGTTGATATTTTTTAAATAAAGAGCTAAATTATGCAAGTTTTATACAAATAAAAAACTATAAGATATTTTAAATAAGTTTTTTAATGAAATAAATAAATAAATAATTGATTAAATCATTTATTTTTATAATTGTTTTAAAAATCAAATAACAACTTGTCTCATAAAAATTATAAAACGAAGGATTAATCAATTATTTATTTATTTATTTAATTCAAAAAAATTATTTAAAATATTTTTGACGTTTTTTATTTGTATAAAACTTACATAATTTAGGTTTTATCTGTAATCAAATATCAGTTTTGGACAAAGAGAGTGTTTTATGCAAATTTTATATTAACACGAGGGGGTTTCACGTAACAAATAAAACACATGGTGTTTTATACATTTTTACTAAAAAATAATGGGGTGATATATAATTTACCCTTTTCACGTAATAAATAAAATACGGGGTGTTTTATGTATTTTTACTAAAATGCAACGGGATGATATATAATTTTCCCCCTTGTGTTAATATAAAATTTGTAAAAAATACCCTCCTTATCCAAGTTTGATATTTGATTTTAAATAAAGACCTAAATTATGCAAATTTTATACAAATGAAAAAATGTAAAATATTTTAAATAAGTTTTTGAATAAAATAAATAAATAAAGTGTGTTTGTTTGAAGGATTTTGGTGGACTTATACTATTCATTCCATTTTTCTCCCCCCAAAAACATCAAATCAAAAGCGTATTTTTTTTTTATATATTATAATAAAAATAAATTTTACATTCAAAACATTGCATCAATGCCTATTTATATCACATCATACAACTATTCAAATTCAAAATTTTTACTATTCAAATCCTAATTCAAAATCCAAACCCCCAAACAAACATACCAACGTACACTCCATCATCCATTTTCAATCAAAATATAATTTTATCCAATAAAAGGTACCCCAGTTGGCCCGAGTAATTTTTTTTTATTCGAACTGGATAACCGAATTCTTTTTTTTTTTATTCTTAATCTTCATAAAAATGATATTTAAGTAGATGGATCCGGCTCAACTTCACGATTACAAGCAACCTGATCTATCAATTTTGACTTCACTCTCATATATATATATATATGTATGTAACAACCTAATGCATTATATGACAAAACAAAATATAGTCGGGTCTTCAGGTTTTACTTGTCTTATATGATTTGTGTAATGTGATATGCTTTGTCGAGTCTAATTTGCAGAATATTAAATTTGATCGAAAATTTATCCAAAGTACATTCGAAATTAGCGGCTATGGATTCCCAATATATATATATATATATATATAGTGGGACAACAATATTATTAATTTAAATTAAATAAAAACATCATCAATATTGGGTAGTTCAGTGTTTGAAATTTAATAGCAATTTGGGTCCGACTATATTATTATATAATTAGTGATAATGTTTAATATAGCACCGTGCATCTTGATTTACTATATATATATATAATGGTAAACTGTGACCTCGCAGTAACCAATCAAAATTTGTTTTTGATTAATATTAGAAGTGGCAGATATCTGCTGACGCCTATGGTATGAACGTGCTGAATTTTTTATCCACAGTAAAATAATTTAATGAAA
Source organism: Andrographis paniculata (assembly GCF_009805555.1). NCBI lineage: Eukaryota > Viridiplantae > Streptophyta > Magnoliopsida > Lamiales > Acanthaceae > Andrographis > Andrographis paniculata. Next base: position 2,443,901 of record NW_026137595.1, on the reverse strand, counting down.
TGTATTTTGGTCATTTGGTATTTTAATATTTTAGATAAGATGGTGGTTATTATGCAGATTAAAGGTAATTATCACAATAATAATTAGTTTTAGGGTATGTTTGACATTTAGGCGATAGTCGTTAGGTGATTCGATTAGCGAGTTTAACTAGTTGAATATATTAACAGTTTGTATTTAAGTATTTGATAAAATAACGGTTTATTTTTAGTTATTTATAGGTAAAATGACAATTAATAATATATTACATTATATTTTTAAAATATTTAGTTATATTTTTTAGGTGGGTAGAATTTTTATTATTAGTTATTCATAATTATAAAATTTTTATTAATATATTTATTTTTGTTATTTTTTAAATATTTTTTTAAAAAAAATATTTTACTTTTATTTAAAATAATGGACATCTTTTTCCATCGAAAATAATATTTTCAAGGATAAGAATATAGATATTATCTTACGTCACTCCTACCAATCAATAAAATATTACTTCCTTCATTCACTAGTAAATTTCATATTTGACTTTTACAAGTGAATTAAGATAAAATAATATTTTATAGATATATAGTGTAATCATATCATATATATATATATATATATAAGAGCTCGACCCCATTCTAATATTTTGCAATCCCTACGATCTCAGAATTTGAATTTTTTTTTTAGTTACAGTTTTCACTTTTTATTATTGGATTTACAGTTTGTTATTATTTTCATGTATTAGTTTTATTGGATCGAAATTGACCATTATTATCCAATATTGTCTTCTTTGATTTTTATTTACACGATAACTATGGTAAAAGAAAAAAAAAAAAAAAAAAGAGAGAGAGCACATAAAAAGTTAGAATAGTTGGGATCCAAAGAGACTGTCTTCTAACATCGAAGTTGTTTGCTGTATGAGTCGTTTCTACATTTTTCGTTCGAGAGATAAATTGAAACTTTTGTTTGTTTGATTATTCTTCTAAATTTTTAGTTTTTTTTTTTTTTTTATTTATTTCCAGTCGATTTTTTTTCCAGGATGCTAAAAATTATTTGACACAATAATCCATTATCATCGTCATTCAAATTGTCAAATTACAACAAAATAGAAAGGAAAAATACTTAGAAGAAGAAAAAATAGAAAAAAAAAAAAAAAAAAAGAAGAAAAGGTAAAAAGGTTAACTGCGGATGGTTATAGGTAAGGTTTAGTGATTTCTTTATTTATAATATATAAAAATTATTTTATTATACATAAAAAACTATAAGTTTATAATGAATATAAATATAATCATCAAATAATAATAATTCAATTATTATTTTTTAAATATGTATAATTGTATAGTACTCTCTGACGAGAATGTTCAATTTTCAAGCATTCAAATGTTCGTGGGACCCATAATTTGATCTCGAGCTCGTCAGTTTAAAAAATCCGTCATTGCATTGATCAGACGATTTTTCATGGAGAATCAATTTAAGGATGATGCTTGGAGACTACTTAGCCTTCACCTGATGATCCTTCAATGAGACCCGCAAGAATCAAAATTGAAAAATCGAGAGAATCGCTAATTATGGAAGATTATCAAGAGAATCATCACTTATGGAAAGAATCGCTAATCATGGAAGATTACCAAGGAAATCATCACTTTTGAAGAGAATCGCTAATCATAAAATATTGTCAAGGAATCATCACTTATAGAGGCTTTTAGAAATTACCTTAATACATATTTCATTTTATTATAAATTTCCATATAGTATAATTCCATATCTAAAACTTTCATAATTATTTATTTATTTATAGTTAGACTTACCTTTTGGTTTGTTTCCTTTATTATTTGTTGCCTTTTATTTTCCTCAAGTACCTCTATATAAGTCATTGTCTATCATTGTAATGAGAACTTTTTTTACATCTTGAATCAAATTTCACTTTTATAATTTTCTAGTGTTAGGGAGTGATTTTCTCGCATTTAGAATATCAAATCGGGTCTTTGGAGTGATTTCATCGGTTCGTGGCTTTCAATCCTTTGTAGTGGGATTTAGCCTATTGTTTGTGTTTTACCTATGGATTGATTTCAGGTCCGAGACTTATTCTCGTGGTTAGTTATTATCCATACTAATTCACATTTTTTGCACTATCTTTTTTTTCTTCTTTCTTTTTTCTTTTATACATATTCTTAATCCATTTGTTCTACTGAACTTGGGTAAGAAAATTATATTGTTTATAATTATACACGGTCAGACCATGTCACTCTCTCCGTTCCAAACATCATGCAACATTTCATCTTTTTTTTGTCTCAACCTCAATGCAATATTTTCAAATTTAGTACTCCCTCCGTCCGCCAAATTTATTCTCACTTTCTTTTTTAGTCCGTCCGTTAAATTTATCCCATTACTAATTTTGACAATGTCAACAAATCAATATTTATTTATTACTCTCCATTAAACACTTATTTACAACAAATATCACTAATTTTATTACATTTTATTTTTTTCATTTACTTTAATCTCTAACTAAACTTCCAAAATACCCCCAATTACATATCACTTTTTCAATAAAATATTTATTTTTCTTAATCTCTGTGCCGAACCCAAGTGTGCTAATTTTATTGGACGAAGAGAGTAATAGTTAATTATATTTATATATATAAATATACATTTCACTTTATCCTATCACATCACTTCAATAGAAAAATTAAATATGCATTTCTCTCTCCAATCACATCACTAATATCAAAGTTATATTAAATTATCATACTTAATACTACTCACCTAAATTCTTGTGCCAAACTCATATGTTGCACGGTATTTGAAACGGAGGGAGTAGTATATAATATATAGAGTACTTTTTTTTTTTTTTTCGCTTTTTTTATTCTCAATTTTCATAACAATGATATTTTTAGTAGATCGATTGCAGCTCAACTTGACAATTACAAGCAATTTGATCTATCAAGTTTGACTTCACTCCCTACATATATTTTGTTGGGTATTTAAGAGGCCAAAAAGTAAGTTGAAAAGTTTGTCAAACACAAAGAGTTTTTCATCATTAATTATATGAATCTATACCTTACTAACATAAATGATACATTGGATTGGGCTAGAGTTTGTTTTGGTTTTGGGCTTGGGCAATACTAATTTTCAAAGATTGGGTCTTAGGCCATGAGGCTCGTGATGCTAACATTATAGTGTAGTGGTGTCCTACTAGAAAAAGACTCTCTGATTGTTTTTAATATATCGATCGTTCGCTCTATCTTTGGAAGCAATTGGCAACGGGTTGAACTTGCTTCGATTTCCTACTTTTTGAATGAAAGTTGGGTAAACTGCACTCCCCCCCTCCCATTTTTGCATTTTTTCACTTCATTTTTGGAGTGGAATTTTTGTAGTATTTTGTGGTGTTTTTTGTATTTTTATTAATTTTTATTTTTTAGAATGATGATATATAATTTTATATTTTAAAAAGTTAAATGTAATTTTACTTTTTTTTTTAAAAAAATAATGTATAATTTTATTTTTTTAAAATTACTTTATTTGTAATAGTTATTAATTATAAATGTTAATTTTCATATATGTAATTTTTAAATAAAATATAAATTATATATGCATGTATTATAATGTATAAAATAAATTAAAGTTGAGGTGTAATTTATAAATATAAAAAGTTATATAAAGAAGAATATATAAATAATAAACTTATTAGAGTGAAAATTGAAGTTTATGGTTAGAGTAAAATCACTATAGATCAAGCTACATTTTTACTATAGCTAACTTGAGTGAAGAATGAGAGATGACCTTAGGCATATTTTATGCATATGACGGCGGCCATAGTGCTCGGAACACATTGTCTGTCCGCATATAATATTAATATAGACAACATATTTTATATATTAATATAATACAAATACACATATGTAATAATTGATTTTAGAATATGACATACTTTTATATAGCAGTAATGCCTTTATATATATATATTAATTATTACTATAATTGTACGAATTTTATGAAAATGATTAACATAGCAGTTTGAATTCTGTGCCCCAAGATTTTTGTTCAAAAGAAGATGAAGAATGGACGATTGTGGGATGTTTTGTACAGGACTCTAAACATAACTAACCATCTGGTGAACACTTACAAAGAATATCATATGCGAATAAAAAAAGAATGTTTGAGAAAACATAATCACACTAACCCAAATTCATGGTAAAATATAAGAATGTTTTTGTAAGAAGTGCTAATCACTATCCCAATTATAAGAGTTACTCTCTCGGTCCCAAACACGTTGCTGTATTTCCGAAATAAAAAATAATTAACTATATTTAATTTCTACCCTACTCTTTATCTCATCACATCATTCAAATGAAAAAAATAAATATACATTTTTTTTCTCTCATGTCACATCATTTAATTTTCAAATAATCGTACTTAATACTATCTATCTAAAAATTCGTGTCGAATCAAATGTTCCACCATTTTTGAGACGAAAATAGTATAATACCAGCTTTAAAAAGATAATATTATAACACATGAGGAAAATTACAAGCAATTAAGCACAAATATTTCTAAGGAAATAAAGTCCCCACGCTCCACAAACAATGTTTATATCGACAACTTCAACAGCTAGGTCATAGAACACACATGGATTCATAACTTTAGAGTTATTTATTATGAAGAAGAATTATCTGATCATAATCAATCAGATGATTATGGGGTCCAAAAGGATGCTGGAAATATCTGGGGCCAAATACTTTTCAGGAGTTGTAACCCCATCCTGTGAATGCATATAAAGAGTTTCCGCCATGCGAGCAAAGTCGATAAACACATTAGCAGCGTCGAAAGAAACGAGGGAAGGCAAGTTGCACCACTCCGCATAAAACTCCTTCCATAAATCCTCAACCATTTCTCCAAATTTGTTCAAAGTCTCTTGTTTAGTCGTGCCGTGTTGTTTCATGTACATGGTGACCGCCGTGAGGAGCTCCCCGCCACGGTCCTCACGCTGCAAATTAATTAACAAATCGAATAAAAAAAATTTCAATTAATCGAATGAAAATATGGATGTATATTTGCTGGATTGGAAAATTGAAGTTTGAAGATTGTTGATAGTGCTTACTTCGTGTGAGCCTTTGTCATCTAGAATTCGACCGATCCTCGAGGATGCTACAACAAGTTTAGGCCTATTTTCTACCCATTCAAAGACTTCCTCCGATGCGGATTTAATCCCTACCAAAGCCGCCATGCAGTTTAAGAATACCGTGCTGGTAATAAGTGAATTTGAGTTGTAGGTTTCGACTGTCGGCATGTCCATCCCCATAAACCACTTGAGCTCTTGATTATAACCTCGGCTAATTTCTTTTATCTGTATGTTGCAAGTTATAACGATTCAATGATTATGAGTTGTTTCTATATCAATAGAAAAGATTGACTCAAGTCATCACCGTACATAACTAATACTCCATCCGTTCCAATACAATAGTCTTGTTTCCCATTTTTGTCCGTCTCAAAACAATAGTCTTATTTCAATTAATAACCATATCATCATAAAACTATCTCTATCTTTTCATTTTTATTACACAATTGCCACTACTTTTTACACTAATACACTCACAAGGCAAAAAAGTCTTTTATCTGTAATATTAACCAACTACTAATATAATATCAATATTCCTTAAATCTCGTATCCAATCCGACTATAGTTTTGGAATGAAAGAGAATATATATTTACACATATTACAACATATGATGATTTACCAAATAATATATGTTGAATTATATAACATATATTGTATTATAAATACATGAAATACGTATAAATATTATAAATACATGAGATACGTATAAATATATGTTGATTACCTATATAAAGAGAGGCATATCTGTTAAGGGGCAAGGGTGGGCTGCAGCCCCCTCGGCCCACCCCATCCTCCTTTAATTTATTTACTTATTTTATAAATTTTTAATATATATAAACATAGAAAAAATGATTGGAATAAATAATAATACTAATAATTATTTTAATTATAGATTTTTTTCTAATAAATATGTATTATTATTTTTTATTTCATAAAAATTCAAAAATGAATTTTTACAATATATAGTAAATAATACTATTGTAATTGTTATTTTGTAATATTTTTAAACTATAACAATTAGAAAGATAAAATTAGTTGGACAATAAATAGACATATAAAATATATTTCTTCCATCTTAAAATAATAATTTATTTATTTTTTTCGTATCAAAATAATAATTTTATTTTCATAAATAATCATATCATTATTAAATTATTTATATATTTTTTATTATTTTTATATAAATATCATTACTTTATTAGCAATTACACTATTAATAATATTTTAGTTTTTTTACTATCTATTTTATCTTCATTTTAAACATAATATTATTATTTTTTAAATTTCGAGCCGAACTCAAATGTCTTTATTGTTTCGAGACCGGGAGAGTGTTTTGTTAGTTTAAAAAAATAGCCCCCCTCTAACTTGATCCTAGTTCCGCCACTGTGTATAGCATATGCTGATCCATATCCATATATATACATATATAGAAATTAGGGCAAGATTAGTTCTTACCGCTTCTCTGATGTAAGGAATTACAGAAGATCTTCCCTGTTTCGATGCCTCGCATGCCAATTCTTCATATGTGTTCATAATGAACTTATAGGCAACTTTCATGTAGTCTGGAAGTTGATCGATTTCATTGATATCCCACCTTATAAAAGACAAAATTGTGCAAGGTCATTAATGGTTCTTGAATATACCAAAAACAATGAATTATGAAAATATACCTTTGTAAAACCTTGTTAAAGGTTTCTGCTTCTTCTACTGTTGCATAGTTATCATATGTATCATCCAATACAGTGGCTATAAATGTGCACTTAGCGACTGCCAAACGACTAAGCGATTCTTGAGGCTCGAAAAACACTCCTAAGCTCCAAAAGTAGATCTCTGGAACTCTGTCTCTAAGGTAAGTGAGCTTCGACTTGAGATCAATTTTGTTCCACCACCAAGAAAGATCATGAAGCTCTTTTAGGTACAGATTTTGCAAGTAATTGAAATCCAATATGGCGAATTCTAGAAGCACTTTGTTGTGCGACGAATCACTTGCATAGAAAGAAATGTATTTGCGCGCTTCAATTCTTGATAAGCCGTGATGAGGCGGATGCTCTAGAGCTCGATTCACTTGGTCTTTAAATGAAACCTCCAACGTTGGCGCCAAAACATTAAGATGATAAGTCGCGAAGACTAATCCCTCTTCCAAAATATCTTCGCCATGAATCCTCACTTGTGATGCTTCGAGTAAGCTCAACAATCCCTTCGCATCTCTACTAAGCATCTCTTCAAACTTCCCATCTTTACCCTTAAATTTATTGAATACGCCTGCGCGTTGACAAATCATATAAGTTGTCAGATGATATTAAATACTCCCTCCGTCCCAGATACCGTGTCTGTTACACTGTAGATACGGTATTTTAGGCAGAGTGTAATTAGTAGATAATTAAGAATATATTAGTGAAAATAATTATCCTATAATATAAATAATTATAAATTAAGATTAAAAGATAACTAATTAGTTTAATTAAAATTAAAAAAAAAATTTAAAAGATTAAAGTGTGTAATCATTTTTTTTAAAAAAGGAAAGTGACATGGTATGTGGGACGGACAGAAACGGCAACGTGAACATGGTATTTGGGACGGAGGGAGTAGTATATTAAATGACAGTCTCACCTAAAAGTTTAAGCTTTAAGAGATACTCATAATTTATTTATTTATATTTTACGGGAGTCAACCAGTATCAGTATGGTTAAAACAATATATCAAAGGTATCATTGATATATAAAAAAAAAGTATTTGAACAATAAAAACTACGAGAAAACATATGTATACTTGAAGAAACACGATAGTGGTGCTGTCTAAGGATTCGAAACCGTAGAGCTGAAGTGTATAAGTCGTTGTGTTCCGAGAGATTGCTAGCAATGCTTTCGAGCTGCTCCTCGATTTCATGCTTAAAGTGATACGCCAATCCTAAACGCTCCACGGTATCGATTAATATTAGCTTCTCATTCAGTTCACTTCCTCCAGCAATGATCATTTCTCTAACTTTTTCCTTGAGAGATTCGATGGCTTTGGAACGCTTTTCTTGTGCCTAAAATTCCAAAAAGGAAATCGAACTTCACTATAAATATATACAAAAAACTCATATATATATATATATTGACAGACATGTAAACTAAACACAGACCTGAATATCGAAAGAGAATGCAGTGAAAGTATCAGCCCACATAGAGGCTTCAAATTTTTCAACGGGAAGCCTCCGCCGTAGGATCTGATCATCTGAAGGAGACGATGGCAGCGCTAATTCTTTAGCCATTGTAGTAATCAATGTTTGTAATGGAAGTGGTTGTTTGTGATGATCAAATATATCATATATCTATTGGCGCTGTGGAAATCTCGAAGAAACTCCACTAGATGTAAGTGGAAATTTTCTAATGCAAAAAGAACTTAGTTTTGTAAGTGGTTGTTCTTTTATGATCAATATTATATTTATTGTTTTTTAGATTTTTATTTAAAGAAATTATGTTTTGTAATAGAAAATAATATATGCTTATCGAGAATCTTTTGAATGGAATGGTTGTGTTTTTTGTTTTACCCGAAATAAAAAATAGACATACCCTCAAATTATACAATATTTATATTTTAAAAATAATACTACCTCTTGCAGCTATTTTATCCTATTTAATTTAGATACGATATAATTAGTAAGTAATTAAAAAAATATATTAGTAAAAATAATTATATGACTTAATAAAAAATAATTATAAATTAAAATTAAGAAAACTAAATAATTTAATTAAAATAAAAAAATTAAAAATTATGAATTTTAAAATACGATTAAAATATATAATTATATATCCAAAAAAATAATAATAAATTATGCGAAACGGACAAAAATAGAAAGAACGAACAAATTAATTAAGTGGGACATAGGGTAAGTAAACTTATTTGCAAATATTTTATGATTTTTTATTTTAATATTTACAAATATTTTATTGTATTTTTTTTTTATAATATTAATATATTTTATAGTATGTAATATCTTTTATGATATAACAGTTAAATCAGAGTAATATTATATTTATTATGGAACGGTCAGAGTGCTGAATTGAAAAAATCAGCACAATAATATATATAAATAACACACAGTTTTATTATACACACCAAATATTGTGTATAATAATGACAGATGATGTTGATTACAGCATACTATAACAGTATGTGGTGTCCATGATTTTAGTTAGCATAGTACAAGGTAGCACAAAATTGATTTATATAAGCTGTATGTAACATCTAATGTATTATATGACAAAATAAAATAGTCTGACAACCCCGAATAACTGAATAATTAAATCATGTGGGTTAATTGAATATTATTAAGCAGTCGAAATTTAAAATAAATCAATTCACCATCAGTATCTTTGAAATTTAATATCAATTTCGGCTCGACTTTTTATAAACATTTTTGTGTAACAGGTGGATTAGGTTTATGTTATTTATGTTTTTTGTTTTGTTTTTTTATTTATAATTTATTTATTTATTTTTTGTTTTTTTGTTTTTTTTTTGTTTTTTGTTTTTTTTTTTTTATGAGAAGCGAATCTCCGGCCTCTACTAATTGAATATGCTCTGAGTAAACCATAGTCGAACTGAATAATTGGTAAATTAAATTCGATATGGCAAATCATACTCGAAAAATATATGACAGTAAAGATTCAAAAGCCTCGGAGATTTAAATATAATTATTTATCAATAATAATTTTTTCAAAAGATTTATATATACTCCCCTGTCCCAAAAGAAATTATCTATTTTATTTTTTTGATAATTTTATTATTTATCTAATATTATAAATACTTTTACAATATAATGTCGATAAATACTCTTCCGTATAAATATACTAGTATTACAAAAACATGCATATAAAAAGCAAACAAATATCTTATTTTGAGACGGAGAAAGTATTAAATATTTATTTACTTTCACAAGATATGACATAAAATATCAAATTTATTATTAACTTCAAAATTCTCCAAAATTCAAATGTGTTCACTTATGTTGTATTTGTTTGAAGAATTTTGGTGGACTTTTACTATTAAAAAAAAAAAAAATTTCCCCTAAAAACATCAAATCAAACACATATTTTTTATTTTTTATATTATACTAAAAATTAATTTTTCATTCAAAACATCACATCAATCAATATTTATATCACACTATACAACAATTTCAATTCAAATTTTTTTACTATTCAAATCTCAATTCAGAATCCAAAACCCCAAACAAATTGCGCGCACCCTAATGCACACTTCCTTAAAAAGACTAACAATAACAAATATACGACATATAGAATACATGTATAATAAGGCAAAATATTATTTCCTATAAAACAATTCTTTCATAGATCACAATAAAAAAAATATATATATACACTAAATAAATGGACTACTTGTCTACACAAAGTCCTAATTATTGCCTACGTCATGAAATATGTATATATATATATACCAAATAAATGGACTACTTGTCTACACAGAGTCTAGTTCTTAAAAAAAATTAGCAATAATGTTTAATAATAGCATCATTAGATCCTTGATCTACTTTTCATATTTACATATTGATACTTGTTTTGTGGAGCTAGCCAACCAATTATTATTATTTTTTATTAATAATGTGTGATTCTAGTAACAACTAATCATAATAACAATAACTCCGATCCAAAATAATAATTATAATAATAACAATAATTATTTTTTCCGATCAACAAAATAATAATATTCTCCATTTTTTATGCATTCTGTAAAAGATGATCTAGTGGTACGATGATTCAAATCTTCTTGACATAACTTGGTTTTGCCGGTAGACTATTAAGTTCGACTTTCTGAGCCTAATTTGCAAGGCTAACTAATCTGACAACATATTTTAGTGTTCCATCAAGAAATGTGCACAAACATACCAAACTAAAAGAATATATTTGATCTCTAAGATTGTGCTAATCAAATCATGAATTTTTTTTCTCACAAAAATCTCTCAAAACATTGAGTAATCTCTTCACACATTAAAGACAAAACTCACCCAAGAATCACAAGTGATAAGGGCTTTCATCCATGGGTGTGATGGAGAGGAAGACTTCTCCACATCATGCTCTTTAACACACAAAAATTTCACCCAAGAAAAGAAAAAAAAAAAAAAAAAAAAAGCTCCATTTTCTCCATCGTGAATGTGTGTATCTATATATCTCAATTACGGACAACCTTAGCTTTCCGAAAATCAGAATAACCATTTCTAAGGGAAAATTGCAAAAAGTATCCTACACTTATACCTATTATCACTTTTGTCCTGTATTTATCTCGCTGGCAAAATATATTCCACATGTTTGCAAAATTCGCTATTTCTATCATTTAGCCGCACGTGGCTGCGCGTAAGGGCGCGTGGTGTGAATGTCACGCACGGGCAAATGATATAAATAACGACTTTTGTAAACATATATGATGTATTTTACCAGCGAAATAAATATATGACAAAAACGATAATAGGGTATAAGTGTAATATATTTTTTTGCAATTTTCTCCCATTTCTAGGGATCATTAAGCTAATCAACAGTCTCAGAGGTGTCTTCAGCCAATTTACAAGAGCAACTTTAATTGTTTTTATGGTTCGACTGCTTTTTGATCCCTTTTGTCTTTGTCTCACTTTTGTAATAACACATTTGCCTTGTCTTTTTGCAATAAACATTGCATTAATCTTGGGACAAACTCACAAGCAAGTAGAAGAGCCCCCAAATACTCAATTCATCATTTTTTTGGAGAACTGTCAATAATTGGATGGATGGGTGGTTTAGTCATGTCCATGACCAAAAAAAGAAGATTATATAATGTAATTCACCCGTATGTAAAATTACTATTTTTTAAATATTGTGATAAATTTTAAAAATTAGAAACTAAATTAAATTAATTTTTGGATGAAACCCTCAAAATTCAAATTTAATTAAATATTTAAATTGAATTGAAGACTTTTAACGAAGAGATCTAATCTCTTCAATTTGAAATTAAAAGTTGAAAATATTCTATTGACAACTTTTGAATTTAAATCCAATTAAAGTTACATCTTTTGTTAGCAGATGCTTCAAATTTTGTAAATAAAACTTAATTCAAAAAACTCGAGAAGAAGAAAAAATATACCGTAACAGAAATCTATGCAGAATTCTGAAAATAAGTTTTTTTTTTTCATATATAAATAATTCCCCAACCTTTTACTTACTCGATTTTTTGTTTAAATTTCGAGTGTTGCTTTATTTTTATTATTGTAGGAATTTTGTGTAACCCAAAGCCTTAATAAGATCAAAATATTGTATAACAAAAGTGAATTTATCTAACTCAAAGAATATCCAAAATCGGTTTTTCCGTGTGAAATTCGATTTTGCTCTACATTTTTATTATTTTTCCCCAAAAATTTAAGTATAATAATTTACTGTCAATGTAAACAATATAATCCTAATTTTATTTACATTTAAATAAGTAATAACCGGGATGAATAGTTCAATATTTTGATTAGACAATCAAATCTAAAATGCTCATCTTATATAGTAATTGGTTTAATTAGATTTTTCTAGTTTGAAAAGTAGTTAAAAATAATTATTATGGTTGTATGATATTGTAAGGAAAAAGTGATTATCAAAGATTGTTGGTAACTAAAACTAATTAATTGATAGTCTCATAAGAATTAATTTTATTAAATTGATAATAAAATACAAGTATAATTTCTTCTCTTCATCATCCGATGGAGCTAATACTTTCATTGATAACAAAGTCATCTTTTAATTAAATTATGAATTTACTTTAACAAATTAAAAAAAAAAAAAAATCCCTATTTTAGTTTAATGCATTACAGAGTGAATCATACCTTCCCTATTGAGATTATCCCCTTCCTCTCTCCGATATTACATTTTATTTAGATTGCAGAATAAGTTAATTAGCTGATGACCAACCGATCAATTATAAAGTTTCATGACTCTGCTGCCAAGAAACTCCGATGAGTTGGCCTCTAATCAAGACATATTTTTCCAATAAAACTTATGGATATATTAGCTAGATAAGAAAGAAAGATTGAATTTCGAAGGTTGTTGTTAATGCATACCTCATGTGAAGCTTTATCATTTAGCATTCGGCCGGTCCTCGAGGATGCTAGAACAAGATTATGCCTATTGTGCAACTATTTCATGTATTGCATGTTGAATAATCGAAATATATCAGTTTCTATTCTGTCTTACTCATTGCTTTCACACTCACATTTTCATTCGATTAAATCCACAAAAAAACAACAGAATCCATAGAAGTAAATGCCAAACTAACAAATATGAGGCCTGCACTCTCATCATGTATATTGCAAAAATAACTAGCATTTTGGAACATCCATATATTCATAATCACAAATGAATCAAACGATTAGGGGAAGTACAAGGAGATCAGCCATCTGTGTAGCCATACCCTTCTCAGGACTTGTGTATCCATCTTCCGAGCTCTTATAAAAAATCTCTGATGCTCGAGCAAAGTTGAGAGGCAAATTTGCGACTTCACGAGGAATGTAGGAAGGCAAGTTACACCACTCTGAATTAATGTCCTTCCATGAATCTTCAACAATTTCAGCAAATTTGTTCAATGCTTCTTGCTTTGTTACGCCGTGTTGTTTCATATACATGGTGACTGCCGTGAGCATTTGCCCTTCTCGGCCCTCGCGCTTCAAATTCATGAAGCTTTTCAGAGGATCAATTAAGTGGATGAAGCATATATATATATATATTAGGTAGATATGGAATACTGAAAGAATTGATGTTAGCGCTTACTTTATCCGAGCCCAAGTCATCTAGAAGTCGACCAATCCTAGCAGCTGCCAGGACAAGTTTAGGCCTATTGAGTAGCCAGTGAAATACTTCATCTGTTGCAGATTTCATCCCTAACAAAGCCGGCGTGGTTAGTAAAAATACCACACTTGTAATAATGATGTTCGCATTGTAGGCTTCAAGTGTGGGCATTTGTACACCGAGAAACCACTTAAGCTCGTTGTTATAACCTCGGCTAAGTTCTTTAATCTGTCCATTGCAAGTTGTAACCGTTTAAGGATGATCCAATGATTTGAAATTGAAAGTAAAAAAAAAAAACACACCTTCTTATCAATCTGAGGGCAAGAAACAATTTAATCTGAAAATATTAGTTCTTACCACTTCTCTAACATAGGGAGCTGCAAATAGTCTTCCTCGTTTCGATGCCTCACATACAAATTCTTCATATGTACTCAATATGAATTTATAGACAATTTTCATGTAGTCGGGAAGTCGATCCATTTCATCAATATCCCACCTTAGAAAGAGAGAGAGAGAGCAATCTTCATGTTTCTTGAATATACAAGAAGCAATTTTTCTTCCATAGTTAATTTACATGATAATAAGCAAATAATGAATCACGCATATACCTTTCTAAAATCTTTGTAAAGGCTTCGGCTTCTTCAACAGTTGCATAGTTATCGTACATATCATCGAATATTGAGGCTATTATTGTGCATTTAGCAACCGCCAATCGACTAAGTGAGTCTTTGGGTTCGAAATAAACTACTAAGCTCCAAACATAGATCTCTGGCACCCTGTCCCTGGCATACGTGAGCTTCGACATGAGATCAATATTGTCCCACCACCTACAAAGATCACAAAGCTCTTTCTTGTACAAATTTTGCAAGTAAGTGAAATCCAGCATGGCTAATTCCAGAATCACTTTGTTGTGCAAGCAATCCTTTTCATAGAAAGAAATGTATTTGCGCACTTCTATTCTTGAAAAATTTCGATGAAGTGGATGCTCTAGAGCTCTTTTTACTTGGTCTTGAAGTGGACAGTCTAATGTTTGTGCTAAAGCATTCAGATGATGGGTAGTGAAAGCTAATCCCTCTTCCATAATATCTTCTCCATGAATCCTCACCTGTGATGCTTCGAATAAGCTCAACAATCCCTTCACGTCTCTACTGAGTATCTCATCAAACTTCCCATCTTGATCCATAAATTTGTTAAATACACCTGTGTTAACACATTGTATATCAGTTTTGAAAATTAGACGTGTCAAAGATCGCATTGCTTTAACAAAATAGGATAGAAAATAAAATATAGTGATTATTTGTTGAGGTACTCGAAGAAACAAGATAGTGGTGCTGTCTAAGAATTCGAAACCGTAGAGCTGAAGTGTATAAGTCGTTGTGTTCCGAGAGATTGCTAGCGATGCTTTCGAGTTGCTCCTCGATTTCATGCTTAAAGTGATACGCCAATCCTAAACGCTCCACGGTATCGATTAATATTAGCTTCTCATTCAGTTCATGATTACTTCCTCCAGCAATGATCATTTCTCTAACTTTTTCCTTGAGAGATTCGATGGCTTTGGAACGCTTTTCTTGTGCCTGCAACCCCAAAAAATATCGAACTTTACAAATGTATAATCATGCTTGCATTCATCGTGTTTATGTCCCATAATATGATACCTGAATATCGAAGGAGAATGAAGTGAAAGTATCAGCCCAGATACTCGGTGCAAATTTTTCGATGGGAAGCCTCCGCCGGCTGATATCATCTGAAGGATAAGTTGCCTGCACAAATTTTCCAGCCATTGTAAATAAATGTTGTCTTATCCGTGGTTGTTGTGATGATTGATATCATATTTATAGGCACATATGAAAACTGTAATATATGTTTAAGAGTTGTTGTCATGGTTCAAACCCTAGATGGCTCTAGGTGACACATATGGTTCGCCTAATGACTTATCTTATTGGGCTTAATTTACTACACATTTTTTGGGCAACGACTGTGGATTATCGTGTCATTATCGAAAAAAAAAACAAGAGTTTGTTGTGTTAACCCCAAAACCTAGAGAAATACTATATATCTAGACTCTCTGTGATGCCACCTGTACTAGGGTTTAGGGTTTGATATATATAAATATTTGATTTTTAAGGTTTATTTGTTCAATATTTTGATTTGAATTATTTTTATTTTTATTATGTTAAGTATAAAGAATGTTAGATAATATAAAAGATAATATTTTATATTTAATATTTAATATATATTTTTTGAGATGGTAAAATATATATTAGAAAAGAAAATATTGTGCAAATAAATCCTTATTTTCGGTTCACACATCACATTTAAAAAAACGTATTTGCATTTAAATTATACTGTTCTCAAAGCTCACACCCAATCCAAAGATGCCGCATTGTATGAAATTTTATGTTTTTGTCAATAATAAAATTTTGAATTGATTGATTGATTGAAGCAGCAAATGTACTAATAACGGGTATTGTGGTATTTTAAAATGTGATTCATGAATTGAGATAGACCAATATGAATTGCCAATTAAAAATCGAAACTTTTATTATCTATCAAAGAAAACTGAATACAAAACAAAAAATCAGATATTCACATAGTTGTAAACTCAAAAAAATAAATAAATAAATAAAAATAAATAAATAAAATCAACAAAAAAATATTTTTTATACTACTTATATAATATTTCATACTTTACATAAACAACACTTCGAATTAAAACACTAAAAAAACATATTGAGCCTAAAATAAAAATAATTGTAGAACAAAAGTCCCAAAAATTAAAATAGTTTGATTTGAAGCTCTAAACAATCTTGGATTACCAAAAATTGGTATACATCATGCGAAATTTTTGGCTTCAAAATTCCAAATTCCTAAATTGTATATACACTAAAACTAGAGTTGGCAATGGGTTGATTCGTGTCGGGTTGAATACTTTAAACGAATTAAATTATTCAACCCTAACCCGACCCGTTTATTATCGTGTCGGGTTTGTGTTAACCCGATTATTATCGTGTCAGGTTCGGGTTGACTCATGTTGATCCGTATACATAATTAAGTCTAATTTCTTGATTCAAATTAAATAATTTTTTATTTTGTTGTCGTGTTATGTTAGTTTTTATTGGTTTTAGCGTAAATTAGATTGAATTATTTAAAATTGAACTTAGTTTAAATTAATTTATGAAAAAATTATTAAATTATGATTATTTTATATATATAATAAATATATTAATCAATATTAATATATTATAATCGGGTTGTCGTGTCGGGTTCGAGTTGAGAGCCTCAACCCTAACCCGACCCGTTTATTATCGTGTCGGGTTCGTGTCAACCCATATGCATAATCGGGTTGAAATCTTTGACCCAAACCCAATTATTTCGTATCGGATCGTATCGAATTGTCATATCGGATCAATTTTTGCCGGCTCTAACTAAAACTAATGTTTGTTACAGTATACAGGAACAATAGCTGAGGATCCTAAAGGAGGTCTATATTTTGGAGGCAGTATACTATTCTTCAAATGTGCCGTGTTCAAGCTGAAATTGAAAAAGATCGCGGCTGACCGTCGGCGAGCTCCATTTTTCCGCTTCGTGGTTCGGTAACTCACCCGGCGCGTTGACAGACTGAAGCT
Organism: Andrographis paniculata; assembly: GCF_009805555.1. Lineage (NCBI taxonomy): Eukaryota > Viridiplantae > Streptophyta > Magnoliopsida > Lamiales > Acanthaceae > Andrographis > Andrographis paniculata. The sequence goes on along the minus strand of NW_026137595.1, from coordinate 2,426,387 downwards.
CAGGATTTTGTTGTTGTCGCATCCTCAACAACTCAGATCAAAATATTGACTTTTGTGATATTTTGGACTGGGCAACTAAATAATGACTTTTGTGACAAAATAAAATACTCCTCCTTAACAATAGGGACATTTGGAATTGAGTGTAAATGTATTTTTAAAAGACAAAATGCTTCTACATTATGTAATTATTGTGAAAAAAGTAGGGATAGTTTTGTAAAAATATGAGAAATTTGTTGCCAAATATGAAAATATGACTATTGTTTTGGAACGGACCAAAATGAAAAAAAATGAGATTATTGTTTTGAGACGAAGTGAGTATTTATTTTGGACTGAGCAACTGAATATTGACTTTTGTAAAAAAATAAAATATATATGGTAGTACGTTGTATTGGAGGAAGTTTTGGACAAATAGATCAAAGAAAAACATACATCGTCTAAGAAGGCTGTTGCCACGCCATTTGAAGCTGGGAAAAATTTGGGCGTGTCATGTTCTTCAACAACTCGATCAGGAAACGGCTGCTGGTAAACTTTGCATATTGCCTCCTACAAAACCTCTAGCGAAGCATGCGAATTTCGTCCAATTCCGAACACAAACATAAAAAGAGGAAATAAAAAATAAAAGGCCGCATGACGTGGCATTAGTTCTTTCTATCAAAGTGATAGTAGGTATGGAAATAGTATCCTTCAAATTGCAGTTATTTTGCATCATATTTTGATGAAAGCTATTTTCTTATAATATTTTAAAGAAAAGTATATATTGTGATCTTTTTAAATTTATTAACTGTGAAAAAAAAAAAAGTAAAAAATGCAACCAAACAAACTGTTGATTTTTAGGACGATTCCAAGATTAAAACAATGAATATAATATAAATGTTGAAAAATACTTGTTAAAGGACAATGGTTTAAGATATGGTAGAGATATTAAATCAAAATTTGAGTAATCGACTGGAGAATGGTTTGTTTGATTGATCTTGTATGTGCAATTTTTTATTTTTTATTTTTTAAATGAAGTTAACAGCAAAAAAAAATATTATATATATATATATATATATAAGAGTAAAACAAAATTAATAATAGGCCAAGAAAAAAAGCACTTTGTCTATTCGGCAATTAGGAGATAGCTAGCTATTTGTGTTAAAGTATTTGGTGTTTGATATTAGTTGTTTATATATAAAATGACATTCGAAGATATTTACATTATATTTTAAAATTATTCAACTAAAATATTTGAAGTTTAGAATTTTGATAATTTTTATTATTGGTTATCGAAAATTGGGAAAATATTATTAATATATTTATTTTGCTATTTTAAAATGTTTTTGTTAAAAATAATTTTACTAAAAAACATAATAATTTTTTTATTGAAAATAATATAAAATATAAAAAAAACTATTTTTTAATATATCTATTTTAATTATGATAATTATAAATTAATATATTATTATTATTTTCAATAAAATTAATCTATTTTATTTATTTTTAATATAAAATTTATATAATAAATATATATAAATAAATTAATCATATTTATATTTTTCCTTAATTTAATAAATTAATATATTTTACAAAGAAAATAAAAATATATAAAATAATTAATAGTTTGAATCATTTGAAATATGGAAAATTAAACCATAATTACCAAATAAATAAATATGTTGAAATAATAAGTAAACATATGTGTAAAAAAAATAATTAATATTTAAGGGCTAATATGGAATATATATAATTAAGGTTAAAAAAAAGCTTATTTACCAAATATTATAATTAGCTTTTTGACTAGTCGAAGAGATAAAAATCTCTTAAATAAGCTAAAAATTATTAAAAAAAGCTAATTGTCAAACACCCTCTTAATAAGTTAAAATTTCAAGTCGGAACATAAACTCTAAAAGATTGTTGTCCCCAAATATTGTCGTTTGATGGTTGTTCAGATGACGAATGAATTACCAGATAAAGTATATCGGAAATATAGAATAAATCAAACACCATGTTTGTTTATCTAGTTCGGCCTTCACACCACCTACATTGAACCCAAGTTAATCTATTAAGATTCAGACATATGATAAAAAGTTAAAACTCAACTCAAACAATAATAAAGAAAACCATCAACACCCAAATTAATCCAATGACTACCGAATACAATAATGAAATCCTCTTCAAAAGCACCTTCACAAAGTCTCAACTTCAGGTTCTTTTTCTGCATTTTTGATTTTTCAATGGCAACAAACTGCTTCTTCTTTGTTCGAATCTCCTTTCATTGGATCGGACCTAAAAACAACTTCAACGATTAATACAAAACTTCCACTAGAAAGTTTGATGTTGCTTCTGATTTCTCTATCAAGAATGTGCATATTCAAGTAAAAGATCAAATCTCTCTTATTCGAAATTCAAGGGTGCTATGACGGATTATAGGATTAATGACCGAATAACAAACAAAAACGTAAAAATAAAGACATAGATTTACACGGGTCACCAATAGCGTGTTGGCTACATCCACGGATAGAAATAGAGAATAGATTTATTAAAGACAGCTAGACTAGATTCAAGGCATATCAACAAAGGGGATTAAGATTTAAGGCTTCTTATTCAATGTGTGTTTCAGAGAATGAATTCTCATCTCACTCACTCAATACCCTCTTTAGAAAAATGCAATCAATCCCCATTTCTCCAATGTAAATGTGTGTAAATATTAAGCTATTAGGTGAGACAGTCGTTCCGATCATCTAACATGATATCAGAAACATAGGTTTCGAGTTTGAGTCTCACCGTCTATTTGACATTTACTCGCCTTGACATAGCTCATGTAGTTCATGTTGTTAATTAGCTCATGACTACCCCCGGACAGTTTACTACTCTGCGCATCTTTCGCTATGTCAAAAGAACATTTTTACAAGCTTTTAGGTGCATGTGTTTTGCAATGAACACTTCATTGATATTGAGACGAAACTCATAACACGAAAAAGAATTTTAAATACTTGATTCATCAGTGTTGAAGCTTTGCGGTAGATAAAAATATCTAATAAATAAGTTATCGACGGAGTTAGTATTAATAAACGATAAGCATTTCTTATCCCATTATTCTAATGCACTAACAACATTACCATACACACCATGTAGTCATTACTTTTTGAAGCATTATTTGGTTGGAAATTTATTAACTCTTTCGTATTATAAGTTTGCTGAGCACTTTAGAAATTCAAGAAACACGACGCACTGAAGAATTGGAAGAACTCCTTGAGAGAGAAACTGTTGTCGATGCACGAACAAAGATAGACGAATAAGAGAATAATTAAGGGATTAACTATCATTTATTTTTATAGCAAAACTACTTAAAAAATGAAATGTAGATATTTATAGAGTTGTGGTAGAACCTAAAATCCAAAGTAAGAATAATTACAAATTAAAATGAAGCCCGGAAAAGTGAAAATTGCCAATTTGAATCCCTAAATGATCTTGAAGGGCCAAAAAATTGTTGAATAAACTTAATTGTGTGACTAATAAAAATATAAAAATATGGGACTTTTCATTAATTTGGGTTAAAAGGCTAGGGGGTTACACAATAATAATGCGATTTATGTTATGATTAAATTGTGGTTTTGTTAGTGTGGTATTCAATGTATTTGTGTACATGTTTTAAAAGGTGAAATCCTTTGGTGTATTTGGTGTGTGAAGTGAGGATAATTATACTAAAAAGAAGGTTTTGTCTTCATGTTTTAGTGTTTTTTGTAGCATGTTTGTGTGCTTGTCTCCATATTTTCGTATTTTCTATTCTGTGTTTCTTTGTTTTCATATTCGATTTTTTCAAAAATATCTTATGTCATGGCATAGAGATGACTTTGACTCGCTGGGTCGATTCGAAACACACAATCTCAAAAAAATTCTCACTACAAGCAAAATCCATGGATGATTTCTTGTAACAAGCAAATGGTAAATGGTGTTACATCAAATTTTAATTTGTCCCATACTTTTGGATATCAATATGTTGAAAAAGAATATAATAATTATTTTCGGATCAATTAATTGTTAATACCGAATTCCTCATTTGTATCGAATGATTCTTCCATGAACTCCATGCTTTGGATTTAATATCGAATTCTACAAATTTTGATGAGATTATAGTTTAGAAAGAGTTTTTCCTTGTAAAATTAAGGTACACAATAAATATGTAACAATGCTGAATATCAATTAAGCCGTTGCGTTCATATCCGGGCCAAGGATTCGATGTTGATATATGTTAACTACATTGCTTCCATCCAATCACACCAAAGAAGATTTGGTTACCATAATTAAAAACATCATTCTTTAAATTTCATAGATTGTTGAACATGACATTGGAGATCTTGAAAATGCAATGTTATTGTTGAATACAATAAATTTTACTGTTGAGTTGTAATGCCCCTCTAGTTGGAAAAGCAATTTATTGTTGTTACTAAAGAGACATTTCGATTCTTCTTATCTTGATTAATTTAATTTGAATAAATTTGGAAAATTTAAAGTATATCATTTCAATGCATATCTGTTGCTGCGCCGCAGAAAATCGATGATATCTTCGACAACACATGCTCACATCTGCCGTAACTTCAAATTTATTTATTCGTAGGTCTCGATCGATATTGTTTGGCCTTACATTAATAAAATTGGGGTTTAGTGGGTATTAATAAAATATAAAATATAAGAGAGGTTTCATTTGGCTTAAAGGCTAGGGGGTTAGACATAATAATGTCATTTATGTTAGGATTAAATCGGTAGTTTTAAAATAGTGTGGTATTCAATGTATTTGTGTACATGTTTTAAAAGGTAAAATTTGTTGGTATATTTTTTTAATAAGTGAGTATCTGGAAAACCCTAAACCCGAAACTCTTTAAGTGCGCTCTGGGTAAACTCTCGACTAAATCTAATAGCTTACAAACTAAGTTCGACAAGTAAGTCACACTAAGAAAACCATATATGGCACGCAAGACCAGAGGTGTCATAGGTATTTGTGTGTGTGAAGTGAGGATTATTATAGTAAAAACAAGGGTTTTGTCTCCATATTTTAGGTTGTGTTCTTTTGTGATTTTTACAGTAGGTTTTTACGTATTATTCAGATTTTTTTTTTTCCTCAAAGAAATATCAAATCAAACAATTACTTTTCTTTCTTTATGTAATACTACAAATTTATTTTACATTCAAAATATCACATCAATCTCTATTTATATCACATCAAACAACTATTCAAATTCAACTTTTTACTATTAAAAAATCCAAACCCAAAAAAACTCAACCTAGAAACAAACAACCTCAAAAATATCAAATCAAACAATTATTTTTTATTACGTGTTTGTAGTGTGTTTGTCTTCATATTTTAGTGTTTACTATTATCTGTTTGTTTGTCTTTATATCCGATTTTTTCTAAAATATCTTATATATGTCACGGCATAGCGATGACATTGACTCGTTGGGCAAATTTGAAACACACAACCTCAAAAAAATTCTCACTACAAGCAAAATCTATGGATGATTTCGTGTAACAAGCAACTGGTAAATGGTGTTAAATCACGTTTTAATTTGTCCCATGCATTTGGAAATCAATATGTTAAAAAAATTAATGTTATAGTTATTTTCGGATCAATTAATTGTTAATGCCGAATTCTTCAATTAATTGAACGATTCTTCCATGAACTTCATGCTTTAGATTTAACATCGAATTCTATAAATTTTGGTGAGATTATAGTTTAGAAAGAGATTTTCCTTGTAAAATTAAGCTACACGATAAATATGTAATTGCCTATGTTGTACGGAACAGATCCAATTGTGGGATATGGTTTAACAGTGCTGAACCGGGCAAAGGATTTGATATTGATATATTTTATCTAAATTGCTTCCATCTAATCACACAAAAGATGATTTGGTTACCATAATTAAAAAGATCATTCTCTAAATTTCATAGATTGCTGAATATGACATTGGATATCTTGAATATACAATATTACTGTTGAATATAATAAATTCACTTTGGTTTCCGTGTTTACGGAATTAAATAGTATGATTTTGATTTGATCCGGTTAACACAAATCAATAAGGCAAAAAATATATTGATATGCCTTAAATTAAATTTGTTACTTCATTGAGTTGCTGCCCAGTCAGCGAGTCGGGGGGTCAAGCGGGACGAATCCCCTTTGCTTGGGGTCCGGGGATACAAAGTGGCCCCCGGCCGATGGTATGCAGTATTGGGCTTTGGAGTTGGTATTGGGATGAGCCTATCTCATATATTCTGTTGGTTTATTTAAATAGACTCAGGGATACAAAATCTGTAATATGTAACATTACCGTAGTGAATGAAATTTGTTCTCCCTTTTTGCACGTGGATGTAGCCAACATGTTGCTGGTGAACCACATAAATCTGTGTTTTCTTTATGTTTTATGTTTGTTATTCGATAATCAACCCTAATCCATCACAACAAAGTGGTATCAGAGCCTGGTCATTTCGATCAGGGTTTGTTTATTTCCGCACTGTTAGGGTTTTGTGAGTCGATCAACAATGTCTGTTTTCAATGTAACGGTTGACAGATTTACCGAGAGAAATAATTTTGGCTTATGGCAGATCAAGATGCGATCTTTGCTAAAGCAGCAGAGTTTGTGGCATCGCTATCTGAAAACTGAGAGGTGCAAACGTAGATGATGAAGAGTGGGATACCGCAGAGGAGAAGGCCCACTCGACAATTATGATGTGTTTGTCCGATGATGTAATCATCGAAGTTGCGGTCAGGAAACTATTGTTGGTCTCTGGAAGAAGTTGGAGAGTTTGTACATTATGAAATATCTAACCAATGAGTTGCTTTTGAAGCAACGTTTGTTTAGGCTACGAATGCAAGAAGGAACTGCTAATATGTTCACCAAATCGGTCCCTCATAGCAAGTTTCGATATTGTTTGGACTTTCTAGAGGTCACAAGCTGGTAGTTGCCCGAGGGAGAGGAAATCGAAGGTAAAATGAAGGAGTTTGTTCATCTGGCATTATAATGATGCATCTGAAAGTGAGATTAAGTCAAGTTAGAGATTTATTGATATGCTTTGAAGTTAGTTTGTCATTTGTTCATCTAGTATTGTAATGATGCATCTGGAGTGAAATTCAAGTCAAGAGCCAGATTTGTTGATATGTCTTGAATCTTGAATCTAGGGATATAGTCTAGATATTAGATATTATATCCTAAATTTAGATATATGATTTGTATATTATTGGCGTAGGTTTATACTATAAATAGACATGTATTCTCATTCTAACAAGCGGTCAAGCGGCTCAAATCTATAACATGTGACCTAGCCGTCCTAACTGAAATTTGTTCTCCGTTTCTACCCGTGAATGTAGGCAACACGTGGTTGGTGAACCACGTAAATCTGTTTCTTCTTTATATTTTTTGTCTGTTATTCGATCATCAACCCTAAACTTTCACAACAAAATTTATATTTCACATCACATCGTAATACAATATGAGTGGTTTGGTTCACTTCCTCCCCTGGCCAGGAACGAACCTGTCCAATATGTGACATGGAGATAAGCACAAGCTAGCCAATAGAACGAAGAAAAACTGCTAACTATGTTGCCTAAGCTGAAACTAAAGCTACGTATTTATTCGACGCAAGGGCAATTCACATAGTGCCTGGCTTTGTTTGTTTTTTCTTCCGTCTTTCTTAGACGGATTGGGAACTATCCAAACTAGGCTTTAAAGAGTGACTTTGGTACCTTCCAATAAAGCTGCCCTTCAGGAAAGCATATATATGGGAAAAGGTAAGGGGCTTTACTTCTAAGAATAAACACAATAGCACATTATATTACCGAGCTCAACCCAATAAACATATATATACAATACAACACAATACAAATTCTACAATACATACATCTAAAGAATAAATGGTTATGTTGGTTTATTTCACAACATGATTTGACCAAGTCAGTATTAAAACCGTTGTTTAATAAATTTTACTGTTGAGTTGTAATGGTTTTTGTTTGAAATGCAATTTGTTGTTACAAAAGACATATTTGGATTCTTCTAATCTTGATTCAGTGAATTTGAATAAATTTGGAAAGTTTAAATTATATCATTTAAATGCATTTTTGTTGTTGTGCCGCAGAAAATCGATGATGTCTTCTAGAACACCATGCTCATATCTGTCCTAACTTCAAATTTATGTATACATTGGTCTCAATCGAAATTGTTTGGCCTTTTTACTCTCTTGAAAATGGTTATAAACATATACACATGATTTAAAAGGTTACTTTATGGGTATTTGTTCATTCTTATATCGGTACTTTGTAATGTACAATAAAATACTTTGTAATGTTCAATAAAATGATAGTTAATGGTACTTTTGTTTAAAAAGATTTCTCCTTTGTGTTTTCTTAATGCAAATATGTATATAATACTGAAGGTATTTATAATATAAAGTATGGTTAAATTTACCAAAATACAGGAATGCAAATCAATAAATTTAGGCACAAGGATGAATTTAGAGACAATACATCTTCTCACTTGCCTATATATATATATATATATATATAGCTACAATATCTCTTCTCACTTGCCTACAAATAAAATAAAATTTATCATGGCTATTTTCAATCCATATTTATTTGAATCATATAACAAGAATGCTTTAAAAGACTATGGGGTGGACAAGGAGATCAGCCATCTGTGGAGCCATACCCTTCTCAGGACATGTATAACCATCTTCTGAGTTCTTATAAAAAATCTCCGTTGCTCGAGCAAAGTTGAGAAGAAAAATAGCGACCTCGGGAGGAACATAAGAAGGCAAGTTACACAACTCTGAATTAATTTCCTTCCATGAATCTTCGACAATTTCAGCAAATTTAGCCAATGCTTCTTGCTTTGTTACGCCGTGTAACTTCATGTACATGGTGACCGCCGTGAGCATTTGCCCTTCCCGGCCCTCGCGCTTTAAATATATGAAGCTCATTAGAGGATTAATCAAGTGGATAAAACATATACTACCTTCGTCCGGCTATAAGGGTCTCATTTACTTTTTGCGTATTGATCTTTGAATATTAATTATTATATCAAAACATAGTACAAATTAAAAAAAAAAATTGCAAAAATACTTTCATCTTATAATACTAATAGAAGGACATTTGAACAAAAAATTATACAAATATTAGAATATTTTTAATGTTAAGTATAATGACGCAAAAGGTAAATGTGACCCTTAGAGGCGGACGGAGGGAATATATAATATACATTAGGTAGATAACAAAGTCTGAAAGAATATTGATGTTAAGGCTTACTTGATGCGAGCCCAAGTCATCTAGAAATCGACCAATCCTAGCGGCTGCCAGGACAAATTTAGGCCTATTGTGTAGCCAGTGAAAGACTTCATCTGTTGCAGATTTCATCCCTAATAAAGCCGGCGTGGAAAGTAAATATACCGTGCTGGTAATAATGATATTGTCATTGTAGGCTTCGAGTGTGGGCATTTTTATCCCTAGAAACCACTTGAGCTCGTTGTTATAACCTAGACTCAGTTCTTGTATCTGTGCATTGTAAGGTATAACATTTTTAGAACCATTCAATGATTTCGAAAAGAACATATGAAAAAAAAAAAAAAAAAAAAAGGTTCTAATCAATCTCAATATATTCATTGGAATCATCACTTTGAGGGCAAGAAACAATTGAATCTCTAACGATTAGTTCTTACCACTTCTCTAACATAGGGAGCTGCAAATGATCTTCCTCGTTTTGATGCCTCACATACTAAGTCTTCATATGTACTCAAAATGAATTTATAGACAACTTTCATGTAGTCCGGAAGTCGATCAATTTCATCAATATCCCACCTTTGAGAGGATAGAGAGAGATAGAGCAATGTTCATGTTCCTTGAATATACTAAAATCTATTTTTCTTCAATACTTAATTTAAATGATAATAAGCCATTAATGAATCATCCACATACCTTTGCAAACTCTTGGTAAAGGCTTCAGCTTCTTCGACAGTTGCATAGTTATCGTACATATCATCCAATATTGAGGTTATTATTGTGCATTTAGCAACTGCAATTCGACTAAAAGAGTCTTCGGGTTTGAAATACATCACTAGGCCCCAAAAGTAGAGCTCCGGAACTCTGTCCCTCGCGAAAGAGAGCTTTGAAATGAGATCAATATTTTTCCACCACCTACAAAGATCACAGAGCTCTTTCTTGTACAAATTTTGCAAGTAATTAAAATCCAATATGGCTAATTCAAGAATCACTTTGTTGTGTGAGGAATCTCTTTCATAGAAAGAAATGTATTTCCGCACTTCTATCCTTGAAAAAACTCGATGAAGGGGCTGCTCTAAAGCTCGTTTCACTTGTTCTTGAAGGGGACATTTTAATGTGGGTACTAAAACATTAAGATGATGTGTTGTAAAAGCTAATCCCTCTTCCAAAATATCTTCTCCATGAATCCTCACTTGTGATGCTTCGAATAAGCTCAACAATCCTTTCACATCTCTGCTAAGTATCTCATCGAACTTCCCATCTTTATCCGTAAATTTGTTGAACACACCTGTATGTTAACAAATTGTATATTAGGTTTGTAAACAAGTATGTACTGCCTCCGTCCGAAAAAATGAGCTCATTTGGAGTTAGCCGAAGATACTAAGAAAAATAAATATTTTATTAAAAAAATGGAAAAAGTAAAATGTTAATTGAGATATTTTGGAAAATTTAGTTAGTAATTAAAAAGAATGAAGAGAGAATGTAATAAAGTCAGTGTATTTGTTGTAAATAAGTGTTGAATGAAATGTTAAATTTCAATTGACTTTCTTATTTTTCCAAATATAGTAATGGAGGTAAATTTAACGGGCGATCGCGGACAGAGGTAGTATCAAAGTTGGCAAAATATAAGAAAATAAACAATAGTCATTATTTGTTGAAGTACTCAAAGAAACACGATGGTGGTGTTGTCTAAGAATTCGAAATCTTAGAGCAGAAATGTATAAATCATGATGTTCCGAGTGATTGCTAATGCTTTCGAGCTGCTCCTCTATTTCATGCTTAAAGTGATACGCCAATCCTAAACGCTCCAGGGTATCGATTAATATTAACTTATCATTCAGTGCATTACTTCCTCCTGCAATGATCATTTCTCTAACTTTTTCCTTGAGAGATTCCACTGCTTTGGAACGCTTTTCTTGTGCCTAAAATGCCAAAATAAATCGAACTTCACTGTTGTTAGAAATTTTAGGGAAAAATAATGAGATTGTCTTAATTGATCATCATCAAAATAAGGGCTTATATATAGGCGATACAAAACAGAGATAAAGTCAAATTTAAGTAATCTAGATCAAATCTAAATATAAATCTACCTAATATCTAAAATATCTCAACAACTACAAATATATACAAATTACAATCACTCATATGTATATATATAGAGAGAGAGAGAGAGCTACATAGACAGAAACATAGAGAGTGAAGGAGACAAACATAATCATACAACAGACCTTAACATCGAAAGAGAATGAAGTGAAAGTATCAGCCCAGATACTTGGTGCAAATTTTTCGACTGGAAGTCTTCGCAGGTGGATATCATATGAAGGATAAGTTGCCTCTACAAATTTTCCGGCCATTGTAAAGCAATATTCTGTCTAAGGCGTGGTGGTTGTGATGATCGGTATCATTTTTATAGGCACATAGCTAGGAAGGCTGTGGAAAATCTATAGAATCCCGGATATTTTGTCCGTTTTACTGTAGACACAAGAATTTAGAAAGGGTATAATTAGTAAATAATTAAAAATATATTAGTAAAAATAATTATTGTATAAGGCCATCTCCAACCCTCCACTCTTTGTCGTTGCTAATTTTACTCTAAAAAGTATATTCTCTGTATATTTCTCTTTTATATTATTTTATATAATTTTTCATATTTATAAATTACACCCTAACTTTAATTTATTTTTACATTAGATCCATACACATATAATTTATATTTTATTTAAAAATTACATATATAAAAATTAATATTTATAATTAATAACAATTACAAATAAAATTAAACATTATTTTTAAAAAAATTAAAATTATATCACTTTTCAAACAGTAAAATTATATATCAATTTAAAAAATAAAATTATACATTATTTTTTTAAAAAATAAAATTATATATTACTTTCCAAAAACTAAAATTATATCACTTTTAAAAAATAAAATTATACATTATTTTTCAAAAAAAATAAAATCACATACAATTTTTTAAAATATAAAATTATATATTATCTACTAAAAAAAATTAAAATTACACAATACACCCAAAAATACCAAAAATATAAAAAATACCACAAAAAACTCCACTCCATTAACACTGTGTATATCTGCAAAAATTGGGGGAATTTAGGGATTGGTTGGAGCCCCTCCCCTCTATTTTTTGTACAACACACTGCATAGGTTGAAGATGATCTAATAAATAATAATATTGCATACTTATGACATAGAGGTCGCTTTTTTAACAATATAGATTTAAAAATATATACCTTTGATTACTTAGATTTTGATTTTGGTTTTCCGTTTATATTTAAAGAAAGTTGAATGTGATATTTTATAAATAATAATAATAATAATAATAATATATTTGTATAAAAAATATAGTAAGAAAAACTAAGAAGTACACAAGACTATAATTTCACGTGTAAGAAATTAATTACGAAATAAAATAAAAAAATAAAAAAAATCAAAGGCTTGATTTTTTTCTAGATTTTTTTTGAATATCTTAATCATCTCAAATATTTAATTTCTTTTATTTTCACATCTAACTAACTATTTAAAAATTTAAAGAAATAAATAAATCATCAACTAAAAGTGTACCGATACCTTAATTAGTTGAAAAATATGTGGACGGGAAGTGCATTGCATTGCATTTCTTGCCTGCAGAAAAAAGTAGTTGAAGGCTTAATTACCCATTCGTTTCATTGAGTAAATAAACCATCGATGAACTGTGTTAGTTAGTTAGTCCTTTCCGCAGCCCAATTTATTTGTTTTGATTTGAAATTGGAACGATGATTTTGAGTTTTGATTTAGATAATATTTTAATGTGATAATTTTGTTAGAAAAAATAATTTATTTTTATTAAAAATTAAACATAATGATTATTTAAAAAATTATTTGAAATAAAAAACAAACACACACTGATTTTTTTTTATTATTTCTTTTTCTCACAGTTTTGATCAACTAAAGAAAACAATTGCAAACATTGCCACAAAAAACTTTTGCTCATCCATCACACGGTCTACTTTTTGGAAGATTACCGGTGTTGAGATATTTTTAGATATTTAATTTTAAATTTAGTAGATTTATATTTATATTTGATCTTATCTATTACTTAGATTTGAGTCTATCAAATATGTTTTGTATTGCCTATATATAGCTCATTATTTTGATGATCAATAACACAATTTCATTATTTTTCTCTAAAATTTCTAGTATCAGAGCCTATTTTTTTTCCTTCTGTAGATATAGTCTATCAACTCGGGTTTCTCCGGGTACATTCAACCTGGGATGTACTCGGAGGTCTCCCAATTTTAAAATTTTTTATATAGTTTCTAGCATTTTCTTTTTCTAATTTTGATTTTGTCTTGAGTTTTGATTTTATCTACAATTGAAGTCATGTTTGCGCATCTGTCTACGACCGTCTTGCTGCGTTTCTCCAGAGTTATGTTTCTGATTGCAATGGGAGTCCCATTATTTCCGACTTTGTAGAGAGTACTCTCATCGTTTTCGGTTCCAGTAGAAAGTCATGTCGTTTTCGGCTCCAGAGTCATGTCGTATTCGACTCTAATTCAATTTAGAGCATTGTTTATGACTTTTTGACCCAAATGTGTGTATATATATCACATCTCCAACCCTTCATATACATATATAAATTTTCTATAGAGTAAGTTTAATAATAGTAAAAATTTACATATTTAATATGATATTTTGCATAAAGAAAATAAATATATAATATGGTATTTTTTAAAATATATATATATATTATGAATAGTATCATAACTCTTAAAATTGTATATAAACAAAAGCCTATATATTTCATCCTGACCCATTGGACGAAGCTGTTCTTAATTATTCATCATGTCCCCTGGATTTTTCCTTAGTTTTTTCAGTACTTTGCTCACATGGGATTTGGCAATATGTCTTAATTATCCACACATCAATGTCTAAATTTAATCCTTGCCTTTGATCGATATTGATGTCTTGATGCTACTTTAATTTGCATCAGTCGATCGATGGTCGACAGATCAATCAAGATTTTATGTCAAGTGGGACACAAAAATTTATTGTAACATAACAATTATAGTATAAATGGCTGTCTATTTGTCTTTTATAGTTTTGTGTAAATTGACTATCTTGTTCCCACTGTCGTATCTGATGGTATTTCATTTACTCAGATGAATTAGTTGCTTTCCTCTTCGATTTTCACTTACTCAATGGATACGTTGCTTCTTTTCTCTTTTTGTTTCTTTATGTTTCATCCTGAAAATCTTCACACATTTCTAACCTATTGAAAAAAATTTATACGGCGAAAATATCAAATAATTTTCGAAAAATAAAATTCGATATCAAAATAATTTATCGAAATAAATTCGAAAGTCACGACAATTTTATCGAAATAAATTCGATAATCTCATTAATTTTATCGAAATAAATTCGATAATTAATAATAATTTATCGAAATAAATTCGATAATCACGTCGAGTCGAGGTAGAACCTCTTTCCGTAAAAACGAATACGCCCCGGTAGTGCTTCCAGTTCGTGGCGCAACGTTCTCAAAGATAAAACGACGTCATCTCCGAATTAGGTGGCACCCCAATATTTCGGAGCTCCGAAGAACTAAAATGAGGGGACTTGAGCTATGTTGGAGACTTAATGTAAGTGGAAGTGATCAGCAGAATATTGACCGGCAACTCGCCAAAAATATTTTCGAAAACTTAGAAAGGAAGAGAGAGAGAAGAGAGTTCTCTCTTGGTTTGGTGTGTTCAGATCGAGTGGTGGAGAGAGCCTTTTATAGGCGCCTTCATCAAGTGGGGTAATTAACACCCGAGTAGAAACCGCCGTGACCAACGACAATTAAATTTCAGTAACATCGGGTCATAAACACTAAACTTAATTCCGGTCATAAATGTATTATTTGAATTTTTTAATTTTAAATAATAATTTATCATAAATGCATGTAATAATAATTTTTTTATCAAAGACATGTGTGTGCACCTATGGCTTACCGGAATTTATATGTATAACCACACTATTAATAACCACCGTACTACTCACATGCATTTCAACCGAAATAATCGGTTTCGAAAATTATAATTTCATCGATTAATTTATTAACCGATATTACAACATAATCTTCCTTCATAGTCATGACCTTTGCTATAACCGGTGGCAGGATAAGCGTCCGAACTTTGGGAGGGGGAGCTGTCCAATTAGTCAGTTTTTTATGATTTCATTTTAGTTCTAATTTTTTCGAATTGTCAGTTTTTTTTTGTTCAAACCGACAATTCATCTTTTTAGAATAGTAATGAAAGATGAAAAAAAAAATTATAACATGAAATAAAATAAAATTCTACACTTAGAAAAAAATTCTTTCGAAACTGAAAGGGCAATTTTTTTAGGATATATAAAAATATAGATATTTACACTAATAATAAAAAAGAAGTTTTTTGGAGGCAATTTTTTTTTATTAATTAATAAAATATATTCTTTTTTAATATATTTGAAAAAAATAAAAATATATAAATTGAAAGAATATTAAAATTGATAGAATAAGTATATAAATAAGGGAAATATGCAAAATTTTTGTCGCATCTCAAATTATATTCACTATTTTCACTAACAATTATAAACATATTTTAAGGATTATGATGTCTATAAATAATAGACATTTTTTTTTATTTAATCTTAATAAAAATAAATATTTATTGCTGATTCAATTTAAGTTTTATAAATTTTTATTATATAATTATATTTAATTTAAATGATACTCCCTCCGTCCCACATACTATGTCCACGTTGCCGTTCTGTCCGTCCCACCTACCATGTCACTTTCCTTTTTTTAATAATAATTATACATTTTAATCTCATTTTAAACTTTTTAATTTTATTTTTTTTAAATTTTAATTAAACTAATTAGTTATCTTACTCTTAATTTATAATTATTTATATTATAGGATAATTATTTTCACTAATACATTTTTAATTATCTACTAATTACACCATGCTAATATAGTGTGTCTACAGTGTAGCAGAGATGGTACTTGGGACGGAGGTAGTATTATATTATCTAATATACTAACATTTTTTATAATTAATTTTTTTAGTTTAAATTTAATTAAACTATTTATTAAATTTATTATTTTAATTATTTTTAC